>NC_134842.1:79963383-80620883 GCF_965363235.1 Mytilus galloprovincialis | reverse complement strand
GAAAGATCTACTGCTTAATCTACAATCACAATCTTTGCAACTTTGCAGCAACATAAAGACTTTTGATTTTTCTACGCTATACACTACTATTCCCCCATGCTCAGTTGAAAGATCGACTTCACTATCTCATAAAACAGAGCTTTTTCTATAAAAATGGGAATCGTAGATACAATTTCTGATTTGGGTTACACTTATTCATATTATGTGAAGAATCACACTGAATCTTCCAGAAAATATAATGAAAATAATATTATCAAAATGCTGGACTTTTTGATCGACATATATTTGTTGAGTTTGGAGGATTTATATTTCAACAGACAGTCGGTATTCCGATGGGTACTAATTGTGCACTCCTACTGGCCGATTTGTTTTGTATTCGTATGAATCAGAATTCATTCAGAACCTTCTAAAAGACAAAAAGAAAAAGCACCTTGCGAAATTCTTTAATTTTACTTTCCGATATATTGATGATGTTCTATCATTGAATAACCCATATTTCAGCCAATACTTACATCTCATATATCCCAGCAAACTTGAAATTAAGGATACTACTGATACTAGAAGGACTGCTTCATACCTTGATCTTTTCCTCAATATTGACGCAGATGGACGACTTCACACGAAAATCTATGATAAACGGGACGATTTTAACTTCCAAATTATCAATTTCCCATTTCTCAGCAGTGACATACCCTCTGCCTCTTCGTATGGTGTTTACATATCACAATTGATACGTTATTCTCGTGCATGTTCACACTATATGGACTTCATATACAGAAGTGTGCTCCTTACACAGAAACTGCTTCAACAAAGTTATGAGGAGAACAGATTAAAATTGACACTCCGTAAATTTTATGGACAGCATCACGAATTAGTTGATCCATACGATGTGTCTTTGACCAAACTAAGTAAGGACATTTTTACCACATGGTAGATTGTGGTTTGTCATTACGTCGTCTAATCTTTTAATGACCGAACGTGACTTATTCCCAATTGTGACTGTTTTGCTGAGTGTGAATTTGCATTACTATAAGACGTGTTAAGGTACTTATCTATCCTAAATTTATGTATTTAGATTGATGTTATATTTGTAATTTTCATCGGATTTTGTCAAATTGGTAGACGCCTTTTCTATTATATTCATGTGTTATGGTAAAGAAAATTAATCACCGCCTTCATTTATTAGTTTTGATTATGTCAACGTAATCTGTACGATATTTTATGTTTGAAGTTAGATTCAAAACAAACCGGACATATATATATATATATAACATAGCTAATTGCTATTAATTAGTATTGCAATGTGCATTGTGTTTAAATGTAATATCAGTATTTAGTTCTATTATAATCTTAAATTAATCCTATTTCTATCTTATTTTTGAGATATAATTTTTCCTCGCTGCATTGAAGACCCATTGGTGGCCTTCGGTTGTTATCTGCTCTTTGGTAGGGTTGTTGTCTCTTTAACATATTCCCCATTTCCATTCCCTTTGTTGTTTGTGCTACTTCTGGGTACACTTGGTCTTGTAAATTCATGGACATATGCCACTATATAAATGTCAGAGGAAGTTTCGTTGAATGTCAGAATATGTATTTGATTCGCCACGGGTCCGTTTTATACATTCACGGAGCGCTTAAACTACACGAGGGGTATGTTACAAACACGCCCCGCATACGTCCAAGGTAAAATCCAAGTAAAGGTCGAACAATCTTGAGGTGTAAACAACGTGCCCTAAACGTGTCTCAAACTTATCTGTAGCGTTTTCCAACGCTCTTGTAACATATGTATTACGTGCGAGTAGCAAACAGACAGGTATACGCTTGAAAAACGCTAGAGTGGATACCTTTGGATTAAGACGTAATTTAACCTTATGCAACGCGCGTCTAACGATTGCTTAGCGTTCCTCTTGCATGCAACTAACGTATTCGGACCTTGTAAATTTGTAAAAATTGCCAATGTGTGACGCCGGCATTTAACTAATAATGCAATAGTTAATGCGTTTTTTTGTTTGTTATTACGATCAAAAGAATTATTCGTGAGGGGGGTGGCTGGGGGTTTGGGGGGTGAAAAAATGACCGTAATACCATTTTGCTAAGAAAAGGTTTCTCTATAGATAAGTTATCAAGATAATAGTCAATAAAACAACAAAACTCATGAGAGCCAAAATTGCCAAAATTGGACCTTTACTTTAGAATATCTTCAGACACATTGTACTATACTTTTTTTAATCTGTTGTAGTTTTCAAGATAAATGCAAAATATTAAAAGCCACCGCCGTAAATCTTCACTTAGAAAAAATTAAAACGCAACTCTCTATCTGTCAGATACCACCAGGTCTAGTAAACAATAAATAAATTCAGGTTTTATGTTCATTTAGACCAGTAGACACCAATCTAATTAA
The DNA here is from genome assembly GCF_965363235.1 of Mytilus galloprovincialis. Taxonomy (NCBI): domain Eukaryota; kingdom Metazoa; phylum Mollusca; class Bivalvia; order Mytilida; family Mytilidae; genus Mytilus; species Mytilus galloprovincialis. Next base: position 80,618,482 of record NC_134842.1, on the reverse strand, counting down.
AATACAGATTTGTGTGTCCAAGCTATGCTTACGCGGATATGAAAACGCTCCATTCTATGTTCTGTTTTAAGACCAATTGGGTTCTCTGGTTTTTTCGAATTTATATAGACCTTCAAAAATGTGAAGGCTGAGTTTCATTGGCTGATGTAATATTTACCAGAACAGAAAGTAAAATGAAGTGTTGTCAGATCCTTGTTATCAAAGCTTATACAGATTATATGTGTATTGTATCTTAATCAGATTGGTTAGGCACCGACTCTTCATCTAGTGTGGGCAGGAGCGCGTGTATTTCCTTGCGTTCAGGACAAACATATTTCTAGACTTTAATAAAAAAATAAACTTTTTTTTCAATAAACATGCCCCCCCCCCCCCACACAATCACCAAAATGAAATAATGTTCAGTACGTTAGCCCTGTTTACTAGGGACAAGAGTTTTATTTCTGAGCGGTTTTCCTTTTGTATAACGGGTTACTGTCTAGTTGCATGTAACAAATCCGGCTGACGAGTACAAAACATAACAAAAAGCTGCACGCAAATGTTTTGCACCGAGTAGAAGATCATCCAATATCTCCTTTAATCCATTTTTTTGTTGGGGGGAGGGGGGCTCGGTTGCCGAGTGGTCTATCAAAGTAGTCGACCTACTGTATTTCTAGCCTGTCAACACTTAGTTGTGAGTTCGAATCCCACACGTGGCAGGTAAGCTTGACTCTAATCTCAATTGAATAGAATCATTAGTTTTTCCTACCTGAAGTTTGCTGCTCAGTTTCAAAATAAATAATTTTTTTCTTAAAATTAGTATAAAGTGATAGGAGATTAATTGAGAAATCAAAAAATCAAAAAAAATATAGGGGTCAATGTGCTTAATTTTAAGGTATTAGCCATTGAAATTTTGGCGGGAAAATGTTCTCGCTGGATTTTCATAGCTTTATCATTGACCAATTAAAAAAAAATTTTTTTATAAAACTTTTACAAATGGCGTATAATCATACATGTAAAAGATTTATGAAAAGAAGAGTTGGGGTTCATGGGCAAATTTTTTTAAGACATTCAAATGGATAAAAGCAGAAGATTTCGAAAATCTGTTAAAAATTCCAAAACATGACAATCAAACATCCTTAACGAAGCATGATGAGAAACAATCCTGTAAGGTATAAAGACTTCTTACATATTATGTCTGATGAGTGGCATATCTGGGCATCATTATCTTACAAAACGGAAGAAAAAAAAGTCCGTGATATTACTCCTGCAAAACTTGCCATACTTTAATGGTTGTATAGCATATTCAGGTGAACATTATGTTTACCAATCCCACAAATATGAACCTTTTGTTAGTTATTAAAAAGAGGTACAAACTCTTTGATTTAACAAAACCAAAATATGTAAGGTTTGCACTTAAACCAAAGAAAAAAGCTAATTCATTTCTTTTGGGACAGATATTTGATTGCATTTCAAAACATATGAGTATTATTAAATTGCTATCCTGAAACAAATGGATACAACATAAACATGGAATGTAATTTTTTGTATGAGGAAAAAGTTTTACCCATATAATACAGTTCAACATCTATATGATTTTGAAATATCATATATAGAGCTTTTATAAAATTCAGAAAAAATACCTGCTGTGAAAACTAGTACTGAATATCTTAAATATTATCTAAGAATTGAACTAGTTGCGGCTGATAATTATCCCCTATGGAGAAGACAAATAAAAAAAAACACGTTTATCATTAGAAACTGTCCTTTTGTATTTAAATATTACATAACTGATTTTAAAAAAATCTTTAATATTTTGTATTGGTTACTAGAGTTGAAATAAAATTTTACTTTCCTGAAATATTTTGAATACAATACTTGAAATTGAAGACATGTAATCAAGATTGATGTATGATTGAAATAAGAACCTTTTTAGGATATAAAATTGGCTGACTATTGAAGCAATTTAATGAACTGAATGTCTGACTTGAAACAGGTGGGCGGGTGTTACCTTTCCACTTCAGTTTTAATCTAGCGTCGTACTACAGTACATGCTATATAAGGCATGAAGATGTGTCCCTACTCGCGGTAGTCCTCGATTGGCCGGCCTCGGACGTACCCGCAATAGAGACCCGCGGTAGCCCATGATAGGCCGACCAAGTACCTATCCACGGTAGCCCATGATAGGCCGGCCACGTACCTACCCGCGGTAGAGACCCGCCAGAGTCCCGTCGTAGTCATATATAAACATATTATTCCCGACCGGTAGAAAAATTTCCTGCTGAGAAAGACTTGATTTTGTTAAATAATCAATGTAATCAATATGTAATCACTTGTATGAAATTTAACTTAATTGTCCTGCTCAAATTATTTGGCGTCATAATAGACAATAAAATAATTTGTATTTGTATGTGTTTATCTGTATTTATATAATAAATAAACAAATAACAAAAACAGTAAAACATTGATACAAATTGTTACTAGGAAATGGTGTGCTATAGACAACATATATAGGTATAGAATATTAGATATACACAAAACATACATAAGATTGCATTCATAAATATAGCAACAAAAATTCAAATGCTATTTCTGCCAAAGACAATACATAATTTTACAATGTCTCACAGTGTTTCAACATTCCATTTGTATTTAATAATATAAGCTGTTCAACTCAAACAACATACATATAATAAAGTAATAAAGAATTTAAAATCAAACATGTTTTAGAAATAAGTATAAGGAAATTGATGAGATTTTTGTCTGACAAATTTAAGTATACCGAAATTCCATTTTTTTTAAAAATAGAAGGATGTGGTATGATTTCCAATGAGACAACTATCTACCAAAATTAAATATGGAATAAACGTAAGTTTATTGAATATTCAACGAATTTCTTTTATACTAATTGGTCTGATTCAATTCAAAATTACCAATGCCTACGTCCAATTGTTTTTTTTTTTTTATCATTCTTGAAAAGTTACTTATCTTACTGATCTTCCTTTGTCATTGAATATGACAAAGGAACCAAATCAACAATCTACAGACGTCTTATATAACACATACAAATATACAACATAACTTCAAACCCTCTTTGCCGTCTAATTCTTAGAGAGGAGACAAATACCTATGGGACAATAAAACTTAGTAGAAAAATCCATGCCTCAAATAAGTCCAACAGACCAATAGACAATCAACAGTACACAACACGTACAAACAAAGACACACCAAAACTAATCAACACGACTCCCATTAAAAACTTGAAGAGATCTCATATGCTCCGGAAAGGGTTATCAGATCCCCATAATGCGCCTCAAAATGAAGAAATCAAAAGTTGTGTGTAAACAAAAATTCTATGTGTGATGATATTGGACATGTTTTTATTTTTAACAAGTGATTGAGCTCAACCATTTCGGTTGATTTGGAAAAAAAGAGGAACAGAAAATCAATCTGTAAAAACTATGGTGCTATAAATAGCTATCAATTGTGCCAGGATTATAATTTGATACGCCAGACGCGCGTTTCATCTACGTTAGACTCATCAGTGACACTCAGATCAAAATAGTTATAAAGCCAAATAAGTTCAAAGTTGGAGAGCACTGAAGACCCAAAATTCCAAAAAGTCGTGCCAAATACGGCTAAGGTAACATATTCCTGGGATAAGAAAATCCTTAGTTTTTCAAAAAATTCATAGTTTTGTAACAGGAAATTATAAAAATGACCATATAATTGATTTTCATGTCAACACCGAAGTGCTGAGTACTGGGCTTAGGTAGACTATTCCTGGGATAAGACAAAATGTGGTCAAAATATTTAATTTGCATAAATGTATCAGTTTCGAAACATATCCAAGTTACCGATATACACTGCGCTTTAGAAAAAAATAATTGATAGTCATGTCCAAACCGACGTGCTGACTACTGGGCTGTTTTCTTATGTAATTTTAAAAATCAAATTATAAAATAACCTGAGTATATTGTTTTCCCAATTTCAGTTACAGACAAATAAGAGGTTTTAAAAAGTTCTGAATAACTAGTAGGCATTTTATTATTATAGATAAGCTCTAAATTGTTTATTTATGGTATTTATGCAATTAAAATTACAGTCAGTATGTGGAAAGTATGCTGATATAAAAACTGATGCTATGGTCTTGATATTATATTAAAATACTTAGCTACTGATCTTTTTGACTCGATATTCCGAGTTAAATCCTGAGACAACTGTTTTTTCAGGTAACACTGCAAACTGTACCTAGCATTAATGTGGTCGGTCGTTATTTCTAAAATGACATCATGATACGTGTGACGTAAAAATGATTCCTTTAAAACCTCATCTGCATTTCTCACTGATAAAGGTTTTTCACTGAAATACATTTAAAAAACCTTTTTTCTTTTTAAATTATATGAAAGGACAGGTTTTGAAAATTTTGACTTCATTGCACTTTAATCATATAAAAATAACAGTCACGGTTGTTTATAGAGGTTTCTATAGTTGAAATTACATGATTACCACTGGCAAAAATATTAAGTAATGTTTAGTAAAAATTAATGATAAACAAAGTGTATGTAATACAGCACACACTCCAAATTTTAGGATATCAGTATGATAATGTGGTTTTCGAATATTTTCTATAGAAAAAAATGTATTTATACATATTAGATAATTTTCTATTTAGATATTGTTGGTATCTATTTTAAATTCACAAACAAATCTTATCACGTCTAATCCACCCTTTTTTACATAAGCAAATGACTGTACAAAGTCAAAAATACGACAGATTTTATCCATTCTTTTGATGTGTTTCAGTTTTTGATTTTTCCATTTGATTAGGGAGTTTCCGTTTTTATATTTGTCTCGGAGCTGAGTATTTTTTGTGATTTTATCATTCAGATTTAAGATATATGCATATAAATAAGAAACACTGAAAGATTTGTTGGTTTGCCAAAGCAAAGACACACATGGTCCATTTGGGTAACTGACTTTTACAATCATATGATTCATTAATGAATGGATGCTTCAGGTCCAGCAGTTTTAATTAATTATATAATCAGCACAGTTATCTGTAGAAAGACATGTCACATTACATATTTTCTGACACTAACTTCTGACTAATAAATTGAATATTAAGTAAACGTATCGTGTGTGATAAACTTTCTTTAAAGCCGCCTTCCACATTAGCAGGGCAAATAAGAACATACATCTTTATATTCTATTCGTTTCAATAACAAGAAAAATCATATTAACAAAGCACAAAATATACATAAAAAGATAACAGCAAAAGATGTTTACATTCATCAGTAAAATACGTAAAGGGTTCCACAGAACCCTGAGGCTGACCTTCATGCAGAATTTTTTTTAAAGTTAATAATAATAAAGAATTGAATTCCTTGCAATAAAAAGCTGAGTTACTGCATAGACCTGTTAATAGAAGAATGTGCCCCGTTCTCGGCCAAATCTACATATACTGCTTGTTAACTAGGTCATTCTCCATCATATGATGTCAAAAAAAATGTTTTGTTCAACAAATGCCACATCAGGTCATTTAATGAAAAGAAAACGGCAGTCTCCTGAAACAGTATAATTTTATAGAAAGAGACAAGCAATGGAGAAAAACAACGAAGAACGGACAGACACAACATCGATGATCGGACTGCAGCAACAGCAATTCCAATCCAGCACTTAATTTAAAAAAAAAAAACATTATGAAGCAGGAACAGATTAAGACCCTTCGTTACACGATGAGGTCGAAACATACAGACATACTTAACCTTCTGAAGGAACAAGGTGAACAGATGGGAAAAACTATAAAAGAACGAAATAAAGGCAAATGTTACAGAAGTATACCGCTGATCAAAAATCATAAATCGATTGAGGGAAAACAAATCATTGAAGCAGGACAAGATTAAGACCCTTCATTACAAGATGAGATGATGACATACAGACACACTTAACCTTCTGAAGGAACGATGTGAACAGATAAAAAAAACTATAAAAGAACTATATGTATGCAACAGTTGTATACCGTAAATCGAAAGTAATAAATTGATTGAGAGAAAACAAATCCGGGTTGCAAACTAAAACCGAGAGAAACACATTAACTATAAGAAGAAAACAACATAACAACAGAAACATTAAAGTGCAACAAAAAATCAAACGACAATGTAACGCACACACGTTTATTTGCTTAAACTAAAATCTTACAAATCTATTCTAACTACTTTTATATACGAAAAGAAAACATAATACGAAAAATAGAATTACAACTACAAACGATAAGACGTTTAACAATATCCGATCAGAATTACAAATACAAGATCATAACCAAATACATGAATGTAGGATAACAAATAACGTGACACGTCTTGTTGCAATCCGAATACACACTCATCAAAACAGTCATATTCGGGAATAGGTCATATTCGGTACTTAAAAGACCAGACAACATAAATGGTTAGCCATACTCTAAGACGAGATAAAAATGTCATTTGTTAGTTTAGACAAAGACACATCGAATGGATCAACCCATTCGTGATGGTGTCCATCACATTTCCTCCTCATAACTTTAATTGTGTTGGAGTAGTTTTCTGCGTAAGGAGTAAACTCCTGTATATGAAGTCCGTATAGTGTGAAAATGGGCAAGCATAACATATCAACTGTGATATGTACACACCATACGATAGGACAGAGTGTGATTTACTACTGAGAAATCGGAAATTAATAATTGGGAAGTTGAAATCGTCCCGTTTATCATAGATTTTCATGTGAAGTCGTCCATCTGTGTCAATATTGAGGAAAAAATCAAGGTATGAAGCAGTCCTTCTAGTATTTTTAATTTCCAGATCACTGGGATATATGAGATGTAAGTATAATATGGGTTATTCGGTGATAGGACATCATCAATATATTTGAAAGTAAAATTATAGAATTTAGCAAGGAGCATTTTCTTTTTGTCTTTAGGAAGGTTATGAATGAATTCTGAGGGTTGCATAACAGTATCCATTGGAATACCGACTGTCTGTTGAAATATCAATCATCCATACTCAACAAATATATTGTCGATCAAAAGTCAAGATTGAGAGTGTTGGCAATTGTTGTGAATGCACATTTGAATGTGTACTTTTGATAAATAATATTTGTATTTATTGTGCTTCCTACTTTTGTATTATTTGTCTGTTTGTCTTTTTACTTTAGCCATGGTGTTGTCAGTTTAATTTCGATCTATGAGTTTGACTGGCCCTCTAGTATCTTTCGTCCCTCTTTCAAAAGACGAAAAAGTACAATAATATTGCAAACATAATTTTATTTTGATACATGTTCAAGATTATGAGAGTCGTCAAGTTGGTTATTTATTCCTTGTTCCTTATTCCTTATTTATTCGTTGTTCCTTTTTCGTTACCGATTCGTTGTTACTTATTCGTTACTTATTCTTATTCGTTACTTATTCAATTTTAGTATGTCTTCCCCTTTTAATTTCATTTTTGCTTAACTTTCTTATCTCTGGTTATAGTTCTTTGTAGTTAAAGTTGGAGTTGCAGTTTATCTAATTACTACTTCAATTAAATTTTAATTAGTATCATAATTTCCACTGTAATTGATATAAGTTAGATGAGTCATACAAATCTAATCTTGAATTTCATCCAAATTCTCTTAATTTTCGGAACACATTATAGAAATTTATATGAGACGTCACTTTGGGCGTTGCATTGACTATGGCTTAGAGGACCGTGATTTTGTAATGTATTCGATTTTTATTCTATAGCTAGTCACCACTTCAGTTTAATCATGTATATCTATAATATAGCCATTTTATAAAATTTACTGTATGGAAAACTATGTATTATTCTTGATAATAATGATTTGTTTGTCCCAGGCGGATAACCCTGGCCTCAAAATTTTTTGGAACTTTTGGTCCTCGTCGGTCTTCAACTTGGTAGTTGTTATGGCTTTTAACCTTTTTACATCTGAGTTTAGTGTGGACGTAGTGCGCGTCTGGTGTATAAAATATGTTTTAACCTGTTACCTTTGGATGGCTATTATTCGTTTGTTTTTCTTACTTATATTTTCTCCCATTAATCAGTTTATTTATTGTAACCCTGTCGTGTAATGTTGTCATTTTAATGTTATAATTAACACTGCTATTAAAGCGGGAGGTTTGGCTGCCACAAAACCAGGTTCAACCCACCATTTTTTCATAAAATGCTCTGTACCAAGTCAGGAAAATGGCCATTGTTACATGATAGTTCGTTTCTGTGTGTGTTACGTTTCGGTGTTGTGTCTTAGTTCTCTTATATTTGATACGTTTTCCTCAGATTTAGTTTGTAACCCGGATTTGTTTTTTCTCTATCGATTTATGAATTTTGAACAGCGGTATACTACTGTTGCCTTTATTTAGCGCAAATGTACCCGTTTTAACACTCGATTGATACCCTGTTTCTTATTTGTTCCTTATTCAATTGTAATGATTGTGTAATGCGTTACACCTTTTAAAAAATAATGTGTAGTTCTTTTACTTGTCTCTGGTGTTAGTTCTGGGTGAAATCACACCATTGGCGTGTATACACCCGTTTAAGCGCTCGTCTAATAGCATGTGACGTAGTTGCTTGTGACACATGTGTTATACGTTGCACCTTTCAGAGAAAGTATTTTTAATTGTTTTTTTGTCTCTGGTGTTAGCTACGTGGTTTTAGAGGAGGTACAACCTTATTAGAGCGTATATAACCGTGTCCGCGTTGTACTGATACGATACCCTGTAATTTATTTGTTCCTAATTTGCTTGTTTAACGTATGTTATACGTTGCACATTGTAAAACAATTCTTCTTTTTTTATTTTTACAGTGTTTCTGGTGTTACATAAGGGTTTCTAGAAGTGATATAACCCTATTAGCGCGTATGACCCGTTTCAGCGCTCGACTGATACCATGTTACATATTCGTTCCTTATTCTCTATTAATACGTTTGTCATACGTGGCACCTTTTAAAAAAAATCTTTTAAATTGTTTTCAAGTCTCTGGTGGTAGCTATGTGTTCTTAGAGGAAAGCTAACCCTTTTAGCGTGTTTTTGCCCGTTTCAGCGCTCGACTGATGCTCTGTTGCATATTCGTTCTTTATTTGCTTAAAATACGTTTGTCATACGTGGCACTGTTTAATAAAAATCTTTACAAATTTCTATCTTGCCTGGTGTTAGCTATGGGTTCTTAATTGTGAAATAACCTTATCATCACGTATTTAGCCGTTTCTGCTCTCTACTGATACCCTGTTACTTATTCGCATCTAGTTTCTTCCTTATTCAATTTTTATACATTGCACATTTTTACTGTCATATCTGTTTGTCTCTGGTGCTTGTTCTTGGTTCGTAGAGGTTGAATTACTCAATAAGGAAGGGCATGTTAACCCGTGTCCGCTGTATTGATACCCTGTTACTTAATTGCTACTTATTGTTACCGTTTTGATTTTTTTATATCTTGCACCATTTTACCGCTTCATTTTGTGTCTATGGTGTGGGTTTCTTGTATGTAGAAGTGAAATTAAACTATTAGCACATGCGTACCAGTTATTTTCTTAAACTCAAATGTGACATATATTTAATGTAGTTCTGTCGTGTAGATTAAAACCCATACACTCAAATTCTTATAAAACATCTCTGTTTATATCGAAGCATATCATCAGAAAGATAGATAAAATTATAGAAAAACAAAAATACGAAACTAAAAAGTGAATGAAAAAAGGAAAGTCCATAACACCTGCTTGATCATATCAACTTAAGGATTTTATCGAAACCATCTGTCATATTCTTAACTTATTACAGTAATTTTTCCTGGTAAATAGTGGATAAAACCTAGTTTTATAGTTAGCTAAATATAGAACTAACATGACAGTTATTTATAGTTCTGACATATTGACTAAATGAGGTGAGCAACAAAACAGTCATCACTTGTATCCGTGACAATATTTGGAATCCAGCGGCAAAAATGTGCAATTATACATCATGAATATACAACAAAACTGACCGAAACAAATATTTTTTATAAAGACGCCATCAGAAAGGTTTTTAATAGTTAATTGTGCAAAATATAGTTTAATCTGATGAAATAGATGTGTACTGATTGATATATTCGTCATTGAGACATACTTTTTTCTATGTTTATTTGCTTTGAAATAGCTGTTAGTAACTGTTCATACTTAAAACGATAAAATTATTTATATCTACCTGTGTGACGTCGACATGCTGATCAACTGGTGTACGTCAAATGTGCTATTCTACGTCAGAGTTAATGTTAACCTAACCATGTGCCTGTCAGGGAAAGGATTCGGTCCCAGTACTTTAATCGTTCAATCTTTTATAGCTGGATTTAACATAGATAAATAAAATCGTACGATAAAAACGCAATGAATGAGGATGTATGCCTTTTTATGATTCTTTATTACAAATTGTTTTTTTTTTATAGTGATTAAGATTGTAACACAAGCAAGGAATATGATAGTTGTTATCCATTAGTTTTCAGGGACTTTCCGTTTTGAATTTACCTTGCAGTTCACTGTTTTTGTGATTTTACTTTTCTAAATGGCTGTCGTTGGTTCATGTCAGTTTTTTTCACCAATTGAATTGTTATCAATAAGGTCGTTAGATTTCTTGTTTCCTTTTCTGTCTGTTCTTTATGTCGACTATTTTATAGTATGGGTTTTTCACGGTTTTACGGTTGCCATTAGCTGCTATAACACATTTCAGCACCACTAACACGGAGCGCCGCTAACGTGTTAGTGATGGTTCTATCCTCTCTTGTCATGGACCACTCACAGTTTGTATAAACTTTCTAAAGATTGTAGAAGGATATAGTACGTTTTAAGTTTAACTTTAGTTGTCAGATCAACACTTTTGGACAAAACCTGAAGAAGATAAAAAAAAAAAACACAATAATTAGAAAAAAATTATCAGCTTATCAATAATAGTTATTGCTCTATTATAGCGATACATTATCATAAAGGAAGGTTGAGCTATCACAAACATATTTAGTTTTTTCATACAAACTGTTGATTTGCAATTTATAAGGGACTTCATATTGAATTTTCCTCTTTGTGTACATCCAACAATCAAGGATTTCATTTTTTCCTCAGAGTGTTGTTTACATCTAACATTTATGGATTGAATTTTGATTTTTCTGTTATGGTTTCGGTTGGAAAAACAATTATACTAAACTCCGAGAGATTGAAAGCGGACAGTCCCTAATCAAATGGCAAAACTAAAAGCCCAAAACACATCAAAAGAATGGATAACAACGGTCATATTCCTGACTTGGTACCCACATTTTCTTATGTAAGAAATTGTAGATAGAACCTAGTTTTATAACTAGCATAACCTCTCGCTTGTACGACAGTCGTATCAACTTCCATTATATTTACAACGACGTGTAAACCAGTCAAACAGACATTACAGTCAAATAAAAAATGTCAAAAAGGGGTACTGCTGCCACCATTGTGATATCATTTTAATCACTATATAAACAAACAACAAAGAAGCACAAAAGAAAATAATTGTATGAAGTTCAATTGCATGTTAGTTACGTAAGTTCGTCACTGTTATTGGTATTTTGTGGTTGAAATTCTCTTATATATTAAAGCTTTACACATTTTGTTTAATAATTCATTACATTAACTTGGTGACGGTCTATTGTGTGATTTTTATCGTTGTGACATAAGTGCGTCACTGTTTTGGATGTCATTTAGTGTCTATCGTTGATGGAATATGTTAGTATAAGATTGATTGTCCCTCTGGTATCTTTCGTCTCAATTCGTTGTTGTTCTGTGGTTTGCATGTTGTGTCGACTATAATATTATTTGATTGTCGTTTCTTTGTTATGAATGTTCTTGTGTATGTATATGTTGTATTTCTGTCACGAAGTGTTTTATCGGTATTTTTTTTTGTCATCAAGCAGGATGTTTGCAAAGTTAACGGAGAATGGACGACGGAGGGCAAGTAATGAGAAAAGCTCACTTGTTTCTTTCTATGTCGATAATTAAAAAACATCTACCTACTTTTTAACTTGATTGCATGTAAATACCTGTAGTTATTCAATGTGAACGGTGACCGATATATCATTTATATAGTTAATAAGATTTCTTGGTATAGGTATTAGGAAAATTAAAGGTGTACAAGTACGAAACGTAAGTAAAACTGTGATTTCATTCAACGTTAATTAGAGTATGGGAAGGTTGGCGAAACTCTTCCTTTTATTTCCTTGTTAGTAAAGTCACACAATCACGGCCGACACTCGGCTAACCGAGAGATTGGTCGGTTAATCTATATTGAGTATGTGGCTATATCGGCGGTGGGTCTGTTAATCGGGTTGGCTAAAGTCTGTTAATCAGGTGTTATCGAGGAAATCATTGGAAATTCTGCATGTTTCATTGTATAACTTTTTAAATATATGTTTATCATAAAAATTATTCATGTCTAACAAAATAATTCAATGTACTGAATCCAGTGGTGTTATTATTATTTTTCTAGCTTCGATGTACGATCTATAAAATAAAAAGGCGTGTTACTCATCAATAAATTAATACACATTTTACACACACAAAATGTACACAAAAAGACACGTTGGTTGAATTTACTTGCATGCGATATTTTGAACATCGAACAAAGACAGGCATTATGTTTGTCAACCAAATTGATATCATTGTGTGAAAAATCTACACAAAAATCTGTATTTTGGTGACATAAATCAATCTTTATTTAAAACCTGGTCTGTTAATGGGTCGGATGTATAAAACCCGGTCTGTTAATTGGTCTGTTAAGAGTTATGAATGGCAATAAAAGTATAATTTTATTGCTGTATGGGGTGTTATCGGATCAAATGGGTAGGCTCAAGACGAGTGGCTACAATAAACGGAAACAACACATGAGCAATGAAACATAATATATACGGAAACACTGACATGAACAATGAATGTAGGCCATGAATATTGAAAACTGATATAAAAAGTGAAATATTAAAGTATTATTATACATCATGTTAAAATGCCAAATTTTGATTGCCTAATACGAAGGTGTTAATTTACTCTATCACATGGCTGAGCGGGTGACAATTTTTTGGAATGTCACCCTCTCGGCTAGACCAATCAAAAATCGGCAGTTTAAACGACAATGAATTGAATCTACATCAAGTTATTTTATAGACAATGCTTAAAGTTCTAATTTACTATACAACGAAGCGTGGAACGACTCAAACTTATTTCTTTTACAATTGTTGGAAAAACGTATTTCACTTGTTAATATTTTTACTTTAAAACCTATAAATCATTGTGTGTTATGCTTATTGTTGATATTTAACTCATTCGTTCACCATCGATGGGTTTCAACTGGTGATGTACATTTCATCATGTTCAATGTGATGTATATTTCTCAGCCAGATATGAAGCCTTTTGAAAGGGGTATTTACCCAAAATTTAAATAAAATAAATAACAATAACAAAATAACAACAATTGAAAATATTTTTTTTCTTGATAGCAGGGCTTTTTTCCCGTTTCGGGCCTAATCCTTGTATCGTTTATATGTCAAGTCAATGCACTACTATTGTCTATTTACTTCACTTCTGATGATTTTTCAAATACCCGTTACGCTGTCAAGTACGTGACTACATAGAAAATACTTTATAATAAAACTCATCTGTTAAAGGAAATGATGATAGGACATTCATTATAATAAATCAAATACCACATAGCTGAGAGGGTGATAGAGCAGATCGGTATCCCTCGAAAAAACATTGTAAACCTTGGCTTCGCCGCGGTTGACAATGTTTTCTCGGGACCCAATCTGCTCTATCATCCTCTCAGCTATGTGTTATTTATATCTTATCACATATTTGTTACGGATACGGATAAATTTATAAGATTTACCTGTTATGTTTCATTAAATTGTTATAATTGAACTTTTTTTCCCTCTTTTCTGCAACACTTAAATATGTGATAAATAGCTTAAAGATTATAACATGTTTTTCCATATTTGCCCTGGTATCATCCCGAAACTCCCATATCGCCCATATCGGCCCTAGGCCGATATGGGAGTCTCGGGATGATACCAGGGCTAATATAGAAAAGGGCATGTTATAATCTATACATAATGATTTCATCCAAGAATAATTACATTAGATGTATGTTTCATTACAATACGTTATTCTGATTTGCTAACTGCACATCATGTGTTATTCCTTAAGCAGTTGTATCTCAATAAAACTTCTCATTCATGATGACACGAGGTCCCACAATAAAGTGCACAGGTAAATGAAATAAAAACTTGATAAAAGGCGTGTTTTCATGATCCTATAGGTAAAAATGTAATTATAAGTATTGAATGCTTTTTTTTGTAACTTTATAAGGTTGTAAAAGCGTTGACCGTGCGCACATTTTAAGTATGAAGCGCTTCGGCGCTTCATACAAAATGTACTTCGGTCAACGCTTTTACACCCCAATAAATTTACAAAAAAGAGCATTCAATTCTTAAATGGTCGCATATATCATGTGGATTCTGTTTAGGTTGTCATGAATGACACTAATTTGTATCTAAATTGGTATTAACCAGTATATAAATCTGAGATAAACGTCGTAATGTAACTAAACATCAGTAAGTAAAATATATTGGGATGCTAGAATATATAAAGAATAAAGAAATAATAATGAGTAAGATAAAATAAAATGTAGAGAAAAGTAACAGACAATTTAAAGAATATAGAAATAAACAACACCCCCAATCCGGACCCTCATTGTATACACGAGAATCTGGATGGAAACACAGAATATATAGAATAATAGATAAGGACAGTAGGAAGTGATGCATTAATAAAAAAGATAGAAAAAAATAATAACTGTTTGAGAATAAAGACATGAAACACCCCTGGGTGTTGAAACAGTAACGGATTGCTATGTACTCATATTGGTAATGATATGCTAAAAGTTTACATGCGGACAACTGCAGTTCTCCTCTGCACTTATGTAGAAAGGAACTAAACGGAATAAAATGAATTAAAACTTAAGATAACTAAATGTAGCTGCATTCGCTCCTTTCCATTTACTTATTTAGACTGATTTGTAAACAACAGATGATTCAGTAATAGAAGAAAAGAACCAATCGGATGATGTTGACGATTTAGAGTTTAACGTCCAGTGACAAATATCATGTGCATATGAGAACGACAACACGTTATATGTACCCTGTGTTGTATTAGAAAGACACTTTCGGACGGATTTGAGAACGTGCTACTTTGAACAGACACAAAAATTAAGGCTGAAGAAAACGTTAATAATAGATTCATGCATATTCCAGCAGGCAATCCATATCCATATATTGAAGTGACACACCCCTTAATAAAATGCAAAGGAAGTCAAAATAAAAATGTTCTTACTAGAAGGACACTGTTGCAGCGTATTGTCATTTTTTTTTTACTCAAGAGCATCTCATTCTTAACTTTTTCAAAGGGAAAATATAAAGGTAGCACAACTATTGTCGTGGCTAAATAACTCTTAACTGACACAATTTCAATTGTCCAACCCATTAACAGACTTTATTCCCATAATGTTCCCTAAAACGTGGTATTACTCACGTTATATTACAATTATGAAATATTTACTAATTTCAATTTATATTTTAGAACCAAAGTACGATTTTGTGTCCTTTAAATGATATCTAAAATTGTTTTTTCGCCTTTCATTATAAAAAATTGCTATGCGTATAAGCATAAATACTACATACTTGCGCGACGCCTTTTAGTTTTACTGAAAACTGCGCAAACTATGAAATGTTTTTACAGTTGGAAAATGTTCTATGATATATATCATTTTGTCAGACACTTTTCTTTTTTTGATTTGATTCTTATAATGTACCTAAAATCTGTATATTAAATAGATTTTAATATTAAAATTGTGCGTTTTACTCTTAACAGACGTATAACCAACCCGATTAACAGACCAACCGCCGATATAGCCGCATACTCAATATAGATTAACCGACCTATCTCTCGGTTAGCCGAGTGTCGGCCGTGACAATGTCAATTTAAAAAACAAAAAAGTTCATATTCTTATTTATACAAAACAGTTTCTGTTATAGTTTTTGTTTTATATCAAGTAGAAGTTACCGATGGTTTAAGTTTTTATAAGATTCAGGTACATATTTAATCGTGATTTTTGTTCGTATTATAGCGTCACTGTTCTTTATATTCGATTTTTTCATTATTATTATTTAAAAATTCCTATCCTGGTATCAAGAATATATAAATATTTCATCCCACGTATGTTCTAGGTAATATATGTAACATGTGAGAGGTCTAACTATATAAGATTTGAATGGAGTTCGATTAACTATAAGCAGATGTGGCGAATGGAACTGCGGCCAAGGTATTCACAAACTATCAAATATATATCTGCTAAAGATCAACATTATTTTAACTACTTACTGTGCTGCATTCAGCACAAAATTGAAGTATTTTCTGTATACTAGTTAGATTGAAAGCAAATTCGTCAGTTAGTGCATTTGTTAAATTTAGGAGGACTGCTTCACACGTTGATCTTTTTCTCTATATTGGCACAGATGAACGACTTCAAACTAAAATTTATGACACACGGCATAATTTCCACTTCCAATTATCAATTGTCTATTTCTCAAGAACATATTATCTGACCATTCATATCTCAATTTTCACACTTTATATAAGAGAATATAAGAATGCTTATTTAACAAGCTACAAAGTGTAAAATAAATGATATTCTCAATGGCATGTTAAACTTCTAGCAATCATAGAAGACTGACATATATCTTTCGTGTATTTCTACATGTAATTGTTTTGAAGCATAATTAAAACTCTCTAAAACAATTCTCCATAGTAATAATTAAATGTAGTAATTCTTCTTTATTTTCGGTAACATACAAGTATAATGTATATTTAGACTT
Organism: Mytilus galloprovincialis; assembly: GCF_965363235.1. NCBI lineage: Eukaryota > Metazoa > Mollusca > Bivalvia > Mytilida > Mytilidae > Mytilus > Mytilus galloprovincialis. The sequence continues at coordinate 80,601,569 of NC_134842.1, read as the reverse complement.
TTCATGATTTCTTTCTTATCACGAATATCATGTGTATTTTTTGTGATTTAAAAATTAAATATATATATTTTTGGATAAACTATTTATTCAATCAATAATAATTGGTTGTGTAGACATTTGTACTGTATTGTACTGTATAAATAAAGGCAACAGTAGTATACCGCTGTTTGAAATTCACAAATCTATCGAGAAGAAAACAATTCCAGGTTACAAACTAAAACTGAGGGAAACACATCGAATATCAGAAGAGAACTACGACACAACAGAAACACAACACTTAAAATGCAACACACACAGAAACGAACTATTATATAACAATGGCCATTTTCCTGACTTGATACATGAATTTCCGTTTTGAATTGTCCTTGGAGTACGGTATTGTATTTGAGTTATTCCACTTTTCAGTATTGATGTGTAGTTATATTGAATTTGAATTTAATTTTGATATTCAAGAATAGAAGAGCATGCAGCGATGGTATTCTGAACTACAATGCGGGTGCGTGTGTTTCTGACCGTGCTGAAGTTCGATGGTGGCTTTGTGATGGTCTCTTGTAAATAATACATCAGCAAACGGACCATAGTATTTTGACGTCCCCATCGCACCTCCGAGTCCTGCATTATTATAAACATTTCGTTAAAATCAACCATCTTAAAGACATCTTAATTTATCTAAACGTTTCCATAAGAAAAGAGGTCTCTAACTTGTCGTACTGTGTTCCATCTATTTTAATTAATTTTTCAAGAAAAATAATTTCAGATGTCAAAAGTATTTAGCTTAACAACACATCAATGTAATTAAATATTTGAAGAACTTGAAGGTTACTTGCATTCCGCACAGGTAAATTTGTTCTTTCTGCTAGCTTCCCATTGTAAATAAAAATTAATGCCCATCATAAAAAAGGGACGAAAGATACCAAAAGGACAGTAAAACTCATAAATCGGAAACAAACTGACAACGCCTGACAAAAAATAAAATGACAAACTGACAAACATTAGAACACATGACACAACAAAGAAAACTAAAGAATAAACAACTCATAAGGGAGACAATAAAAACAATGGATCTCTAAATACAGGGTCAATTACGAGAATTCGCAAATAGACTATTACAAATTGTTCCAATTCTTGCAATCAAGATGAGATGATAAATTTGAGTTCATACTATTTGAAGAATAATTTATAAAAAAATCATACCTTTTTGAATTGTTATTGGTAATACAATATTAACGACTAAGAGTTTATGACATACCTATATGTACTATAATTTTACAAACACTATACTTATTGTGAAATTAAAATGTTATTAAAGGCCCAGCACAAAGAAAAGTGACAGAGTATGACATTTCTTTGGTTACATTTTTTTTGTCAATTTAGGATATTCTGAGACTCGAAAAAAATATGTTTACCGAGTTTCAAGATAATTTCGAAGTTGACTGATTTAATGACACTTACAAGAAATGATATATTTCTACGAATTACAAAATGTAAAATGTTTTCCGATATAAATAATAAGACTTATTAATGTTACTGTATTTCAGATTCATATATACACTGGAAACTATAATCTGAAGTGTTATACCCATCTGCATACCACCTAAGGATTAACAACACGTCGTCTATACAAGGTTTACTATTTCTTAAAAATAGTTGGAAATAAGGTAGGATTTGATAAATTATTGTTATCTTAGTTAAGTCTCGTCAATTATTTTAGCGGAATAAAGGAAATATATACTTATAAAGAAAAATGTACATTATCAAATTAATAACTTTTTATGGTGAAAAGTATGAAATCAATATTATTATAGTCATGTTTTATTCTATTCTCTTTTTTTGCACCAAAATACGTTTTCGTTTACAACAAATAGTTGGTTATTATTTTCCAATGCTTTGGTTTCAATTTATTGATACGAGTATTTGACTCAAGTTACGAAGAACATTTGCCTTGTAAAAATGAATACAAAATTCAAAAGGACAAAAGTCAGAAAAAAATCAGAAAATCTAACATAAGGACTCCCGTTGGTATATTATTCCAGGGAGGAACCAACATGAGATATATTTAACATGATATTGGAGACGAACTTTACTGTCGTTTTGTATGTCTTTTTACCTGGGTAATATTAAAAAAAAAATCCTAGTAATTATACGAAATATTCAAGTAAACAGAAGTTAGTAGTCAACCCATTGTTTTACAATATTGAGGTCAAGGTCATATTTAAAAAGTAAAATCACAAAAATACTGAACTCGGAGGAAAATCTAATCGAAAAGTCCCTAATCACATGGTAAAATAAAATGAAATTTTGACGTGCTAGATATTGACCTTTTCTATACTTTCGTATGTATACATGATAAAGCTAGAGATCTTTTGCATTATGTTGCTAGCAAGATATCCTTGAAAAAGTCAACCGGAAAAGACATTGTTTAAACCGGAAGTAGCTATATTTTGTACTTATCTAATGTGAAAGTATATAGAATCATATATGTTTTGATCCAATATATTTTAGCTTGGTTTTTTTTATTTGTGATAATTTTCTTTCTCGAACATACTATTTTTTCAGTTTATTAGTAATGGCACATGCTTGGACAAAAGCTTTTAAAAACAATAGAGTCGATATTGTAAAGGGCTTAGCAAACCCGGACGCTGTGGCTGACTACCTATTTAGCGATGGCATGTTTACACAGGATATGCAAGCTTTAGTACACGTAAGATATTCTGTCACCGAAATAAATATAAACATGCACATTGTGTATGACGTTGTAAAACAACTTGTTAACTATTTTGAAAAAATAACTTGTCGTGTCTGTTCATTGGTTTAGTTTTTATCCTCTACGTACCAAGATGTAAGGTATCTACACGTATGGTCCAAAATTACCAAAAGTGAGCTACTGTCATACTAATGCTTCGATTTTTGTACACAATCTTCCTTCTTGATTTTAACTTCCATATTGTTAGTTTTCCATTTTTATGTTGCAATCTTCCAGCAATGCATGCATACGGAGTATACATTTTCCAGTTGATACGATACTTCTGGGTTTGTATATCTTGTCCTGATACAGGGTTGCAGCTAACCAGGATTTCCGAATTGTGAAGTTTAAATCATCTCTTTGTACATTTTACGGACGCCATTACGAGTTGGTTGACTGTAACGGAATATCAGTTTCACAGATTATAACGGATATGTTCTAATGTCGGAGTAACAATCTTGTCACATATTCTCTGAATCTTTACTAGCAAAGAAGACTTGTTAACTGTTTTGTTCTTACATGAGCAACACGACGGGTGCCATATGTGTAGCAGTATCTGCCCATCCTTCATGAGCACGTGAAATCAAGATCTTGGTTTGGTTAATTGAATGAATCATCTATGATCCTTTCTCGATCATCCAGCCTTTCAACTACAAGCATGACCGTAACTACTTATTATCTCATATACAAAACGGATTAGTGACTTGCAACAGTAACACAATATAAAACAAATGTAACATAACTGAACACGATTTGGTGATATTTTTCTGAGGCAATCAACATCTATTTCACATTAAAGTGTATTACCCGCCATTTCAAAGCAGTAATGTTCATTCAGCCTTATGATTGAACTGACATGATATCAAAACGAATCATTCACAAGACTTTGAATTATTCAGTGAGAAGACACCAGAAACAATTGTTTCTTTGTATTTATCATAAGAAACTCCTTTATAAGATAAGCTTCATACAAACTATAAAAAAAACAGGTATGTCAATTGTACGTAGTATGCTGTAGTGAATTGTTTTACACAAAACTTTAATAACTATGTCGTGTTAATCTCTGGAAGTAATATGACTACCGGTAGCATTTCTAAAGGAGTAGAAGTATTGTAAGTAATTTATAATATTCGCGTAATTAAATTCTGCTTGAGGCTATATAGAAATATATAATTACCCTTTACAATAAACACCATACCGCATTTTACGTCATCGATAGATGACTATAGTTGGTTAGTTAATTTCTAGGTGTTCTGTCTTTTTTTTAGCAAACACCTGAAATCGAAATGAAAACTAGATTATTACTTGATACCCTTGACAAGCGAGGAAAAGGCAGTGTAAAGAGTCTTTACAATGCTTTCCAAGAAACTAAGAATGAACATTTGGCAGACTTGTTAGTCAAATATGCTGCAATTATAGACCAAAAAGAGAATTTTAATGACCCAAAAGGTATAATAAATATTATTTTTCATTCTCAAAAACACGCTTTTGATATGTATGTGCATATTGGTGTGTGTGTGTGTGTGTGTGTGTGTGTGTGTGTGTGTGTGTGTGTATGAAACAAATAAATATTTAAATGAACATAGTCATCTTTCTTATTATTACATAAATTTCTAACCAAACTAGGTCTTGCAGCTGTCCTCCCCCCCCCCAAAAAAAATGTAAAAATTACAAGCTGGATATATTATATATTTATGTGGCAAACACATATGCAAAATACAAAATTACTACGTAGAGCAAAGGTATTGTAATCAAACTATCACTGCAATAGTATGTGACATGGAACTGCTACTATTTGCAACTATTCAAAGTTACCTAGAAGACGAGGTAAACACAGATTCTTAACATCCAATTGATTTTATCTACATGTTCCTTTTATTTGACTTCGATTCTGGTTTGAAATAATTTGAAGATGCAATATTGTATTTAAGCATGGCCACCTGAACCAACCGAACAAAAAGAAATGGAAACGCACGAAGTTTTTAAGATTAAAGACATACAGAGTCCCCTTATGCATGAATATAGCAAAGGAGTAAGTTATTGTATTTGCATAAAACGTACAGTAAAAGGACCATAATGAGTAGGAGAATTCAAACCGTGATAAATACGGTCATCATTAATCTTTTCTCTGGTGTTTCTTCATATGCCAAAATTCAGTGTTTAAAAAAAAAAGAATTTAAGAATGTTTATGTATTTAACAATTTTATTCGCCGATGATTTATTGTCATTAATTTGTTTATCTATGTGTTAAATATACAAACCTTTTACAGTTAAACAGATGCTTTAACTTTTTAAGCTATTACAGATTTGTCCTCGAAGTTATTGCCAAATGTGAAAATTTTTCTACTCTTGGCTGCATCCGATTCAGGAAACCTTGAAATATTGTTACTATCAAAAGTAATGTCGGATAAATAATAAAAAAATATGAAACAATGATCAGTTGAATGTACAATACTACCAATTTACCAAAGTAAAGCTATTCTAGAAAACATAAATGTTATTCATAACTATTTACAGGATGTTTATAGTCTTCATGGTAAAAGTAGAGGCAAAGTGTTCATAATCAATAATACGTTTAAAGATACAAAACTGGAAAGAACAGGATCAGATGTCGATGTAAAAAATCTGACAGATCTATTCCAACAGTTACAATTTGAAGTTGTAACAGGAACCAATTTACCAGCAGAGGTAACAATGATATTTGATATATTTTTATTTATACATGACATCGTTACAATATTTACTGTAAATATTGTTCTCCACGATTCGACAATTGATGAATCTGTGAATTAGTATTTTATTATCATATACATGTACATGTACAATAAAGGCAACAGTAGTATACCGCTGTACGAACTCATAAATCCATGGACAAAAAACAAAATCGGGGTAACAAACTAAAACTGAGGGAAACGCATAAATATAAGAGGAGAAAAAACTTATAATTTGATGCACCAGACCAATACATACAATAGTCGCGCTCGAATCAAACTAACTTAAAAGAAAAAGAAAAGAAAATGCGAAATCTATCTACAGTTATATTTTTTTAATGATTTTCATTGCATCTTAGGTAATCTTTGATCTAAAAATTTGATCTTTCTTTTTATAAGTTATATAATTATTTATTATACGAAGCTAACAGATAATATAAATATATTTTTTATTGCGTAATAAGCTGAACAAATTCAAGAAACGTCGATTGTACGTTTTAGCTTAATCATGTTTCAAACATTATCTGGAATTTATTTAATATGTGAGTTTTCTTTATATCTTACACAGAAAATGGTAAGATTTTTAGAAGAAGAACGGGACAATATTACGACGTGGACCGACATTGATTGTGTTGTTCTTATTTTGATGAGTCATGGAGAAGGTCCATACATTTACGGAAACGATGAGATACCAATTAAGTTAACAGATATCATAGAAGTGTTTGCTTCAAATTATTGTGATGGTTTAAAGGACAAACCAAGATTAGTATTTGTGCAAGCTTGTAGAACAGGTAACTATATGAAATTATCAATAGTTAAATTAATTATTGATGGTGTTTTATATATGGCCATCTTTTTATAAATTAACTCTTTGTAAAAGTAAGAATTATTCGAATTACTACGGATTTTCTCATATATGGCATATATGACTTTAGCCGTATTTCGAACAACTTTTTGGAACTTTGGGTCCTCAATTCTCCTCAAATTCAAAATACTTTGAATTTTGAACTTTTTGATCTGAGAGTCACTGATGAGTCTAATGTTGACAAAACGTGCGTCCTGGCGTACCAAATTATAAGCAAGGTACCTTTGATAACTATTTATATAAAATAGAAATGTATAGCATGATGTTTCCTCCTTTGCGTTTTTTGTGTCTATCTGTTTACACGTAATCAATATTTAGGAGAAAACTCTATGTTGATAAGTAATTGTTGTAAATGATGACAAAGTATAACAAAAGTACCAAATTCCAATGCAAATCCAAAAGGGGAATTCGATAAAAACTAACAAAATCAAACGTTATTAATCCACGGAACAAGTTAAAACAACTGCTCGTTTCCTTACTCGGTACAATTTGACAATTTGACCAACAATATGGTGGATGGAACACCAATTTCGTCTTCAAAAAACAACATATGGACCTCTTAAATCTTGAAAGATTCTGTACCGTGAAGAGAGCGTAGAAGTCTGATTCAACGAAGTGTTGCGTTTAAACTTCTCATTTTCACCAAAAGCGACTGTGCATTGTTACACCCAGCACTGCCCAACTAAACAGGGTTCAGCTGACTAAACAAAACAGCCAAGAGATGATCGCATGTAGCTCAGTCAATCACCGGGTTTTGTGTCTTTTCCTAATCGTAGTAAATTTTGATTTTTATGTTTGAAATATATATTACTCCCAGGTATATTCGCAATGCTTTTCTTAAATAGTCCTAATTTTCAATAAAGGTTTCTCAAGATTTGATTCTTCCACCTTCCATTGCTTCCTACACTATATTTGAATTGAAATCCATTACGACAACAACTATTTCATAGGAAATATTGAATATTCAAGTGAGTTTTGCACAGACCAGAAGTTAATACCTTGCTGAAATTGTTTTGGTCTTTGTTTATTATATTTTTATATTCTTATCATAACTAAATGTTAAATTTCATTAAATATCAGTTAAACGTACCGATGAAGAGCTATCCAAACTAAGTGTTAAATTCAAAAAACAGCAAATTCAGCCTAAAACTGGTGATCAACGTGATTCAGCACCTTACCAAACGGAAAATCTAACGGAAGTAAAGCATCCATCAGCAGACTTTTTAGTTGTCTACGCAACACCAGAAGGTAAAATTGTATAAATAACACATCAGCATAACCTTGATTTTATCTCGATATGATTGTTTGAGGTCATGTTAAAAATGTATTGTTATGTGTTTGTTATTCGATTTTGTTTTATTGAACATCAAACTAAATTGAAACAAGGACAGGTAGAAAAATATAAGTGTGTACGTAGTATTCGATAAGGACTTATTGATTAATTGCATTTTTACTCCATTATCAAGTAATATTCACAAAGAATAGATATTTTTTTCAAATCTTATAAACTGAGTATTGTTGTGTAATAAGCCTATATTGAGTATAAACATCCTCATATATTCCGTGTTATTAATATTTACTAAAAAAAAACCATTCATGTGGTTTTTTTCTGGTGATACTCATGATAGTTCCTTTCTTTAAATAAACAGTTAATTCAAGAAAGGAATTGTATAATGGTGATATCCTTGCTACATTTAGCCAACGTTTTCGCTTTGCAGAATGCACCGCCACGTTTGGTAGGAATGACCTGCTAATTGCATGTGAAAGACCCTTACAAAACATATCTGCACACTAATGTGCTCATTTGCAATATACCTCAATTCTACATGTTGGTGTTGCCATCGAAATTCGTTCCAATATCGTAGAATATATTTAAAAAGTAAAATCACAAAAATACTGAACTCAGAGGAGAATCCAATCGGAAAGTCCATAATCACATGGCAAAATCAAATGACAAAACACATAAAAAACGAATGGACAAGAACTGTCATATTCCTGACTTGGTACAGGCATTTTCAAATGTAGAAAATGGTGGATTAAAACCTGGTTGTAAAGCGCTAAACCTCTCACTTTGATGACAGTCTCATCAAATTCCATTATATTTACAATGATGCGTGAACTAAACAGACATAATATTAGAAATGATCCATGTAAACTTGTCGCTCCTTTAAATAAACTTATTCTAAAAGGTTACTTATTCAATACTGTAATGAGATCATTAATATAGTTTTTATTGGTATAAATATTGATTTTTTTATCAGTAAATTAAAAGCTAACTAAATATTACTAGTATGTTATATACATATTCATGGATCTACAATCTGTCGATACCTGTAACTTGGCATTGCACAAGGTCATGTTTTTCTTTGGCTGTTTATGACGTCTTTACACTAAATCCATTGGATGTTGGATGTGCACGGATTGATAGTTTAGTCTTAGATGCATGATTTTTTTATTAGTTGTTAGTGGCTTTGAACTAGCTGTCAGATAACTGCGAGTACTCTCAGATCTGTTCATTGCGTCTTTTTGTGTCGGGATGTATAAGTACCCGCCCACGTCTACTTGTATTTTTGTCCATCTGATGAGTTAAGCCTTTTTCAACTGATTTTTATAGTTCGTTCTTATGTTGTACTGTTATACCACTGTCCCAGGTTAGGGGGAGGGTTGGGATCCCGCTAACATGTTTAACCCCGCCACATTATTTATGTATGTGCTGTCCCAAGTCAGGAGCCTGTAATTCAGTGGTTGTCGTTTGTTTATGTGTTACATATTTGTTTTTCGTTCATTTTTTTACATGAATGAGGCCGTTAGTTTTCTCGTTTGAATTGTTTTACATTGTCTTATCGGGGCCTATTATAGATGACTATGCGGTATGTGCTTTGTTGAAGGCCGTACGGTGACCTATAGTTGTTAATGTCTGTGTCATTTTGGTCTTTTGTGGATAGTTGTCTCATTGGCAAACATACCACATCTTCTTTTTTATATTATAAATAAATAGTCAAAATATGGGTACAGCAATCATCATCGTGTAACAATTTTAAAAGGACCAATTTAACAGAACACAAAAAACATCTATCTACAAACACATTCATTGATTCGCGTGTCTGACGTCAGAAAATTGTATACGTCACATAAATTTGTCGTTCAATTGATATACAAACAATTTAAAAATTTCACATGGGCAATGTTAGCTGTACGTTTAACTGTTATCCATTCGTTTGATGTGTTTGAACATTTGATTTTGCCATTTGATTTGGGACCTTCCTTTTTGAATTTTCCTCGGAGTTTAGTATTTTTGTGTTTTTACTTTTTAGCATACAGGGTAAAAAAATCAAAGTATTTAAGAATTAATTTCAAAAATAGACCAAGATTTAAAATAGTCCAAAAGTTATATAGAATTTATAAGAATCCACAAATAGTTCATCTCACTACGCGATTGAATAATTTTGACGTTTGTGGTTCAACGTATTTTCTAATTCATAATAGAAATATATCATAATGACATATAATAGAACAACATAATATTTCTTTTAAAGTGCAGAGTCACGTTATAAGAACCGAAGAAAAACAAAAAATCGCATATACAAAACACACCAGCAAAAAATGAAAAATAATACAAAAACATTGACGGGATGTTTAAGTACCGAGACATGTTAAATGGATATCACATACAACAATCCAACAGTAAAAGTAATATTAATAATATAACAAAGACAAATGAAAGAACAATATAACACGTTGTTAAGATGATAAACAACATCAGTACGCAGAATCTATACATCAAGACCATCATGTATTATTTGTAAAGTTGAAACGGAATATTTATCAACAAGGTCTTGGTACCTTCCGATGAACTTTTTTAGAAGAAGGACGAGACGTTCTTTGACATACCCCTGGTTCATCAACTTTCTACTCAGACACTGATGACGTTTTACAAAGTCTGAGTAGGAACTGGGAAATATATATCCCATATGCAGGTGACGTTGGTATATTGCTACTAACATGGGGGAAATTTATAATTTCAAAATTAAAATCGTCTCGTTTGTCATAGATTCTGGTACTGAGATGACTGTGCAAGTCAAATTCGAGATATAAGTCTAAAAATGAGGCGGAGGAAGCCGTGTCTGTTGTTTCTTTAATTTCTAGTTCTGGGGGATATATTAATGGAACCCAATCAGAAAAGTTCGGATTGTTTATGGAAAGAACATCATCAATATATATGAAAAAGAAATTAAATAATCTGGCTTCTTTTATCCTCTTGTTTTTGAAAATAAGAAGAGGTCGGCAAGAAGAGGCGCAAAATTTTTTCAACAAATACGAGTCGATAAGAAACTCCAGCATACTGACCACTTGTTCTTCTGTGTAGCATGTTTTACCTTTTTGTTTGTCACTATTAACGAAATAAGCCTTATCATATCCCAAAGTGATAAATATATAGCGTATGCTACCATTTTTATGTTGAAAGGCATTGTGGATTATATCTTTTAGGCGATTTTTAATTTCACATGGGGAATGATGGTATACAGGGTTGAAAAATCAAAAGTTTTGATAGATCTAGTTTCAGAAAAAAACCGAGATTTAAAATTGTCTGGAAGATTTTTAGAATTTTAAAAAATCCACATATGGTTAATACCACTACGTGAGTAAACAGTTTCACAGTATTTAGACCCTCTTTCACTGCGGACAGAATTTTAGTCAATCTAATGGACAATTCTTTAGTGGAACATGAAGATGAGCCAGCAATATACCATTGTTTGTACGGAATTTTATGAAACTTTGGTATCAAATAAAAACAAGGTAAGTCCTCCGATTTGGTGTTCAATGTAATGTTTATTGAAGCCATGAATGACTTATGATTTGCTAAAATCTCATCCTTGTCAAATGATATGTCTTTGTATGTGGGATTACCCGAGTGCTCATTTATACCTAATTCTTTTACAAGACATTCGTAGTAATACGATTTACATACAAAGACAATATTATTTGAAGATTTGTCCGCAGGAACAACACCATACTTACCATGAAGAGATGATATACATTTCATGGCCTCTGTCTCTGAAAACGGACTTTGGTCGATCGTTCACATAGTTTTTCAACTTGTGAATTTACATATTGTTAGTTATTATCGTTCTGATTATGTATGAAATATCATGCAACCAATGAATGAAACAATCATACATTTGAGGTACATTCATTTTATACATGATTCAATTTCAACATTTGTAGTGCCCCAAAACAAGAAAAAAATGTGAAAAGACTGAATAATGAATTCTAATAAAAGTAAAAGACCTGTCTTCCTTTTAATTACTTTCTCAATCAACAACCGGTAAGCAATTTTTTCAATTTTAATTCATTTCAACAACATTGAATACTTCTTTTACTACCGTAGTAGAGGGGCATTATGTTTTCTGGTCTGTGCGTCCGTTTGTCCGTTCGTCCAACTTCAGGTTAAAGTTTTTGGTCAAGGTAGTTTTTGATGAAGTTGAAGTCCAATCAACTTGAAAACTTAGTATACATGTCTTCTATGACATTATCTTTCTAATTTAAATGCCAAATTAAGAGTTTTTACCCCAATTTCACGGTTCAATAAACATAAAAACTGATAGTGCGAGTGGGGCACCCGTGTACTATGGACACATTCTTGTTTTTAATGTTTTAATTCTTAAGTCAAAAACAAAAATGGTGTAAGCTTGGTAACAGTGCATCGTAATTTTGTCTTTTACATTTTAGGGACACTGTCTTACAGGAATGTCCATACTGGATCCTGGTTCTTATGTGCAGTGGTATGGATATTCAAATACCATGCGAAACATGAAGAATTACAGCATTTGCTTATCAGAGTTAGTATTCAATAATGTGTAATTCTCAAAGGTTAAATTTCATAAATTGTATGAAACTTATCATTGTCTGTTTCATTGTCGTTTGTGGTTTGTTGAACATCAGTGTGTTGTTGTTTCGTTGTTTTCGTCTTATAGTTGTTTTGTTTCCCTCGGTTTTATTTTGTAACTCGGATTTGTGTCTCAATCGATTTATGACTGTTGAACAGCGATATACAACTGTTGCCTTTAATTACTTGAAAAATACATATTATATTACTTAAAATGATTAAAAGTAGAAAAGAACGAGATTTACATAACTACTAAAATTACATTTGTAATGATAACTCCATAGTTTTAATGTTTAATTCATTTTTTTTAAAGACGTTGGTTATTAAGAAAATGTATCATACTTTTATAAGTAGACTGGCGCTAATTATTTCACCGGTCATTTAGGTGCATTTGAAAAGTTATAATATTAACATTAACTGTATATTTCTCCATAAATTTTTTGAGACTCCTCACAAAGAGTTACATAAAACATTTTCCCACTCTACTGCAGATTGCAACTTTTAGAATATTTTTTATTCTATCAAAGAAAAACGCTCTTATGATATTTTAAAAGGAAGATGTGGTATGATTGCCAATGTATTGATCCCTTAAAGAAAAGCATTATTTGAACACAAAGGCATTTTACTCCAAATCTACATACTTGAGGTAATTGATCAATTAATTGAGCCGTATCTTGTCGGGCTTAGCATGTTTTAAACAATCCCATACCATGACTTCACCCGTTTACCTGACGTTCGGGACATAAATTTTAAGATTTCATATATTTGACACTGTTCAGTTTTTTCTCCTTTTTGGGTTGTAACAAATAGTAACAATAATAATGAAAAGGCATTCAAGGAGGACGGTTTATATACTTACTAGATTATGAAATGAGTTCAAGAAATTGTAGATAATTTTAAAATTAATTGTTTTCAGGTCAACAGATTGGTTGCAAAAGGAAAAGGGTCAGTTGAATTTGGCCAGAAACTGACCATATCGGAGGTTAAATCCAATCTGAGGAAGAAATTTTACTTCTTTCCTGGTGTTTACGGAGACCCTCCTAAGTTGTTTGAAAAATAAAAGAAACAAACGATGCTTATGGTTTCTGGAACTTGAGAGCAATATAGATTATTATTAAGCATGGTTTTGCATTTTCTGTTTATATATTCCATCTAAAATTGAGATAAGTGTACAATATGTTTGTTTACTATTACAATACAGCAATATAGATTATTATTAAGCATGGTTTTGCATTTTCTGTTTATATATTCCATCTAAAATTGAGATAAGTGTACACGGTTTTGTTAACAATTACTTCTTGTTGCAAAATATTAGAAATCATCATAAATTAAGGAATGTATCTCCCTCATGCAAAGCTCTGATTCCTTTCACGGATTTGGCTTTACTTTTTGGACCTTTTGCATTATAGCTCTTCATCTTTTATGTAAGCTTTGGATTTCAAAAATTTTGGCCACGAGCATCACTAAAGAGACATGTATTGTCGAAATGCGCACCTGGTGCAAGAAAATTGGTACCGTTCATTTTATTACTACCACTGGGTCGATGCCTCTGCTGGTGGACTATAAGTCCCGAGGGTATCACCAGCCCAGTAGCAAGGACTTCGGTACTGGCATGAAAATAAGGATTTTTTTTGTTATTAAAATTTGCTGTTACAAAATATTAGAAATCATCATAAATTAAGGAATGTATCTCCCTCATGCAAAGCTCTGATTCCTTTCACGGATTTGGCTTTACTTTTTGGACCTTTTGCATTATAGCTCTTCATCTTTATGTAAGCTTTGGATTTCAAAAATTTTGGCCACGAGCATCACTGAAGAGACATGTATTGTCGAAATGCGCATCTGGTGCAAGAAAATTGGTACCGTTCATTTTATTACAGTACATCAATATAGATTATTAATAAGCATGGTTTTGCATTTTCTGTTTATATATTCCATCTAATTGAGGTAAATGTACACGGTTTTGTTAACAATTACAGTACATCAATATAGATTATTAATAAGCATGGTTTTGCATTTTCTGTTAATAAATTCCATCTAAAATTGATATAAGTGTACAAGTTGTTTGTTTACAATTTTAATACAGCAATATTGATTATTATTATGCATGGTTTTGCATTTTCTGTTTATATATTCCATCTAAAATTGAGATAAGTTTACAAGATTTTTGTTTACTATTACAATACAGCAATAAAGATTATTATTAAGCATGGTTTTGCATTTTCTGTTTATATATTCCATTTGAAATTGAGATAAGTGTACACGGTTTTGTTAACAATTACAGTACATCAAAATAGATTATTAATAAGCATGGTTTTGCATTTTCTGTTTATATATTCCATCTAAAATTGATATAAGTGTACAAGTTTTTTGTTTACAATTTCAATACAGCAATATAGATTATTATTATGCATGGTTTTGCATTTTCTGTTTATATATTCCATCTAAAATTGAGATAAGTTTACAAGATTTTTGTTTACTATTACAATACAGCAATATTGATTATTATTAAGCATGATTTTGCATTTTCTGTTTATATATTCCATCTAAAATTGAGATAAGTGTACACGGTTTTGTTAACAATTACAGTACATCAATATAGATTATTAATAAGCATGGTTTTGCATTTTCTGTTTATATATTCCATCTATAATTGAGGTAAATGTACACGGTTTTGTCAACAATTACAGTACATCAATATAGATTATTAATAAGCATGGTTTTGCATTTTCTGTTTATATGTTCCATCTAAAATTGAGATTATTACACGATTTTTGTTTACAATTACAGTACAGCAATATTGATTATTATTAAGCATGGTTTTGCATTTTCTGTTTATATATTCCATCTAAAATTGAGATAAGTTTACAAGATTTTTGTTACCAATTTCAGTACTGTATTATCAAAACTTTCGATTCCTTGGTTGTTTTTTTATGAGAAAAATGTGTTAGGTTAAAATAGTGATAACAAAACACATGTAGCAAAAGACAATAATAAGTAATATTTCTCTTCACATGTATTAGTTATAAAACACTATCACTACAAACCATTAAAAGTCTGAAATGGCCTATATCTGTACTCGACTGTACTGATTTTTACTCGACCAGTCTGAATTCTTCTGATATTTACTTGATAATACTCGACTGTAGTCTGAACCATACTTAACAGTTTGAATGTGTACTTGACCAGTACCTAACCATTTTATACGAGTCTGAACCGTACTCGACCTAGTCTGAACCGTACTCGACCTATTCTGAACCGTACTCGACCTAGTCTGAACCATACTCGACCTAGTCTGAACCATACTCGACCAAGTCTTAACCAACCTAGACCTATTCTCTATATTCTCTATCTATCAACTGAATTTTATCAATTTAGGAATTTTTTTAATAAAAAAGAAATTTGAACAACAACTTGAAATTTAAAATGTATTCAATACAGTATTGAAATTAAAATTTCACAATAATCAATCATAATATAACTTCAACTCAATATTAATCAACACTTACATAATAATATATATCAACTTTTAGAATATAAATAAAACAAGCTGATCAAATAATCTACAAAAATGAATTGTGATTAATATTTTCAATATTATTCAAAATTTTATGAATATTTCGGAAGTATTTTATGGTAACTGGACTATTTTCACCATTAACTTAAGCCTAGTATAGATTTATGGTGTCAGTTGAGTTCAGGTAATAATGCAGTGAATGTTTTTTTTTTTAAGATAATTATTATAAAATAGTATATAAAACAACTTAATAAATTATAAAAAGATGAGAGCTTAATTGTTTTGTTTTATTAAACCAAGAATTTAATATAATCATGATAATAGAATTTCCATAGCAATCCTTGATAACCTTTTTAAAAAAGGAAATGTATTCCAAAGTAACAGTAAAAAATATTTTCAATTAATTTAAGTATTTTTTTGTCAAATTAACATGGCATACATAAAGCACTTTAATATGTTCTAATTACCTCAGTACAGGTGTGTTTTACAGGTAAAAAGAAAGCCCTACTTTCTTAGAATTGTGTATTACTTATCTAGTACATACATGTATATTCGAAAGGCCTTGTTATTTAATTTAAACAGGATGTTGCAATTTTGAATCAATGTTATTTAGAATTTAATACCTCTGACCAGGTGTGATCTTATTTATGAGTTTGCCCCCAAGCAGAGGTTATACTTTATATTTCACCACTAATTAGAAAAACAATTCTATTTATTTATTTAATTTTATCCCTTTTTGATATAAGTTATATATAATATATTTGTTTCTATCCTAAATATAATCAGAGATATATTTCTTTTATAAGGTTAACATTCTTTATAAATTTTGTTGGCTGTTGTTATATATGTCAGTTAAAAAGAAATTTATTTTAACAGTTAAAAAAGTAGAGGTTTTTTGGTATAGTATGGTTCAGACTGGTCGAGTATTTTTCAGACCTTTGGTTAAGTATGGTTTAGACTGGAAAAATAGGCCGAGTACATGTCGAGAATAGGTTAAGACTGTTTCAGACTAGTCGAGTAATAGTTTGGACTATTTTCAACGGCAAAGATAAGGGTCAAGTACGATTCAGTACAGTCAAGTATGGTTCAGACTGGGGTCGAGTAATGTCAAGTAAAAGTCAGACCAATTCAGACTGGTCGAGTAAAAATCAGTACAGTCGAGTACAGATATAGGCCATTTCAGACTTTAATGGTTTGTAGTGTATTGTCATATAAATATGTCAAATCTGTATATATTAATATAAAAAATTAAATGTTCATATTGGTAGATGTTAACTAATAAAGACTTCAAAAGTTAATCATGACTTTATGTGTTGGAGGGAGGGGGTATAATCGCCATTGGTATGAGATGTATAATAACAAAAATAACATTATACCGAATCGAATTTACTCACCCTTTCTTGTACCCCTGAAACCGATCTAATCATGTATAAACTATTCAAATGTATCATAGTCAGTGTACAATGACTGATGAGTCGAAAACAACTATTATATATATATATATACGATATATTGACTGTACTGAATCGTACATATATATATCGTATCTATATATATAATAGTTGTTGGCTGTTGTTGACAATGAGGGTCGGTTGAAAACAAAACTTTACGACAAAAGAGATGATTTCAGCTTTCCAATTGTGAACTTTCCATTTCTAAGTAGCAACATTCCAGCAGCACCTGCAAACGGGGTATATATCTCCCAATTGATACGATATTCCCGTGCTTGCATTTCCTATCATGATTTTCTTGATAGAGGGTTGCTGCTCACAAGGAAGCTATTAAACCAAGAGTTCCAAATGGTGAAGTTGAAATCATCCCTTCGTAAATTTTACGGACGCCATCACGAGTTGGTTGACCGTTATGGAATAACTGTATCACAAATGATATCGGATATGTTCCTTACGTCGTAACTACAATCCCCTTCCCTTTCCTGAATGTGAATTACCGAATTAGACTATTTACCGGATTTGTTATCACATAAGCAACACGACGGGTGCCGCATGTGGAGCAGGATCTGCTTACCCTTTCGGAGCACCTGAGATCACCCCTAGTTTTTGGTGGGGTTCGTGTTGTTTATTCTTTAGTTTTCTATGTTGTGTCATGTGTACTATTGTTTTTCTGTTTGTCTTTTTCATTTTTAGCCATGGCGTTGTCAGTTTGTTTTAGATTTATGAGTTTGACTGTCCCTTTGGTATCTTTCGTCCCTCTTTTATCAATGGATATGTGCCATAACTACAACCCCCTTCCCTTTTCACGAATGTGTCCTACCGAATAAGACTTTTTACCGGATTTGTAATAACATAAGCAACACGACGGGTGCCACATGAAGAGCAGGATCTGCTAACCTTTCCGGTGCATCTGAGATCATTCCCTGTTTCTGGTGGGGTTCGTGTTGTTTAGTCTTTAGTTTTCTATGTTGTGTGTTATTATTTATCTGGTTGTCTTTTTCTTTTTTAACCATGGAGTTGTCAGTTTATTTTCAATCTATGAGTTTGACTCTCCCTCTGGTATCTTTCGTCCCTCTTTTTTAACGTGTAAACTTTTGAAAGTTTCTGATGAATAGTCAATGAATTACTTTAAGAAAGAAGGCATACAATCTCCAATAAAAATACAACTGTTAACCAAATAGCATTAATTTATCAGTAGTGGATCCCTTTAATCTGTGCTAGACACAAACACTTTTACTTGTTTGCGTCGATAACTCAAACATAAACACCGCAATTAGACGCCGAGATATTGCTTCCACGTTAGGTAGATAGATATATAGATTGATCTCCAAACCCAGTCTTGATATGGTGACAAATAACAAGATCGCCAGGGAAAATTATAACCGTATGATTCATTCGTCACAGTGTAATGAACGCTCAGACGTACGCTTAAATCAAAAAAGGAAAACTTTTCTATTTACACTAGATGGGTAAATATCTTTAAATTTACGTTTGTTTTATATTGTGTGTTTTACTTGAAATTATTAATCATTAAAAATATGCAAAACCAATGTTGGATTTTTTGCTCATATATGTCATGATCGCAATTGCTCAATAGCAATATCCATGTAAAATAAATGGTCACTAAAATAAATGAAAAAGCAGGTCTCGCCGTGATCGAAGTTCAAAGTCATCTAAGGGTTGCTTCAAACCTAATATCTGATGTTTAAATACCAAAAACACTGGATTTGTCATCTAACCTAAGGTAAAAGTCAATGAGAAATCTGTTCAGCCGTAACGTGTTTATTACTATACAGAATATCTGGAAATTACAAGTTTTCTCATTGAGTCTTATTGCATATGAAGAATATCTGATTCTTTGCATACTAATGTTCATCTTAATCTTATACATAATGCAACTCAGATAGGATAACTAGATATATATTGTTACGGGACGGGGGTGTCCCAAAAGTAAAGGTATTTATATGAGGTTAACACACTGGTTACTATATTCTTGGTAAATTCTGATATAGAACTGTCAACTCTGGTATCGAGTTACAAACTAAGTTATACTGGTAAAATGGTCAAGACTGTGGTAGCGTAGCAGGCAAAACAGTTAAGGCACTGGTCTAAATATGGTAGCACAGAAACTCGATCATTGACTTACTAATTACATGTACAACAGATAACAAGATTAATAAAGCTTCACAATTTATTATATCAAAACATTCAGTACTATTCCAAGTATAAATCACATGAAAACCCAACAGAACACTTAATAAAATATACAGAGACCCCCTTTTTCGGTACGTTAATCGTTTGTCAACATCGTAGTAAACGTAGTAAAACATCTAGGTCAATTATGGTTTGGTCCATTTATTCAACGGGGATGGGATGCATACAATAAGCAAGGTACATGCATTGCATCGACTGCGGCACTTTTGGTTTGCCTTGGTAAGTTCCTTGGTATTAGAAGTGACTGCCCTGGTAGCGGGCCGCAGTCTATCTGAAGACTGTTGTGCACTCACTTTTATACATCTGTCCATCAACGTCTCGTGCCCCTATGGAGATGGTGAGCAGATTACGTTATGCTGATTGGATGCTGATCTCAGGTCATTAGGTCACTGACGTCAATAAACATAGTGATGCAAATGGCGGCGATCGCAATGTTGACATTCTGTCGAGTCGGGAAATGAACAAACGGGACTTATCTAAGCTTACTCTTAGCATGTATGGGCCACGGTTACAAAATATATGCCTAACGCTAATAAAATAACAAGGTAATAAAGCGGGAACGTGAAATAAGGGTAAACAGAAGGTGGGAAAAGTTATTCAGTCAGGGTTTCCCCGTGGTCAAACAGTGAAGACGAACTCTATAGTATTATTCCCAGAGACTTTACTAACAATATTTACATACAATAACAATATTTAAGACAGACAGCTAGATACCATAAACATACTATGTATACACATGCCAGAGTCTGAGCTTGATTTGCTATATGATATAAAAACTAAACTGACGAAAAAAGGTCATTTATTCAAAATCATAAAATGCAAAAAATACATTTTGCAAATAAAACATTTGACATAAAAGTTCATATTTAATATGAAATAATAATACATAATTAATACGAAATTACATCAACTAATATCATGTCAATTGAATAAATGACAAAGAATAGCAAAGGTGGGGAGAAAAATCTGCCCCATAAATAAACATATATACATATCTACTTCAAAAGATAACATTAAGGGCGGTATGTGGGTGCGAATTTTGAACAAATTGTTTGATAAGAATCACAAGTTAACACATCAAATGCTGATGATAAAAGGAAGTGACCACAATACACTTACACGTGAACTCGTACTGACCCGCAAGATCATTGACCAATAAGAAAGATGATATCCAATCATGCATTGGTCATAAGTGAAATTTCTCTGCACGTGAAAACATGTTATCTAATTTCAACAAATTATCGTTGAATTAAGTAGGACACTCTGACCCTTTGACCAGACTAGAGACATAATACATTTACAGTATTGATAGCTCACTCTTTTATTTAAGTCGGTTAGTAATAACCAATTAAAACAGAATTATCTTCTCTGCTGTCTTAAATTATTTTATTCCGCTTAATTTTCAATTAGCAAATAAAATTGGTTATAAGTATACACAATGCTCTCTGCTGTTGTTTTTTATTTGGGCGGGTTGTTGTCTCTTTGACACATTCCCCATTTCCATTCTCAATTTTACAATGTTCATCAAATGTCTTTAAATACACGTTGGCTAACTGTAAACGACGAACGCGAAAGTAGAAGCGAGTGTTTACTGAGTAGCCCGAACGAGTCGTATATATAAACATACAGCCTATACCCTAAACCGTAACAATATAACTAGACACATGAATTCTAGGAACTAAATAAAGGCAACAGTAGTATACGTTGTTCAAAAACCATAAATCAATATAGAGAAAAAACAAACGGATTACAAACTAAAACAGGGGGAAAAACAACAACTATAAGAGGAATGCAAGGAAATAACAGAAACAAAAAGTGCAATTTTGCTATTTATCATCTTATGAGGATGCTTATTAGAAAACAGCACTTGTTGTTTCTAGTAGTTATAGACAAGTTCGATATTTTGTAGCATATATTGTAATAAATCAAATTCTGCCGGTATGTAGTCTTATGTAATTAAAAGAAGATGTGGTATAATTTGCAAATGATACGACAATCATAACTATCCTGAAGACTGTAATTAAAAATATGAGAGAATAATCTCATCGTTCGATATATTATTGCTGTCTGTCTTTGTCTGACGGGGGGGGGGGGCAAAATCTTATGGAAGTAGTGTGAGACTCACGTATGTTCGTGCTTGTTTGGTGGGATTTTCCTTTCATCTATTATTTTTCTCTCTTTTGTTTACAATTTTGGCCAAATCTCAGGCATTTGCTTCAAGAAAACTTTGCAGTTAACTACACACAAGTATATGAAGGACAATATTTTTTTTTAGAAAGTATCAACTTAATACAAAATAATGATCTCCTCAACTCATTTTGCCTTTTTGGAGGACAGGAGTAGACATATGGCAAACATGAATATTTCACGTGTTACTATTCTTCGTAACTTTGTGACATTAATATAAGGGTAACATTTTACAAAGCGTATATGCTTCCATTGACACGAATGACACAGTTTTATTTCCCCTTATTTTTTATTAACGACATTGCATTCGGAAAGCATATCAATGATGAAAGCAAGTCGACTTCGTCCGTCATTCCGTCACCAATCCGTCCCAAGAACTTTCATACAAAACTGTCGTCAACATTTTTATTATTTTCTGATACGGCACTGTTTTTATATTTACTATAATGTTCAGTTGTAGGATTAACGCAATTGAATCATTTGCTGAGCAAACACTTCCTGTTTGTCGATAGTTTGATATTTAACAAAAATCATTTATTTAACAAAACTCATTGAACAAGTTAACAATTTTCGTCAAACTTTTCCTGGATTTTACACCAGGGAAAGATTTTATATTCGGTCTACAGTATGATGATGTTCATTTGTAGCGACGTTTTTCAGGCTACAATAAAAGATAATACTGTAGTCTGTTATTTATTCGTCAATAGACACGCTAACTTTATCAAAGCGACTGACCCGACATTGCATGGTAAGTTTGTGACGAATCTGCGATAATAGCAAGATGTATATTTATATTGATTTGAACATGTTGAATGTGGATATTTTTAAGCAGTTCCCAAAATTATATATATATAGAATGAATTAAATATTGCTGTTTATGTTAGATATATTTAGATATTAAGGTATATATCATGAGTTATTTACAACCACTGGGTCGATGCAAAGTTATTCTCCGCGAGGGTATCACCAGCCCAGGAGTCAGCACTTCTGTGTTGTCATGAATTATCATTGAGAATGGTCATTCTAATATTTTCCTTTTCACATCAATATCAGGGCAAGTGTTATCAAACTTATCAATAAAACAGAATTTATACAGCTTTTCACTGAAAGAGGCTATAAACTAAGATTTATCGAATACAGTCGAACCTCGTTATTTCGAAGTCGAAAGGACCAGACAATGATGTTCAATCAAAGGTTCGACTTATAAGATGGTCGAGTGTGTCGACGTTAATTTTGAATGCAAAAATGCGGTATGAGATCAGTGTGAACAAGGTATTTTGAACATTGTGCCTTTATCGATATGACACTTTATGATTGTATATTCAATCTTCCAACTTGATTGTTACTCATAATAATTTAAGAACAGATACAACACATTTGTAAATAAAATCAATACACAAATAACAATATTCTCAAAGTTAAGTCACTATAATTTATGAATTCACTCGCGGAAAGAAACAAGTTCTGAATATCTGATGAGAGTTTTTTTTAATTGAATTATTACAAAATTATCATACTTTCTTATTCTTTTCTTTATTGTAAATAATGAATTATACCGAGGATTCATTTAATCTTCGAGTTTTCGACACAACTTAGTTCAACACAGCGCGTTTTGATTATCAAGTTGACCGTAGATTGAATTTAGAGATTTTCATGTCCTGTTTTTGTTTCATAGCTTTTCAATTTTTCGGTTCTTATACATACTTGGTTTTCATATATTCGGCTTGGAGGGTTTGTGATGAATATCAACTCTGTAAGAAAAGCGCTACAGAAGCATGAAATTTATAATGAGTCGTTTCCATGTTTTACATACTCTCGACGACTTACCATATGTCAAGTTTGTGGTGGTTTTTTTTTTTATTCAGGAACAAAGTGAAGGGATGAATATTTATTTTTGTAATAACAGTCATGTGTGTAGCTGAGACATGTTTGACATATCTGTGAAACTAATTCATAGCATTTTGAAACACAAAGTGATTAAGGGTTTCCGCTATGTACATACTGAAAGTTGTCAATGCAAAAATGACGCAGATTAACAAAAAATAATTTGTTATACTGAAGCAAAAAAATAAAATTAAAAAGCAAAATTACTATAATTTATAAAACAAAACGTAGTTTTAAGTAGAATATTTTTTAAGGATAAAAAAGAAAATCAAACAATAGAACAACAAAATGAAAAAGAAAATTCATACGGTATTCAATAAAAACAACTGTCAATCATTGATATCACGACGATCTTAATCGGAGTCGTAAAACATTGTTAAAATATTTCATCAAAGATACCAGGCTTACAATTTTGTACATAATGTGACTAAAAAATCAATATTTGTGTCTTTTCTCACTATGACCTTAAACAATAAGTTTTAATATGTCATGATTAACAAAACAATTTCAATAACATATTGTAGCCCGGATTTGTTTTCTCTCAATCAATTTATGATTTTTGACCAGCGGTATACTACTGTTGCCGTTATTTATTTATCATAAAAAGATTTAAATAAAATAAGTTTTCCTTTTCTTCTCCAAAGAGCTCACTCTTTCGTGTATCAATTGGTCACATATAAAAAGGTTTAAGCTTGTTTTATTTTCATCGATACATTCCTGAGAGAATATTGTTTCCAGACTTCCCAGTATATCCCGTCACTCTTAATCACTCCACCATTGTAATACTTCCCATTCAGGTTGCCCTTAGTACACCAATTGAACCACCAGCCAGCATATTCTGTCTGTCCACAATTTATAAAGGCTGATCCATCATTATCCCTATCCCACGTTGAGAACCCATATCCATTTGGTTGAAATATTGCCTTTTGTGCAATCAGACTGTCTCCTGTAATAAAGAAGTACAGTAAAATCAAATATAACTTAACATATATAATACTCTTTCTAAATCTTACTTCACCAGAAACCTTTAAACAAATGAAGTCTTGATGGCAAAGCCTTGCTATTAGTAAAACAAAGATCGTTAGACTGTTAACACATAGATTGTTAGGTTGAAGACACAAAATGCCGGTGCGGTCTTCTCGGATTAAAGATAATAAAAATGTGTAGGTTTTTTTTCTGTCGTAGGATGGTGGTTTTTTTTAACCTTCAGGCACCCACCTATATACGTTGACCGCCGTTATATATCTAAGAATGTTGAAAGAGGCGTTAAACACCAACAATCAAATAAACAAGTGAAAGCAGAACAGGTTTTACCATATAAATACCTCAGGAGATATGAAAAAAATTATGTTTTGATTGATTGTTTATTTAAAAGATTTTCACACCACTTTTCAGCACTCTTGTGCTATTTCGTCCATGTCATTTTTGTATCGAGGCAGCCGGAATGCTAAGAAAGAAACCTTTGATAAGAAACTGATAAAAGAGGGACGAAAGATACCAAAGGGACAGTCAAACTCATAAATCTAAAACAAAATAACAACGCCATGGCTAAGAATGAAAAAGACAAACAAACAACAGCACACATGACACAACAGAGAAAACTAAAGAATAAACAACGCGAACCCCACCAAAAAACTGGGGGTAATAATCCTAGTCATTTAGGATTAGAGTCGAACCCGATCCTGCCATGTTGCTGATTCGAACAAACACCAGGCTAGTGATCCCCAGTTTGACTACTCAAACCACTTGGACGTTTTAGCCCTGAGAGTTATGTTACTGTGAACACGATCTTTAAATATAGCAATTGTTGGTGATTTGGCTTGACTATTGCATTGTGTGATGATATATTTTATGTTTTATTTAGGTACTATAAAGAGGGGTGAAAGTTACCAGCGTGACATTCAAACTCATAAGTCGAAAACAAATGGACAATGTAATGGCGAAAAATGAAAAGGAAAACAGAAAAACAATAGTAAACAAAACATAACATAGAACATTAAAGTCTGCGCAACACAAACACCACCAGCTGCTGCAATGCAGCTACTAAGAAATTCAAAGATCAAAATTAGAAAAATATCACATATATCGCTAATTTCAAGATATGAGGCAAATTTAACTGTATCTGCTGTATCCTTTATTCCAAGTTCGATGGGATATAAGTGTTCAACAAAGTCACCAAATTTTGAATTATTTAGTGAGAGAACATCAACTATATAGCAAAAAGAAAAAAATAAAGGTTACTGGTTACTTCTTTTCTTTCTGCCAAAGAGCCAAAGAGTTTCCTGTGTGAAGTCGGCAAAAAGAAGTCACAATTGATTCCAATTGGGATGCCGATATTTTTGTTATGAAAAGCACGTTCTCAAAACGTGAAAAGTGTAGAAAAGTCACATAGTTTAATGCTATTGCAAGATAAAAAGAGTCTAATATTGTACATACTTTTTTTTGGTATCCACATCTTATTCTGATGTGCTTTTTGCTCGTGTAAGATCAGAGAATTAAACAAAAAGTTAAATTAAAAAAATACCGAACTCAGAGGAAAATTCTAAACAGAAATTCCCTAAGCAAATTTTAAATTAAAGTATCAAATATATCAAAAGGCTTGAAAACAACTGTCATATTCCTGAATTGGGACAGACATTTTCTTACGTAGAAAATGATGAGTAAGTCTGGTTTTATATCTAGGTATACCTCCCACTTGCATGACAGTCGCATAAAATTCGCAAGTGTTTGTGAATCAATGTTTTGATTTTTATGGTTTGTGGAAGCAAAATAATGAGGTTGTGTACGTATATTACATAAACTAACACATCACTAAGTAGATTGAGTCACGATGAGATCTGAACATAACAAGAATTAAATAAACGACATGATAACAATATTTACTAGCATTTCTATTATAATTTTCAATAGTGAGTACATAGTTTGTAGCTTCATTGCCTACGACAAACGTATCGTATTCAGCATACCGCATCTCACCGTTCCAGTCTTCTAGATCAATTCGTAGTTTGAAGTTCCCTGTAGATAAGATCTTATGTAAATTGTCATTCCCTGCAAATACAAAAAAAATTACTAACATACTGTGCTTCATTTTATCTACCATTTCAAAAGCATACACACTCACACAAACAATGCTTACCGATGTTCCGATCTTATTAATTAATTTAGAATAAAAGTTAAGAAACAAAGAAAACGCAATTGCTCCAAACGTGCAACGTGTACAAAGATTGGTCGCAGTAGTGACATCAACATACAAAATAAGCATAAACCATAGAGAATTATAAGAGGTATTACTTTCATCTTTTCGCAAAAAAAAAATAAACTAGTACAAATATTATCATATCAATTTATATTGATCAATGTATTCAGAACACGTTTCAGAAAAAAAACAAAAGATTTGATAAAAGGTAATTTCTTAAACCAAATAATTGAAATTATGATTACCATCTCAGCGCAAAAACCTTTCACTTTCACTGCCATGTTGGTTTTTAAACATATATTTGAATGCTCTAAATTACTTTTGAATGTGTCAATCTGTTTGGGCATGTCTACACATTGACATCCGTTGTCGTATAAGCAAATAGCGGAAATAATTTTCTTTTTTGAAAAACATGAAAGTCTGCACAGGGAAATTTTATTCACGTGGATGTTAATCTCAAACGAGCTTATATGTGAATTTACGTAAACTGATTTCACATGAGTTTCACGTGAATTTCATAATTATGAGAATCAAATGAATTATTTAACACATATTCACAGGAATTTTCAAAACCAAGTTTATTCAAATAACATTTAAATCTTTAAAAGTAGATCAAGTTTATTCAAATAAAATTTAAATCTTTAAATTTGATCAAGTTTATTCAAATGACATATAAAACTTTAAATTTGATCAAAAACAAGAAAAGTACAATTTTGTTGGGTTATATTCATGTAAAAATTTGCACGTTATTTCCCGTATAAATCCGTTTGAGGTGAATTTCATACTTAATTTTCATCTAAGTTTTACGTCAGAGTCGTGAGTTTCAAAACGATAACGAGAAATTGCCTGCTTAGTTGTTTTTAAATTCAAATGCAATCATGCTTTCGATCCTTTCCAAAAAGGGGTTTCATTAACCAATTCAATATACTAGTATATAAGAACTAATATTTTAGAAACAAACATTCATTATTTTCTTTTTGATTAGTTGGCTTGTTAATTTATATAAGGAACTTAAATGTCTACTAAGCAACAATTTACAACTCATGTTTTATTCACTGCTTATATCGTATCGTTAACCACACAATAGGAACCTTGATTTCTAACTTAACATTCCGAAAATCTTATATAAATTTCTGTCAGGTCTTTTCGGAATACTTACCTAACCAGAATTCCGAATTTACATTCCCGAATCCCTGTTTGTACTCCTGCCAAGTTCTGTAGAAATCTGTTGAACCATCTATTCTTCTTTGAAACACGTTTACATTCAAACATTGAAAAATAAGAATTACAAATTTATGGCACATATTTGTAGGTATTGTATAATTTGTTTTAAAAATTGTAAAGTTGTATTATTATGTATCTGTAATTTTGATCATTAATGCAATATAAAATGAAAAAGATAAGTCCAAGTTGTACAATACAAAGAGACAACCAACTCATTAAAAACTGAGGTGAGCTCTAGTGTTCTACAAGATTTAATAGACTCGGCAAAGTATTCATAATTTTACAAAACAAAGGTAATAGTTAGAGTGTATACTGATTTAAAATTGTTAAACGATGATGACTGATGTACCCATATTTTGACTATTATATTTTATTGTGTCTGTTTATTTAACGCATCAATGTAAAAATATCGGAAATTGATGAGACTGTCATTAAAGTGAGAGGGTTAGCGCTATAGAACCAGGTTTAATCCACCATTTTCTACATTTGAAAATGCCTGTACCAAGTCAGGAATTTGACAGTTTTTGTCCATTCGTTTTTGATGCGTTTTGTTATTTGATTTTGCCATGTGATTATGGACTTTCCCAATTGATCTTCCTCTAAGTTCAGTATTTTTGTGATTTTACTTTTTATCAGTATAAAACTAAGTTAAATGTATCATAACATTATAAATAATCATTTTGGGAAATCAGTAAGGAAGATTGTAAGTCTTGGACATGCTGACAGTCAGAAATATGGTTTAAAGAGAGGATAATTGAATCAATATATTTTTTCTTTTAATTTAACAACATGGTGTACCAACGGATTATGTTGTATACCCTTCCAGGAAACCTTACAAATGAAATGTTATATATACATATGTACTTATATTACATATTCTGACATAATGCGTCTATGGCATACAATGACAAACCGTTATATTAAAAAAATGTTCATGTTAATGTCATTCTAAAATTTTCCTTGTTTCTAGCAATACAAATTTCCGTGATAAAAAATTAATTAAAAAATCTTGGACCAGTTAGTTTTGATAACACAGTCCTTTTTTCGTACCAAAGTACAAGCTACTTGGATGATGATACCCTCGGGGATGTGCAGTCCCCTAGTTGAAGCATTGACTCAGTGGTAGTGATGACTTTAACGGTACTAGTTTTACTGCTCCGGATGCGCATTTCGGCAATTATTGGTCGATGCTCGAAGGCAAAGTATTTGCAGATTCAGATTTAAATAATAGACGATGTTACTTTTGCTCGATTTATTCTTGATGTTTTGTTTACTGTTATGCGTAAGTTCGGTTTATTCCTTGTGTCGTAGTGTTTTTCTTAATTTATGCTTTTATTATCCCCTATATGTCATTTCCTTTTTATGATATCTGCTGTCTTTGTAAAGAAAGAGGTGTGGCAATGATTTTGACTTAAAGTGGCATTGAATTTCAACATTTATTCTGAAATATCAAAAAAGGCAACATTTTGATTATCAAATGAATCGATTTCAAAATATTGAATGCTAGGTAAAACAAAATCCTATCATTAAATTACATTATAGCTTATAAATGCGAAGGTTTTGTGGCATGTTATCGGGTCTAGATCTTGGGGGGGGGGGGGGGGGGTAGCACCCTTCAATCCAAATTTTTCTGTGTTGTAATATGCCATGGTTAATATTGAACCTTCTTTTAAAAGGTTTTCGGACCAGGAAAAGCGGCTAAAGTATTTCTAACCCTGTATGATGTTGTAAACGTTATATTTAATACAGAGACATGAAAGATGTTATGTGTCACGGCCAAGCTATAAGCAACATTATATTGACATATTACACCATGAATGGCCATTTTACAAATTGTTAAACGCAAAATTAAATACGTGTTGTGGACTTACTCAAAAGATATCATGTAGCAAAATATTGCTGTTTCATTGACATATACAATTTATTTTAAAGCATCATAAGAATATTTCTAACTACTTTGTAATTTAATAAAATTTGAAATGTATTACCGTCCATTTACCAGAACTTGTTATTTCGCAGTATACATCAAGAGGTTGATTGTCAACATATATTGTGTAAACACCACTAGAACTTCCGCCAGAAACACCACTACAGTCAGGTCCGTTGATTGTTTGTTTTTGGGTTGTTAGTCTTTCCATTGTTGTGCCATGGTTTATTGTCCGTTCGCTTGTTGTGACACTGAGGGTGGTTCTTTCGCTCGTCATGTCAAGTCCGTTGCTTGTTGGTTTTTGGCTTGTTTGTTTCTGCATTGTTGTGCCCTGGTTTGTTATTAGTTCGCTTGTTGTGACACTGTGGGTGGCTCTTTCGCTCGTCATGTCAAGTCCGTTGCTTGTTGGTTTTTGGCTTGTTTGTTTCTGCATTGTTGTGCCCTGGTTTGTTGTTCGTTCGCTTGTTGTGACACTGTGGGTGGCTCTTTCGCTTGTCATGTCAAGTCCGTTGCTTGTTGGTTTTTGGCTTGTTTGTTTCTGCATTGTTGTGCCCTGGTTTGTTGTTCGTTCGCTTGTTGTGACACTGTGGGTGGCTCTTTCGCTCGTCATGTCAAGTCCGTTGCTTGTTGGTTTTTGGCTTGTTTGTTTCTGCATTGTTGTGCCCTGGTTTGTTGTTCGTTCGCTTGTTGTGACACTGTGGATGGCTCTTTCGCTCGTCATGTCAAGTCCGTTGCTTGTTGGTTTTTGGCTTGTTAGTTTCTGCATTGTTGTGCCCTGGTTTGTTATTCGTTCGCTTGTTGTGACACTGTGGGTGGCTCTTTCGCTCGTCATGTCAAGTCCGTTGCTTGTTGGTTTTTGGCTTGTTTATTTCTGCATTGTTGTGCCCTGGTTTGTTGTTCGTTTGCTTGTTGTTACACTGTGGGTGGCTCTTTCGCTCGTTATGGCAATCTTTGTTGTCTTTTCGCCTGTGATGTCAGAGACTGTTGTTTCGTAATCTTCAGTTTTATCTATGATTGAATTCAAGAATGTGAAATTATGATAATTATGCAGAATGAACTCTTAAAATCCTTACTCAGAGACAGTCTACATGTCACATACTTCTGTCCGATGTGAGCTTCTAAATAAGTTTTTTTTTCTATTTGATTAAAAATGTTTTGTTGTTCAGTGAGTAATTTTGAAAACCCTCATCATTCTGGTTCTCTTATTGTCATGTGGAAATATTATAATATACACACATGTGCGCAGGTAAATATGCAAACCACAATAAAAATGCTTAAATGTAATATAATATAAAGAAAACATAACTATTCGAATTTCGTCTAAGTATAGTTTATCCAACGTCTCCTTAAATTTTATCATTTTATCATAGAAAATTAAGCTTGCATGAAATATATTAATTATAGTTTTAACTTGTGCTTGGTGCTTTTTTTCATTTTTTACACTCTATTCAAAATGTATTGTTTTCTATCTGCGATGTTTAGTCAGGAAACACAATTTATCTGATAATGTCGTGTTCTATTTTCGACACCAATTTTACAAATTTGGATTTTTTTAACTTTCAATTTGATATTTGCGTAAAGTAGAATGCAGTGAAACAGCTTACATGTATTTTATTGTGATGTTTGAGTCCCAACTTCATGGCCATTTAGTTAGAATTTTGTTGGCTATGTCACATTGTCGAAGGATGCGAAGATAACTATGACATAGTTTGGAGTTTTAAATTTGAACATTTTCATTTAGACCCTTCTTTTTTGTCAAATTCTACATGTGTTGTACGATGTATTTCGAAAAATTGAGTTAAATGTAACATAAAATACATTTCATTAAAATATATGACAACCTTACGAACAATCAAAGAATTGGTGTTTTTTAGGTAAAACTTATTTCGGAATTCCGTGTTTACTTACATGTAATTTTTCTTACGAATGTTGCATTCTGTGATGGGACACATTCAGGAAAACAAGCAGGGTCTAGAAAACATTCTCCAGTTTGTTTATCAAAACCAGAAGAACAACATGATTGATGATGCACACACAACGCGGCACATATTACACGAGATTTCACTTTTCGGACTTCAACAGATGAATAGTTTGAAGAGCAAATCTTTAAAGGCTCGTCTGCTACAAAACGTTGAGTTTTGATATCCATTCCGTAAGAAAGTGTGGATATTACACTGCAAATGTATAACATTAAAGCATCAACCATGATGCTGGACTTAACTGGAACTGATATTATCACATTTTTTCAGTCAATATTGTTGTCGTGATAGTAACTAAAATTCACGTTGGAAACTTTTGATGATATTGTCGATGTTTATTGACAATTGGTTTGTTTTAAACACAGGCATTATACTTGGTGTAGTTCGATAGTGTATTGTAATATTTTGACTAGAATATAAAGACATACCTTGGCAACTAAAATGTTTTCCTGTTGCGGAAAATGTATAACAGAATCAGATCTCAAAACCCTTTTGATATTTGTATATAAAGGAAACAATATTTCTATATGTGGAAATTCGTTTTTGTCCGGTAAGAACATTGTCAATCTACTAGACAATAAATTTCTTAATTTCAAAGAATAGTTATCCGAAATCAAATTGATCACTAAGATGAAATAAATATGTGACACAATAAAAAAATTAAACAATATAATTTAAATTGCATACGTACGAACGCCTTTTTGTGTTTCCTTGTTACATGTGACGCAGCTCTGTACATATACATCCCAATATAGTACTATGGTATATTTTTGTATTCTTGTCTTTCAATTTTGAAAATGTGATTTGTCTTGATGGCTTTTTAAATTTCTTTGTTAGCATATGACGTGGCTTTTTTACTTTAACATCCATATATTGTACGATAGTAATTTTTTTAAATTCTTGTCTTTCATTTTTGCTAATATGCTTTGTCTATAAACGTTTTAGTGTTTCTTTGTTACATATTTGTTTGTTTTTATAGTGATCGAAATAATAACACTATGTTGACTACTGTATCCCCATTTATTGACATTTTTACCTATTATGTCTGTTTGTTTTATTCATAAATCATTGTCATTATAATGGAATGTTATGCGACAGTCCGACAAGTTGTTATAAAACCAGGTTTAATCAACTATTTTCTACAGAAGAAAATGCCTGTACCAAGCAAGGAATATGACAGTTGTAATACATTCGTTTCATGTGTTTGAGATTTTGAATTTGGCATTTGATTAAGGACTTCCCGTTTTGGATTTTCCTCGGAGTATTTTTGTTATTTTACTTTTTATATAAAGATACAAATATAATGAAAATAAATCTCTGGATTACTACCCTTCAAAGTAATCGTGATAATTAATATCTATATGATAACTAATAATTTTAATATATCTTATATGAAATTTGATGCGAATGTTTTACAAATGAGAGGTTTAGCGCTATAAAACCAGGTTCAATCCACCATTTTCTACCTTAGGAAATGCCTGTATGAAGTCAGGAAATTGAAAGTTGTTTTCTCTCCTGATGTGTTTTATCTATCGATTTTGTCATTTGATTAGGGACTTTTCTTGAGATAATGTTCTTCCGTGCATTTTTCCATTTTGTACATCTTTAGGTTTGTTCAAACGTGTACGTGCTAGGTATTTATGATTTTCTTCACAATTGTAAGATTCTACCTTTTACCTTTTTATTTCACTTTGCCAAACGGACAATGTATGAGTTATCACCGTCGTCTTCAGTCTTCTTTTTCAGTAGATTTAACAAACAAAATCTCCTCTGAAACTTTTGCATATCAAACAAACGGAAAACAACTGTTATACTTCTGACTTGGTACAGGCATTTCCAAATGTAGGAAATGGTGGATTAAACCTTGTTGTACAGCTTGTTAAACCTCTTTATATATATATATATAAAAATTTGTTGAATATGACATAGGTTATATGACTAATTACATCAGAGAGTTCACATATATGCTTTAAATAAATCATTATTATTATTTTTATTTAAAGCATATATGTGAACTCTCTGATGTAATTAGTCATATAACCTATGTCATATTCAACAAATTTTTAGAATGGTGCAAGCGTCTTAACTGATATTCGGTTTGCCTTTTTTATTGTATAAATTTCAAGATTTAGTAAAAGTTTAATCTAAGAAGACTTAAAGATGATTCATTTAACATCAGAATCTGACTGACGAAGGATATCTGTTATCCGAAATATTTATAAATAATTACATTTATAGTTCTTTTTATATCATTGGTGTTGTTATGTACACTTTTTAGGCGTTTATATATATATATATATATATATATATATATATATATATATATATATATATATATATAGAAGAGGTAGAAATGGCATAATTGACGTACTATCTACTTTCATTATATTGTCCTTCAACTCCCATGTTTATGCGTCCATCAAAACCCACAGGAGGATGTTGCAATCTTGTTATCTTGATATACAGGTATAGTCGCACAATATTTAAATTAAGCAATGCCATACTGTTTAGATATTTGCCACGCAGTCAATCTGGTTCTCTGTGGTCAATTTCAAACATTTTAATGTTAAAACTGCTGACCATTCTTAAATAAATTGAACAGCCAGATAAAATTGACCAAAAGCCAAATAAAAGAGGATAAATACGGCAACAAGTACTGAAAGACTGGACTTAATGTTCAGTCTTTTGAGATCAGTTCAGTTGGAAATCAGTTTCAAATTTATGTATAAGCTGATTTTTTTTAAAATGTTTTCCAAATCATTCCTTTTAGGGGAATATGATTAAAAAATAATCAACAATACTATTAAGCATTTTTGATTAGGTCTAAAATTATTTGCAGTTTGAACAAGAATATAGCCGGTTTTACCGCTTAACTAGAAACTTTTTCTTGAATAAAACCGGCAACTTTATAGTTCAATTAAGCTAATATTAAAAAATATCATGAGGGAACTTTGACACTTGGGACTGCTATTGTTAGTGTCAAACAATTATTTTTGGTTAT
This sequence comes from Mytilus galloprovincialis, assembly GCF_965363235.1. Lineage (NCBI taxonomy): Eukaryota > Metazoa > Mollusca > Bivalvia > Mytilida > Mytilidae > Mytilus > Mytilus galloprovincialis. The sequence goes on along the minus strand of NC_134842.1, from coordinate 80,566,783 downwards.
TTATTTCTTCTAATGTTTTACTGTATTTATGTATCCATGTTGAGGGTAAGTCCCGAGATGTTATGGAGGCACAAAATTAAAATAAAAAGTATTTTCTTAACAGATCACATTGATAATATGCATTAAGTATTTCCAGACATAACAAACATCTTTCTGTGTTTCGAAGATTTTTCAGGGATTTGAGGTACTGAGTGTGTTGTATAGTTTGCATGGGATTGTTTTCCTGTGACCAAATAATATTATCTTGAGATGCTTAAATCTACTTTAGCAAATACCTCCTGAATACATCTGTTCAATTGATGTTTGAAAATGTAAGGGCTCTACAAGAGTAAGAAGGATTGATAATCAATTGCATGTCTAATGAATGAACCCAGAACTTATATAATAGTCCGGTCGATTGGTGCAGAATTTTTCACTTGATGAAGAAAACAAATGAATTTTGCACACTAATTCTTAGTTATGTACCCTTTGATTTCAGCTATGGACCCACTCTGAATAATCCAATATGGCTGCCATTTTCAAGATGGCGGACAAACGTTATAAATATCAAGATTGTCCGCAAGGTATTCTATATTATTTCGGAAATTAAAGAAATGATCCTTTAAAAATGGTCTTCCTGTTCTTGGATTTGTTATCAATTAATTTTAGAATATAAAAAAATATATGTCTATACATTTGCAAATACGGCTGCATATACAAAAACAAATAGTGAAATTCAAAATGTTAATCAATATGTTACATGTTATTGTAATTGTTCTTTAAACGCTTTTAGTTTTAATGGTTGGAATGAAATAGGTTGAAGTGAGTCAATTGAACGTTAATAAAGGTCGGTTAAATGTGGTGGAATATAAGGTAACTTATCTTTACTTTGAGGCAGTGCCGAGGTCACCTTGTCTCGTGTCTCTTCAATGCCACGTCTTACGTCACTTATCGCGTTTTTATCTGCCGTACCCACTACATCGTCAAATCATTATATGTAATCAATCAGTGTACCTTTCTTGCGGATAAGACGATTGCCATTATTTAAAATGGTTAAGGGGCACTTATTTCCTTTTCCAACTACGTGCGAAACCAACTCTCAACTCGTCAGCGAGCATGGTCCTAAAATGCACTGCTGCCAAGCACTTTTATTAGTTTTGATGGCAGGCGCGTAGCTCCCTATACGCTAACACGCAGTTGCGTGCACATCGATTTGGCAAGCAAAACATTTTTTTTTAATTAATAAAAATTTATAAATTAATTATGGTTAAACTGAGGAAACACATATGTTGTCACTTTTTAATTGATGAACTGTCATTAAATAGTGGCATTTCAAAATAAACGTTTTATTGGAGATCATGTAAAAACCGGACAGTAACTTGTACATGTTGTATCTTTTACCAGATTTGAATTTATTATACTCAGTTTAAGATGTGTAGTTTCGGAGCACTTTTTACAGAGTACGGCTTATCTGTTGCGATGCAATGTACCAATCGACCATTAGATTTATCGAAACCCTTTGATATTATTGAAAATATGCTGCGGCGATGTATTCGACAGACTACCAGAGCCAATCACCCTGAAAACACGCCAAAACAGCATTTGAAAGTCTCATTATATTTTGCGTTCAGACACGTAGACCATATGATAATGGAATTGAAGGGTAGAGGGTGTCTGGTATTATCAGAAAATAGCTTCTTTGTGTCGTATCTGCTTCCTCGTATTGTAGGAAATATAACCAACGAATAATTCTCAACATTGTCTGAGACATACAAAATTTGACCTGGCATGTATTTGGCGGACAATTTCAATCGGGAGGTCGCTCGACGGAGAACACGTACGCTGGTTTATAACATCTCGCGAGTGCTACCATGCAGATCTATCAGTGTATTTAAGTTTGTTGAAAACAAATGTACGATCAACAATGAACAACGACAGGTTATCATCGCTATTATTACTGCATATTGATCGGGATTTCAGTGTGAATGTTGACAAAGTAATAGAGAAGTTCGTTTCTGCTTAGACCCGAAGAGCAGATTTTGGTCAATGTTGAGTAAATTCTGTAATTCAAAAATGTGTTGTTTATATATTAAATTAACTGATTTACTCTATTCAGAAGATTCAAGTATAAAATAGTTTTACGTTCATAAATTGTTTATAAGTCCTATCTACATGTAGCTCCTCTTTAAACCGTCCTATGACCGAAAACCGAAAATTAAAAGGGTCCCACTTTGGAGTAAAAATCTAAAAAAAAATTTTTTTTTCAACAGTTAAATGACCCCTTGTTTGAGGGACAGTCCCTCATTTAAGGTACCACTCATAATGATAATGGGGGGGGGGTCCCAACTTTGTTGGTCTTTGTGAAAAAAGAATAGTACATTGTCCTTTAAATGAATTAATTGAATACAAACATAAAATATGTTACAAGTATTTTGTCAATAAATTAGTGAAAAAAAATACTATTGATTATCTTTATGGTAGTACTGCATCATTGAATTTTGTCAATCAGCCATGCTTTTATCCTTAAGCTGTATAAGAACCTGCTTGCAGATGAAAATTCACATGCCATGTTAACGATTTTTACAACTAGATGAAAACAACACAAGTTCAAAATCTAGCATGTTAGAATAATCTTCAGAGAAAACGTTTTTGATTGGCTAATTAATTGATCATGAGAAGCACAGAATTTGATTGGCTGAACACGATTGTCTTACCTTAGGAATAAAATAAGGAACAGATGATTTTCACTAAATCGTGTTTTAGAGTTTTTTAATGATACCCTTAATATTTATATTTTTCAATAAATGCAAGGACGTCCTTAATAGAGTAAAGAGAATGAACACAGGGCGAACAGACCAAAGGCGAACATGTAAACAGGGTGAGTTGTCCCGATACCAAATTCACCCATGCATACTACAAATATCTACAGTAAAAACATTCGGTTGCAAGTAAACAAATAACGTTCATGTAGATGAGATGAAATCTAATAATTTACATAAATAAAAGGCTACATATTTATGATAGTGATTGTTTTTCAATCCTAATTTACAAAATAAATGATTCAGATGCTTAATCATGTGTAGAAATCGGTGTCAGGAATCAGAAGTTGTTATGAAATTGTAATACACAGAAACGAATGCGGCATAATAAGGTTCAATGATTTTAAAGTCGGCACCATAGAAGACTTGAAGTCTTCTTCTACCAATAAAGACAGATTTGGGACAGAGACTAAATGACCCTACACATCAATAAAATGCTTAAATTCTGGTCAATTCTCAATAATAAATAATTGGTTATTTTTTCTAGGTGGCCATTTTGAAAATAGCTGCCATTCTGAATTTCAAAGATATATCAACACAAAATCTTGTTAAGTACACCAAGTCATTCAAATATGTTGATTTTTGTGCTTCCAGAATCAAATCCACCGTGGTTTGTGCAATACTGTAAAATATTTTAGAATGTATGGCAGATGGCAGTCATCTTGAAAAAAAAACGTCATAGTGAATGTTGAAGGTGATTCCGTAGCTTATATTGCTCAGTACACAAAAATGTACTATCATGCAAAATTTGATGCTTTCCTCATTATTTGAGCAATTTTTTCACCAATCGGCTGAACTATAATTATCATCTTCTAAAAAATCATAATATGAAATACAAAAACAGACACATAATATTTTATTAACAAATTTAACAATAAAAGTATATTACCAAATCTCACATAGTTTAAACAATAACAACTAATACAATTATACACACTATGGCAGCTAAAAACATTTGATAAATAATCTGTCCAAAATATCTGTAATCTTTTTTACCTTAAGCTACATTAATCAACATTAATCAACAAAAAATAACTCTCACTAATTAAATGGTCATGGTTTTTTACTGTATCTTATAGCTATCTTTGTTTTTAGTAATCAGTAAATTTCAACTTCAGATTATTTTACATAATTTTAATTCCAAGTAATTTTATGACAAGCAACTTATACATGTTATAGAGATGAAGATTAGCACAGTTTCCATGGAGAAATTTATTATAAATTCTTTCAGAAGAAACACCGGTCTGGTGTATAAAATTTAAAATCTGGTATCTATGGTTACTTTTTTTTTAATACAATTATCATTTTTGTTACTCTAAAATGAAAGGTAATGTAAGGTAAATTCTAATGAAACAGCAACCCAAACAGCACAAGTTATAAAAAAGACATGTAAGACTACAATAAGGACTAGAATACTGGACACAGTCCCATATTGTATAAGAAAACACATGGCCATAACAGTGTGTCTATTCACGCATAGGTGGTTTCCATGTATAATCGTTACAAAATCTGACATAACTTGTAGCTTGAAAAAAAAAGCACTGTGACCCAGACTTTTGAATATATATAAAAAAAACATAGATATCAGCTTTATTTTTCAAAAAATTAGAAATTTCAATGCATTCAAATTGAGAACCCCCCTCCTCTCATCTATTATAATACTAAAATCCCTTATTTAAGACAGTTTATTGCCAATAAAATTCTAAAATCTGCATTTATCAAATATAACATAAAATAACTACAAATATTACATGTTAATAATTCTCAAACATCATTATTTGTAAATTTGAAAGGTAAAAGTTACTGTTTTAGTGTTATCTAACTTCTCAGGTAAGCATCTTAAAAAGAGACAGTTTAACATGATCATTCTAGTGTTATCCAACTGCCTAGGCCAGTCATTAAATTTTCAACATTATAGATATAACATGATTTCAATACTTACTTTGATTATCTGCAAGAGACAGAATTTTCCCCAATATTTAGTGATATATATTTTCATTTAGAAATAATCAAAACTACATAATCCAAAGTCAATAAAAAAATTTAACCAAAAAATTGTATCCACATATGTCAATAAAAAATTATTTTTCCTCCAAAAAAAATAAATCAAATGTGTTTAATGATAAACATGCCAGAGACCTTTTTCTTTACATGTCAAAGATTGTAATTAAATTAAAAAAATACTGACAATAGCCAGTCTCAATACTTGGTGGTTTTCTAAATGTGACATTGACACATAAAGTTTGAATAAATCTTTTTGATTGCACATAAAGTAATCACATGAACACAACACTGATTGGTCAGTTTTGTTCTCTCAACACAACACTGATTGGTCAATTTCATCCATTGTTTTTTTTTATCCTCTCAATTCTGGGAACAGTTCTTGTATGAAAATATCAAGGAACACATAAGATAGCTGAAAGTAGAAAGAGATAATCATGAAGTCTGTGACAAACAAAAATCTAGTGATTATACATTATAAAATTAAGAATGGAAATGGGGAATGTGTCAAAGAGACAACAACCTGACCAAATAAAAAACTACAGCAGAGGGTCACCAACAGGTCTTCAATGTAGCGAGAAATTCCCGCACCCGGAGACGTCCTTCAGCTGGCCCCTATACAAATATATACAAGTCCAGTGATAATGAACGCCATACTAATTTCCAAATTGTACAAAAGAAACTAAAATTAAAATAATACAAGACTAACAAAGGCCAGAGGCTCCTGACTTGGGACAGGCGCAAAAATGCGGCGGGGTTAAACATGTTTGTGAGATCTCAACCCTCCCCCTATTATACTTACTTACTGTTAATTGTTCTCATTTTAAAGAGAACGGAAAGAAAAATTTAGCAAATTTGAAAAGGGAAATAACTCTAAAACAGTTAAAGTGATGCCATCAAAATTTAAACTTGATCTGTGTTTAGTGGTATTTATTAGCATTATGTATAAGTTTCAAACATTTGTTTGAGGAAAAGCAAAGTTAGAGAATGGAAACCAACTTTGGGACATACAGACAGACAGACAGACAAGAGTAAAACTTAATGCCCCAAGTTCTCATCCTTCACATCTAAGAATAATTATTTTCTTATGAAATACTAAATAAGTCACTAAAGACATTTAGTTTCAATAAAGTGAGCAGTATAGGATAGAAACCCTTATGGAAATGAAACTCAATACATCTGATGACCTTTTCCTGGGGGGAAATATCTTTCCAAAGTCAGTAACTGTTTGAAAATTGAGTTCATATAAGAACCTTTCAAGACGACCAAAACTTTTATTTTGCATTTGAATGTTCCAAATCAATCAATGTTCTATACATGCACTTTCATAAGGACGATTTGTATCCTATCCAGCTCAAGTTTTAACTTTTCTCTGGCAGGTGTTTCTTGATCTTGACCTGACATAACTATTAAATGGCTTACAATGTAGTCAAAGTGATTTTCCATTCCTCAACATTACAGAGTAAATACTGATTTTTTTGTCAGTAATTAAAAACTTTACATATTACATGCCCTTTTCATGACCTTTCACCTACCTGTTTATTTAACTTTGGTTGTTGTAAAATATCAACAATTAACTTTGTTCCATGTTCAAAGTTTGATTCTCCCACAACTTTACTGAATGGCTCTGAAAAAATAATGAAATAAAGTATCCTAAAGGGCTAAAGTTGGTCTTTAATATCAAAATATGTCTGGCAATGATCTTGCTTAAAATGTATACCAGATCTATAAAGCTATATCTTAAGCATGACACAACTCTGAAGGTTTAATGATTCAGAAAAACTTTGATTTCCCCAGGGGAGATAACTTATGCAAAAGTTTATTTAATTCAGGAAAAGAATGTTCACCTAGAAATTACTACATCAAAAATAAAAGTCCATTATTTCAAGTTATGACACTTGTTTAATGCTGATGCATTATCATTTGAAAAATTAAATAAAAAGACATGTCGAACTTTTATCGAAACTGCAGTGACAGCTTAAAAATACTAATAATAGAGATTAAAAAAGAAGGGCAAAAAATACCAGAGGGACAGTCAAGAAACAACATATCTTTAACATAAATAATTGGTATTTTTTTTTTCAGAATTTGCGTGACAGTCAATTTACATATGACAGTTCACATTAATAAATACCGGTACACATAATTATTTTCTAACTGATACTAGTACTTACTAGGTAAAAATTTCAAAGCTTCAGCTAATGTTTTATGGTATCTTTCTTTCTTCTGTTCATCTGTTCTATATACAATAAAAGACAATGGTCAAATAAATACATGCTTTAAATGGTGGCACCATCATACATTAATCAAGTAAGTTTTTTTTAATGATTTTTGGTAAATTGTTATTACAAATTATCACTGTAAATTGCTCCACATATTGTATTACACATATTTAAAGAAGAATATATGACACAAATGCATTTTTACACAAATAGTAATGAATAATACACAGTATATAAGTAAACTCATCCTAATCACTCATATTAGTAAATTGATGTTGAAAAATGTACATGTTTCGGTGAGGGTGAAGGTTGGTACCTATCTAAAGTTTAAACCCTCTGCATTTGTTAGCACCCGTCTTAAGTCAGGATGTTTAGCAGTAATCACTAATTGATGTGGTTCATTAGAGTTTCTCTTTTCTTGTTTTTTATACAGAATAGACTGTTGGTTTTTGTGTTTGAATGGTTTAACACTAGTCATTTTTTTAGCCTTTAATAGCTTGCTGTTTGATATGGTCAAATGCTTAGTGTTGAAGACCATACTTTGACCTATAATGGTTTTTCTTTTACAAATTTGTGACTTGGATGGAGAGATGTCTCATTGTCAGGCATACCACATTTTCTTTTATCTTTGTATCTGAAAATACCAAACTATTATATATAACTCACCTAGGTGAATCTGAATCAAAGAATAACACATCTAAAATAACAAAACAATTACACTATTAAAACTGGAATAATAAGCATAGATGATAAAGGAGCAGGCATGCACATTAAATCATCTAGAGGCCCAAAGGAGTCAAATTTTACCAGTTTTTTAAACATCCCTCTAGGTTGGTCCTAACCTATGCATTTGGAATTTTGCCAAACATCCAAATGTTTTTCAATAGTTTTGATAAACAGATTAATGCCATGTTGAATGAGGTTTTATAATTTTTATAGAAACATCTTTTAATATTCATATAGTATAATTACATCTCGATAAATGTATAATGGCCACAACCATCAGTTAACTCATCATAATTACCTCTGAGTAAATGTATGATAGCCACAACCCTGTGTTCCTGTGTAACAGTCCCTATCTTATAGTCAATGTACCATTCTAAATAATTCTCTAAAGTATTTTTAAACAGCATTCTGGCAGTGAATAATAAATGGTGGAACCAATCTGGTATCTTATATACATGTCTGGCTGAAATATCAAAAAGAAAATATTTCAATGATTAAAATTATTAACTATATATGCATACACTTGGTAAATATGAAAAGGTGGGTATGTGCTTAAAATGAAGATTTTATTCCAGTGTTCTCCCCAGAAATTTTGGATAGCATCACATTTTGCGTAAAAAAAATAACTGTATTTTTTTTAAAGTCGTTTGTCGTGTCGCGTTGATACTCTATTTCCTTTATATGTTTTAGTTTAGATTGTTCAATTCATAACTGAGAATACAATTAAACTATAACCACAAAAACAGTTGTTTCAGTTTATGTTTTCTTTATTCATTTATAGTTACAGAATTATTTTTTTCCTCTTGTGCCAAATAAAAATAAATATGTGGTTTCAGTTACCCAACAATAAGTCAAATGAATGAATGGTTCATTATAGATCAACCGATTTATATACAAAACTAAATATCTAGTACACAAAATTAACTATTTTTTTATATTATATCAAGTAAAGATAAAGTAGCAAAAGTAGCAAAAAAAAAATCAATTTAAATTTTTTTTTGTTATCATGTTTATGAAATTCATTGTTTCATGGCACTCAATGAATTAGTCCCAGTTGTTTCTTATCTTTACATCAAAATGATATGTATTTTTAACAAAGTTATCTAACAAATAGTCTGTTAATGCGTAGTTTTCTCTCTTGGTATATTTTTTCTGTCTACTGTCCATCTGTTGTCATTATCGTGAAAATGCGGATTTTTGTCATATCTGGTCCGGTTCCGATCCGCAGTTTACACAACAATGTACAATGGCGGCCGTAGAAAAATTTACGAAAATGAGTCCGAGAATAAACATTGTTTGACAAAAGATTGTGCATGAATAAGACGCTTTTAATGCATTAAATGGATTAAACATAAACTTAAGCCAATTATGATAACTTTTTAAAGAAGTATTAAACTTAGTTTAGCTCTAAACCAAAATTCTCGCTCTCGTATTACCGGAAGAGAAAGAAAGTAATTTTTGGAGAGATGCACAAATAAACGACCTTTAAAAAAAAAAAAAAATCGTTTAAATCTTTGAATTTCGTAATACAAAACGTAGATTTCGAATTGTTTTGTGATTGCATTTTTCCATGTCGAAATTGGTGATTGCAGACACGTGGTATTAGTCATGTCACAAGTGTCAGCTTGGGATATTCGCATCCAAACAGTTATCACCCTGAGGGCAATTAACACCTAACCATTTAATCTCTTAATTGCCTTTAGTGTCCGACTTAAAGGGATTACAATTAAAGGTGATATAATTTTTATGATCATAAACGATAATAGATGAAAGTTCAAAATTGAGGACAAGTAAAATAGCATCTTCAAAATAATTATAGCGTCGCGGGAATAATTATAGCGTCGCGGGAATTATTATAGCATCACGGTGAAAAAATATAGCGTCGCGGTACCGCGACGCTAAAACGGCCTGGGGAGAACACTGTATTCATTTGAATGTTTACAATAGAAACAATTTTCTCTACATTTAAACTTGATCTTAACAGTTTGAGAAATTTTGATATACCACAAATGATTAAATTTTCTCATTTAATTTCCTGCAATATCTATTCAGAAACAAAGTACTCTGCATTTTCCATAACTATTTCTAAGAAACAGATTACATCACTTTAGCTTCATGGGTGAATACAATATTTATTCACTAATGATAGCTAATCTCTCATTCAAAAGATTGAAAATTAAATATCTGGAGTTGATAAATATCCTAATCTATGGCATAATGTGGTAGAATCTATATTTAAAGTCTTTTTGCAATAAAAAAAAAAAGATAAAATATTATGAAAAACAACTTGAGTAGTACCTCATTTACACTAGCATTTTTGAATCAATCTAAATAAAATCAGTTAGTGTCCAAATTATCTTTAATCCTAACTACTTCATTGCAGTCTTATCTTAATTGTTGCTTTCTCCCCACTGGTAAAAATGTAGTCAATTTGATCTAATTACCTGTCAAAATGTAAACACTGTATATAGATATTCGAACTTCAGACTGATCACATAATCTTTGTCTAAATCTTACCAATATAAATCAGTACATCAAATATCCCATCTAAATCCTGGTATTCTACAGTTTGATCTTCACAACCACCAGAGGTCTCTGACTTGACACTTCCTTCCAGACTCCATGTTGAGGCTAAGCTATCTGTGGAGTACCCAGCATTGTTTTCGTACACACTGTTACACAGGACCTCGCTGGATGTTGATCTTATAGACACATCTGATCCTCGCCTCTCTGGTTTACTGAAATGTTGTTTTTTAAAATGGCATGAGCAATGAAAGAACAGCGTTCCAATGTCACCCGCGTTGCACTTCTTTATTCCAAGGGGTATAACTCTTTCGAAAATAAGAATGTGTCCCCAGTACACAGATGCCCCATCCACACTATCATTTTCTATGTTCAGTGGACCGTGAAAATGGCATAAAAACTCTAATTTGGCATTAAAATTAGAAATATCATATCATAGTGAATATGTGTACTAAGTTTTAAAAGTTGATTGGACTTCAACTTCATCAAAAACTACCTTGACCAAAAACTTTAACCTGAAGCAGGACAGATGGACAAACAAGTGGATGAATGGACACACAGACCAGAAAACATAATGCCCATAATTGGGGCAGAAAAGGGTTGATCTTATATTATTATAAAACATGTCCGAGATATTACTGATATTAGCCTTTATCGCAGCGCAGGTAAATTATCACTGTGTTTGGTTTAACGCCATCACGTGGTGACCCCCTATGAGACCATAGAGAGCTAGTAAATTTCATAGGGGGTTCATGACGCGTTAATGGTGACGTCATCTATTAAGTGTTTCATTGTTTATTTTTCAACAAAACGCAGCAGAAAAAGTCTAGCGTGCGATAAATTCGTTATACAGTTAACTACTGACCCCCTACAGATCCTTAGAGGGTGAATAAAATCCATAGGGGACTCGCCCTCCGGCCTCACCCCCTTCTGGATTTTACTAACCCTCTATGGATCCGTAGGGGGTCAGTAGCGAACAATATAACTTATATTATTGTAAGTTTTATACAAATCTGGCAAAAATGGTACCCCTGAGAAAGCTAACAAGGCCATTTTCAATAAATGTAATATTCCAAGGGACATGACTCTTTTACAAAACAAGAGGCTCTCAAGTGCCTGAATCGCTCACCTTAAATTTTTTGCTTAAATCTTCCATCAATGATTATTTTGGGTTTTCAATTTATATAAATGGTTCTTTGATTCTGTCATATCTTCTTCAAAAGCAAAAACAAGAGTGGACACACTGAAATGTCTCGTTTGTCTCGTGTTCATAATATAATTTATGATGAAAGTATAAAAAAACATTGTATACCCCAAGCATTACATTATTGCTGTTTACAGTTTATCTACATCTATAATAATATTCAAGATAATAACCAAAAACAGCAAAGTTTCCTTAAAATTACCAATTCAGGGGCGGCAACCCAACAACAGGTTATCCGATTCATCTGAAAATTTCAGGGCAGATAGATCTTGACCTGATTATCATTATTACCCCATGTCAGATTTGCTCTAAATGCTTTGGTTTTTGAGTTATAAGCTAAAATGTTGACTTATTTGTAAATCTTACTTTGCTGAACATTTTTGCTGTTTACAGTTTATCTCTATCTATTATAATATTCATGATAATAACCAAAAACAGCAAAATTTCCTTAAAATTACCAATTCAGGGGCAGCAACCTAACAACGGGTTGTCCGATTCATCTGAAAATATCAGGGCAGATAGATCTTGACCTGATAAACAATTTTACCCTGTCAGATTTGCTCTAAATGCTTTGGTTTTTGAGTTATAAGCAAAAAACTGCATTTTACCCCTATGTTCTATTTTTAGCCATGGAGGCCATGTTTTTTGATGAAATGGGAATTAAAACACAAAGTTTATTCTAGATACCCTAGGAATTGGTTCAGTAATTTCAGAAGAGAAGAACTTTGAAATAGTTTACGACGGACGGACGACGACGATGGACGGACGACGACGGACGCCAAGTGATGGCAAAAGCTCACATTTCCTTTTGGAAAGGTGAGCTAAAAATGATAGTACATATAAGAATTTAACATGTTGCTGATATAAGCCTATAGGATAAGTTTTTTTTTAAATCTGGCAAGATTGCTAACAAGACAGAACGGACAGACTAACGGCCGTTTTTTTTTATATTAAATGACTATCAATAGATTTGTATTTCCTTTTTTTAAACTGGCTTTTCTTTGACCTATAATTGTTAACTTTTTAAACATTGTGATTTGGACAAGAACTTGTTTCATTGCCACTTATACCACATCTTCGTTTATTTTATATGGAGGACACAAAGAAATGTTAAGGACTGTTCAAAACACTAGCATTGATAAAAGACTAGATATAATTACCCAGATCTTGGTTTCTCAGCTATGGTTGACTGTTCTAACGTCTGTAGGAATGTTTCTAAGTGTTGTCCTTTCTGAAAGCACAAAAAAAATCATTGCTAAAATGTGACCACTAATAAAACTAAAAAATCTTTTCCCTATTGTATTACCATTGACAAAATGTGTAATATAAAACATTGTTTATGAAACTTAGAATTTGTTTTCATAAAAAGTATAAAGGACTAGAAAAATTGAAAAAATACAGAAACAAATCTTAAATTGAAAACTATTTTTTGCTTTACACATTTAAAAATGTTCTTAGTTAAATAAAAAGTTAGTGTTATTTGAATCAAATAAAATCTAGGGATCCTACTCAATTACACGAATTGTAATAACTTACCTCTTTCACAATTATGGATTTCATCATTTTCCCTGAAAAAAAAAATTAAGAACAATATGGATTTGTTAGAAATGTTATAATCTTGTTAGAATTTATGTATATATGTAAGACTCAGATCGACGTCCAGTCTCTAATCGACGTCCGTTCATCAAATCGACGTCCAAATGTGACGTCACAATAAAATAACATTCCAAATCGATGGCCAATTTTATGCCTGTCTAATCGACGTCCATTTTTTTTTTTTGGCATTTTCTAATCGACGTCCGATTTTGAGCTTCTCTAATCAACGTCCGTTTTAGATACAGAATACAAAACTAAACTGAACCGAAAGCAGCTGAAACATTTAGACCTTAAACATATCATATTATGTGAGAGTGAGACAAATAAGATCTAGCAAAAAAACTAAGTCCAGTTATCAGTAAAATACGGAATAAATAAAAAATGTGTGGTTTTTTTTTAAATTATTATACTAGACTAAGTATGTAAACAGGTTGTGATTTCAATTTTTCAAAGATTGGTATGATTTTCAAAGGGACAACTATACACCAGAGTTCAAATAAAATGGATTTGAGCAATTATAAACCATACGGCTTTCAACAATGATAAAACCCCATACCGCAAAGGCTATAAAAGGCCACGACATAAATAATGTAAACAATTCAAATAAGAAAATTAACGGTCTTATTTATTAAAAACAATTCCGAAAAACAAATATTACAGATATAAACCACCGAAAACCAATGTACTGCAGGCCCATACAGAATATATCGGGGCTAACACATGTGTGTGAGCACTTAACCTAGAACAGTGGTGTAAAAGCATAACATAAAAACATAACTCCAATCATCTTGCGTTTACGTTTCACTTCTGGTGTAAAACACAGAAATTTGTTAAAATAAAAACCCGAATTATAATACTCTCAAAACACTTGGCTGTGCTTCTTTATTTTGTCTATTGATGAAGACTGAATAAAGCTCCTAGATGTCGTTTGGTTTTCTTTGTCGCTGGGTTGCATTACTAATTGCCTACATTTACCAGACATGGGGTCAATTACATTTGAAAGTAATTAATTACATTCAATTACAATTACAAAATCTTCAATTAAATTACACATTACATTTGACTTTTTTTACCAATGTAATTAATTACATTCCAATTACTTGGCAAATGTAATTAATTACTTCAATTACATTTGAAAGGAAATTTAAGATAAAACATTGAAAACATGCATTTATTCTATGATATGTACATAAGTATTATACATTGCTCTATAGTTATAACAATTAGACAGTGTTCAACTAGTATATACATTTTTGTATTGTGTCATATAACTTATTTAAGCATTTTCCCATTACATTTGACCATCATCAGCTTTTCAAATGTTCCATCAGCCAGTCTGCACCTTTCCAGCCTAAATGTTTTTCCAGCAGTGCTAAATAAGCGTTCAACTGGTGCAGATGTGGCTGGAATAGCTAAATATTGCACTGCTAACTTAGCTCTCATTTGTCTACTAGACCAGAGATCAATGGTTAAACACACACTTTCAGCTCTTTTAAGAGTATTTACAAGGTTATTTTTTATTTCAACCGATTTTTCATGTAGAAGTTTCGAAGATAAATGCTTTCTGCTAGGCACTTGATACTTAGTGTCAGCTTTTTCCATCAAGTTTTTAAATTCTTCACTTTCGACAATAGAGAGTGGTAAAAGATCCCCAGCTATGAACATTATAAGAGCATTTGTCATTTCTAACTGTTTTGGATCAGACGGTGAATATTTTACACTTTTTTTTATGCATTGTGTCAATGTTGGTTGAATTTCTTTATTCTCAGAATGCAGAATGTACAAATCTCTGTGTTTTCTCTGAAAATTACAAAAGGCCTTATTTAATATCTTGAAAATATTAAATTGTTTTAATTTACCTATTGAAATTTTACATTTATTTAAATTTATTTGATTGTAAATGATACAAAAAAAGAGCACTATTTTTTATTTTTTGAAATGATTTTCATTTTTATCCCAGCTTATTCAAATTATTTATCTTAAATAAGTGATTTAGAAATCTGACTTCTTAAAACAAAAATAAACTTTAGTTTTAATCACAACTAATTAATTTAATAAACAAAATATTTTCCAAATTTAAATGTAAGCTATTAGAGGATATAAGATAAATGAAATCTGATTAGAAATGAAAAAGAAGCATTATGAATTTATTAATTTTTAAAATTCTTATATAGTATTAGAGGTCGGTCATTTACAAACGTATCAACCGTATCGTATACGTTGACGTATCCGCATCTGCAGATATATCTAAAAATATTATGTGATCCCGGGCTTATTAATAAGACCATGCTTCATTTAAAAAAAAACTAGTTGGAATCTCTTCGAAACAATCAAACATACACTTTCAATATTTGTGATAGTGGTGTTTTTAAAAAAAAAAGTAAGGGGTTCTATCAACTACTTTTACATGCCCTTAACAAGGAGCCAATGTAGGGCAGGTACACGAATATCGTATACAATCCTTTGATAATCTAGTTAAAAAAATATTTCAAGATCTTATATGAATAAACACCCAAAAAAAATTAAATGTACTACTTATATACATGTAATTACATCCCAGCTCCTTTGTTCTAACAGGGGTGATCTGAGCTGGATCACCCCTACCAGATCACCCCAGTTTAAGTTTCTTTGTTATGCATGCTTTCCTTTGTTCTGTAACATTTTGGCGGGAATGTCAAATCCAGTATAAAACTTATAATTAATTATACGGAGAAGACTATCAAAATTCACGTAGAAAAAATCCAGTGTATATGCTGGGATTCGAACTCAAGACCTTTAGCATATCAAGCCACGACACATACCACTTCACCAGGACGACTGGATACGAACTATCAGAAATTTAACATACTTAAAGGAAGCAAGATATTTTTATAACTGGGGCGAGTTGGCAGACCTTTACTCAGTGGGGTTTAAACCATTTTCGTTAAATAAATGAGTTGTCAGACTGATTGTTTAATTTGATTTTACAATTTTTTAAAGTTGGGCGAGTCGGTTACAAGAGTGGGGCGATTTTTTCATAAAGTGGCGATATAGTGTGGGCCGATTGGCCAGTGGGGCGAGTTGACATTGTTTGATATCTACTCATCGTGTTAGGGGGTCATAAAGGGTATACATCATATAGTAATA
This sequence comes from Mytilus galloprovincialis, assembly GCF_965363235.1. NCBI lineage: Eukaryota > Metazoa > Mollusca > Bivalvia > Mytilida > Mytilidae > Mytilus > Mytilus galloprovincialis. The sequence continues at coordinate 80,550,587 of NC_134842.1, read as the reverse complement.
TATAAAGTATATTATAATGGTTGTGTGGCGTTCTAAACTAGATTTTATGAATTGTAAATGGTTTTTCGTCTAATCTAAAACAGCTGGGATGTAAAATAGTTATCCCATTCGGACTTGGTGTGTCAGTGTAAGATCACCCTCTGGCCGCCGGCCATCGGGATGATCTTACACTGACACACCGCGTCCTTATGGGATAACTATTAAGGAACTTTGAATATTGTTCATTTACGATTTATCATAAAAGGTAATAAAAAAGTACTGAGTATCACTCTATTTGTCAATTAACAATTTGGTTATACGTGAGAACAATTTCATACACAAACTGGCAACCGATTTTACCGTATTCACTCCTATCATGCATGTAAACTGTTCCAACTATCCGGGGTATCTTTAAAAGTCGGATTACATATTCCACAAAATCTCGATATTTCCTAATTGTTTTGTAAATTTCTGCATTAGAAATTATTGAGTCGCCCATTTGCATTATTGAAAGTACATAAAATTAAAGCTCGGGATCATATACTGTTTTTTTGGTATATCTGCAGATGCGGATACGTCAACGTATATGATACGGTTGATACGTCTTTAAATGACCGACCTCTATTACCTTCATATGTGTAACAAAGTTGGATGTAACTTTATAACTTCCACTAATGAGGGTGCCACAATGCATACATTTTCCTTTGAAAGTATTTCCATTTTGGAAGTCATCAGGAACAGTAAAATGTTCCAGTACACTCTTGGAGCTCATTTTTAAATCTGATAAAATGTTTTCTTTCAACATTCATATATATAGTGAACAAATTTTGCAAGTGAGATTTTGTCATATGCATTATCCCTTCAAGAATTTAAACATGTACCTATAGGCCCTAGGGGTATATTTATCTCTCTCTAATTAGCCTTATATCTGTTTAACATAACTGTTATAAAAACAGTCATTATATAGTTTGTAATAAAACAAATAGCCAGAGGTTATATTTATTGGTTATTTAAGTCCTTGAATAAAGTTAATTATGTTAAATCAATGTCTTAAAATATCTATCTAAATCTACTAATTAAGGTCAAGACAGTGACTTCCTAGTGGTTTCTTTTAAAATTATGGCATGTGTCTACATTTTTTTTATCATTCAATACAAAATGAAGAATCTACCATGGTTGTGTTAATACAGAAAGTATACTGTGAAGGCTTTTCTTTGTCAGCTTACAACATTTGTTAAGATTATTGCTTTTAATAATTTTTTGAGAAAACACAAGATTTAATCTTTTGATCCAAAATTTCAAATGTAATTGACTTGTAATTGAAAAGTAATTGTCAATTACAGGCAATTTTGGCTATGTAATTAATTACATTCAATTACATGTAATTGAAAAAATGCTCAATTACACATTACATTCAATTACATGATAAATTGTAATTAATTACAGTCAATTACAATTACATATTTCAATTACCCCATGTCTAACATTTACATGCATGTAATTTATTATTATGAATAGGAATGACACACGCTCCTTGGTGTGGATCAATTGGATTAACTTTTTATCAAGATAAACTTTAATATGCATGATACCTATTTCGGATTCAAAAATAAATTATGTACATGTATAAGTGTAAACTTATGTGGTATGATTGCCAATGAGACAACTCTCCACAACTATAGGTCACCATACTAGAACTAAAAGCCTTATCTATGGCCAATAATTTATTATTTATTGATATTGGACATTGATTTAAGACGACAGCAATCAATCGGGCGTAGTTTTGGCAAGTAATGCCGTCTCATTGGACGTAAATAAGAGTATCAAAATATTGGACGTCGATTTGAGAAATGTGACGTCAGATTTGGACGTAGATTTGAGAAACGGACGTCGATTTGAGGAACGGACGTCGATTAGAGGCCGGACGTCGATCTGAGTCTAACATATATATTAATTTTACCATAACCCTTTTAAAGAGATAGAAATGTAGATAAAGTTCTGTATGGCTATAGTTGATTATATTCCAATGCTTAAAATTTATGTTACTTCACAATTTTTGGAAAAATTAGTATTTTCACTTTTTTTTTATTACAAATTAACTTTAAATATATATATATACAACTCGTCTAAACATCAACCCAACAATGTTAGATCTGTAAATTTGCTTTCGCAAATTTTTGGTTCTTCCATCGTCGGGATTCGAACCCATGCTACTGTGATATCGTGACACCAAATCGCCTGCACTGCAGCCGTCCCGCTAGACCACACGACCACCTGGGCTCTCATAAAAGAGCTTTCTCTGGTCGTGTGTTACCTTTCCTCGTCAGTTTTAATCTAGCGGCGTACTACAGTACATGATATATAAGGCATGAAGATGTTATTGTTACAGATCAGCTAAATTATCTATAGTAAAGGATCCTACAAATTAATGTAATATACAGTCACAGAAAATAATTATATTTATAAGTATGTCTGAGTCAGTGACAACTATATATATATATACAAGACACAAAATATGACTTTTTTTAGCTACCCTTTTCCTCAAAGCTTTGCAAAATTATTTAATGTTGTTATTACATTTCATTGTTCTACAAAATTCTGAATTAGCTTCAGATTTCTTGTATTCTGCAACCTACATAAATGTAGAGACATCCCAACATATTCTTGATATTTCAGCAGGTCACATGATACAACATGCAAAATAATATGATCTATGGATAATTCTTTATATTCTGTTTGCAGTCACACTGACATTATCTTACTATCAATTCATTTTTATTCGTTGGATACCAATTTTTGTGAATTATGTGAGTTTAGAGAAACAAAGAATTGAATTATTCAACAAATTAGAAATTAGCTTTGTGAATATATGCAGACTTTTAGAAGACAAGGAAATCATATATCAACGAAAGTGCAAGGTTTTCTCAATCCAGGAATATTGGTACCCACAAAAATAAATGAATCCACAGTAATATATAGATATAAGAAGATGTGGTATGAGTGCCAATGAGACAAATCTCCATCCAAGTCACAATTTATAAAAGTAAACCATTATAGGTCAAGGTATGGTCTTCAACACATAGCCTAGGCTCACATCGAATGTTTATTCTTACCTAGTTTAATGTCAGGAAGGAACTTTGTGGTAAACTCATCTTCTGATGCGAGAAAGTTATACAATAACTGACTTCCCTTTAGGTAAGGTTTTGTTAATAGTTTCTGTAAAAAAAGTTCAATGAACAATACTATCAATAATTGAACACATTTTAGATTTTCATTCTTTTCTTTTACCATTATTTTGACAACAAGAATGTGTCCACAGTACACGGATGCCCCACTCGCATAATAATTTTTTATGTTCAATGGACCTTGAAATTGGGTAAAAATTCTTATTTGGCTGTAAAATTAGAAAGATCATATCATAAGGAACATATATACTAAGTTTCAAGTGGATTGGACTTCAGCTTCATCAAAAACTACCTTCACCAAAAACTTTAACCTGAAACTGGCACTTTCATTTTCTTTGTTCAGTGGACCATGAAATTGGGGTCAAAAGTCTAATTTGGCTTTAAAATTAGAAAGATTATATCATAAGGAACATGTGTACTAAGTTTCAAGTGGATTGGACTTCAGCTTCATCAAAAACTACCTTCACCAATAACTTTAACCTGAAGTGGGACGACCGGACAGAAGAACAAACAGACAGACGGAAGCACAGACCAGAAAACATAATGCCCCTCTACTACCTTAGGTGGGGCATAATAAAAAGTGTGTTGAATGTCTGAATTCAATCTTTTATTGTTTAAAAACTTTGTCTTACAAATTATCAAGAAGTGATGAGACTTTGCTATTGTACCAATCAAAAAAGTCATATAAAAGCTTTGACTTTGAGTTGCTGAAAATAACTGTATGCACTATCTATACATAGGATTTTCTGTGTTTGTTTGGATGGTACAATAGCAAAGTAAATTTAAACATTTCTTGTTTTTGAACTATTCCTACATGTGAATTATATTCTTACTTGTAAATATTGTTCAAACTGGTCCCTTTTTCCATCTATAAACTCATGTTTACTGGTACCAAAAGATTTTTTAGCTGGTAACTGACAGTCCTGCATCAATTCACCTGTTAATCATAATACACATGTAAACAGTATATTAATAACAATGGTAGAGAGAATGGGGTGGCACATAAATCTGTAAACTGTATAGTTTAATCAATTTGTCTCTATCTTGACTTGCTCACAAGCATTCAGTTTACTTCGTTTGTGACAAAATTTCAATAACCTTGAAATCAGTTTAAAGTCTAAAGGTAACCAGTATCAAGTTTACAGGCCTTCTGTTGTGAGTGTTTTATAATGTTTACACGCTTAAGATACTTAAATTTTAGATTTTCAACATCTGATGAGTCAAGCAGATTTCCATTGATATCTATAGTGGGTCTCATTGGGGTCATGACGCAGGATTACCGATTTGTTGTATTAAAGCATTATTGTGTCGTGAAAACAGGAAATGAGGTCTAGCGGGACCTGGGAAATGACCAAAAAATGAGAATTGATTACCTCTATAGTGTAAGCGGGATACAGGAATCTGACAAAACAGTAAGTGGGATCTGGGATCAGAACCTCCCAATGAGAGCCCCCCTGTAGCTAGTTTGTTCAAATGTTGTGCTGTTTCACCCCTGTCCAAGATTAAAGGAGTGTTGAACAATGTCAAACATGCTACCTCTGTCATATTATAGGTATGTACCTGTCCTAAGTCATGATTCAGTGGTTGTTGTTTGTTACTGTCATACAAGTCAGAAGTTTAGCGCTATAAAACCAGGTTCAATCGACCATTTTCTACATTTGAAAATGCCTGTACCAAGTCAGGAACATGACAGTTCTTGTCCATTCATTTTTTATGTGTTTTATCATTTGATTTTACCATGTGATTATGGACTTTCCGCTTGCATTTTGCCATGTGATTATGGACTTTCCACTTGGATTTTCCTCTGGGTTCAGTATTTTTGTGATTTTACTTTGTATTGTTTTTTTGTCAGTTGTTTGGTACATAAATCAGATCTTTGGTTTTCTCATTTGCATTTATACATTTTGTCATGTCAATTAAAAATTTAATCTTGGCGGCCTCACAATTTTTTTTAAAATATGATAGTTGGCACATCATTGTCATCAATTCTATTTGATCATTTCAGTTCACTATCTACGTATAAATATTATATATTACCATGGAATTCTAAAAGTTTACTCTCCAAAGCATAAAATTCATTGTATCGTCTGAAAAATAAACAAAACAAATAAAAATGTATGCAAATGATTTTTTTTTTTTATAGTTTTTGTGATATCTTTGAATCATAAAAAGTGAGTAAATAATTTGTTTCAATTAATTTTTCCATCATCCCACAATGGAACAGATTTTGAAAAATAAACATTGATTTTAATTTCAATAGCATAATTAACTAAAAGCTAAATTTCTCATAATTGTAATACTTTATTACACATTTGTATGCTTTGGTCAATAATCTCATATTTCTAAATTATAGTTCTTGTTATATCATACTTAAATTACATAAAATAATCTGCCAAACCAGGTGCTCCGCAGGGCGCAGCTTTATACGACCGCAGAGGTCGAACCCTGAACAGTTGGGGCAAGTATGGACAAAACATTCAAGCGTGATACAGCTCTGAATTTGGATTGTGATCAAATTTTTGACATTACATGGTTTTTTTTTACACGAAACAAATGTCAAGATTTAACAAATCAATTAAAAATTTCTTCTTCAAACTTTTTAAATCTAAAATTAAATAGTTGACACAGCATAGGTTTCTGACACAGAATGAATGTGGTCTAATGAACTTAAAAGGTTTTTTTTGCCTTTGAGCAATTCACTATGCTGTTGAATATTAATCCTCTCAAAAAATGTTTGAAGAAATTTTCTTTTTATTTATGAAATCTGAAATGAGGAAAATTTAAACCCCCCCTTTTTTTTCACATCCTCGTTTCCCTTTTTCCAAAACTGATATCAATTCAAATTTCTAATGGAGTTTGCAACAATAACTACTCTTTTAAATACATCATAAAATATTAAAATGTAAAATAAAGTGCTTGTTATCACTGAATGGTAAAGATTGGTTGGTAGTAAAAGTGAATATACATTGTTTATTGTATAAAACAATAAAAAAAACTTCATCAGCAACATTTAATATTGGCAAATTTCCAATGAAGTAATTTACATAAAGTTATTGGCAAATAAAAATAGAAAATGACATCATAGTCATGTCTGGCAAATGTCCAACATACATTATCTAAAAACATTTTAGATAAGATAACGAAAAAAAGCTTCATCAGCAACATTTTATATTGGCAAATTTCCAATGAAGTTATTTACATAAAGTTATTGGCAAATAAAAATAGAAAATGACATCATAGTCATGTCTGGCAAATTTCCAACATATATTATCAACTACTATTCTATACAAAGAAAGATAACTCCAATTGAAAATTAATTGCTATTGCACAATATTGTGCAATTAGATATTTCTTGCTATTGTGCAATACTGTGCAATTGAAAATTTCTTGCTATTGCACAATACTTGATATGGAATCCTGATTTGGACCAACTTGAAAACTGGGCCCATAATCAAAAATGAAAGTACATATTTAGATAAAGCATATCAAATAAGCCCAAGAATTTAATTTTTGTTAAAATCAAACTTAGTTTAATTTTGGACCCTTTGGACCTTAATGTAGACCAATTTGAAAACTAGACCAAAAATTAAGAATCTACATACACAGTTAGATTTGGCATATCAAAGAACCCATTTATTCAATTTTTGATGAAATCAAACAAAGTTTAATTTTGGACCCCCCATTTGGACCAACTTGAAAACTAGGCCAATAATTAAAAATCTAAGTACATTTTTAAATTCAGCATATCAAAGAACCCCAAGGATTCAATTTTTGTTAAAATCAAACTAAGTTTAATTTTGGACCCTTTGGACCTTAATGTAGACCAATTTGAAAACGGGACCAAAAATTAAGAATCTACATACATAGTTAGATTCGGCATATCAAAGAACCCCAATTATTCAATTTTTGATGAAATCACACAAAGTTCAATTTTGGACCCTTTGGGCCCCTTATTCCTAAACTGTTAGGACAAAAACTCCCAAAATCAAACCCAACCTTCCTTTTATGGTCATAAACCTTGTGTTTAAATTTCATAGATTTCTATTTACTTATACTAAAGTTATGGTGCAAAAACCAAAAATAATGCTTATTTGGGCCCCTTTTTGGCCCCTAATTCATAAACTGTTGTGACCTCAACTCCAAAAATCAATCCCAACCTTCCTTTTGTGGTCATAAACCTTGTGTTAAAATTTCATTGATTTCTATTTACTTATACTAAAGTTATTGTGCGAAAACCAAAAATAATGCTTATTTGGGCCCTTGTTTGGCCCTTAATTCCTAAACTGTTGGAACCAAAACTCCCAAAATCAATCTTAACCTTCCTTTTGTGGTCATAAACCTTGTGTCAAAATTTCATAGATTTCTATTCACTTAAACTAAAGTTATAGTGCGAAAACCAAGTAAATGCTTATTTGGGCCCTTTTTGGCCCCTAATTCCTAAAATGTTGGGACCAAAACTCCTAAAATCAATCCAAACCTTCCTTTTGTGGTCATAAACCTTGTGTTAAAATTTCATAGATTTCTATTCACTTAAACTAAAGTTATAGTGCGAAAACCAAGTAAATGCTTATTTGGGCCCTTTTTGGCCCCTAATTCCTAAAATGTTGGGACCAAAACTCCTAAAATCAATCCCAACCTTCCTTTTGTGGTCATAAACCTTGTGTTAAAATTTCATAGATTTCTATTCACTTAAACTAAAGTTATAGTGCGAAAACCAAGTAAATGCTTATTTGGGCCCTTTTTGGCCCCTAATTCCTAAAATGTTGGGACCAAAACTCCTAAAATCAATCCCAACCTTCCTTTAGTGGTCATAAACCTTGTGTTAAAATTTCATTGATTTCTATTCACTTTTACTAAAGTTAGAGTGCGAAAACTAAAAGTATTCGGACGACGACGCAGACGACGACGCTAACGTGATAGCAATATACGACCAAAAAATTAAAAAATTTTGCGGTCGTATAAAAAGGGTATACATTAAAAATGTTATAATAGGGGAGATAACTCACATTTTACTAAATAAGACATTTGTTATTTAAATATTAACTGTTACCTTGCTACAACCCAGCTAGCTCTTCCTGATTTATCTGGAAATAAAATAACAGATTTTTACTCAACCTTATACATACAAAACAATTTAGAATGAGACAACAGTTTTACATGTGTCATTTGTATCTGACCTCTATTGATTTTGTAAAACTGATTGAAACCTGCTAGCAAATATGTGACTGTACAAAATCTTATAAGTCATTGCCAATATTTCTTCATGCTTTTATTTGTTTATTGATGAGGATGGCAGTTTATATTGTTTAACTGCCGTAGGAACTCGCTTATAAGTCGGAAGTTTGGGAGTAAAATTCAGAATCCAGAGAGGGTTACCGACTTATAGGCGAGATCCGGAGACCAGAGAAAAAAATGGTTAAGGTGCTCAATATTTATCAATTTCTAAAACTGTTTAATTTCAATCCCAATTTGTTAAGATTTCAGGTATTTTGATAAAACTTAAGGCTGAAACAATCATGGTCTTAACAGGAGATTTCTATCTACCTTTAGATACATCATCCACTCGTCTGATATCAATGATAAAGACAAAGTATTGTTTTCTAGGATTGTCAGGGTCTGGTCTGGCCCCTATCCTGGGAATGGATACCCTCCATGTACTGAGATCTGGGGGGTGGAATTCCTGGAATGTCCCATCTACGGCCATACACTCGGGAATCTCATCGTCTAACGAACTACAAGACTGAAAATATAAAATGGGGACTGAAGAGTTTGAGACTTATATCTTTAAAACGTATAGACTGAGTGAATTTCAAATTCTGCTACAGCTCCTGATAAAATAATGTAAAGTCAAAGAAAAGAATAAAATAGTTCCTTTTTTGCAAATGAATCTAGACAATCAAAATCATTTATTTTTTTATCAAATAACATCCTTCAGCCAGTCAAGGTTGTTAAAAACTTTTATAGCCACATCCTTCAGATATTCAACAGATAATTTTTGAATAAATAACTTGTATGACAGTCACGTAAAATTCTAATATCATAAACAGATCTAACTTACAGCAATAGTGATTGTATCAGCTTCATCAAAGTTGTCTGTTTCAGGTAAAGGTCTCATGTCACCTAAAAAAAAGTGTGAACTAAGTATATATTTGTTTAGGGGCCAGTTGAAGGACGCCTCCGGGTGCGGGAATTTCTCGCTACATTGAAGACCTGTTGGTGACCTTCTGCTGTTGTGTTTTTTTCTATGGTGGGGTTGTTGTCTCTTTGGCACATTCCCCATTTCCATTCTCAATTTTATTTGTAAATTTAGAAATTATTGTGAGGCCAAATAAAAAAGTATGTGTGGTTCCAGTTACATCTGAAAAAAAGTTAGGGTAGGTAGGTAGGGATTTTTTTTTATTTTATGTTTTTTTTTACATTGAGTCTATGGGAGCAACATTCTGACTTTAACAGTGCTTAATGAAAAATGACAATAAAATCTTTAGGGTAGGCTATTTTTAAGCCGAAAAAGTAGGGACGGTAGGATTACTGGAACCACACATATATTTTAATTTGGTCTGAGGTTATTTTTATGTGAATAAAGGGACTTAGTGAATATCTACTACTAGGGATTCCTTATTATTTGTTGGATACAGATTTTCATGGGTTGCATGGGTACAGGTAAACCACAAATTTAAATGTTCAACTTCAATGTTATTACAAAGGAGTAGGTTCAGTAAGACCCCTTTTTGGCCCCAAAATATAGCAGTTTTAGAAAATTGTGAAAATGTAATCTTTAAGCTATTTTTTGGAAAGTAAAATGCTTCTGCTACATAAATATGAGCTGTTTTTGACAATAAAATACACAAATATCGCGTTCTAGCATCATTAAGTCATGCTAAATTACTGAAATCTTCAAAATTTTAGCATTTTGGCTAATTTTTAGACGGTTTCTGTCTAAAATGAAAGTGGCCACATTCGTGTTCATTAATAATATTGAAATGTAAGTTGCATTTGATGATAATACAAAACATATATAAAGGTTGAGGATGAACACGGATGCGGCCACTTTCATTTTTAACAAAAACCATCTGAAAAGAGACGTTTTTTGGCATGTTTGATAGATTTTTCATATTTAAGCTTGAATCAGGGCGTTTTTAATGACTAAATCAGTTAAAATCTTTCACATAAACTGATCGAATCAATTGAAATAGACACTTAAGTGTTTAAAAAATGTCCAAAAACTTTCGTTAGATGAACCTGAAATTTGAGGCCAAAATCGGCCCTTACCCTTTTCTATAAGCTTTGTATGCAGAGATTGGCAAAACCATGAAATTAAATTTCCACGAAAATTGAAACCCAAGACAATAAATGTATCCACAGAAGCATTTGGATATTTCAAAACATTTAAATATATAGTCTTATAATTTAATTTTGGATGTCACGCTTCTTCTGATTGGCTGACGTTATTTTGTTATGAGCCCATAGACATAATTTAGTCATGTGACTGTGACGTCATCAACGATTTTTCATGGTTTTCTACGGTTTAAATTTGAATTTAGAATTAAACTAGATATCATTGAGATGGGAGCCATCTCTGTGGGCCCCGCTGTCAATAACGTGGGGTAAATAAGTTGTATGGATAATCTGATATGAAGCATTATTTGAAGTTATTACATAGTCTCATGTGTGATTTTGATCTAAGATTTTAAGTTAAAACTGATAAATATTCTCATCTTACTTTCATAGTATAATAGTGATATGACTGCATGATGTGAACTCATTGATTACTACTCTAAGGTGACTTCTGGATATATGGATTGATGTTTGAACAATATGTTTAAAGGTGCTGCCCAATTGATATTTGTCACATATTTTTAGAATTATGCCTTCAATATATTATGACCCACCAAGTATAAAGTATGAAATATTAATGGTTCTCGAGAGGTAGAGCGGACACAATTTGTTAAGAACAACGAACAGATGGACAGACCGACAGACTGATCTTAGACCTAGGATGCATACATTATGACACATTCTCTTGTGTTGGTTAATATATATGTTAAGTTGAAAATGTTTGTCAGGTATAAAGTATGAAATAATAACAGCTGTCCTCTCAAAATATAATGTGGATCAAATTTGTTAGCGATGGACAGACCAACAGACAGACAGACCTTTGACCTAGGAAGTGGTACATATATCATGACACACCCTCTGGTGTAGGTTAAAATAGATGTCAAGTATAATATTTGAAATCATAACGGTTTTCAAGATATAGAGCGGACACAATCTTCACCACAGGACACAGGGTTGTCAACTGAAACCAAAGTTTTTTTGACGTTGACCTTTGACCTAGGAAGTTGTACATACATCATGACACGCCCTCTGGTGGTGGTTAAAATGTATGACAAGTATATACTTTGAAATCATAACGATTATCTAGATATGGAGCGGACACGATCTTCACCACAGGACACAGGATTGTCAACTCGAAACCAAAGTTTTTGACCTTGACCTTTGACCTAGGAAGTTGTACATACATCATGACACACCCTCTGGTGGTTGTTAAAATGGATGTCAAGTATAAACTTTGAAATCATAATGGTTATCTAGATATGGAGCGGACACGATCTTCACCACAGGACACGGGGTTGTCAACTGAAACCAAAGTTTTTGACCTTGACCTTTGACCTAGGAAGTTGTACATACAACATGACACACCCTCTGGTGTTGGTTAATAATCATGTTAAGTATTAAGTATGAAATCATAATGGTTCTCTAGATATGGAGCGGACACGAAAGTGTTACGGACGGACGGACGGACGGACGGACGGACAGACGGACGGATGGACAGACGGACGGACGGACGGACAGACTGATCACTATAGGGCGACCCGCCGTCGGCGGGGCCCTAATTATAAGAAATGACTGTAATATTTTTTCTGTCTATTTGAAATAACATAAACAATGTGGTGCACACTGTTAAATAACCCACTACGCGCATTGTTCAGTGTGCACCACATTTTTTATGTTATTTCTTCAAAGACAGAAAAAATATTACAGTCATTCCTTAAATATAGTCTTATATGAATCTAATTGTGTTTAAATTTAGATATTATATGTTTGTAATGATTGTCATGTTTGTCTTGGTAACAATCCAATATTTGGATTTTACACCAATAAAATGATTTGATTTGATTTGATTTGATATGCAGTTTTTCAAGAAATCACAATGATTATTATTGAATTTTGGTTGGTCAAGACAAAATTGCAATAATAAATGCTTGCAATAATTCAAATATATATGTTATTCTGGTATGGTTTGCATAACTAGGAATCTTTTTTTGTTTTTAATCTGTTAATCTAACTGCTATTTTACCCCAGCATATTCAAACAAGAAACATATAATAAGGATTAGCCACATATTTTCTGGAGTTCAGATGCGTTAACAAGTTAGGCAAAAAAGAGTGAAGCACTGTTCCATACTGAAAATGTGTTGTAAAAGAACCATTTATTATGACAGCTAAAACACATAATAGGTTTTAATAGAAGTAATTTCAAGCATAATACAAACCAGTTTTGTTAAACACTCCTTTTATCTTGGTCCCAATGTTTGCTAGTCCAGATTCTTTCTTTTTTGGTCTAAAAAAGATAATAATTAAATATGACCAATTTGAAAGAAAACACAGGGTCTAATAACACATTATCCTAAAACTAGTGATTTAAAAAGATTTATTTAAAGATCCCTGTGTATGAGCCATACAAAGAGCTTAGCAAGTTTAACATGGGATAAAAAATATTTACGATACATAGAAAATATATTGCTAAGAAAATGTTGGCCTCTCCCAAAATCATTTCGATAGTTCTATAAAAATAATTCAATGATCAAAACAGTTATCTAGTAGAAATGAACTCTAATTTCAAAAAGGAAACAAAAGTAATTTTTACCTACGACATGAATAAGGATGTTGAACTTACATAGAAATCTTTTATAACAAATGTTTTTTTTACTCTCAAATATAGATTGCCTCTTCAGAACTAATTAAATACTTAATCAAATATATTAATTATATAAACAAAATTCTTTGTATGTTGTTTATGTGGTCCTCGGTTACATAAATTCATTCTCAACTTACAAATAAATTTCAAAACTGAGCGAATTCTTTATCAATTTAACAGAAAAATCAAATTAATTTCATCTCTAATCTCTTAAATCTCTGGGAATATTCATTATATTTGAACCAAAATTATGCTTAAGGCAAAGCATATACATATGTATATATGTATAAATTATTTAGATGAATATATATGATTTTACATTCTTCTTTCTTCAAGACAAAAGTTGCTTAAAACACACATCTACCTTATAGGTTGCACTTCTGTAAAAGCAGACAATGCAATTTCCCAAAGAAAAAACTATTATGGCTAAAATAACCATTTTTACATGAAGTTTCATGACAAATTATATCCAAGAATGGAAAGTTTTATGCACTTCTATCTTTTACAAACTTCAAAATATAGGGCTGTATATTTCAACATTTATATGCCTCGAAACCTCTAAGATTTTAAACTTATACTAAAATTCTGTACTAAATTCTCTACCTTTACTTTGTGCCTACTTCAGATTAAATTTTCACCTAGTAGAAGACATGTATGTGCACTACTATTTTTTTCAAAGTTCAGAAAATAGGGATGTGAGGCATAATTTCAACATTTATATGCCTCAAATTTCTAAAAGTTTTAACTTCTACTAAAAGTCAGTTAAACTCTTCTCTTCAATTTGGGTCTTCCTCAAAATTCAATTTAGCCACTATTCAAGTGTATTTATACTGGTAACATTCCCAAGTTATGTCTCTACCAGATGAAACAGAGATCATATCTGGGAACCAGTAGGTAAATAAACAAAATATCTATGAATATAATATATTTCCCCCACAGAGGCATGGTTTGAGAAACAGCTAGCTGTAATTACAAAGTGCAACCTATATAAGGAAAACCTGTGGATTCCTTAAAACAATTACTGTGGATTCATTATTTTTCGTTGAATACCAATTTTCGTGGATTCCATTGGTACCTGTGGATTCCATTGGTACTGGTGGATTCCAGTGGTACTGGTGAACTACGAAATAAATGTTCAACGAAAGACAAATTTTCTTCAGGCTTGTATGCAGACTTCAGCAAAATTACGAAAGTAAAAATCCACTAATATGCAAGATTTCTTTAATCCACAAATATGCAAGATTTCCTTAATCCACTAAGATTGGTATCCACTTAAATAAATGAATCACAGTATAATAACATGCTGTTAGATTATAACAAACAAAAAAAAACAAAAAATAAACAAGCAATATATTGTTTACAACATTGAAAATGATACTCAAAGTTTGTCAACAAAACCATGCTTAATAACACAGAATTAAATCATCTTGTTAACTTAACAATACCTATCTTTTTCATTGTTACCAGAAGTGAGAGCTGTATTAACAATGTCAAGATTTACTCTGTATCAAGATAAACAAATATATAATATGAGTCTTAAATCAGGAAACAGACTGAATTTTGAGTGTCATGTTCTGTCATGTAGTGAAAAATATTTTTTTCCTCAACTATGTACATTTTACTACTGTAGCTAGTAAAATACCAAAAGTTAAACTCCCAGGAAAATTCAAAACAGAAAGTCCTTTATAAAATGGCAAAATCAAAAGCTGAAACACATAAAACTAAAACAAATGCGTAACAACTGTATTCCTGACTTGGTACAGGCATTTCCTTATGTACAAGACTATGAGTCCCATCAACTACAAACTCATTTCCCATTAGATTTCTATACTATTGATTATAAAAATTACTTTCAATTAGTTGATTGCTCATTTTTCTCTTCTTTGATCATCTGGAAACTATTTTGTGATAAATGGATAGGTTTTGCTCATTGTTGAAGGCTGTACAGTGACCTATAGTTGTTAACATCTATGTCATTTGGTCTCTGGTGGAGTGTTGTTGTCTCGATAGAAATCATACCATATCTTCTTATTTCTAGACTAAGCAGTAAACATATTTCTTCTAAAAAAAAATGTTTTGGGAGCTGCAAATTGTTGTCAGGTTTATATTCATGTTGTCTACTGTAGGTGGACCTTTTGTTGGTCAGTAAGAAGTGACTCCTAATTAATTTCACTTGACATAATATATTCATGCTAGCTATATATAGGTTAAATCAATATTAGTCTTTTGGAAAGTTAACTGACAAGCAGACAATGAATTTTAATTACTCTAATGTCTTGTGCATCCTTTAAAACATACTAATAAAGTTTCCAATATTAAGAATACATAATTATAAAATATGTTAACTACAGTACACTTTAACTATTACATATAACACTATAGTTAATATATAATTACAACAACATACACAACGTCATGCATTGTTACCTATTATTGTTTATAGATCTAGGCTGTAACTGTAAACTGAAATAAACCAGGACATTGTTTATAGATCTAGGTTGTAAATATAAGCTCAAATAAACCAGGACATTGTTTATAGATCTAGGTTGTAAATATAAGCTCAAATAAACCAGGACATTGTTTATAGATCTAGGTTGTAAATAAAAACTGAAATAAACCAGGACATTGTTTATAGATCTAGGTTGTAAATAAAAACTCAAATAAACCAAGACATTGTTTATAGATCTTGGTTATAAATATAAACTCAAATAAACCAGGACATTATTTATAGATCTAGGTTGTAAATATAAGCTCAAATAAACCAGGACATTGTTTATAGATCTAGGTTGTAAATATAAGCTCAAATAAACCAGGACATTGTTTATAAATCTATGTTGTAAATAAAAACTGAAATAAACCAGGACATTGTTTATAGATCTAGGTTGTAAATAAAAACTCAAATAAACCAAGAATTGTTTATAGATCTTGGTTATAAATATAAACTCAAATAAACCAGGACACTGTTTATAGATCTAGGTTGTAAATATAAACTCAAATTAAGCAGGACATTGTTACCTATTATTGTTTATAGTTCTAGGCTGTAACTGTAAACTGAAATAAATCAGGACAGACATCTCTTATACAACTTCAATGATTTATCAGATTTGATTTCATATTGGTGTCTGGGATAATGATGGGGCTACTGACTAGTGATAAACAGAAACATAAGACCTGACTGTGAGAGGGCTTTATAACCAGTCAAGGTTGTTAAAATCCCAATCATCATCATAAGAGTCAATATCAGACAGTATGATCCCAAAAGTAGCCCGTACTGTGGTACCTACATAAAATAATAAATTTTTAATTTTAGTTCATTTTAGGATATTATGAACTTGCATTATAACTTAAGCTCCCCCTCATATGAAAGTATGGGATTAAAGGGAAATATTGACCTTAATTAATTTTGACTGCTGTCAAAGCCACATTGGTTTTGATGCTCACATAATCATGTACTGTAAATTAAAAAAAATATTGCAAGGTTTTTCCTATTGCTAATGAGAATAGGTGAGGATCACCATTATAAAAACTCACATTCTGAAATCATATACATATATTTTTAAATTCACAATAAAAATCTCCAAATTTAGTCCAATTTCCAAACACACAATAATAAAAGCATGAAAATTGCACAATTTGCAATATTTTGAATCCAAATCTTTACATCACATTCGTGCCTTGGAAAATGTACTATGAATGTTTACCTATTATGGTTTTATAGAAAATTCCTAAAAGGAACAAAGAGTTAAAACTCACATGATTTGTGGATTTGACCAATAATCCTTACACAAACAGACTAGATAATCAAAATATTGAAACCCTGAATTACTCAGAATTATAGTATAACTAATCGCCGTATTTGAATATCAAAAAATAAGACAACGCGTGACCGAACGACGCATGGATTAAACGAGTGCACAGCAGGAGTTTAATCCATAGCGGCGCTCGGTCACAAGTTGTCTTATTTTTTATATTCAAATACGGTGATTAGTTATACTTTTTATTACATTGTCAAATGGATTTTTTTATGAAATTAATGTAGAAAATGTAAGGGACTATATGTTTTTCCTACGCATTTACAATTTGTTTTGATCCGACGTTATCGACGTCTTGACAACGCCTATTGTTGTATGACGTCAGAGAGTGAAATAACCACATTTATTTCACATGTGAAATTATCGGTTTTTATTTACTGGGAAATCAATGTAATTTATTGCAACCAATGTAATAATTAGAATTATTATTTTACTGAAGGTATTATATAAATACTAACTTTGTAGTAGATCTACTTGTTTGTGATGGTACTACTGTTCCACAGATCATCTTATAGTACTGAAATAAAACAATACATATAAAATCTTTATTGTTTAAATGAGTCGAAATAACAGATCATGAAGACAAGATTTCTATTCATATGTTGATTACTATCATATATATGCTAGGTATTTATAGTGTGTCTTTTTATGTTGTGATCTTACACTACTGTCTCAGGTTAGGGTGAAGGTTGGCACCTGTTTAAATTTTTTAACCCACTGCATTTGTATGCACCTCTCCTAAGTCAAACCCAGTTGTTCAATTGTTGTTGTTTGTCCATGTGGTTTCATAATTATTTCTCGTTTTTTCTGTTTTTATATAAATTGGACCATTGACTCTCCTGTTTGAATTGTTTGACACTGGTTTTAGGGCCCTTTATAGCTTGCTGTTCAGTGTGAGCCAAGGATCCAAGTTGAAAGCTGTACCTTGACCTATAATTGTCAACTCTTTTATTTTAGTATTGTTTCGTAGTTGTGTTATTGTATCATTGACATCTTTATTCATACTCACATCATCACTTTGGTGGTACAGAGGAAGGAATGTGTTCTCTAATAAATCATAGGTATGTTCATAGGCCCTGAAATAAAAATATTACAAATCAGTCTAGGGTCTACACAGAGGAAGGAGTGTGTTCTCTAATAAATCATAGATATGTTCATAGGCCCTGAAATAAAAATAAAACACATCAGTATAGGGTCTACACAGAGGAAGAAATATGTTCTCTAATAAATCATAGGTATGTTCAAAGGCCCTGAAATAAAAATAAAACACATCAGTCTAGGGTCTACACAGAGGTAGAAATGTGTTCTCTAATAAATCATAGGTATGTTCATAGGCCCTGAAATAAAAATATTTAATTTAAAATCATGTGTATTTATAAACTGTGAAAATTGTTTATAAGTCTATAAGAAATAAGTGATTTGCTAAGCATTTTAAGGAGTAGAGCCAGGAAACCCAACAAACAGCCATGTAAAGGCTTTTTTTTTCTCTCACTTCATTTATAAAAGTAAATCTAATTAATATGTATTTCTAAATGTATGACATTCAAAAGTATAAAGTAAACAGTATATCTGCTCCATTTATAAATGTTTTAGCCTGAAATAGGAATAGAGTTAATTTTTCGCCAATTTTTCTAGAAATTTGTCAATTTTCACTCTACATATGTACATGGATGCCCCACTCACACTATCATTTCTATGTTCAGTGGACCATGAAATATGGGGTCAAAACTCGTATTTGGCATTAAAATTAGAAAGATTATATGATAGGGAACATGTGTAATAATTTCTAGTCTATTTGAAATCAAAAACTACTTTTCCAAAAAAATTAACCTGAAAAGGGAGAGATGGACAAATGAACGAACAAACAGACGCACAGACCGAAAAAAAAAATGATCCCAAGTCGAACAAAAAAATATCTATATATTTCTTACTTGAAGAGAGGTGTTGATGTTCTAAGTCTAATCACCTGGTCTGATGGTCCTTCTACAACTACAAAACAAACAATAGTTAATAATAATCCAAAATTAATCAAATTTATATTGGTTAAAAAAAATATATGACATACATTTCAGAGCCCATGACACATTACTTAAATGACTTTCCTCAGGTATACAACTTCTCTCATGATCAAAATATTAAATGTTTATAGCAATCTAATTGTAATGGTTATACATGTATATTGTTGAAAATATAGGTTCATACATTGATACCAAAAAAGATAGTCAAATTATCAGTTTTAAAGACTGAGCCTTGGCGAGGACTCTAAAATTTATAATTTAACTATCAAGATAGGATAAATCTGATAATCTACATGTAACTATAAAATAATCTGTTTCTTTAATGATTAAAAAATTAATTTTCATTTTATGTTAAACAAAAATCTCCTTCGAGTGCATTCCACATTCCACAAAGTTGTCAATTTCAATAAGACCTGTCAGTATATATTTTGACTTATCCAGTGAGCTGATTAAGGTTGTGACCTCTAAAATCATCCAATCATCTTCTGAGATCACCAGCAAACACATGTTGATTAAATTTGTTTATACAATGGGTTCGTCAAAGGTTAGACCAAAGAATTAGAGAAAAGATATTCAACAATTTTTTAGTTTTATTTCAATAAGCACAAGAAGTCAATGCTTTAAGTGAGTCTATATGTTTAAATTTCCATTCATGCATTTTATTTATTTTATCTACATTCAGTGGTAAAGTTTCTCGATGCGACACACCCAAAAACTAAATGGAGTATTTAAAATTGTATCCTTGACTTATTCTATTAAAAGACATCTGGTCTGAAAAATAGTTCTTTATAAAGAATCTAACCCAGTACTGTACCAACAAAATGTCTTACCGTCTCTGAGTTCATTCACAATATCTTCATCAAATTTGATTCTGTCGAGAGCTGACGGGGAACAATAGCTCCTATATAACTCTTTAGCCATGTTGTGTAGCTCTACAAGGTCACCTTGGGAAAGATCAGGATTCAAAATCTTCTTGTTAAAGTCATCTAAAAAAAGTTTACTTTGTAAATACTTGTTTATATAAATGTACTGAACATTTGATTAAAATGTATTGTTCTAGCATAAAGCTTTAAAGAAAATTCAAATAAGAGGAAGTCCAAATGCATGTGATACCATATTACATCATTTCCATCAGGATTTAGCGAAACTCTAAGTAGACTTCATTCTTTTAATTGAAACACAATTAAATAAGTTGAATTATTTCCCATTTTAAATAATATAACTATCTCTAATAATATGTTTAATGCATGAAGACATATGTCTCACTTCAAACATCGTCTAAATGAACATGAACCTACCACATTGTAAACAAAACTGTAACACATTAATGGCTGCCTCTGACTTAAGAAACTGCATGAAGGAATATAAATGTTCTGGTTTCATCACTTCACTCAATTCCAATCTTAAACACTGGAAATTACAAAAATAAATGAATTAATTCTGTCTACTAAAGTTAGTTATTGCTTTTGATGTGGAAACCTTATTTTTTCAGATACCTTTTCATTGTGTTTTGCTCTTTCTATCCTTCTTTGTCTAGATTAAAGTTTTACTATTATGCCATTTTCTTGTTTGAATTAGGAAAGATCCATGTTTTTCGATAGTTTCAACAATTTATAATCATGTTATTTTCTTCTTGCGAAAAACACGAAAATACAATGATTGTGTAAATAAGTTGGTTTACAGTAATAGGAGATATAATACAAGCTACAAATGTCTTGTCAGTGGTTGTCTATTGTCTTATCCTATATTCTTTGTCATTTTGTGTTGATATATTATCCATGTCAAAATATAGTCACATTGATTAAATAAAGTCAAAATAGCGCTTGAAATATTGTATAAACATCTATCAAGGAGGTGGTCCTCAACTAGCCCCTAAATAAAATTGTTTATTAGTTCAGTGAAAATGGACGTCACACTAAACTTCAAAACATATGATGAACTAAAATTAAAAAACATACAAGACAATAACAATCAAAACCAAAGAGTAAACAAAGACTCTAAAAATCAAAGGAAATTTACATCAACAGTTATAAATAATAAATAAGAAACAACGCGAACTCCACTAAAAACCGGAAGTGAAATCAGGTGCTCCGAAGGGTAAGCATTTCCTGCACCGTATACGGCACCCGTCGTTTTATTTCTTATTTCTTGTTCAGCTCGGTAATGGTGGAAGGTTATTATGACTGAGGGAGAATATCAGATATGATTTCTGACACACTTTTAACGGCACAAGACTAGCAAAGGCCAGATGCTCGTGATTTGGGACAGGCACAAAAATACGGAAGGGATTAAAGATGTTTTGTGATATTTCATAAATAAATATTCCTAAAGCAATTAACATAAAGATGTAGTCGCTCTGACACACACACTCCATTAACTAGTACATTTAAATTATCAATAATCTGATATTGAACTTCATTTCAAATTTTGTTAGAAGATGGTTGACTACCCTTTTAACCCAGCTAACAATTTTGATCTATAACAATTTTTTTTAATGAAAAGCATATTTTCTATATTTTAATTCAAATACTGCAAAACAAGTTGACTTACAGAATTATTTTTGGCCAGTGGCTGTGCAAATGTTCCAAGAAAAGGTACCATAGGAGCTGGTGGCTCTGTAGCTTCAGGTGGCTAAAAATAAAAACAAAACAATAATTTAAAAAGATTTAAAACTTATAAGTAAGAGTAATTTTAAAAGTTGCTGGCATTCACGGTATCAGAAAATAATTAGCAGGAGTAAAAATAAGCCTTATTCTCTGAAAAAAATAAAATCTGCAAGGGAAGAATATCTTGCAATCCCAGGCATAGATTACCTTAGCCGTATTTGGCACAACTTTTTGGAATTTTGGATTCTCAATGCTCTTCACCTTTGTACATGTTTGACTTTATAAATATTTTGATATGAGCGTCACTGATGAGTCTTATGTAGACGAAACTCACGTCTGGCGTACTAAATTATAATCCTGGTACCTTTGATAACTAATTGCAATGTCACCATATCTTCTGCTCCAGACAGACAAATAAAAACAATAACAATGTTTCTCCAGAATTTTCAAATAACAACCTGGAAATTAACATAGCATATAAGTTTTCAAAAGAAAACTGGCACCATGACCCCATACTTTCTTTAATAAAATCATCCCTCGGGAACACTGAATAATAAGTCATGATTTTTTCCATGGGACACATATTATACTGGCTCTAACATTCAGTGAACTGTGAAATCTGGGTCAAAATATATTTCATGAAGTTCACACTATAATGAATATGTGTATCAAGTTTTAACTTTGTGTGCTAACAACTTCATGGTGAACTTCCTTACCTAAGCATCACTGATGAGTTTTATGTACACAAAATGCATGTCTGTTGTATCAAATTATAAGCCTGGTACCTTTGATAACTATTTTAACTAAAACTATACATAAAAATTTAGAGATTCCTTTGTATAAACACTACATCTGATAGCTTAAGACACAATTGTTTTGGAACACATTTTGGAATTCATTTTCCTCAGTTGAGTTTAAGTTTATGAACAACAAAACAATTTCCGCTAAGGTATAAAACTGAAAAAAATTAAGTTATCTTTATTCAAACGAAGTAAAGAAATCTTCATGACTAATGACTTACCGGAGTATTATCAAGAAATATCAACAGTAAATTATTAACCATGTCCTGAAAATAAAAAAGAAATTAAAATAATTGGTTGTATTTAATGGTTAATTTTACACAATGCTCTGCCAGGTGGTTTAAAATTATTCAAATTGGATATGCATTAAATTGTACAGTGCAACAAAACAGGTAATTGCACTGCTTACTCTTCCACTTTTTGGTGTGATTGATTGATTGATTGATTGTTGGTGTTTTAATGCCACTTTTAAGCTCCACTTTGGGCTATTTCCTAGCGGTCAGTTTTATATCCATTGTAGTTGTCCATTCATTTTATGTGTTATATCTTTTGATTTTGCCATTTGATTAGGGACTTCCCATTTTAAATTTTCCTCTGAGTTCAGTATTTTTGTGATTTTACTTTTTATTGGTAGAGGAAGCCAGAGTGCCCTGAGAAAATCCTCGTCCTTGGATAGGATAACTGACAATCCTAGTCAATAGAGCTTTGAGTTTTGGTGTGGTTCATACTGCTTAATCAATAGTTTTTATATGTAACATAAAGTTTTGTTATTGTTTTATATATATGTAGGACTCTAAAGTGCGATGGTACTCTAAAGTACGATGGTCACACTAAAGTGTCGTGGTCACACTAAAGTGCGATGGTCTACGCTTAAGTACAATGGTGCCTCAGGCTAAAGTGTGATGGTTGTGTGTTTCGCTAAAGTATGATGGCATACCCCGCAAAAGTGCGATGGACCAATAGGGTAAGGTTCAAGGGCTTTATAAAAAACGTTAAAGAACACTTAATGTAAAAATAGTCCTTTTGTATAATCTAGTATTATAAGGTATACCATATGTGAAAGGCATTATAATATAACCGTAGTCTTAAGTGAATGATTCTAAAAGACCGATCACGTAATAATTGCTAAAAATTAATTTGGGTGTCACAGAATACTATATTTCTTGTAAATGAATTTTTGACAATTCGGGCATATTAAATATTGTGATAGTTGGTGTAGCTTATTTAAAAATAACGTTCACACGCTGTAGTCTATCACTAATGGGAACACGTCCCTTTTTACATTACAGATATCATACAAAATTTGATTATTGTCGGAATATGTAACATTTATTTGTTTAATTTTAATGAGAGAGAAAGGTGATGTTTACCGAGCTTAATTTTCGCCTTTTTTTGTAGCGTCTACACATGCATGTTATATTTTCCTGCAATGTACTACAAACTAACGTTTCAGCCGACAATTAATAATTTACGCAATTAAGGTGTACCTTTATTTTTCCGACGTTACTTTTTAATGAAAGTGATAACATTTTAACGGGGACCACACAATAAACTGCAACACAAATAATGATTCAAATGCATCCGCTCCCTTCCAATAAAAGCAAGATACAGGATATCTATGCGATCGGAATACTACTTGTATCAATAGGGCCTTTAGTAAAACGGTCAACAGCAGGATACAAGTTCTTCTTCCAGCACCCGACACAAATACACATTTGCTTCAGTCGACAAAGCACGGTTAGGTGTTTTAAAATAAACTAAGTGATTGACATTTGGATGAAAAGTCTTATTAATCAAATATTTGTTATTTGTCTTCCATCATATTCATTTTTAGTTTGTATAAACGACTGTTAACGTCATAATCCATCTACATTTCTTAAGTCTATACTTTCGCATACCATCAGACTTTAGCGTATGGAGGAATCGAACATTAGCGTAGACCATCGCACTATCGTGACCATCGTATTTTAGTGTCCCCATCGCACTTTAGAGTCCTACATATACACAAGAAAAAAGGGGAAAATTCACAGTACTAGTCTCAGGAATAATTAGCATTTAAATTAAATAAATGAAAGACTCACCGGATTGGCCACTGCATCCAGAGCAGGAAGTAAAATACTATTGGTCAACAACTCTCTGACCAATGAACATGTACATCTGTAAAACATAGATAGATAGATTTTTTTTTATCAAATATTAACGTTAAACAATATAAAGTAGTATAAAAAGATAGCAGACAAGTAAACATACTAAAATCATAAATTTTAAAACAATTGTTGATATTTAATCTGGATTGCAAATGAAAGCCTTATGCCTTCCTTCAAATGTTCACAGAGCAGAGTTAATAAAACTATTTTTTCTGCTTTGAAATTATTTAAATGCAAATTGACTGTTTCTGTCCAGTTCTAGAGAGGCTAAAACAGAGGGAAAAGAGATAGTATAGAATACATATTCAATAGTGTTATGATAAGTAGTCATATGACTTGTATAGACTTTATAGCTTGCTGTTCTGTGTTAAGGATATATGGAAATAATGATTGAATCATCTGTCTGAGATATTCTAACTTACTTGGAATGTAGACCTTGTGGTTTAAGGATATATGGAAATAATGATTGAATCATCCGTCTGAGATATTCCAACTCTGCCTTTCTACTGAGCATAGCACAGTGTAGATTTGATCCTAACATCTTTAAACTCTCTAGTTGTAGATCAGAACCCGAAGGTGCTGTCAAATACAAAATGTAAAATTTATCAGCTAAGGTGTGGTGAAATAGTATATAAAAATATTTATTGGTACAGAACTAGTTTGAAGACATATTATTTTGGTATTTAAGTCATATAAAGTCCATAATCCATTATATGTAATTCTTCTAAAATTTGAACAAATAATAAATAAAATTGACTTAATTGAGAATGGAAATAGGGAATATGTCAAAGAGACAACAACCCGATCAAAGAGTAGATAACAGCCAAAGGCCACTAAGAAAAAAAAATTCAGCATCCCGAGTTGGGCCTCAGCTGGCTCACTAATAAAAAATAAGTCTACATCTTTGAATGAGACCAATAGATGTACAGTTTCACAGTTATTACATAACATTCATTAATACTTAACTGAAAAAAACTTTGCAAAAAATCTGTATGACTGAAATAATCTTATTATGTTTGACAGTTGTGTTTTTCCAAAAAATATGAAAGTTCTACAAGTTAGTATAATTTCACACTAACCTTACAGCACTTAACTATCAAGTCAACTTATATTCATATTGGTCAATATGACAGTAGTGTAAATAGCTGTCAGCTAGCTATAAAATCAGGTTTTACCTATTACAAGTTAGGAATATGACATGTGTTTCCATTCAATTCATTCTATTGGTTGATAAAGTGGTTAAACATGTGATACACATTTAATAGTTACCTGTTCTTTTAGCCTTTAAATACACATGTAAATGTAAGAGTCCAGCTCTTATTAGTTTTTCACTAACCATCTTTGCAATATCAACCTAAAAAATAAATACAATACAACACATCACATCACATTATATCTGTAGTAACTATTAGTGGTTTGTTGACTGATAGCTGTTATTGTGTTTTTCAAAGATATTTTGACTTATTCACATTTTTCATAGATTTTAGTCTGCAACAGATTAACTTATTAATAAAAAAACAAGAATGTGTCCACAGTACACGGATGCCCCACTCGCACTATCATTTTCTATGTTTAGTGGACCGTGAAATTGGAATAAATTCTCTAATTTGGCATTAAAATTAGAATGATCTTATCAAAGGGAACATGTATATTAAGTTTCAAGTTGATTGGACTTCTACTTTATCAAAAACTACCTTGACCAAAAACTTTAACCTGAAATTTGCACTATCATTTTCTATCATGTCTATGTTCAGTGAACCGTAAAATTGGGGTCAAAACTATAATTTGGCATTTAAATTAGAAAGATCATATCATAGGGCACATGTATACTAAGTTTCAAGTTGATTGGACTTCAACTTCATCAACAAGAGTGCACACACTGAAATGTCTCGCCTTCTTTACTAATTATTGATATTATGTTGATAGTCCTAAGTATAAAACTTTATTAAAAACTGTCACATAAACTTAGCATTAACCAAGATAACTAAACAAAGACCAATGAACCATGAAAATGAGGTCAAGGTCAGATGAACCATGCCAGGCAGACATGTACAGCTAACAATGCTTCCATACAACAAATATAGTTGACCTATTACTTATAGTTTAAGAAAAATAGACCAAAACACAAAAACTTAACACTGAGCAATGAACCGTGAAAATGAGGTCGAGGTCAAATAAAACCTGCGGGACTGACATATAGATCATAAAATATTTCCATACACCAAATATAGTTGACCTATGGCATATAGTATTAGATAAAAAGACCAAAACTCAAAAACTTAACTTTGACCACTCAACCATGAAAATGAGCTCAAGGTCAGATGACATCTGCCCGCTAGACATGTACATCTTACAATCATTCCATACAACAAATATAGTAGATCTATTGCATAAAGTATGAGAAAAACAGACCAAAACACAAAAACTTAACTATAACCACTGAACCATGAAAATGAGGTCAAGGTCAGATGACACCTGCCAGTTGGACATGTACACCTTACAGTCCTTCCATACACCGAATATACTAGACCTATTGCTTATAGTATCTGAGATATGGACTTGACCACCAAAACTTAACCTTGTTCACTGATCCATGAAATGAGGTCGAGGTCAAGTGAAAACTGTCTGACGGGCATGAGGACCTTGCAAGGTACGCATATACCAAATATAATTATCCTATTACTTATGATAAGAGAGAATTCAACATTACAAAAAATCTGAACTTTTTTTTCAAGTGGTCACTGAACCATGAAAATGAGGTCAAGGACATTTGACATGTGACTGACGGAAACTTCGTAACATGAGGCATCTATATACAAAGTATGAAGCATCCAGGTCTTCCACCCTCTAAAATATAAAGCTTGTAAAAAGTTAGCTAACGCCGCCGCCGTAGCCGCCGCCGGATCACTATCCCTATGTGGAGCTTTCTGCAACAAAAGTTGCAGGCTCGACAAAAACTACCTTGACCAAAAACTTTAACCTGAAATTTGCACTATCATTTTCTATGTTCAGTGAACCGTAAAATTGGGGTCAAAACTATAATTTGGCATTTAAATTAGAAAGATCATATCATAGGGCACATGTATACTAAGTTTCAAGTTGATTGGACTTCAACTTCATCAAAAACTACCTTGACCAAAAACTTTAACCTGAAGCGGGACAGACGGACGAACGAACGGACGAACGAACAGACAGACAGACGGACGAACGGACGCACAGACCAGAAAACATAATGCACTCTACTATCGTAGGTGGGGCATAAAAATGTATGTGTCTCAACTAAGTAGTGACTTGTTCTGGTGGTCTTTTAAATCTTTAAATTCCAGAATAGTCATCATAAGTATAATTTTGCTGGTTCATGATCCAAAGAAATATATTGGTTATTTCATTGTTAATACACCAAAATGCAAAAAATGTCAAATCATTTGTAGGCTTTCTATAGTTGAAAACATTATTAACCAATCACAACAGTTTGATGTACATTTTTAAAATCATTACCCACAATGCATTACCTTCTGCAAGAAGGAAATGAAGCATTCTACAACACTGACCTTTTTAGCTCTCCTGAGTACAACAGATGCAAGAAATCTGAGACTTGACTTCAAATCATCTACAAATTCTTCATCTTTGCTTAAATCTCTGAGAAAAATATCATCTAAATAAGTATCAAATATACAGGCCATATTGTTATGAGCAAATTACATGAATTACAATATTACTATCAAATCAAATTGACCTGTGGTCAGTACTATAAACATGTATATATTTTTATCCTAGGATTAATTTTTCAAATAAAAAAAAAATGAGCCTGGGATAAATTTGTAAGCAAGGTCAAAATCCCTAAGTACAATCACTGACAAATTATTAGACACATGACTTCTCACTTCTCTAATGACTATTGGATTCCTCTTTTTTTTTCGCAGGTACCAATTTGTGGTTTGTGGAAACTATGCATTTTCTTGAATATGTGATTTTATGGTTCCATCAACTTTATAGAAATTTGTATTTGTTGAACATTAGTGGTTCCCCTGTACCCACAAAAATTGGTATCCAAACTTTAAGAATAATAATGAATCTACAGTATAGACTTACTTGTACCATGTGTATAGATGCTCCTTTAATACAATGTTTAGAAACTGAAAAACAAACAACAAATAATGAAAATACATGGATATTATGTTCTAACTTATTACAATACTTAACATATAAATTAGGTTTTTGTAATTAAGAAGATTTATTCAAGTTTCATTTCTTGCATAAAATGTAGGTCAAAACTCAAAATGACCTTATTTTGAAGTGGACCTTCATTAACATATTTGTAGAGGGTCCAGAATATTAATTCAGTAAAGTTTGAAATTTTCTAAACAAAGTCTTGATGTTCCAGATGAAAAGAGTTTATTTTTTTAAGAAATGAATGCTTCTTTTTGTAAATTTATTAAGGTGTAAAAGCGTTGACCATAGTACATTTTATGCATTGCTTCAGCGTTTCATACTAAAAATGTTAGCACAGTCAACACTTTTACAACCATATAAAATTACTGAAAGAAGCATTCAATACTTATAATTATATTTTATTGCTAGGATCATGAAAATATGTTTTCTATCAACTTTTTATTTTATTTACCTGTGCACTTTATTGTGGAAGTTTGTGTCATCATGAATATTACATTTCATTTTGAAACAAGAGGCTGTCACAACGACAGCAAACCAGATTTATTAACATTTATTTGTGTCCTGCCAATATCACAAGAACCATAACTGATGAACGGTGAAAGTAAAAATCGTCAATATCAAATTTGACATCCATTTTGTCCTCAGTATCAACATATTAAAATTTGAAAAGCTTAGGTTGAATGGTTCATGAGTAAATGCAACAACATGAATGGAAACGCCATTTTTCGATCTTTCAAGAACCATAACTGATGAACGGTAAAAGTCAAAATTGACATTATTGAACTTGACCTCCATTTTGTCATCAGTAACAACATATTAAAATTTGAAAAGCTTTGGTTGAACAGTTCATGAGTAATTGCACGGACAGGACTGGAAAAGCCATTTTTCAATCTTTCAAGAACCATAACTCCTGAACGGTAAAAGTCAAAACCGTCTTTATTGAACTTGACCTCCATTTTGTCATCAGTAACAACATATTAAAATTTGGGAAGCTTTGGTTGAACAGTTCATGCGTAAATGAATGGACATGACTGGAAATGCCATTTTTCAATCTTTCAAGAACCATAACTCCTGAACGGTAAAAGTCAAAATCGTCATTATTGAACTTGACCTTCATTTTGTTGTCAGTAACGCCCTACGACTGCCCGCCGTTCATACCCAAATCAATAACCGACATTTTTGTCACAAAAATCTAGTTAATGAAAATTAATTTCAGAATTTCTAAATAACGTATAATTAAGAAATAATTCAGGGCTTGAATATATAGTGATTTTACCTAGGGTTGGCCCTTTATGACAAATATTTTACCCTGAGCGATAGCGAGGGGTAAAATATCGGCATAAAGGGACAACCCATGGTAAAATCTAGATATAATTCAAGCCCCCATGAATTATTTCGATTGTAATAGGACAAATACGGGAATTCTTTTGGATCGAAGCTCTAGGTGGAGGCATATATTTGCCGTTCCAATATATTAACGCACTTTTAGATTGGCATAAAAGAACGGAGCAAACAGAATAAGTGACATGCTCAAACTATTTACAATAACGTATTTAGATAGATTTGGATGAATTTTAATGATAATTTACTTATATGTCTTCTATGTATAAAAAATGGGCTTATGCCACATTTTAGCAGCGTTTGTTTACGTTTCCTTGTGATGATTTTTGGTATCAAAAGCGTGTATTTTCCCGTAAAATGCTGAAATTATTACATTATCATTCTATGACGGCGGGTACTTCATTCATAAAAAACATATGACGTGGGAGTACGATCGGAACAGCCAATGCAATATATTTATATTTTACCACGGATGTGTACTCAAAGCGTTTGAAGGACGTCATGTTAGAATAATGAAACATACATGTTATGTAACTATCTTAAAATATTGATCTATAAGAATAAGAAAATTACGTCTGAAGAAGAAGATTATATATGTTTTCCTCCAATCTGTTGTCAATCAGAGCCAACTGAGGAATATTTGAAGACATCTTTGTTTTATTTGTCAAAATCTAAAAATAGACTTACTTCTTCTACAGCATCATTAGTTCTTCCTGTCAATTGTAAATTGGTCCATGGCTGGAACGCCAAAATATTCAACTCTGGTCTGAAATGATATTTTTCCAACACTGAATGAACTATTGATATTTCATAGATGCTCTCAGGTCTTCTGTAGTTTTGTATGTACTTTTATGGATTATTTCTTGTCTGTTTTTTATTGATAGTGATTTTAGTTTTTCTTTGTACATGTATGTGCTTGTACAATGTCATATTTCTTTTTAAGTCATTTGTGATATTACCACAACACTCAGCATTTAACAACTAATCTGTTTTACTTTTTTTCCTATAAGCGATTTCAAAACTTGTTCTTTTTTATTTTTAAAGATATGAAAGTCACTGGAGGAATCACTTGACTGTATTGCATAGGGAATTTTTATTGTTTGTCACATTTTATGGCTATAAAACCAGGTTCAATCCACCATTTTCTACATTTGAAAATGCATGTACCAAGTCAGGAATATGACAGTTGTCGTCCATTCGTTTGATGTGTTTTGTCATTTGATTTTGCCATGTGATTAGGGACTTTCCGATTGAATTTTCCTCGGAGTTCAGTTTTTTTGTGATTTTACTTTTTTCTTGCAGTTTTTACTTTAGTTTTGATCACATACAAGAAAGTTATTTTTACTGAATTCATGTTCTACACAATGTGTATATTGATTCATTGTCTCACAGCATGTGTTTAAAATGTCTATTTTATCTGTAACACTGTAAACGAACTAATTTAAGAAAGAAAAAATGTAACATGAAAATATAAATCTTCGCAAAAACTTTTAAACTTTTATTTACGGACAAGGTGGGAAAATCATTAAAATAAATCGGCAAAAGATTGGAAAGAAAGAGCAAAGCATGAACAAATATATCTTAAGTGGGTTTACAGTAATGAGTATACCTTTTTGTGATGATTGTTTATAAATTTTCTATGTGATATATCTTTTAATAATGGAAAATAATATTAGGGCTATTCCATAATCAAAGCGCTGTAAGCGCTGAAGGCAGGTAACCAAAAATCAAGGCAACCGTAATTATGAAAACTGGCAAAGTTGCCTCAACATTAAACATTCATATATAGTACATTTATGTTTATCTAATGATTTATTTATTAAGGCAAATAATTTATATGTTATCAATGTTTCAAAAGCAATGCATATAGCAATGTATATTTTTTTATGGTGAGTCTGCAGTGGTACAAGTTCCCAATGATTGCAGTTGTTCTACTTGGTAGTTAACCTTGGTTTTATTTGACTGCTTGAAGTTCAAGTTGACTTAGTATGAACATGTAATAGTATGAATGGACTGGTTTCCATGGAAAGAAAACTTAATTTGTGTTCAATAGTACAAAAGTTATGAGACACGAACAGACAAATGTTTACTACAACAGGGATCAAAGGTGAGGTCTGACTGACTTGCCCATAGTAAATGTAAATGATTTGTTATTTTGTCCCATACATATGAATATATATAATTTAGGGGTGGGGATCTCCAAGGTTTTCAAGTTCTCAAACAGGTATGGGTAGGCAGAGGATTTAGGGGGCTGTCCCCCTTTTTTTGGGAAAAAAATTGGTTGCTTATATAGAGAATGATCACTGAAGCGTGATTGGAGTGGGCCCCCTCTTAGGTCAGTCAGTGGGCCCCCACTTATGAAATTTTTTGGATCCGCCACTGGGAGTAGGGTGACCCTAGGGACTTCCCCTACATTTCATTTTATTTGTTATATTGTCCCATACATAAATATATATGGTTTAGGGATGGGGTCTCATTGGTTTCCAAGTTCTCAAACAGGAGGGGTAGGGTGACCCCGGGGACTCGCCTTATATTCCATTTAATTAGTTATATTGGCCCATATATGAATACATATTGTTTTGGTGTGGGGATCTCGACCGTTTCCAAGTTCTCAAACAGGAGGGTTGGGGTGACCACAGGGACTTCCTCTATATTTCATTTCATTTGTTATCTTGTCCCATACATGAGTATATATGGTTTAGGGTGAGGATCTTGACCATTTCCAATTTCTCAAACAGGAGGGTGTACCCAAGGGACTCCCCTATCTTTCATTTGAATAGTTATATTGTCCCGTACATGAATATATATGGTTAAGGGGTGGGGATCTCAACAGGTTTCAAATTCTCAAACAGGAGGGAGTGGGGTGACCCAAAGGACTCCCCCTATATTTCATCTGATTTGTTATATTGTCCCATACATGAATATATATGGTTTAGGGGTGGGGATCTCGATCATTTTTAAATTCTAAAACAGGAGGGTTGAAGTGACCCCCAGCGATTCTTCCTATATTTCATTTGATTTTTCATATTGTCACAAACATGAATATATATATATGGTTAAGGGGTGTGGATCTCAACCGTTTCCAAGTATATTGTCCTATACTTGAATATATGCAAGGGTGGATTCAGTCGAGGGGGGGGGGGGTGGGTGGATGGTTGGCTGGCGTGTTCCCCCTTAAATTTGCAAAGCATGGGTTGTTCTCAGCTTAATAAAGAATATTCCGATAATTTTACCTCAAATTTTTTTTAGCCTCTCTCTACTCGGAGAAAATTTAAGTTTGCGCCCCTCCTAACCTAAGATCCTGGATCTCCCCCTACTGTTTAGGGTGGGGAGCTCGACGGTTTCCAAGTTTATAAACAGGAGGGGTAGAGTGGCCCAAAGAATGCCACCTATATATCATATGCTTTACTTACATTCAGGTATATATAATATAGTTGCATTATTTGTGAAAATAGAGAAAGAAACTTTCAGCTACTTTAATTGACCCTTCAAAATTGAGATAAAAAAATAACCCTTCGAAATTGCAGTAATATGTTTACACTTTAAAAGCATCTAACATGCATTATCATCATTTATCACTGATAAAGAAAATTTAGACTGTGACCATGAACATGTATATTGTTAGATATACTGTTCCCAGCTGTCACGTTGTATTGGATTTTTAAATTAAAATTTGTCAAAAATTTTTTTGAGTTTCTGTATAAAATATTTTTCTGCTTTTTATTTCTTTTACATTTATCTTTTGGTTTACAATTCTAGTGTTTATTTTTATTTACCATGCATAGATGTATTTTTTCACCTGCTTTGATTTATTTTGTAATGATCGCTAAACCCGGAATTACCCTTATCCGTTTCCGGAATCGGATCCGATATTGTAAAATTTTGTCTTCACGGCCGCCATTGTTAGGTGTTTACAATGTTGTTTTTGTCAACCAGATACGATTTTACTCGAATTCATACAATATTTGTCGGCGATTTTCTGTTTAAAGCCAGCGGTTGAACAAAATGAACATCGCTGTCATGAATAAAAATGATAAACATAAGTTTTTAGCTCGTTAAATTGGAGACTTTGGTGAACATGGTGAAAAGGTACCTTGCAAAGTTAATTCTTATTTTCTTTCAAGTGGAAGGTGACTACGTCGGGCGTAGCTAGAAACCAACTATATCAGTCGAAATTCCGCTTGCAATAATGGAAGGTCGCGGACATCGGACCACCGCTAATTTGCACACCTGCCTCCAAATTGAAAAGATGCGAAAATTTCTTTTTCTAATTTGAAATTGCCGCCAACAGCATGAACAATTGAACTTAATAATAGACTACTGACGTAGTTGTACTACGCATTGATGACAAACAATATTCCTACGACTTTTGCCATTTAAGAAATCTAAACTACTTGTCTTAAGAGATTTTCGGCGATTAAATATTTCATACAATTGTTCTTTGACATCTTGGCCAAAAGCATAAGTCATAATGAACTACACAATGATTCTTAATAAGCACTACTTCCTATGTGTAACTTCAAAACTTTTGGATAAATCGACGATCATTTAAGGTTTTTCTGGTCATATTTTTTGTAATCCAGAATAAAAAGTATTCAAAAAGTGTTCAATTAGTTATATATAACATAGTAGCGAGCTAGATAATAACAATGGCAAGTATTTCAGCATTTATTGAGTAGAACACAAATCTAGGGTGCTCGCATAATGCAGCTTAACTGCATAAAAATGTATGTGGGAGAGTAGGAAGGGACTCTATAAATTTCCCTACTAACAAGAACCATTTTTTAAATAATTTTGCAAAAAAGTAATAGACGCATACTGAAAAAAAATCATGACCCACATTCAATAATTTAACTTCCCTTCCTACCCTTCCATATACATTTTAATGGAATAGTCCTTACCTGTGCCTAGGACATTTCCTCTGTCCACATACAGTACATACTGTCTTCATCAATGTCAACTCATCATCTGTTAAGTTACCAGTCTAAAATAGATAACTGATATTCTCAACATGCTCATGAGAGTTTTCACTTTTTTTTTTCTTTTTCATTAAAAAAATGTTGAAATATTGTTACAGGCCAAGTGAACGTGTTTCTTTTCACTAGAAAAAAAACCTGTGCCAAAATTATTTGTTTCAAATAGGCAGCTACATACTGTTTAACATTTGATTAGTCTCTAATGAAAGAATGTCATATTAAACATGTCAGTGAATTTGAGCAACTGCATCTTCCATGATATCTATTTAACATATGCATTTTAAAAGGCAAAATTTCCATATTCTACATTTGAAAATGCCTGTACCAAGTCAGGTATATGACAGTTGTTGTCTGTTTGTTTGATGTGTTTTGCCATTTGATTTTGCCATGTGATTAGCGACTTTCCGATTGAATTTTCCTAAGAGTTCAGTATTTTTGTGATTTTACTTTTTTCAAACACAATGAAGTAATCAACCTTAGTAAAAATATACGGGTACTAACTTTTGAGATTTGATGATCTTTGTTTAGAAGAACAGTATGTAAAAAACTTGCTATGTTGAACAACTGCCTTAGAAGGTGTGTTTTGAAAAAAAATCAGATTTAAACAGTCTCATTAAACTTTCAACAACATTGTGCAATTTCATGTCTTTTTTGGCAGTCGATTTTCATTGGTGGAGGAAGTGTGTTATTAAATGTAGCTTTTCTTATTTTATCACTTTTAAAAAAAGAGAGAGCATAAAGTGTTTCATGTCATTGTGTCGCATCACTATAGACTATTTCCATCATTCCGACATTTGGCTCAGGATTCCACAATTTTTCAACTGGTTACCTGTTCTAATGTTGGACATCCTGTTACCAAGTCAGGTAAGAGCATGCTATAGAAGTAAAATCAAGCTTTTAATCAGTACAAATTTTAGGGAAAATTAGCTGCTTAACATTTTCTTTACACAACAAAATCATTGGAAAACAGTAAACTTTCCCCTCAAATTATGCCAATTATATGTTTAATTTTACTTATTTTGATTGCTCTTATTTGCCTGAGCACCATGATGTACAAGTTAAAACCATAGAAAAGGTAACCTGTTGAAAAATTATATAATCCGGAGTCAAAAGTCGGTACATGTAATATGAAAATGCACTCACCTTCTTCTTCCGTGTGTAAGTAAATAACAGATTGGGTAATAACGAAGATGAGCTGAAAGATATAAACAGACTGTGTTTTCTCTGTTTTAAGAACAAAATGCATATTAATTTTTGTTGTTGTTATAAATGATTGATAAAATACATATCCAAGAAAAATTTGATATGGGATGTACATCATAATACATGTAACATGTTTCTTGCACCCCTCACTGTTTTTCTCAAAATGTTGGCTAAAAAGGCTGACTTGATTGGTAAAAAAATGAATAATTTATTACTCAAAAACTACTATTTTTTCAGAGTCAAGTTTGATTATGATACTTATTAATTTCATTGCTGTTTCCACTTGTATCACTTGTTTTGGAAATAATTCCAGAACGAGGTTTCGTTACGAGACTGAAATGTCAAAAGAATACATCCTTAGAACAAAGCTTTGGTAAACATTTATACAAACAAAGATTGCAAGCCAACCAATGGATTATTCTACAAGCTTAAGGAAATAACAAATGTAGCTGTAAAAACTGTGTCTTACCTCAAGCTGTAATATGATAACAATATACCTAGGAGGAACGACCATAGCATCAAAAATAACTGGAAATATCTGTAAGAAAAAAAAATCAAAAGTGGAAAATGTCAGGGCAAAATCTTGCAGGCGATATGATGATTTAAGTTTTGAGGACAAAAAGGACGCAATGATTATTTACGGAGGTAAAAAAAATTCAAGATTTGAGTAAAGTACACCTGACCCCATAGACAGATGCATGGATAAATTGCATGCTTATATTGGTGATTTTGAATCTGTTCAAAGTTTTGATTTTTCTACCCTGTATACCACATTGCCTCACATTCTCATTAAGAAAAAATTCACACAACTAATTAAATGGGCATTCAAAAAATCAGAATGTGAATATATATGTTCAAACTCTTTTAGGTCATTTTTTAGTAGCAATAAACAAAAAAACTATGTTAATTGGACATGTTTTGATACTATATATGCCCTTGCATTTTTACTAGATAACATTTTTGTTCGCTTTGGGGATTCCGTATATCGTCAGATTATCGGAATTCCAATGGGGACTAACTGTGCACCACTTATTGCGGACCTGTTTTTGTATTGTTATGAGTTACAATTTATGACAAAAATAAGCAAAGACCCATCGAAACAACATCTGATAAACAAATTTAATAATACTTTTAGATATTTGGATGATATTTTTGCTCTCAATAATGACGACTTCAGTATGTATATTAATGAAATTTATCCCGTTGAACTTACTTTAAATAAAGCTAATACTAACAATGACCACTGCCCTTTTCTCGATCTTGATATCTATATCACTAATGGAAAGCTGAATACTAAAATTTATGATAAAAGGGATGATTTTTCATTTCCTATCGTTAATTATCCGTTTTTAGATGGTGACGTTCCCTTGTCACCATCTTACGGTGTTTATATATCTCAACTTGTACGATTCGCTCGTGTATGTAACAATGTTTTAGATTTTAACGAGAGAAATTTATGTATTACTGAAAAATTATTACACCAGGGTTTTCAATATCACAAACAAGTGAAACTGCGAGCTACTGCTCACTGATGATACCCCCGCCGCAAGTGGATAATATTAATAGTGTAAAAATATGCAAGTGTTCGGTAAACAGGAAGTTGTCGAGTGATGAATCTGAAAACGCATCACACGGTAAAGCTGACTTATATAAATCCTGAAACCAAATTTCAGAAATCCTTGTATTGTAGTTCCTGAGAAAAATGTGACGAAAATTTTCAACTTGGCTATCATGTGTAAAATCATACAAGTGTTCGGTAAACAGGAAGTTGTCAAGTGATCAATCTGAAAACGCATCACACGGTAAAGCTGGCTTATATAAATCCTGAAACCAAATTTCAGAAATCCTTGTATTGTAGTTCCTGAGAAAAATGTGACGAAAATTTTCAATTTGGCTATCATGTGTAAAATCATACAAGTGTTCGGTAAATAGGAAGTTGTTAAGTGATGAATCTGAAAACGCATCACACGGTATGGCTGACATATATAAATGTTGATACCAAATTACAGAAAGGGTGGATGTGTAGTTCCTGAGAAAAATGTGACGAAAGTTTTGTGGGACGGACTGACTGACTGACGGACGGACTGATGGACGGACGGACGGACGGACGGACTGACAGACAGAGGTAAAACAGTATACCCCCCCTTTTTTAAAGCGGGGGTTTAACTAGTCAAAACATTTACTAAATCTATCATCGGTATAAAGACATCATTCGTAAATATAGCTCAACATGCAGACTTCTAATACGTTCAGGTATTTCACATCCAATTTTTTATGGAAATATTCTTTATAAAGCACAAAGGTGTCAGTATTCACCTCAGAAACTTACAAAACCTTTGAATAGACTTATTAAGAAGGGATATAATTACGATACTGTTGTCAAGTCATTAAAGATTGCATATTTTGGCGTTAATATTGAGTCACTGATAAGGTCTTTGCATCGGAACTAAACACATTTATTCTAAAAACAGTTGTTGGCATGACACGGGTTATGTTCTTCTCATATATGTTATGATGGTATGATACTAAACCCCTAACGGGAAGGATTGTGCCTGATGTTCATATGATGAAATCATAATCTTTCAGTCAGTTTAATTGAAGTCTGGAGCTGGCATGTCAGTTAACTGCTAGTAGTCTGTTGTTATTTATGTATTATTGTCATTTTGTTTATTTTCTTTGGTTACATCTTCTTACATCAGACTCGGACTTCTCTTGAACTGAATTTTAATGTGCGTATTGTTATGCGTTTACTTTTCTACATTGGTTAGAGGTATAGGGGGAGGGTTGAGATCTCACAAACATGTTTAACCCCGCCACATTTTTGCGCCTGTCCCAAGTCAGGAGCCTCTGGCCTTTGTTAGTCTTGTATTATTTTAATTTTAGTTTCTTGTGTACAATTTGGAAATTAGTATGGCGTTCATTATCACTGGACTAGTATATATTTGTTTAGGGGCCAGCTGAAGGACGCCTCCGGGTGCGGGAATTTCTCGCTACATTGAAGACCTGTTGGTGACCCTCTGCTGTTGTTTTTTATTTGGTCGGGTTGTTGTCTCTTTGACACATTCCCCATTTCCATTCTCAATTTTATGTTTATGAAAAGTTAAAAAAGAAACTGAATGATTATTTTGCTCCAAAGAAGAATAAACATTATGCAAGAAATGTATTTCTGAAAATGAGACCGATTAATGGGGAATCAACAGTGGCATACGCGACACGACTATGAGAGAGAGTTGCTGATTGTGAGTTTGAAAATCAAGATGACAGAATTTTAGAATACATTATTCAAACCACAGATAATGAATCAATAATCAAAAAGACAATTAACAGAAAGTGGAAACTTGATCAAATGTTACAGGAAGTACATCAGCTAGAAGATACGACATTGCAGATACATGATATGAGAGATATATACACAGCAGTAAGAACTGGAGAAATTGCAAAAGTGACGAATTATGGAGGAAAACAAAGACATCACGTCATACAAAATAGAGAGGAAACATACACAATGAGACATAAAAAGAGGAATATTTGTAACTATTGTGGAAAAACACATTCATTTGAATGACGTGAAGATTGTGGTGCTTACGGAAAACAGTGTTACAAATGTCATAAATGAAATCATTTTGCTGTAGTTTGCAAATCGAGTATGCAATCTGTATACCACGACAATGACCAATTCAGGAATCAACGATACACTGAACGAAATCAAGGTAGGAATGTTAGAAGAACAATGGAAGACACAAACGAAGAAGAATATTCAGATGAGTTTTTCGGACGGTCAGTGAATCATTTGGGTACAGTTAAGAAAATAAATGTACATCAGGCTCCCACTACTTCAGAATTATAGGGAGAAGTGACTTCTCTTTTTGAAACTGATAGGGAGAAGTGGTAAGATTTGAAAGAGAAGTGCTCATTCGTGCGGTGCGCTACAATGTTTGGATTTTACTATAGTATAAAGGGTCATAAGTAAATAATGTTCTTTTTATATTATTCAATTCATATCTGAGTATAAAATTAAAGTAACATTTCAAATTAAAAGTTTTTTAATGTTAACTGAGGTTTTGAGAAACTACAATCTAAATATTTATATCTAGCACTAAAAAAAAAATTTTATTTAAAAAAATGTAAAGAAATTATAAAATATCAATTACAATTTAATTCAAATCTATCTTGTGTATGAAATTCAGTGTTTCTCATAAAAAAATATAAAAGTTATTAAGCTGGGCCATAATATAATTAATAGTCTCAGAGTTAAGCAACTTTGAAACAATCCATAAAAAATATAGGGAATTATATACACCAATCAATGAGATGTAACCGAAAGTCTCTTAATGCGTGTGGAATACGTAATTTTTCCCTTTGGGGTCAATATTCTTCTGTCAGCTGTTCCATCCGTGCGTCCGTAGTAATTATTGTAAAAGTACAGATTTAGGTCACAGCCGGTCCGGTTCAGATCCGTAGTTTAGAAATCGGTCAATGGTGGACGAATGCAAGAAAATTTACAAAAATAAACGATGTTTGATAAGCTATTTGGAAAGGAACATGACGTTTTTAATGCAATAAATGGATTGAACATTTACTGGAGGCAACTTTTATCACGTTTAAATGAAGTAACAAACTTATTTTGCCGCTAAAATTTAGGTTTATGTACTTTTTCGAGTAACAACCACCGGAACTTGCGGAAATGCACGAAGTGATAAAAAGTTGTATTTTTATCAAATAACCTGCTACACACTGCAAAGACAATGCTTCAACCTCTTTTCTTAAGATAATCAATCGTTTCGGTGTAAATTTCTTTAATTATCAATAAAAAATTGATGTTTCATCAACTTGGTAAAAATTGAAAATGTCCGATGACGGAAGCGACTGAAAGCGAGTATCGTCAAGAACAGGGCGACTTGTTTTCGCTTTTGGGGGTCGGGGAAAGCGAAGTGACGATCGGGAAAGCGACTTCTTCGCCCAAGTCGCCTGGTAGCGTGAGCCCTGTACATAACATTGGAAACGAAGCAAGAACAGTACTAGTTACAGTACCGGTACCTGGTCATTCGAGGTACCGGATGTTTAGTGGTTGTTCTTTGTTGATGTTCACTATGATTTTGCTGGTAGTGGGCCCTTAGACAGTTAGAACATTTTGGTGTTAGCCAAGGCTCCGAAGACCATACTTTGACCTATATAGGTGTTTTTTTCTTTTCTTATCATGACATGGATGGAGAGTTGCCTCATTGGCACTCATACTGTGGCACTGTGACACATATTAGCTCTACGATTATAAATATGAAATTATGTATGTATTTTATCGTTTATATAACATCAAACTGATGCATAAATTCGTACCTATAAAATAGTAAAGTAAGAAACAACAAAGAAGCAGTCCCCACACAGAACTTCGTGTGTTTCTTAACATAATACTTCAGGATATACCACGGAATCATGTTTATCCTTTTCTCGTCATCCTCCCATAGATTATCTCCCCTTCTGTTTATTATTTTTGAATCAGCCTAAAATCCTTTCTACATTTCCGGAAACGTAACATGATCTTGCAATCTAGATAAACTTATTTTTAAGTTTTAATCATTTCATAAAAGATAAATCAGAGGGGTGTGTTATGTATTCGCAATAACATAATTAAGTTAGACAATATTCGACATAATGACGAACAATCAAAACGTAAGCTATGATGAGCCGTTTTCACAGAATATAACATGATGACAAATACATTTAATGTGGTCGGACTATATTATGTCGTGCATGCAATGACAAAAATCATGTACAATGTTCACAGAGACAAATAATTTAGAACATAACATATGTAACTTCAAATTATATATGATTTGCTAATTCATCTTTGTCTCTAAAAATTCGCATTACCTTTTCAAGTCTTTCTTGCTGCTCTTTGGCATTTGTTCTTTTGGTTTATGTTGTCCGGCAATTTGAATAATTAACTGAATAATGTTTGATACTTTCACTGTAAATTTTCATTTCTGTTCTCGTACTATCAACAAAAATACCAATTTGTGTTAATTGTTTCTGACTGTTGTGACCTATAGTTGTTAATTTCTGTGTCATAATAATAATACTTTATTCAGAAGCAATACAGATTATAGAATATACAATTGTACAATATTTTTTTGAATGCATCAGTGAAATATAAATACAATAATTATACACAATACATGTATGGCGGAGAATGAAAAAAAAAACATATGACAAATAAATAATACAACTACATATTACGAATTTTTTCAATATTAAACAAAAAATTACCTAAACTATTAAGTTCTTTCACATTGTGAACTGATAACAACTGTATAAGTTTAATAGTGGATGGATATTGCCAATAATATAGTTTTCTTTCATCACTATATCTATTTGTGGTCTCTTGCGGAGTTTTCTCACTGGCAATCATACCACATCTTCCTTTTATATAATTAATGACATGATACAATATGTGTATAAGAGGGAATATAGTCAATAATCATGCTATTAAACAAAGAAATAATAACTTTAGTTCTAACTAGGACCAAGAAGGCTAAGCGAATACTACAACCTCATAGATAGGACCTTTACATAACCAAGCCTAAATTAAATCATGCGTATGACACACCAGGTCCTTACACGATCTACAGATTTCATCTTGGATAACGGAAAGTACAAAGTATTAAAAAAATAAATAATAAACGTGTATGTATAACTAATGAGGTATCATCTCAATAAATATTTTAAAAAAATATGGAGGTGTGGTATGATGGCCATGAAGATAAAAAAAAATCTATTAAAAGATAAGAACGAGAAAGTAGACAAATACAGGTTACCGTACCATTCATGCATGATGCATACGGCCGTAAAAGATGAGCAAAGCTATACTATCGTTTTACGGCAAGCTATTACATTTACTTAATATCTGATTCTTAAGTTAATTGTATCCTTCTAAAATATAGTGACTTTTACTATCTCAAAAGCATATCTTAATCATATGTAAACGACGTAAGATAAATTATAAAGGAAGGTCGTTCTTTTCCACCAAAAAACTAAAACGCATTTTATTTATTTGCATGTGGCCTTTAAATGTTTTTGTTTGGGTTTTTTTTTTTTTTTTTTTTAACTTTTTACGTCTTTTTTGTACTTTAAGAATCTTTTTTAAATTGGCGTAAGTGAAGAACAGACTTTTTCAGAAAAATGCAAACTGATACAATTATTAAGAACTGGTTGTATGACGGCAACAGGATAAATGAGAACGTGTAGCTAACCTAGCAGGTACATATAGATATTGCGATATTGAAAGCAATCCTGGGTGTGTGTATACGTCTTCAAAAGTCAAGATGTTTTTTTCTCTATTTTTTTTTAACATTATTCTCTATACGTGTCGACCAAGAACGAGAATAGTTAACACGACTTCATTAAATTAAAACTATTAGTAAAAAACTTTTTATTTCCACCCACCCCTTTTTAAGAACATATTACACTATTCTTATAAATAAGATAGTTATACAATAATTCCACAGAAAGTAATTATCACAAGTGTGTCAGAGTAATACCTTTTCAGTTTCTATCTCCCACGGGCCTCGTTGACCAAGTGATCGAAAGTATAAAATTGAGAAAGGAAATGGGGAATGTGTCAAAGCGACAACAACCCGACCATAGAGCAGACAACAGCCGAAGGCCACCAATGGGTCTTCAATGTAGCAAGAAACTCCCGCACCCGTAGGTGTCCTTCAGCTGGCCTCTTAAAAATATGTATACTAGTACAGTGATAATGGACGTCATACTAAACTCCGAATTATACACAAGAAACTAAAATTTAAAATCATACAACACTAACAAAGGCTAGAGGCTTCTGACTTGGGACACTGACAGGCGCAAAATTGCGGCGGGGTTAAACATGTTTATAAGATCTCACCCCTCCTTCTATACCTCTAGCCAATGTAGAAAAGTAAACGCATAACAATACGCACATTAAAATTCAGTTCAAAAGAAGTCAAAGTCCGATGTCAGAAGATGTAACAAAAGGAAATGAATGAAATGACAATAATACATAAATATCAACAGACTACTAGAGGTTAACTGACATGCCAGCTCCAGACTTCAATTAAACTGATTGAAAGATTATGTCTTCATCATATGAATATCAGGCACAATCCCAGTTCATTTACAGATATCACTGTTCTACCAAAACGTGTTTTTGAGAGTTCGAACCCAATCAATCAATCAATCAATCAATCAATCAATCAATCAATCAATTTGTATGTGTTACATAATCCTTTAATTCTTAGGAGATAATTAGTCTTACTAGTAGGAACTCTTCTGACTATATCTTGTTTTTATGCCACACCTACGATAATAGACGGGCATTGTGTTTTCTGGTCTGCAGGTCCGTTCATTCCTCGTACCGTCCGTTTGTCTGTTCGTCTGTCCGTCTGTCCCGCTTCAGGTTATAGTATTTGGTCGAGGTAGTTTTTGATGAAGTTGAAGTCCAATCAACTTGAAACTTAATACACATGTTCCCTATTATATGTATGATCTTTCTAATTTTAATGCCAAATTTCACGGTCCACTGAACATAGAAAATGATAGTGCGAGTGGGGCATCCGTGTTCTATGGACACATTCTTGTTATTTATATTTTTTAAATGTTACTATATCTTACCCTTAGTTACCCGTTTCAAACATAAACATGAAGCACTAAA
This sequence comes from Mytilus galloprovincialis, assembly GCF_965363235.1. NCBI lineage: Eukaryota > Metazoa > Mollusca > Bivalvia > Mytilida > Mytilidae > Mytilus > Mytilus galloprovincialis. The sequence continues at coordinate 80,505,686 of NC_134842.1, read as the reverse complement.
TAATATGTTTATTCAGTTCGTAATATGGAACAAAAACTTTATGAAAAATGAAATTGTGGAATAATAGCTTCTATATATACTAGCAGTACAGCGAAATAACTATACGGTATAAAACTTTTATTTGTGTGCCGGAGACATTTTATAGTTTATCTTGGTTGTATAGAAACTAATCTTTTTTGTCATTTGGTGAATTTAGTTTTTGATGATAGATATGAGAAGCTTTGGTTGAGAATTTATTTTTTGTCTTCTGAAGTTTTAAACTTTGACAGTTTGTACAATTTGTGACTGATTAAGACTGTTTTTTTACCTTTATATGTATTTTCGCTGCTTGTGTCGATACTTGATTTTTTCTCTTCTTTTTTCTCCTTCTTATAAACGACGATTTACTATCTCTTGTATTGGTATGAGGGATATGCACATTATCGGAAAACATAGTCTAGTAGTCCCCTTCTTGCTGTCGTAAAGCCTGGATATAATGAAAGCTTTGACTTAACATACTACATGTATTTGATATTAAAATATCACTTTATTTTGGATTATAATATAGAATGCATAACTTTGAAAGAAAATAAAAGAAATACGTTAAATGTTAACAAAACGTTTAAGATGTTTTTATTAAAGTTTTATATACAGCTTCTGTTTATTGAATTTGAGCAAATGACATAATGTTTGTCCTACAATTCGTATCGTCCTTGAAGTATTTTATAAGAATTTTAGAGATAAATTAGCCTCAACAAAAATAGAATTTAAATTTATTTTATGTGAAATTAAAAAGCCAAATGACCTTCCACAAATGACCTTCAAAAGTGTATGTTATCAAACTTTACATCCCAACATGCTGTCAGGGCTTTGTATATAAACACTCTCATTTAAAAATCCCTTTTAAATACTATTTACATAGTTTATGTGTACTGTAAAATGACACTTCTGTGTATGTGTATCAAGTTACCAGAGATTGAGGTTAAAAGGTTTAACTGTCTTATGACGCTTGAATGATACCCCCTTTTTGTAGACCTTGGTTGAAATGGACGACGTAGAACTATTTTAACAACATTGGATGCTATCTTATCTCAAGTTATTTTTTATGTTAATACACATGTACTTGAATTTTCTATTTTGTTCATAACCCACGGTTTTTCCAGTATTGATGTGAGTAGTTTGCATAATAAATAAGTCTGACACAGACGTATTGCGGTGACCTATCAGAGGCGGATTTAGAGGGGGCCCGGGCCCCCCTTTTTTGGGAAAAAAATTGGTTGCTTATATAGGGAATCACTGAAGCGTGACTGGAGCGGGCCCCCTCTTAGCGCAGTCAGTGGGCCCCCACTTATGAAAATTTCTAGATCCGCCAGTGCCTATAGTTGTTAATGTCTGTGTCATTTTGGTCTCGTGTGGACAGTTGTCTCATTGGCAATCATACCACATCTTCTTTTTTATACTTCTTTTTTATAGATATAGTTTTCTCAAATCTGAGTTGCGTTAGCTACGAATATATGAGACGACAAAATCTGATTTATATAGAAGTAAAAGACAATATAGCACTAAATCTGCCTTCTGACAACCTTAATGTTTCATGTCTAAGAAAATAACAAAAAATCAGTCAACAGGACCAAACTAATATAACATATTTTTTTCTGTATTCTTTATATTGCTGGCTATTATTATATATATATATATATATATATATATATATATATATATATATATATATATATATATATATATATATATATATATATATATATATATATATATATATATATATATTTTTTGACATTATTCTCTATACGTGTCTAGAACAAGAGCGAGAATAGTCAACATGACTTCACAAGTTTAAAACGATTCGAAACAATTAAGAGCATTTACACTGTGCTTAAGATAGTTATACAACAATTCTACAGAAAGAAATTTTGCCACCCATGCAATTATTGTGTTAGCGTATTACCTGTTCAGCTTCTCTCTCCCACGTTAAAACTTTACTTATTTCATAATGACGATTGAACGAACCCTATTTTTCAAAACCTGGGTAATACGTTCTGCTATTTATTTATATTGTAGTCCTGTATTATTATGTTGTCATTTTAATGTTATATTAAACAATGACATCGAAGTGCGAGGTTTGGCAGGCCACAAAACCAGGTTCAACCCACCATTTTTTTCTTTAAAAATGTCCTGTACTAAGTCAGGAAAATGGCCATTGTTATATCATAGTTCGTTTCTGTGTGTGTTACATTTTAACGTTGTTTTTCCGTTATGTCGTTTGTTTTCTCCTATTTTTGAGTGTGAATTCACATTACTATAAGACGTGTCACGGTACTTTTCTATCCCATATTCATGTATTTGGTTTTGATGTTATATTGGTTATTCTCATCGGATTTTGTCTAATGCTTAGTCCGTTGCTGTGTGTGTCACATTTTAATGTTGTGCCGTTGTTCTCCTCTAATATTTAATGCGTTTCCCTCAGTTTTAGTTTGTTACCCCGATTTTGTTTTTTGTCCATAGATTTATGAGTTTTGAACAGCGGTATACTACTGTTGCCTTTATTTGAAGTGGACGCAGAACTATTTTAAGAACATGGGATGCTTTCTTTTTTCAATTTTTTTCATATATCAGTATACATGCACTTTAATTTTCTAGTTTGTTCATAACCCCCGGTTTTTCCAATATTGATATCGTAGTTTGCATATTAATAAACCAGTTACAGACTGTACCGTTATATGTATTAGATACAGTCTTCTTAATCTGAGTTGCGTAAGCTACGCATATATGACATGTATGAGACGACAAAATCTGATTTATATATAGAAGTAAAAAACAAGTATTTTATCTTTCCGTTTGCTCTTAAAGAGCATAAAAGGAATAGTGTCATTATCCCAAAATAAACAGATGCAGTAACGCTTTCAAAAGATGATTAATAGTTCGGAATTTTGAATACAATTTCATCTGCATCTTTTTTTTCTGTTATTTTCTTAGACATGAAACATAACAGTTGTCCGAAGGCAAATTAAGGGCCATAGTCTATTTACCACTCCAAACGTTGGCTTGCGGTCAACAGGACCAAACTAATCTAAATTATTATTGAAATTATAACACATCAAACTCCATAAGTTGTACAGTGAATTTGTGTTGTCTGTAAGTAAGGGCGTAATTCCAGCAAAACCGGGAACTTGTACTGCCGAGCGGAGCTGGCACAAAAATAATTGAGAGGAATTATGCTAAAAATCATAAAATCGTGAGAAAGGTGAGAATTTTTTTTGACGATCAATTAGGGCGTACGTTTCTGCGACTCCTGGATCAGTTACCGGTCATGGTTACGTAGGCTTAGTCAAATCCAAACATAGCAGCACAATATTTGTATCAATAATCTAATATAGTGTGAATGATATGACCTTTTCAGTATCCCACAGCGAATATCAATTAACAGTCAACCTATATTTGTATTCCTCTAACAGAATTTTCAGGGTCTTCGTAAATTTCTCGGGTTAATGCGGGTGTGATATAGAAAAAATCCAGTTAATCTTACTATTCATGTTGCTGCAATTCGATAAGATATACAAGTGTTGAATCACGAAAGTCTCTTAATTTTGTAAACAAAAACTTATTAATTTTTACACGCATTAAATATTACAGAATAGAAAATAGAAACGGGGAATATGCCAAAGAGATAACAACCCAACCAGAAACAAAGCAGAAAACAGCCCAAGGCTACTCCGAAAACATCATGCACCCGCAGGGCGGGGTTCAGCAGGCCCCTAAACAATCATATAAATACTAGTTCAGTGAAATTGACCCCTCACTAATCTCCGTAACACACAAATGAACCAAAGGTTCTAATTGGGACAGGTGCAAAATTGCAGCGGGGTAAAACATGTTATGTGAGATCTCAACCCTCCCCCTATACCTCTATATAGTCAATGTAGAACAACCAAACACACATTGTTTGAATTTGGAATAATGTATTGAAATTATGTAATACGTTAAAATTTGCGTAATGATTAATGAATTGAGCGTGTTTAAAACTTTCATGCAAATATATTCTGTTTGATCTCTAAGACTTTTTACAAATATAATCATTTCATAAATCGTCGTCAATGTAAACATACTTTACATGCAATACACTGTGAATGAATTACATAGTTGAGGGTGTGAATTGGTTTACAGAAGAGAGGAACAAGGAAATGAATCAAGAGTAAAGAAAAAATGGACCTTTAGAAAGAGAAAAAAAAGCCATTCAATATATAGAATAAAGAAACATTGTAGAAGAAGAAGTTAAATAATGATAATAAAGATAACTTACAAAAAAAGTTATAGAATAAAGAAATGAAGAACGCCAATCTAGACCCTCATAGATATAAGAAGATGTGGCTTGAGTGCTAATGAGAAAACTCTCCATCCAAGTCACAATTTTGTAAAAACAAACAATTATAGGTCAAGGTACGGCCTTCAACACAGAGCCTTGGCTCACACCGCACAGCTAGCAAGCTACAAACGGTCCCATGCAAAAATGACTAGCGTAAAATAATTCAAACGGGAAAACAGTTTAGTCTATCTTCTTTAACTTATTGTCATAGATCACTAGTTGCTTCATTATATCGGATGCAGGAATTCTATTTTTCCAGAGTGGATAGAAACTAAAAGAGATTACAGCTTATCTTGAGTGGATCGTGAGAGGAACTTAAAGAGATTGAAGGTGACCTTGAGTGGAGTTAAAAGAAAGTGGTGCCGATCTAGATTGGAATTCCAAAAGTTTTAAAGATTGAAATTTATCTCGAGTGGAGTTGAAAGTGATTGACGCTGATCTCAAGTGAAGTTGAAATTGATTGAAGCTTATCTCAAATATTTAAGAGTACCATTTGCTATGTTGTTTGAGACCCTCAAATTTCACATACAAATTGAACTAAGGGGTTGACGAAGTGAAATGTCTTTGAGGGGTATTGATACGATGTCTGATATATAGACTAGAACACATTCAGTCATCTTCATAAGACACCCCAGAATGTTTCAAACTATCAAACTGTTCCAGTTTTACATGGTTTTAATAACATTAGATACTTCGTAAGTTTTTACCCATTAACAAACAACAACAAAAAACCAACGTTGTTACGGAAAGAACTATAAAGTTCACAGCACAAACTTTAAACTTAACGCATTTAAAGGGGCACTAGCTACGAGATATATAAAAAATCTAAAGTAAGATTTTTTTGTTCAATCAATAATGAAAGTGAAATAGTGAAATAAAAATTCGCTTTTAGCAGCCAAAAATGGTTCAATTTTGTCAAATTAAGCTAAGAAACATTGATAATTAATTATTCACTTGCAAGTTAAATCCGTATTCATGTGAACTTCAATTCAGTCAGGATTCTATTTCGTCAAAATTATCTCCCCATTACGCCAGTTCATTCACACAATCGTAGAAATGAAAGCCATTGTAGGGATGACGCTCCCAATTTTGCTCTTGGAAACCGATAAATTTATCCACATTGCACCATTACAATCCTTATATGTCAGTTGTATTTTAAAAGACAAATGTATCAACTATAGCTAATGAGCCCAAGTTAATGGTCTTGTCTGCATTGATTCAACTTAAAACTATTGTCTGATCGGTTGTCAGGTGAAATTTTCGAAAATTCATAAACATTTAAAAAAAAATTCTAATTAAATATTTCGTGGAAGGGCAGACTAGATTTTTTTAGTGATTGAAGACTATAATCACTAGTTATCACACACAAAAAAATAAAATTTTTCGAAGATATGCATTTTCATCATCCAACTTGAAAGATGTCGTCAAGTACTTTCAGTATAAAAAATAGCTATTCGAACACACCTACTCTGTTTTTGTGATTCATTAGATAGGTATTTCACTTGACCCATATATTTCATCTTTTAGTACTGTGATTTTTTTATGTTATAAGGTCAACCTGTAGCTTTGATATATTAAAATGATAGAATCTGAAGCTAGACGATGTATGAAATATTCTTGCTTTGAACGATATCAAGACAAACTATTCAACTCAAACACGCCCTAACATAAAAAGGTGCACTCGATTTTCTCTTTTAGATACTATTGTTACCCACTTTTTGGAATTTTTTCTTGAGTCACATAATGGAAGGGCAGACACGAAAATTACTGAACTAATAGATTAAAATGTTTTCCGTCCGTGGTAATTTTTTTTTAAATCGGAGGTTATGCATTTTCTACATCCAACTTGAAAGATACCCATGTCGTCGACTTGATATCTAATTGTTCTGCTTAACTATGTACTAGATAAATTGAAAACTTAGGCAAAAAATAAAACACTTCGTAATTGAGAAGAAATTTGTAATTTTGTTTGTTTCTATTAACTTTCAAATTTTTTGTCACTATAGTAAACATTACAGTACACATTTATCGCCTTCTCTAACAAAGAGCTTCGATTCTTTTGTTCTATTTCAACCGGGCTTCCGACTGAATACACACGAAACGAACCTACATATTATCTACCCCATGCTCTGTAAACTGTTTATTTTAGACTTTTGATAGTTTGGATAAAAGTTTTACATTGTTATAAATCAAATAGAAGAATTTGAGTCAAATCGGTGACCATGAATGTTTCTATCTGGCGATATTTGATTTATATCTTATATTTTACTTGCATACACACAAACATATCAATTTCAGTTTTGAATTATGTTTGTTCTATATATTTCGAGAACTAGGTTTAAAATTCAGAATAACCTTATAAGGATATGACAACTCATGATATCACTGAGCAGTTTAATACACGGAACTATGTATAATTTCATTTCAAAATGGGATTGACACTTATAAATAAAAAGATAAATCAAAAATACTGAACTCCGAGGAAAATTCAAAAACGGAAAGTCCCTAATCAAATGGCAAAAATCATAAGCACAAACACATCAAACGAATGGACAACAACTGTTATATTCCTGACTTGGTACAGGCTTTTTCTTATGTCGAAAAATGTTGGATTTAACCTGATTTTATAGCCATTTGTTGTGCCAAAATATTTGACTTTCAAAACGAAATAATTTATCTCATTCCTAACATTTTTTTTTACCGGCATTATCATTCCACAAATTCTTATCATACTTTAGGGTGCAGATCGAAAAAAATAATTAAAAGGGGTTCCAACCCCGGAGAGAATAGGAGGTTGTACCTATTTAAAAGACACATAAAAGTCCAGTGGCGGATCCAAGGGGAAAAGGGATGGGGGAAGGACTCGGGTGTTGAAACTCGGCGTCCTTTACCCCTTGGATCTGCCACAGGACTTGTATGTGTCTGTCTGTCTGAGTGTGCAGTATCGTTGTTTCCAGACCACCCTTAAGGTACTTCGGACTTGAACATATTAATTTACGCTTGACCGACTTCTTCATCATTTCCCTGGACAGGTCTTTACTTGGGTCAAATAACAACAAAATTAGCATAACGTTAGTGTATGTCCATGACAAGATATGATTATCTCGGGTAATTTATACGGTACAGTAGGCATGTGAAGGCATATGTCCTTTAATACATCAAATCTAATTTATTTGCGTCAATTGAAAGTGTAATACGATAGCTGTTTCTATTTCATCTTAAACTTAAAGACTATTTCAGTATAGTTCATTAAAAAGACAGGAATTCTATAAATATTAACAATGAATATATATACTATTGAATTGAACCCGTGGTAGAAAGTTGTCTAATTGGCAATTATACCAGTTATCATTTATATATACAAATAAGAAGATGTGGTATGATTGCCAATGTGACAACTTTTCATAATAGAACAGATTACAAAGAAATGAGAAATTTATATATGATATGTTAAATATGTATGCGAAGATTATATCCGTGATACTAAATTGGACACCGAATTATATACTATCATGCAATAGTGCATCTTTTTCTCGTGACAGTTCCTTTAAAACATATCCGTTACATATGGCACGCCGTTATTATATTTATTCAATTTCGAGATATCTTATTTAGTTAAATAAGATATCTTATAAACTAATTGAGATATCTTAATAACAAAATGAGATATCTTATATATTAATTGAGATATCTGATTTATTAAATAAGATATCTTATATATCAAATAAGATATCTTATTAAAATGTTTATAAAGATATCTTATTAAATATATAAGATATCTTATTTAAAATATAAGATATCTCTATTAATTTATAAGATATCTTATTAACTATATAAGATATCTTTTATATAGTTAATAATAGAGATATCTTATTTACTTAATAAGATATCTCCATAAGTTAATAAGATATCTCTATTAGTTTATAAGATATCTCTATTAATTAATAAGATATCTCTATTAGTTTATAAGATATCTCTATTAATTAATAAGATATCTTATAAAGTATGTATTTAAAAGATATCTTTATAAAGAAGTAAGATATCTTATATACTTTATAAGATATCTTATTAATTAATAGAGATATCTTATTTACTTATAGAGATATCTTATAAACTAATAGAGATATCTTATAAACTTTTAGAGATATCTTATCAACTTATAGAGATATCTTATTAACTTATAGAGATATCTTATAAACTAATAGAGATATCTTATTAACTTATAGAGATATCTTTTTTAATTGGTTATAAAGATATCTTATTTAATTTATAAGATATCTCCACAAGTTAATAAGATATCTCTATTAGTTTATAAGATATCTCTATTAATTAATAAGATATCTTATAAAGTATGTATTTAAAAGATATCTTTATAAAGAAGTAAGATATCTTATATACTTTATAAGATATCTTATTAATTAATAGAGATATCTTATTAACTTATAGAGATATCTTATAAACTAATAGAGATATCTTATAAACTAATAGAGATATCTTATTTACTTTCAAATTAAGTAAGATATCTTATAGAAATTAAAGATATCTTAATACTTAATAAGATATCTTGTTAAATAAATAAGATATCTTCAAATTTGAATAAATATAAAAACGGCGTGCCATAGTTACACTTGTTCCATACCGAGTTAACTTGGTCTACATTAATTTATAAGTACATACATTCTTATGTAACAGTTCAAGATTGAATTTAACGTTTAGATAATTTTTTGGTTTGTTTGTTTTTTGTTTCTTTAATGAAATGTCCTTCGTTTCACTTTAATCTTACAAACAAACACTCCAATCATGCGAATACAAAAAATACAATACAATCGGTAAGATTAGCCACTTTTCTTCAAACCATGCATGTAAAAACGTCAAATTCTTTTCGAAATGGAAATAAATATTGAGATGATCCCAATTTTGCCCCACTTCGACAGTCAATACAATTTCCGTATATATATATATATATATATATATATATATATATATATATATATATATATATATATATATATATCCCTGCGACGATAAAATATGAACATGTGTAATATTTAAAGCAAACTTTAATCATAAATGTAAAGTTACTATAACATGACAAAGTTGCAGTATGCGCACTCTCGAACCAGGTTAAATATGTGACTAGGTAATTTCGGTTGTATACTGAGCAATTGAAGTAAGGCGTCCGTGTTTTTTAAGCTACATTTTCAAAAACAAAAATACTCTAAAAAATTGTTTGATATAATGACTTTGTTTTTTCTTTGTTTCGATGATGCGGTTTATTTTCTAATCCATGGTAAAAAACATAACCGCACTTGATAAAAAGCTCACAATTTTCTGAAAATTATATATATATATATATATTTTTTTGCTAAAAAAGTAAAAGATATGACAGACTATCGATTTCTTTGGAGCGTAAAATCTCAGTTGGTTATGGTGTCTTCAATAGTTAATAGGTTGGCATTTTATATAAAAAAAAGAAGATGTGGTATGATTACCAATGAGACAACTCCCCACAAGATACAGAAATTAAAATCTATAGGTCACCGTACAGCCTTCAACAATCGGGACAAAGCCCATACCACATAGTCAGCTATACAAGGTCCTGAAATGACAAATGTAAAACAATTCAAATTAGAAAATGAGAAAACTAATAGCCTTATTTATGTACAAAAAATGAACGAAAACAAATATGTTTGTCTTTGTTTTTTTGAATTGTTACAACATGATTGATTCGGGATAAACGAATGCTATGTTTCATGTGATTCATATACTGATTTATGATTCTGGTTTACATACCAAACAAAACAATGCAAAACTAGAAAAAAACCAAAGTTTGGTGCTATAATATATATATATATTTATATAAAAAGATAGAGAAAAGTGGTCAAACAATATAAATAGACAAAAAAATACTATAAACAATTTTAATAATATGGAAACGAAGACACAAAAAGATGGTGCGTTTTCTAGTATGTTGAGTATATTGTTAGATGTCCTCGTAGTAGAGATGACATGGACACGCGCCCTTTTTATTGATATTTTTAAATCGTATCTTGTTAGATGGAGTACAAATTGAACCACATTAACAAAAACGGCAAAATGAGGTTTGTGCTTTACGTTTATCTTATTTTTTTTTAATTAAAGTTTCTCTTATGATTTTGTCAAATTTTCAAGTACAATGCACACAATAAGTTGAATAACATAAAAAGAACATGTAAATTTCAATTTACAATCGAACGTATTAAAAGGAAATCAGTTCTCAGTTTTTTTAAATGTTTTATCACAAATTAAATATAAAAGGACATATTTCTTTACATGCATTGACATAATATCTTTGTTAATGATGATTAATGTTGTTGAAATCCGAATTTTATAACTTTGAAGGATTATAAGTAAACGTATGTTCGTGCATCAAACATAAATAACTTGAGGGCATTGGACATAAACAATCTTTCTATGAAGAAGCATGTTATATTTACCACTGGACGTTAAATATGATTTATTGTTTATGATAATATCAAACAAACTCCAAGGTGCTGGTGCGCGCTTTTGAAATGTTACACATTGTTCCTCGTGGGAAAAGGGGGAGGGCTTAATCATAAGACTCTGAAAGCATGAATTATAAGAACACATTTTCAGAAAATATTTAAGAGATGTTTTTTGTTCGTTTAATTGACTTATAATTATAAGGATCATCCTCTGTTTATTTGTTTGTTATCACTATTACTTTTCAAAGTTTCTATATTGTTTTCAAAATAAAAGGCAAAAACGCACGCAATTGGTAAAAACATCATATGAAAGCCAACTGAAATATTTGCAATGTTGATTTAGTTGTCGTTCATGTTTTGCTGAGGATGTTTGCAATATATTTCATAGTTTACAAAATAATTGGCAGAATATGTAAAAAACTGTGTTTCAATGGTACATACGTATACAAGCATTCATCTGACGATTTCTGCCATTCGACTTATTTGTAGACCTTGTCTTGCTGATTTTTTTTTTGCAGTCTTTTTTTTTCTATCTATCATAATTCTTTAATAAAATAGGCAATCTTGACAAAATAAGTGAAGAAAAAAAAATCGTCATTTATTAAAGGGGAATAACTCACATAGGCGTAGTCCGGCGTTTGACGATTTAGGCACTTTTGACTTTATTGCAGATCTGGTCTTGCTTATATATATATACAACTCGTCTAAACATCAACCCAACAATGTTAGATCTGTAAATTTGCTTTCGCAAATTTTTGGTTCTTCCCTCGCCGGGATTCGAACCCATGCTAGTGTGATATCGTGACACCAAATCGCCTGCACTGCAGCCGTCCCGCTAGACCACACAACCACCTGGGCTCTAAAAAAGAGCTTTCGGTGGGCATGTGTTACCTTTCCACGTCAGTTTTAATCTAGCGGCGTACTACAGTACATGATATATAAGGCATGAAGATGTTATTGTTACAGATCAGCTAAATTATCTATAGTAAAGGATCCTACAAATTAATGTAAGATACAGTCACAGAAAATAATTATATTCATAAGTAACAATAACATCTTCATGCCTTATATATCATGTACTGTAGTACGCCGCTAGATTAAAACTGACGTGGAAAGGTAACACATGCCCACCGAAAGCTCTTTTTTAGAGCCCAGGTGGTTGTGTGGTCTAGCGGGACGGCTGCAGTGCAGGCGATTTGGTGTCACGATATCACAGTAGCATGGGTTCGAATCCCGGCGAGGGAAGAACCAAAAATTTGCGAAAGCAAATTTACAGATCTAACATTGTTGGGTTGATGTTTAGACGAGTTGTATATACATTATGTACACAGCCATGTATCACCATCATTGATGGCGATCCGATGGATACATCTGTTGTAGGGTTGTCACTGACTTATATATATATATATATATATATATATATATATATATATATATATATATATATATATTTTACATTAAACGTTTCTCTCCATCTATGAATTAAAGTTTTCAAGATAAGTCTAAGAAGTAAAACAAAAACAGGACATTTAACTTAGAGATATATCAATATGTCACAGGCTATCAAAATAACTGTATAGCTATGTTATATAAACTATGCAGAAAGTTACCTCGTCACATTAAAATGTGCGATTAAAAAAAATTGTAAAGTTAGTAAATTGGGTCAGTTTAGTGTGTTGACATCCGTATTTACGAAATACCTTGGTCTCTTTGTTAAATTTATATGTTTAAGGGTTTTCCGTATGTGTAAGATTGGAAACTTTTACACTTGTGTCATAACATTTTGTAAGGGGAGGGATTGTCTGTTGTGGTTATGAGAATTTCATTACAACACATTTAAAGTTAATAACTTATGAATTTTACGGTATTATAATGACCATATAGATTAACGTATTTCCGAAATTTAGCTTAGCGGGATGGTATCAATTTATTATCTGCAGCCTTTTGTGACGTTTAAAAATCAAATGATATTTTGTCGTGTTTAAATTCTCATTCGGAATTTGATGCGACTTTCATACAAGTGAGAGGTTTGGCGCTATAAAACCAGGTTCAATCCACCATTTTCTTTTTTTATTTTTAAATAATATGACAGATGTTGTCCATTCGTTTGATGTGTTTGAGTTTTAGGTTTTGTCATTTGATTAGGGACTTTCCGTTTTGAATTCTCCTCGGAGTTCAGTATCTTTGTGATTTTTTTTCTCAAAATCCCAGAGCCATTAATACATAAGCCAACAGATGATACAAGACCTCGAGACTTCGGTTTCTTGGTTTATATCATGACATCGAGTTAACAAAACATCGGGCCTGAAAAATGTCATTTCAATTGGCACCTGTCTGAAAAACTATTAAAAAGTTTTGTCAGTACAAATATAATAGTGTGAAACTACTTTTAAATATGTAGGTACTTTTAAGTATTATATGATGTATACATGTCTGTTTAACACAATGGAACATCTTTAAATGTCTAATACATTATTTACTAACACTATACCTTACATAGTTATTGAGGATTATTTCTTAAAGTAAATCATTTCCATACAGAGACATTTTTCAAAGGGGAATAAAAATGAGAATGAAAATGGGAAATGTGTCAAAGACACAACAACACGACCATAGAGCAGACAACAGCAGTAGGTCACCAACAGGTCTTCAATGCAGCGAGAAATTCCCGCATGTATGCGATAAAAATATATCATATATATGGCAAGAGTTTTTTAGACTTTCATTTGAACCTCCTTCATGTATGTAGTTATAGGAAGATGTGGTATGAGTGCCAATGAGACAACTCTCCATCCAAGTAACAATTTATAAAATTAAACCATTATAGGTCAAGGTACGGCCTTCAACACGGAGCCTTTGCTCACAATGAACAGCAATCTATAAAGGGCTCCAAAAATCACTAGTGTAAAACCATTCAAACGGGAAAACCAATGGTCAAATATATATAAAAACGAGAAACGAAAAAAACGTATGAACTATGTATATGTTTATCCCGTAAATCAGAGTATTAAGTCTTTTTAAATGTATTATTACCCTCACTGACAGTTGATATCGGCCCTGGATGATTCTGCTCGTCGGCTGATATTATGACCGACGGCTAAAAGACTATCTGATTTGAAAAATGTCATGCAATAATGTTAGTTTGACAACGTGTTCCGGAAATTTATCCAAATGTTTTGTAAAAAAATATATATAGAAGTCAGCGATTTTTTACATCTCTTAAAAATGTTATATTGAGGAGATCGCAACATACATGTGTGAAATATTTGTCATTATGTAAACGAAATAGATGGGCATTAAATGTCACCCCACTAATCCCTTGATTTAACGTCTAGATTCCTGACTTAAAACATGTACATTATAAGGTGAATAGGGATTATTACTGTCAATTCCGGACGCAACTTTAATCCACATAAGACTCACTTATAGCGCTCGAATAAAAAAAAGTATTTAGTATAAGGTATAATCAATCTCTATGCCAAATCTGACTATCTATGTCAGAGGGAAGAAAAACTTTAGTATTTACAGTAAAAATGATATATGGCTAAAATAATGGCTTTTAAACTTTAAGCCATTGAAGTATTCTGAACTACATGTATCTCCTCTATCGATTAGAGAAATAGCTAACGGTCAGTAGAAAACGTATACCAAAATAGTTCTAAAAAAAAGACTATATATCCATTTGACAAACAGCTTGCTCGAACAATTAAAATTATTATGAAGAGAGAAACAATTGGAATACATATACTAAATCTGTGGCATCTATGTTTTACAGCTAATTTCCTAATGCATGATGAGCAAGACTTAGGTTAGCTTGCTTGCTAAGTTTGTAGATTGTACAATTATATTGGAATAACATCCAATTAGATTTAAACAATATATACAGGTTTAACTATGTCTATACATATATATTATTTGAAGATGTCAATCTTAATTACAAAGCCGGAATAAACATTTAATATACAAACAAAGTAAGCAAGCCAACCAAAGTTTTACTGAACACGCAGTAGGAAATTAGCTGTAAATAGAAACACAATATTCCTTTCAATGCAACAGTAAACTAAAAAGATCTTTAAATTTATATATTATATTACTTGAAAGTTCTAGATTTTGAAATGTAATCTCGTTTTAAAAAGCAATTAGACTTACATAATCATTGTACCATTGGTGCACTGTTATGTATTATTTTTGTAATTCAAATTCAGTTGTTTGGCAATGACAAAACATGTATGAAAAGAGTACGTCCTATTTATTCCTATTAGATAAATATCGTTTATAGTTACTGAAGGGCCGGCCATGGAGTGCAAAGAACTTTAACACACATATGTGTACAATGATTCCATTATGTAATATCTGACAAGCTATTATAGTAGACCAGGTCAACAAGTCAGTGATATATTTTCAGTTTTGGAATACAGCAATGTGATCTGGCTCAAAGAAATTGAGGGATTTGATATGTCTTAATTGTTATGACAAACAAAAATCTAAATATTAAGTTTACTTGTTACGTAAAAATTGGCCCAGTTAAAGTTAAAATTTGAAAAAGCCTAAAATATCTACATGTAGGACAACTGCCTGCATTTTGAACCATCCCAGGACTGTTTGTGTTTAAGGCTCTTAAATTTAGAAAATCTGTTTTCTGTCCTGAAATGGTCAGGTAACATCGTACAAATACAGCTGATATTTAAAGACACTGGACGGTTATTGGCTATAATATTAACCTTTGAATTTCATTTTAAAGGAAGTTCATTTGAACATTTCAATTTTAGTTTATAACCTTACCTTTGGGATTGTATTTGATATTAAAAAAGGGAATCAAATTGGTGGTAAAATAAACTTAAGTAAAAATTAAAATTTAGAATGCGTTGGTTTGAAACACAATTGATTAATGTTTCCCATATTTATAAGAGGTTTATAAGAACCTCTACATTTCAAAGACCGATATATCATGAAATGTTTAAAACAGAAGTGCATTACGTACAAACATAGCACTGACAATGACACTCTATTCGGTTCTGCCTTTTTAATATGTAACCAGAGAGCATGACTTTTAGTACATAATTGCTTGTCTCCACCGGAACTCGAACCCAGGACCTCTGTGTTACAAGGCAGCGCGTTAACCGATTGAGCTAAATAAGTCCTTCCTTAGCCCCCATTTCCCCAATAAAATGGTAGCTCCCTTAACTAAACGCCTGTTATTTTTTTTTCAGTCATATATCACAGAGTCGCATGCTCATAGTTTCAACCTTTCTGATCTGCTCTCTGATAATAGCTCTTGGTGTTGTACTGGGACTAAAGATATATAAAGATGACAATCAAAATAAAAACACTATATGTGGTGAGGCAGGATCTGAGGGTGGTGAATCTGTGACAACAACACCGACGCCGACGCCGACGATTAGGCTACCTACAACTACCGGAACACCTCAGTTTGTATCCGAATCTATAGAAGGACACTATAGATACGCTGCTGTAGCGTCAGATGCAGGCCCTCCATGTTCAACAATCGGAACGTAAGTGTTGGAATGTTAAGATTGTTATTAAATAGAAGCAGTAAACTGCTACATGTACTACATTTTTGAACATCTGAGATGGAATTCTGTAGAGCATTTGTAAGACCAAGCAATGTAACGTTGACTTATCTCTCATGAATATATTAAACAAAATAATACAGAAATCATTATACTTTAAAGAATTGTTTTTAACATACACAGGACAAAGTTATCCAACGAAACAACAAGGTGTAGTTGTTAGTGCATCGGACTACTAACACAAAGGTTCCTGGTTCGATTCCTGTCTGGGATGAAAATTTCAGGAACTGAATTTTTGGCTCTCCCTTGACACCATTTGCGAGTATGGTCTCGAGGAAACGATGATAGTCCGTCGGAAGGGGACGATAAATGGCTGACCCGTGTTAAGAGAGAGCCATATCTCTTGCACGTTAAAGACACCCTTGTAGATTTCGAAAAAGAGCAGGCTAATGCCGCTACAAGGCAGCACTCGCACAAGCAAAGTGGAAAGGGATTAATATAAGTTGCAAACTTGTTTCCCAGTCCACTATAAATAAATATGTTTAAACTAACAAAGTGTTTAAACTCATTCCACATTGAAATCTCGCTAGTTGTATATTTTCAATTCCGTCAAAATATCAATCTGTTTCACATTCATGCCATCTTGGAAACTGGAACTGGCTGCGGCCGTCCGAATTGTAAATACATATGTCATGTCCACTTTTTTACCAATAATATATTGAACATTTGAATATGAGCAATGAAGACACGTAACGTATCATATATCAGTGTTTTGCAAAAATGACAGAGGGAGTAAAGAAAACTTTAGGTTTAAAAAATAAGCAAAGTATAGTTTCTGTTTATCAAAATCTTTGTATATCCAAAAACGTATATATCAATTAATCGACACTATTTTTTACAGAGACATGATGGCGAGACGTGGTGGCTCTGTTGTAGATGCGGCTATTGCCACCCTTCTCTGTCAATGTATTCACAATTTTCATAGCTGTGGAATAGGAGGTGGTTTCTTTATGACAGTTTACGAAAGGTTTGTACTATATTTCCAATTTTCTCGCTGCAAACTACTTTTTGTGATTATGTTGTCAGATTTTGTTTCCTCTCATTGACGTTTTATAGCTCTTAAAGTATTTGGTTAAAAATATCTATAAGCATAAAAAAAAAAACTAAAATTGCTAACTTATGTTTGGTCAAAAGTTCTCATTTGTAACATTTTATTTGCTGCACATCATTATTTTTTTCTTATTGTAGGTCTAAAAAAGCAGCATATACTATATTAGCGCGTGAGATGGCTCCCGCCGACGCTAATGAAACAATGTATGTTGGTAGATCATCTACAGAAGGTTGGTTCTCACTATGTACTTTATCGGCGACTTATTATTTCATGGAACTTTTCTAAATCTAAATTGCCATGAGATGCCGGATTTCTTCGTCTGACAACATATTTGTAACGTTTTGAGGACGTATTCAACAAACTATTTATATTCCCATCGGAACTAACTGTGCTTGTCTTCTTGCCGTGTTATTCCTTCATTCACATGATGCGAAATTCGGTAGTATAGAAAAAAAAAGATGATTTCACTTTCCCACTTTTTTAAAATTCCATTTCTATGTAGCTTCCAGCAGCGCCTTTATATGACATATATGTCTCCTGGTTGAAACAATGTTCCAGGGCTTGCGTTTCCTATCATGCTTTCCGTGAGAGAGGGTTGCTACTCACAAGCACTCTTTAAAAACAAGAGTTCACCATCCCTTCGGAAACTTTATAGAGGACATCACGAGTTGGTTGATCGTTATGGAATATCTGTTCAAATCGTCGTTACCATAACCATATCCTCCTTTGTCCCTGATCGAGGTGACCTATTAAATCAGACTTGTTACTGGGTTTGTACTTACATTAGAAACACAACGAATGCCACATGTTGAGCAGGACCTGATAAACCTTCTGTAACACACGAAATTTCTTCCTGTTCTTAGTTGGATTCGTGTTGTATTTTGCATACTGTTGTTTTCATTTTGGTGTTTTTCTTTTTAAGCCATGGCGTTGTTTGTTTAATTAAGACTATATGACTTGAATTTTCCTTCGATATGTTTTCGCATCTCTTTGACTTGTAATTCAACTTGCAAATTGAAAGTTCCGTTCACATTAAACACTGAAACAGCGCTCAAATTTAAGTTGTTATAAATGGTAAGCTTTATTTTTACATTTCCTCACTTTTTGAGAATTGAAATTTGGGCAAATAAAAAAATACATTTTTCATTATAGCAATTGTATATTCCATGTTTAAAAGAGATATATCATAATTATCTTTCTCTCAGGCGGGTTAGCCGTTGGTATACCTGGTGAAATTCGTGGTCTTTGGGAAGCTCATCAGATTGGCGGTAAACTTCCATGGAAAGACTTGCTGCAGCCGACAATCAAACTTTTGAAAGAAGGATATACTGTAGGAATACCAGTTGCTATAGCTATGGCAGGCCAAACTGAAGTTATAAAAAGACAACAGGGATTGAGGTAAGTAAAACATCATTTAACCAGAAAAAATGTATAGATCACGAAAATCAACAGCACTAAAGATCACTAAAGCAATGCTTTATTCAAAATATTAATAAAAAATTATTTATTATAATTAAGATTTAGACTAACAAAGTTGATATTAGACGGATTTGGTTGAAAACTCATCATTGATAACAGAATTAAAAGTGTGTATGCCAGACGTGCGTTTCGTCTTACCCGCATTAATGACACTATAAGCAAAAGCGTTAAAAAGACCAAATTAAACACGGTGTTGAAGATCATTGCTGACCCAAAAGTTTCGTAAGATTTTGCCAAATAAGCATATTAGGAATTAATCCAGCACATGTACAAGAAGTATCATCTACACAATGGTTGTTAATAAACTCATAAGCAATACTAGGATTAAAATTTTTAACGCCAGACGAGTTTTGAAAATGCCGCATTTGATTTTATTAAGTAAAATGTTTTATATACTAGTCTTGTATTTTGATTTCCAAAATTTCTGTGTTAAATGAAAAAAAAAACTCGTTATTATTATTCTTATTTGTTTAGAAGCACTTTTCAGAATTTACTTTTATGCTAGAACCCAACAATTTGAAATACAATGATGTATAAAACATAAACATGTGCAGAGCTATAGGAGCAAAAGGAATATTAAACATAGCCAATATCTATTTGTTTTGTTTCGAAGCGCTTTTCTGAATTTACTTTTATGCTAGAACCCAACAATTTGAAAGATAAATACAACATTAGTATGCTTGTGTTCAAAAGTAAAAAATCGATTGAGAAAAAACAAATCCAGTTCACAAACCAAAACCGAGGAAAACACATCAACAAAGAAGAAAACAAAGAAACAACAGGACAAAAACAAACGCCAACACACATACAAACGAACTATTTGATAACGATAACAGCTGCCATATTCCTGACTTGGTAGCCGTATTTGGCACAACTTTTTGGAATTTTGGATCCTCAATGCTCTTCAACTTTGTACTTGTTTGGCTTTATAAATATTTGGATATGAGCGTCACTGATGAGTCTTATGTAGACGAAACGCGCGTCTGGCGTACAAAATTATAATCCTGGTACCTTTGATAACTATTGGTACTATGTGACAATGTTTAAAAATATCGAAAAATTTCTAAAACACTACGTGACAGAAATACAACATTAAAATACGCATGAGCATTCATACAAGAGAAACGCACAGACACATAATATAAAAGTCGACACAAGATGCAAACCACAGAACAACAACGAACAAATTCCGTCACATTCGGTACTTGACATAAAAAAAGATGTATACATAAACATGTTCAGAGCAATATGATAAAAAGGGATATAAAACATGGTCAACAACTTTATCGAATAAAGTTGGAACCTTAGTCTTTCAAACGGTGACTTTGTCTTAATAACTCAGATAAGTTTAATACTTTTACTTTCATGAATGTGACCTACCGAATTAGACTACTTACCGGATTTGTTATAACATGAGCAACACGATGGGTACCACATGTGGAGCAGGATTTGCTTACGCTTCCGGAGCACATGAGACCACCCCTAGTTTTTGGAGGGGTTCGTATTGCTTATTCTTCGGTTTTCTTTGGTGTGTCATGTGTACTATTATTTGTCTGTTTGTCTTTTTCATTTTTAGTCATGACGTTGTCAGTTTATTTTCGATTTATAAGTTTGACTGTCCATCTGGAATCTTTCGTCCCTCTTTTACAGAGATTTAATAACTAATCCACAAACTGGAAATTTTTATGCTGCTGGGGAAACTATCAAAATGCCAAAGTTAGCCAGAACATTGGAAATAATAGCTGATGAAGGCGTTGATGCTTTTTATAATGGCACCTTAACCAAAGACATTGTGGCGGATATTCGCGATGCTGGTAAGTAACGAATTACTAGAAGGTATACATATTTCGATAATTAAGAAAAATGACCATCGAATGAAGAAAAAGTTGAATTACAATTAAAAGCATTTTAGAATAACTGTTTTCGCCTTTCAAGGGTCAAATACGTCAAGAGATGGGACATACAAAATGTATACAAAGAAAGAAAGCTTGAGTGATTGTTGTTTGCGTATCTGTTAATGAATAGTAACCTCAGCCTCATACTTAAGTGGAAACAAATAACATGTGCAAAAATACGAAAAATCTACATAATGGTTGACTGATTCGAAGAACAGGAATTTTGAACTTCTACAATTAAAAGAAGGTATGCTTTTACAAAAGCGTACATTTTGTTTTGCAATAGGTTGTATATGAATGAGGGTTTACACGTACAGGGTGCATTGTATTCCCCAAAGACGAGACAAAGAAAATACTGATGCTGAATGGAAATCAATGGTCAGGCATACAAGACGTAGGCGAATAAGTTAAATCCTAAAGTTTGTTGAAATTTTTTAAAGTAAATTTTTATCTTAATGAGCCAACTTTGTCATTGTTTTGTTGTTTCTACATGAAATTTATTCATTGTAAAATAACTTATGTTTTAATAACCATGAAGAAAATTTAGTATATGTTAGCCTTGTTAAATTGAATCTTGCAGGTGGAATAATAACTGAAGAGGATCTTGCAGGATACACAGCACCAACGAAAGATCCTTTAGTTATTAAACTGAACAAAAACGAGACTATTTACTCATCAATACTACCATCTAGTGGTGTAGTGTACCAGTTTATATTAAATATATTAGACGGTAAGTAAATAAAGGCAACAGTAGTATACCGCTGTTTAAAAGTCATAAATCGACTGATACAACACTAATCCGGGTTACAAAGTACAACTATTGTAATATAAAACAAAACAAGTATGATGGTGTGGCATAATGCCTTCTGTAAACGTTGGAAATATACAGATTTTGGAAAGGCATATCACCAGTTGGTGCTTATATATTAGACGGTAAGTAAATAAAGGCAACAGTAGTATACCGCTGTTTAAAGTCATAAGCTGACTGAAAAAAAAATCAAGGTTACAAAGTAAAACTTTTGTGATATAAAACAAAACAATTGTGATGATGCGGCTTTGTAAACGTCGAAATTATTTTACACAGGTTTTGGAAAGGCATATCACCAGTTGGTGCCTAGTGTTAGTTTGTTGATATCATTTAAACAAAATGTATCATAAAAAAGTTTGAAAAAAACAAACTACAAGGTAAATTAAATCATGGGGAAGTAAATAAAATCTGACTTAAACTAATACTCGACTACATCAACTTTGGGATGAATGAAAATCAACGGCTTATTGACGGGTGCCACATGTGGAGCTGCTTAACCTTCCGGAGCACCTGAGATTATCCCTAGTTTTTGGTGGGGTTCGTGTGGCTTAATCTTTTGTTTTCTATGTTGTGTCATGTGTACTATTGTTTGTCTGTTTGCTTTTTACATTTTTAGCCATGGCGTTGTCAGTTTATTTTCGATTTACGAGTTTGACTATCCCTCTGGTATCTTTCGTCTCTTTCTCTTCAATATTATCAAAATAATAACCATTTAATATTCCCTTTGCTATGGCATGCAGCAGCAACAGCTCTGATTCCATGTATGCATACTTCTTACATCGTCAATGTCTTCAAACGCTAAATTCGTTTTAGGGTATAAACTAAGTACAGATAGTGTGTCTACGAAAGAAAAAGAAATATTAACATGGCATAGAATTATCGAAGCATTCAAGTTTGCTTATGCTAAACGAACGAGCCTTGGTGATGGAGACGCTGAAGATGATGCTTTTAGACAGGAGTTGAATAAAGTTAGTATAAAATAAAATAACAAAATATCGAACTTCAAGTAAAATTCAAGATAGAAAGTCCGTCATCAAATTGCAAAATCAAGAGCGCAAACACATCAAACGAATATAAAACCAACTGTATGCATGTATATAATCAAACATAAGTATTAGACTAATAAAATTATAAGGTCCAGCTTGTAAGCATGACATAAAATTCAAAACAGACAGTCCTAAATCAAATGGCAAAATAAAATCTGCATCAAATCAAACGAATGGACAAATTTCCGACCTGGTTCAGGCATTTTCCTTTGTAGAAAATTGAGGATTAAACCTAGTTTTATAGCAAGCTAAACCTCTCAAAGGTATGACAGTCACATCAAATTCTTTTATATTGACAACGATGTGTGAACAAAACAAACAGCCATAATAGATAAGGGTACAGCAGTCAACATTGTGTTATAATCTTAATCACTATAAAAACAAACACATATGTATCAAAGAACCACAAAAAGGCATATAGATAAAGCAAATTACCAAAACTGAAAGACTAGAAAACCAAACATATCATAGAACAATAACAATGTGATGGGATGTATAAGTACAGAGTCACGTCAAATGGATGTCACCAAAAACAGACTAAACAGTTAAAACGTAATGTTCATAAAGACAAATAAAAGAATACCATAATACATTATTAAGATGATAAACAACGTCAGTACCCATAATCTATACTTCACGTATCCGAACCGTAATCAAAGACGCCTGTTGAAAACAAACATAAACTTTGGTATGACTAAAATGGCAATGAACATTTGGAGCCCTTTTGGAGCCGATATCATAACTTTACCTTATACAACATCCGAAGTCCTCTTTAAAAAAACATGTTCTGAAAGCTATGATCAGATGTCAGTATGATACGTTCGCGCAATTCTGATGGATTATTATCCTAGTCTTTGTTATAAAAAAAACTACAGTGTAATTAATGTTTCAAATCCTCGAAATAATGAAAACAATTTACAACTCGGCAATCGTCACATTTATTTCTAGCTTGTGCACAATATGACGTCAGAGACCTATGCTGAAGATATACGTTCACAGATCTCTGATAGTGAGACGTTTGGAACAAATTATTATGGTCCGACATTCTACGACGACGTAACAACGGGGACGGCACATCTGTCGGTATTGGCACCAAACGGAGATGCTGTATCTGTGACAAGTACTATCAATCTTTAGTAGGTACTTAAAAGGGAATTCCATAGAGACACATACATCTGATTAGTATTGATGATGTTCTCTTGTTTCGAAAATAAGTTATTTTACAGAATCATGTTTTAAAATTTGTACGTTGCTTACTTGAAAAAATGCCACCCTTACCTCTATTTTCGCATTTAAACACGTTAACCCGACTTAAGGATTCTCGAAATACATAAATGGATTCAATTTAAACAGTGGCGTTAATCACTGCCTGACATTTTGTTGTTGCAAGAAAAGGAACATTGACTTCCTTAATAAATGATTATACCTTAAACTTATTACCCCTTACACGAAAGTGGCTTACATAATTAGACTATTAACTGGGTTTGTAATATCATAATCAACACGAAGGATGCCACATGTGCAGTATGATCTGCTTACCCTTCCGGAGCTCCTGAGATAACTCCAAGTTTTTGTGGGGTTCGTGTTGCTTAGTCTGTAGTTTTCTATGTTGTGTATTGTGTACATTTCTTTTTCTTTTCTAACCATGGCGTTGTCAGTTATTTTCAATTTATGAGTTTGAATGTCCCTCTGGTATATTTTGCTCCTCTGAAGATACCATGACTTTTACTTGAAAGACTGAACTTTTATTGTATTCGTTTATGTAAGCCTTGGTTGCTTTACGTAAAAGTTTAAACTATTTGATGGTTGTATACATGTCATACTATACTTTTCAATTTTACAGTTTTGGGTCTAAAGTAGTTGGAAGTCGTACAGGTATTATATTCAACAATGAGATGGATGATTTCTCCACACCTAACACAGTTAATTCTTTCGGTGTACCTGCGTCTCCGGCAAATTTTATAAAGCCTGGAAAACGTCCATTGTCCTCAATGTGTCCAAGTATAGTTGTTAATTCAGATGGAATGGTTAACATAGTAGTTGGAGCTTCAGGTGGTACAAAGATTACAACATCTACTGCTTTGGTGAGTAGTACAATTGAGATTTCGTCTGCGTTGAAGGGTAAAATTAAATTACAAAGTCTTCAGTGTTGATGAGTATACAAATTACAAGGCTTTTGTTGTCGTTAATAAGTACACTTTTTATGTCTTCTTTGAAGTTGGTTGACAGTACAATTACGCTGTTAATTTATAACACAGCTGTGGTTAGGTAAATTAAAGTTAAGAAGCCTGACATTTTTATTCCAACTAAAACACCATCGCCATGAATCACGATGGATCAGAAGCATATTGTTTTGCCATAATTTCAAAATTGAATTGAAAATTCAAATTGAAATACATCAAAAATAAAAAAAAATAAAAGAAGCACTATTCAATTATCTGCAAGAGTCTAATCTAATTTATATTGATAGTGATAGTACTAAATGATATTGGTTTACCTCTTTTACATTTGCTGTAATTATTCATCAATAGCTCCGCTGATGTCAATAACTTGTAAGCCCTTTTGTTTGCAAGCGTTAATTCACTAAAGTAATGAATTTCTTGCTAGATGAATTTTCTACGGAAAGTTGACTTTTGAACGACAAGGTGCTAGTATGTCCGAAAAATTTTTTCGCCACTATTTTACTAATAGTTTTAATAATTTTACATAGCGTATATCGCATAATACGTGAACAAAACATTAGCATTTAGTATTTGTCAGTTTTCAAGACCTATTTACCCTTTATCGTCAGGTGACAGCTTTAACACAATGGTTAGGCATGGGTATTAAAGAAGCTATTGATAACAGAAGATTACACCATCAATTACTTCCAGCACATATAGACGTAGAAAAAGGATTTCCGCAGGTATGCACTACTGGTATTAGCATTGCTTAAAATTCAGAAAAAAACAAAATACCGAATTTCAAGGAAAATTCTCTTATCGAATGGCAGAATTAAAAGCTCAAACACATCAGACGAATGGAAAACAGCTATCAAATAACTGAACTTGGCTATTTGTATTAAAATTATAAACTCAAAGGAAATGTTAACGAAATGTCCCTTATCAAATAACAAAATCAAAAGCTCAAACACATCAAACAAATAAAAATAAACTGTCATACACCTGAACTTGGCTATTTTCATTAGTATTATCTAATTTGTTTGACACCAGTCCTATCCAAAATAAAAAAAGTCAACTGTATAACGAATTTAGAAATATAAAAATAAATAGTAGCCTCTAATAAATTTTGATATCTACATACCAAATTAAGACAGTACTTATCTTAATGACAAAGGCTTCTTTAAAATTCAATAATATTTAACGTAATTCGACGGATTACTGGGATTAGATTAGTCAAAAGTTTTGTAATACTATCATGCATTTATTTTTTCCATAATGCAATGACCATCTAAGGATAAATTTACAACCAAAACAACAAACTAGAATATGTATAATAATAATTTATAAGTGAGATTGCTGAGGAAAAACCCCTTCTAAATTGTGTATTTCATTGTCTGTTCAACTCTTACTAATAAGAATTTGACATTTTTTGTCTGTAATCAAAACATCTTTGAAAAATAACAAGACATAACACTACTTTTTTACCAGTAAAATACAGATATCTTTTTGATGGAATGTTTTTCCTCAATTACCAGTTCTTAATTTTGTAGAAGTTTGTGTTTTAGTTTTTTAATATTCTATGTTGGTTTTATAAAATCAATTCAGTCTTAAAATGTCTTAGATTTAATGTAAATGTAACTGTGTTTTAAATGAAATACTGAAAATAAATGGCGTTTCCAAACATTGAGATATGAGTACGTTCGTTCGATATTAAAAAAGTCTTCTATCAAGGTATCGTTAATTTCTTTGAAGTTAATGATGTCCAAAAAGCGTTAACCATAATACTGCACTTAGACGTTGACGTCGCCGACCACACCGTCAATATGACTCGATTCCTCGACAAAATCTCATACTCTACAAAATCATATAAAGCATTTCAGACGCACGAAATTTATACAAAGATTAAATTTTAGATTATCATATGGATAATCTATCCTACACTTAAACATGCGTCATCCAACGCTCATATATTTTTTATAATGATGTGAGTTTCTCTTTTTCGTATTATAGTACATTTTGGATGGATTGACTAGACTGGGGCATAATATCACATTGAAAGACAGTGCTGGATGTGTTGTTCAAGGCATTCTTCAACAACAAGAAGGAGTAGTAACAGCTAACTCTGACTACAGGAAACATGGCCAACCTGATGGATATTAAATGTACTAAAAACCTAGGATGTAAAAAAATTGGTCACATTGGAGACTATTTAAGAAATAACAGGTGTATTCCTCATTCAAAATCATAGCTGTGATATTTTATTTTAATCAAACCCGATGGGTATGAGTTATGTCATAATTGTGCCATGAAAATTTGAGGGAAGTATCTTCACTACTTTGATTTGATTTAACTTCGGCGTAGGGCTTAATAATATCTCGTCATTTTTTTTCTCGTTTTCGTTACCTATATGTAAATCCAGATTCAAGTAGGTAAATGGTTACTTGTCTCGTTTGAATGTGTGGCCTTGAGAAACACTGAAGAGATATTTGTGTCAAAAAGCGCAACTGGTGCAGTAAAAATTGTATTTTCAATATTATTAACCAATTTACGTCCATCAATTATTATATTTTTTTAAAAACTTTCACAAAATTAAAGATTAGACGGGAAGTTCAGAAATTAAATTTATTTTACAAAATTATGAAAGAGGACGCCCCAGATTACTTATTAGATTTAATACCCCTTACAGTGACAGAAACAAACAATTACAATCTACGAAGCAGTCAAAATATATACCAAACCTCTAGCAGACTGTCTCTTTATCAGGAATCATTTATTCCATCTAGTATCAAACTGTGGAATTCGCTCGATTTAAGTGTTAGAAATGAACTTTCTTTAAATATGTTAAAGTTGAAAATTAAACAGAAATGTTATAAAAACAAATCACCCCCTACATATTTCAATATTAGCGATAGATATTTAAATGTTTTACACGCAAGATTAAGAAACAAATGCAGTGCCCTTAACATGGATCTGTTTCACGCAAATATTAAACCTAACGCAATGTGTCAATGTGGTTATTTATACGAAAATGCTCAACATTATTTCCTCTCGTGTAAAAATTACACAGTTCAAAGGAATAACTTATTTAACTTACTTAGAAAAGAAAATATACCTACTGACTTTAAAAATTTATGTACGGCAATGCTATGTTTAATATGAACATAAACACGCTAAGTTTTACAAAAGTGCAGAATTATATTAAAGAGACCAATCGCTTTTTACAGTTTATAGACATTATGGTTAAATATATATATCAATAATAATGTAAATACTTTTTGTTGACTTCGAATGAAATTGTTCGTTTTTTCCAAAGACATGGATCATCCATTTGATTTTATTATAAAATCCTATCTGTTGACAACAACAATTTAATTTAATTGTTTAAAATACAATAATAACTTACCTTTTGAGTGAATATTTATTCCAAGATTAAAACAGCCTATTAGGTAAGTCTATCATAAAAATTTACGGTCAACTCGACTTTTAGGAATCGATGAGCCATGTCGTTTAAATTCTTGTTAATTTCATGTCTTCAAATTAATATTGTTTATGATGTTATTATCATGTATTTTATTTTTGTTCGGTTATTTATTATTTGTATGTAATGGAGAGACGTTCTAAGTTGCAAAACTTTTTTCTAATCCTATTATCGATGTTTTTGGACAATAAAATATGTTTAAACTAAAAACTTTAATTTTAATTTACAATTTTCATTTTCAAGTAGATTTTCAGTCAGGGTACATAGAACTTCAAAGCACTTTCAATTGAATCGGTATTTATTTGTACTTGAAAATCAACTCCTTATTACTTGACAGATCTTTTTATTAGCATGACACATTAAATCATCGAATAAACAATAGTATACTATTAAGCGTTTAAAGAATAAATCTATGTGTTTGTGTTGTGTATTATACATGTATTGTGTGGAACTGAGTGGATGTTGAATATGTTAATCGACAGAAATGATGTTAATTAAGGATATATGTCAAATAAAACCTAGTTTGAAGACCAGTTTGGTTTTTGATACAGGACTTTTGTTAGTCAAATTTGTAACTTCGTTTTTATGTTTATTCATAAAATATTATAATGGATGGCAGTATTAAACGCATTTTTATAGTATTAACATATTCTGAATGTATTAAAGTCACGAACTGTCATTCTGGTTGTAATAAATTACACCAACTATACATAATATTGTTTTGTTTATAAATTTATACATTTTCAAATATAAAGTAAAACTTGCCAAAATAAAGTTCTACTTAATGATGTAGAATATGATATTTCTGGATAAAGGAATTAGGGTCAGTTTCTTGTGATGGAACTGAAATAGTTAATAGTGTTGGTATTTTTCAAGTTCATTCATATCTTTACAAAGGCACTGACTCGAACAATTCAAAACCTTTTACACAGCAACCAATCAGGAATATTACTAACTCATTCAAAATATGTCTATTACTGGTCTATTCAAATAACATAAAAAATCACTGCACAGATGTACAAATATTTTCAGGCAAACATGATGTATTATTGGTTAAAAAATCATTTGGTTACAAAACGTTTGCATTAAATCATTTAAGAGCACAACACCAAAACAATTTTACGAATTTGAGAGCAAATTATCTCCAACCTTCAGATTTCTTGAGGGAGTTGCAACTACAGTAAATTTACTAAATGATAATATTCACATAAGCGTATACAGAACATTGTTCCAAATTCATTTGATAATTGCAGTTAAATATCTAATAAAGGAATGTGTCCATGTCTCAAATATGCCCCGACGTGTGAAAATTTGGCAGTGTTCATGGCCCGTGAAAAGCTGATTATAAATGACATTGATAAAGAATGGATTAAAACGAACATGCAACTCAAAATGCAGGAATGCGTTGTGTTCAAAAGCTAAAGAAAAATGAATGCGTTCCAACAAGTGAAAATGATAAAATTGAGAATAGAAATGGGGGAATGTGTCAAAGAGACAAAACCCCGACCATAGAACAGACAACAACAGAAAGTCACCATTAGGTCTGCAATGCAGCGAGAAACTCCCGCACCCGGAGGCGTCCTTCAGCTGGCCCCTAAACAAATATATATACTAGTTCAGTGATAATCATACTAAACTCCAAATTATACACAAGAAACTAAAATTAAAAATCATACAAGACTAACAAAAACCAGAGGCTGAGAGTCAATCTAAAAAAAGTTCCTACTGATTCCCTCTCCGAATAGCAAATGATTGTCCCGTAATACGTATTGTGTTCGAATTTTATAGCAAAGGATTTAGGCAAACTAAAGTTACAGAATGAGGTGGACTACTAACGTACAGACATACAAGGGTAAACCTGAATGTTCCTTTTCCCTAGCTGTTGTGTGAGGAAAAGGATAATAAAAAAAAACACGAACAGGTATTACTCTGAGGTATTACTATCACTAGTTTTCCGTCATCCTTAACATCTATTGTCGTAAAGATTCCAGGTAATTGGTCAAAATACAAATAACAGTGAAAACGTTTTATAAAAGTTCCATATCTCCTAAAGGAGTCCATTTTGTAGATCTTGTATTTTCTGCATTTTGAGGCAATAAATCCTTACAGGTTGCATTTCTGTAAATATGGACACTGCAATTTCCCATAGGAACTCCTTTTACGGCTAAAACTGTACCACATTTACTATGAAGATTTGAAAGAAATTATATCCTAGAAAGGAAAGTTCATATGCACTACTATTATTTTCAAAGGTCAAAATAGATGGCTGTGCGACATATTTTCAACTTGTATATGCCCCGAACTTCCAAGACTTTAAACTAACACAAAATATCTAAACTAACTCTACCTTGACTCCAGGATTACCACAGATTTCAATATGACCAATATGCATATGTATATTTCCTGGTAACAATCCCAAGTTATGCCTCTTTGTGATGAAACATAGAGATCATAACTGGAAACCAGTACATAAACAAAGTTAATTATCTATGACTAGTCCCCGCAGATAAAGCCCCAAACAACACCTGTTTGTGTGTAAATCAGATTACACAAACTGCTTGATAGACGAATTAGGTTTTGACAATTCACTTGGAGACTCAACATATATACCCTCACGACACTTACCAAAGAGTAAATCCTAAATAATCATAGGGAACTTCTATGTTCCTTTGAGATTTGACCGACCATGCAATGTCTGTATAGCCAGTCAAGGTCGTTAAAAACTTCCATTTGTTGTTGTTTGAGATTTCGACCAAAGATGATGAACTGGATCTTCCATCACTGTATTGGATACATAACACTACATAAGTGTCCTTTCAAACAACGGTATATTGCATGGTCTTCCAAGTGCTCCACAAACCTCTTTCCACATCAAGTTTATCAACCATCAAAGCCGGGCTTTAAAGTCATTTATGAAACTAACTATTCGATAGATGCCGTAAATCACGTGTAAATACTAAAAAAATCATATGATCTTTAAGACTACATTCACTATAAGGCTTTTTCATCGTACAATAGTATTAAAACAATTGACTTTACAAAAGTATTCTCCATTCCAAACCAAAAGACAAATTGAAAGAGTTGGTCTTGATTTATTTCGTAAAAAAACAAAACAAAACACCTATCCCATTAAGCTTGCAATAAAGGATACAACATATACATTTAAGTCTGCTTTATATCTAGACTTAAATTAGAAATTGTCAATAAGGGTCGGTTGAAAACAAAAATTTACAACAAAAGAAATGATTCCAGTATACCAATTGTGAACTTTCCATTTCTATGTAGCAGCTTTTTATCAGCGCCTCCACACATAGTATATATCTCCTAGTTGATACGATATTCAAGGATGTGTATTTCCCATCATGATTTCCTTGTCAGAGGGTTGCTGCTCACAATGAAGCTATTAAACCAAGAAGTGGTGAAGTTGAAATCACACCTTTGCAAGTTTTAAGGACGCCATCACAAGATGGTTGACAGTTATGGAATATCCGTCTCAAAAGATATAAATAATGTCAATGTACAATCCTGTCCCCTTTTCACGAATGTGGCCTACCGGGTTATACATATTATCGTGTTTGGACATGAGCAAAACAATTGGTGCCACATTTGGAACAGGATCTGCTTACCCTTCAAGAGTACTGGAGTTCTCCCCCAGTTTTGGTGGGGTTCGTGTTGCTCAGTCTTTAGGTTTTCTCTGTTGAGTACTATTGTTTGTTGGCATTTTTCTTTTTAGCCATAGCGTTGTCAGATTATATTTGACTTATGAGTTTGAATGTCCCTCTGTTATCCTTTGTTTCTCCTTGAGCATATTTGTAGATCTTGTATTGTTCATCTTCTTTATATTTATATATTTGCCTACCCTACCCTACCCATTATAGTTTTTGAGATACTAGGCAAAAAAGGGTGGTTTTTATCAGAAGTTGTCAACAAAGATATGTTTGAGGGTTTTTGATTTTTATTTTTGCCATTACCAGTATGTACTAGCTGTATAGATATATAGAAAGTAGGAACTATAAATAAACAAGACCAGGTGTACATATTACACCAAACCCAACTCTTACTTCTAGTGATATACACAATTTGGATCAAAACCGTAATAAGGCATTAATTGTTAACAAGTACAAATGCAACATCCTAATCAATTTGATGAGACAACTTCACACACTACCTTTAACCAAATGTTTAATATTGCCGAACAAATTAGCTAAGGACACAAATACAGTCGAACCTCGTTGAGTCGAACTCGGTTGTGTCGAAAACTCGGATGAGTCGAAGTAATTTCGCAGTCCCGGTAAAATTCCCTTTTGATCAATGCATAATTACCTCTGATGAGTCGAACTCGGTTGATTCGAATACTCGGTTAAGTCGAGTAAATTTTATAGTCCTGTCGAAGTAAAATTAATGTAAATTGACCCCGATGTCTCAAACTTCGAAAGTAAGAATTTTCGAAAGATGCAGACCTAATGATCATGAAGATAAAAATTTAAGTCGGATGTATTTCTTATGTCAACTAATCATTTTCAAAAGAGATTAAAGCAGAGTAAACATACTTGTTTGTATATAAAAGTTAAAATGACATGTTTATGTTGGCCGCTAATTAACACCTTTGTTGATCGTTCAAGCGGAATGTTAGTGTGTTGAGCATTTTTTACCTGAGATAAAAAAGAAACAAATTTAAATGACCAAAGCTGAGATTAAATGAATCGTTAGATTTAAAACTCATTAACTACAATAGATAAAAGGATTAGGACAATTATAATAAATTCATGATAATTTAATGTAAAGCAGACGACCTCATGAGAGAACTTACTTCGTGCCGCACGTGATTTCATAATTTATAGTGACTGACCATTGTAAATATTTGTGCAGACTATTGATTTTATTTGTGCATGATTTGTATCTGTACTTGTGTTTTTAATTATTACGAAGGACCAAAAATGGAGATTGAATGGAAAAGGCACACTGTTCATCGTATCTAGTTTACACAAATCTCATACCGTATTTCATGCATTCTAAATTTCTAACCTCGGATGAGTCGAATACTTTGGTCCGGTCCCTTCGACTTCGACACAACGTGGTTCGACTGTACCAGAAAACAAAGGCTCCCTTCTTCTAAGCAGACATAACAACAGCATTTCTCAACAGCAAAATATATTGCATTCCATCTACATAAGAAAATGTCTGTACCAAGTCAGGAATATGAGTTGTTATTAATTCGTTTGACTTGTTTGAGCTTTTGATTTTGTAATTTGATTATGGTATGGACTTTCCATTTTGACTTTTCCTTAATTTTGGTATTTTGGTGATTTTACTGTCAGTGTCAAAACAGTTGAAACACCAATCAAACACTTAAAATTGATAAATAATTAAGTCTTTACATAAATCAAAACCAATAAAAATCTAATCAACTCATACCTGAATTCAGTAATTCTAAAAAATTTCTACCACAATGAACAATAGGCCAGATCACAAACAGAAAGTGAAAATATTTGAGAAACTAAGCATTTATTTTGTGTTGTTATGCCATTTCATATATGTATGTTCATTTCACCTGTATTTAATATATCTAGTGTATTTCAATATTTGCCGAC
Organism: Mytilus galloprovincialis; assembly: GCF_965363235.1. Taxonomy (NCBI): domain Eukaryota; kingdom Metazoa; phylum Mollusca; class Bivalvia; order Mytilida; family Mytilidae; genus Mytilus; species Mytilus galloprovincialis. The sequence goes on along the minus strand of NC_134842.1, from coordinate 80,471,740 downwards.
AATAATTAAATTAAAACAAAGTACAATAATCAGCTTTATGACAACATAATACCAAGATATTTAAAATAAAGATATTTAAGGATGTACTTAAGGTGAGGTAAGGTGAAAAATAAATTAAGAATTTAAAATTGATACTATAAGCTGGTAGAGCATCAATTAAGGATAAAGAAAAGCTAAAAATATTGATAGGTCATGGACCTCCTTTTCAAGGAAATAAAATGTTTGATAACTTTCTCAAATTGGCACATAATGTTTAGAAATGCATAGGCTCAAGAAATATCAATGAAAAACATTAAGATTTTTATGAGATGACGTCACAATTACGTCATAATATGTACTGTTTTCACAAAAATGATAAAAAAATACAGAATTTATGCAGTTTTCTGTCTTTAATTCTGTTGTGGAAACATCGTGCGCATCCAAGAAACAACAAAATAATTTAACAGAATCTTTATTATAACTATTGACAAAATCTTACTAAACATAAAGTTGTTTCTTGGGTGCGCACATACTTTTTCAATCTAAAATATACTTAAAAATTAGATGAAAAACAAAGCAAATCACGAAATTTTACAAAATATGCAAATTAAGTCATGATTTGTTGCCATGGTAACTTGTTCAATGTCCAAAACTGTTTTATTTTTCTGAATACCTTGTACCTTAGATATTGTTCAGTAATTTATAAATATGTATGATTTGCAGTAATTTTTGGGCCAACTAAGGACCTTATTGTCCCTACTCCTTTGTTGGAGTATAAAAGTGTTGACCAAATATTATTTTGAATTTGAATTTTAAAGTGGGGAAGCGCTCCATTTTTAAAAAGTTGTTCTCAGTCAATGCTTTTACTTATAATAACAAAAAGAAGCTTTCAATACTAATAATTACATTTTTTTTCTAAAGATCATGAACACACAAATGATTTTATTTACCTGTGCACTTTTATTGTGGAAGTTCGTGTCCTCAGGAATGTTGCATTTCATTTTGAAATAAAATTTAATTTCAGAATGATGCAAGATTGGTGTTAGCCAATCAAAATAATGTAATTATAATGAAACATACATCTAATGTAAATAATATTTCCATTGTTAAACAATAGAAAAAAACAAAGAGCTGAATAGCTCTGAGGGGAAAGACGGCCCTTGTTTCTATTTCATTTTTTTGGGGTGGGGGTTGGGGAGTTGGGGTTATCTTTTGATAGTCTTCATATAAAGAATGAAAAAAAGAACAGCTAGAACATGTGGAAGGTTGACACTATTGGAATCAATTGTTGTTTAATGTAATTTCGTTTCTTTAGTTTAGGATTCAATTTAGACCAATGGAAGAGATCTGCATCTTCTAAATCTAAACATTCAATTAAAGTTGATAGTTAATTATCTAAAATTCAACTAGTTGAATTCTGTCATTTAACAACAACTACAATTATTTTTGAAATCTTAATAGTGTACGACTGAACTGTAGGCTAGGGCCATTTTCCATTTTTTGTGACAGTACTCTTAAAATTTTTAATTTTTTTCTTGAGAAAGTTAGGACTGAAAAATCTATTCAGTTTTAAATTTCCATTGATAAAGTTCCCATTTATATCTCTCATCACAGGGATACAGGTACTAATAAAAATAACAATATGATTGATGTAAACTGTGTGAAGCTTGTTTCCAAATCCTACATTTTGAAATATTTGTAAAATTTCATGAATAAATAGGTTTAAACTACAAAATGCAACATTTGTAATTTTTTTGTAACTATTACAATGATTATGTTGGTACACAAAATTTAGTTTTAATGAAAGACTACTTATCATATACTAAATGTCACATTTTAAGTGTTTATTTTAGTGGATAATTAGCTCATAAATTGAGGTGCTCCTGAATTGGAGGAAGATTCTCAAAACAGAGTTTTACAGAAAAAAATGGAAAAGATCGTTTCTCTCCCCGATCTCATGTAGCCCCTCGGACTTCCTGTTTACTTTGAAAGTTGTTGACCTACAAATTAAAGTATTGCATGTTGATGTTTAAATCATCTACAGCAAACATCATTATGTTTAAATTCAACAAATACTATTTTTTAATAAGTGCACAATCTTTGAGAATGATTTAAATAACCAGTGAAGGATATCCCTGTTTTTGCGTAGTGTGGCATGCCAACAATGACGTCACTATAAAATATAATGTAGGTTGGATATATTTAGAATATCTCGTCATACTGATTTTTCCGGATTGTAAAAGAAACGTAAATAGTGTAAAGGAGAGCTCGATATACGATAATTTCGAGAGAAACAGAAGGGAAATGTGTAAAAAAGTGTTTAAAGTCAATTTATTCATTTGTGTCTCCCCATCTCATCATTCTTAGTAAGATTTGTTGGGGGTTTTCCACACTATAAAAACAAAATGAATGATGTGAGGGAATGTCACTCTGGTCAACCCCATTGGGGATTGACGGCTTGAAGCCGTCTTCCCCAAACATGAGATTAGCAATAGCAATTCAAGGTAATCTTGCAAAACAAATATGCTTAAAAATGTGAGTTATTATTTTTGTGATAGCTACCCAATCTATTTTTGCCATAATAAAAACATGGCAAGAATTTTTGAGTTGACAATTATAATACATATAAATATGATATACATGTTATATAAATATAAAATGTCAGTTCTTAAATTCATTAATCAAATTCATTCAATTCATTCAAATCATTCAAACATAAAATTCATGAAAATGTTATTTGATTTCTTTAACAGGACAAATCCATTATGATTTCTATTACAACAACTCTATTTTATTTACATAACTTTGATATTTGATATCTATATTTAACAATCACCATTCTATTGTAAATGGTGTTATACAAAATCATATTAATAAGTCATTTCATTCCATACAAAAATATACATTTCATATAGCAACAGTATTCATTGTGCAAACTGAAATAATGAAGATAATTCATATGTTCCTTCCTTTTGTTACAGCTTCATAAAATATTACAAATCTGAAGACTTACCACATTCATTCATATATCACCTTCAAAAGATCAAAGTTTCCTTTCACAAGAAAAAGTAGAATTTGCTTTTAAACATGTTAATACTGTTTATTAAGAAATAATTGCATATATTTGTTTTTTTAAGATTTTGAAGAATGGATAAAATGCAATTAATCATTGCAGTTACGGAAGAATCGGCACACAGATATATCTATCAAATATCCGAATGCACTTACTTATAACAGCAATTCTACCCAAATTCACATTATTTCCAGAATTTACCGTAACAAAATGGTATTCAAGGGAGTGATATTTTGACCATGTTTAATACCCTGATTATAGGAAATCTTATATTGTAATATTATATGAAACTAAAGCCAGAATCTACTTGTTTGAATTAACGTACATAAAATGTCTGATGTTATGAAGATGTAACTAATGCCCGTAAAAAGCCAAAGAACAATGTACAGCCAAGTAACAGTAAAACATACTGTAACGGTCCAACACCTAACCACACATTTAAAAACACAAACAATATAGCTAAATATAACATTGTTGAATAACTGGCTAAAAATCTTAATCTCAGTTTTGGTCTTCGTAGTTCATCTAAATTTTTGCCAGATATTGGAGAACTTGGTTTTTTATCTCTTGGTATGGCAGGTGCAAAATACACTTGAGCTAATCTGCCAATCAGATCTCTTCTTTCATACACTGTTTGGATCTCATTTGAAAACTGAAAAAAAAAGAATACTTCCATTTTCTTTTTTATCGAAATAATAAATTCTTATAACTTAATTGAAAGCTAATATTTAGAATGACCTTTGTTAAAATAAACAAAACTTTCAATTAAACCTACAAAATCATTATAATTTGTTTCTAAGTGGTAAATGTCGAGGCTGCCGAAGTTATTGCAAACTAATGGAATCTATCTGGAAATGCTCTAGTTACTGTTAGAAATTTGGTTGCCTATTATGAACTCATTCACAATTTGACTAGACAAGCACTTTTTAAAGTAGGTTCTTATCTAAGACTCTTTTTCTGTTTAGAGCTTGTCCTATAATTTCAGCATTTGTCTAATGTTGAAGACTATGAGGTGAACACCAGGTGTCTGTTTTATTTATTTTCAAGTATTTGTGAATACCTTCTCATTGAGAATTTTTCTAGCTTTTTTTTTCATTCAAAGTAATCATTTTTTCATCAACCTAGAAGCATGTCAATTTGAATGAACTGCTTCACCGAGCGCAATTGGATGCAACCGCAGATGTCCAAACCCTGAACAGTTGGGTAAAAAAATGGACACAATATTGGAGCTTGATACAGGTCTTAATTTGAATTGTTATTAAATATTTGACACATAATAGAATAAATGTAGTCAAAGAACTTGAAATTGGTTATATGATTTGAATTTTCATTCAATTTTAGATTTCTTGCTGTAGCGCACTACAATGTGCTTTGTGCAATACTTTGTAAATCTGTTTTCAGACTATATATAAAGAATTAGCAAAATGAATTGCTACATCCAATTTTCTTTGGAAAATTGACTATTTCTTAAATCTTGAGGGAAAAAAAATTTGTAAGGGTTCCACAGAACCCAGTGTCTCGCCTACTTTTGCTGTTAATCGCAGACTCAACAAAATGAGGAAAAACATCAATAAAAATTTCCCTCTCGATACTGTCTTTTGATTGAAAGAAGCTTCCAAGTTTGGTAAAAAATCCAGGATAGTTTATGAATCTAATAAATGTTGTGTAAACTTTAACTGCAGACTGTATGTAATGTTAACTGGAAGAAAAACTAAGTCCATTGATAAGTAAAATACGGAAAAAGTGAATTTTTTTTTTACAAAATTTACTTCTGAATAATACCTTATGATCAGAAACAAGCTTCTGTCTAAGTTTGGTAGAAATCCAGGATAGTTTAAGAACATTATAAAAATTTTAAAAACTTAAACCACAGAGTGAATGTTTTGTTTCTGGCAAAAAAACTAAGTCCATTTATAAGTAAAATACTTATTTATTTTTACAAAATTTTCATCTTGATACTATCTTATGATTATAAACAAACTTCTGTCCAAGTTTGGTACAAATCAAGGATAGTTTATGAAAGTTATTAAAATTTTAAAAACTTTAACCACAGAGTGAATGTAATGTTTCCTCGCAGAAAAACTAAGTCCATTTATAAGTAAAATACGGAAAAGTGGAAATTTATTTTTACAAAATATTCTTCTTGATACTATCTTATGATCATAAACAAGCTTCTGTCCAAGTTTGGTACAAATCAAGGATAGTTTATGAAAGTTATTAAAATTTTTAAAACTTTAACCACAGAGTGAATGTAATGTTTCCTCGCAGAAAAACAAAGTCCATTTATAAGTAAAATACGGAAAAAATGGAATTTTATTTTTACAAAATTTACTTCTGGATACTTTCTTATGATCATAAACAAGCTTCTGTCCAAGTTTGGTAGAAATTCAGTATAGTTTAAGAAAGTTATTAAAATTTTAAAAACTTTAACCACAGAGTGAATATTTGTGGACGCCGCCGACGCCGACGCCGACGGAATGTAGGATCGCTTAGTCTCGCTTTTTTGACTAAAGTCAAAGGCTCGACAAAAAATGACCCACCCAAACAATTTTTTTTTGTGGTATTGAACCTTTTACTTAACTTTCATAGAGATCCATACACTTAAAACTAATTTTATTGTCCAGAAACCAAATGTCTTCCGACACCACCGACGACAAAGCAATTTATGACCGCAATTTTTTTTTGAGGTTGTATAAAACTGTAATGAGGTTCTTTTTAAAGCTCAACCTCAAAAACAATAAACCATTCATAGTTGAATTAGTCTCTCTAAGATTGATTATAAGTAAAAGGTTTGTTTTTTTAAACAAAAACAGCATTTAGGAGATAACTGTATTGTATTTTAAGCTCCGACGGCATCAATTGGGGATTTGATGGTCGCAAATTAAGTTTACTGGCGACGCGTTAGCGGAGACAGTAAACGGGTATTTGCGACCATCAAATCCCCAATTGATGCCGTCGGAGCTTAAAATACAATATTGTTATCTCCATTCTAATGAAACTGACAGAAATCAACGTTAAAACATGTATTTAAAATTTGGCATATGCTGTCTGCGCTTGCGCGAACGTCCCATAGCATCAATTGTCAATTGACAATGCCATGTAAATAAATGACGTTATCCAATCAAAATGAACGTTACAAACGTTGTTGCATTAGAATTATCATTCTTACACCTGAGTATAATCTGTGAAGCATTATTACCTGTGTATTTATATAGGAACAAAACTGATGTAGCAGTCTTACTGTTGTAGCATTTTCATAGCTTCTGATAGGCTGAAGATCAGGGTCACCAGAGTACATCACTTCAAATCTTTTCATTTTGTTTATAACCTACAGTTAAAATAATAACAATATACATAATGGTTAAATTTTTCACCATAATCCCTGTATATATATGACAAATGAATACTGGTTATTTAGAAAACATAGCATACATTTATCATTTAAATGTTTTGTAGAACAGATAATAATCAGACAAAAAATGTTAACTCGTAATATTATAATACTTGTCTCAAATTAATAAAAACATTGCAATAATTTATGAGAGTGGGGGGGATAATTATTTGTAAAAGCTATTTCAATTCTTGAGAAAATTTCATGTGCAATTCAAAATATTGACACTAAACTCAAATGAACAAAACTTATCTGTGTAAAAGATGCTGACATAACATAAAAAACAAACATTTTAAACTATTGTTGTCTTTGCCCAGACCTATTAATCATAAACATTTACAATAGTTGAACTTGAATCGGCACAACTACCTTAATCACAAACTTTAACAATTGTTGACGTTGTCAAAATTGGAACTGTGGCAATGGAGACAAATATCCATCATTATTACTTGATATCTACCAATATGTAAGTGTGTCAGGGGACACAATTATACACTATCATTACCCGATATCTACCAATATGTAAGTTTGTCCGGGGACACAATTATACACTATCATTACCCGATATCTACCAATATGAAAGTTTTTCAGGGGAGACAATTATACACCATCATTACCTGATATCTACCAATATGTAAGTGTGTCAGGGGAGACAAGTATACACCATCATTACCTGATATCTACCAATATGTAAGTGTGTCAGGGGAGACAATTAGACACCATCATTACCTGATATCTACCATTATGTAAGTGTGTCAGGGGAGACAATTATACACCATCATTACCTGATATCTACCAATATATAAGTGTGTCAGGGGAGACAATTATACACCATCATTACCTGATATCTACCAATATGTAAGTGTGTCAGGGGAGACAATTATACACCATCATTACCTGATATCTACCAATATCTGTTAACGATACTCCATTACATGTTTCTGTTATATCTGGACAAGTGTCATCTAAATCTGTATTATATGATAAGTTTCCATGGTAACTATTATCTTGTGTGTTGTTCGTGGTAATAGAATACTTTGTCTCTGGTAACTGTAATTTTAGAATTAGTGTTATAAATATTAAGACATTGGTGATTTTCTGTTCAATTTACTGTCTAATTCTCAGTTTCTTAATTATTGATCATAGAATTAAACTTTTAAATACATAGTATACAAAGTTATACTTCAATATGTTACCATGTAAGTGAACACAAATTTACTAATAGTCAATAATTACTTCTGAAAAAATCATTTGAACATAATTCCTTTTTTTTTAAATTAATTTTTCATTGCTCTTTTAAGATTGTGAACTGAAAGTAACTTAGATAATCTTAACAATTAATATCTTGTCACTCTAAGACACCCCTTTTCAGTACAATATATAGCTGATATAGTAGTGTAAGAACACACAATTATTTTGTAAATAGATTACTGTGGATTCATTATTATTCGTTGGATACCAATTTTCGTGGATTTCGTGGGCACAGTCAAACCACGAAATTAAATATTCAACGAATGATGATTTTTCTATAGAATTGTATGCAGACTTCAGCAAAACCACGAAATTAAATATCCATGAATATGCAAGTTTTTCTTAATCCACGAAAATTGGTACCCACGAAAATTGGTACCCACGAAAATAAATGAATCCACAGTATGTATTTATGTACTTATTTTTATAATTATTTCATGTTAAAATGTCAACCATGAAAAATTATGCACACAGACGAATTTACACACACCTGAGAATTTCTAAAGAAATAAATATAAAACTGTATTTACATCATAGATAAAGCAGAGATTCTTTATACACTCATCAAGGAATTTATGTAGTTTCTTGGCATCATTTGGAGTGAGATCGCCAACGGCAACAGAATTATCATCAAACAAACCAGAGAAAAATCCTGCCAGACCGGATCTGACTGGTTTACTGCCCTGCTGGTACTGGATCTGTGTTTTAACTTGTTGTAATTGTTGTAATACTTGTTTTACCTACAAAAAGACAGGTACAGTGACTACCATAATTATTCAACCTATCCCCTTATATATAATTATCTAACTAGGTTACTGCATGTTCTCATTAAACTAGAGTAATGTCTTCATCTAATGCAATATAAGCTGACTTCAAATATGACCATGGATAGATGTATAATGGTGCAAGAATATAACATTTATTTCCTTTTCCCATTCTGGTACAACAAGATAAAATTTGGCTGAACTTAAATATTAACAATTGAGGTGATTTTAATTTGCTATCATTCTAATCAAAAGTTATCTCGAGATTTCTTAAATAACCAGACACCCAGAAACCAAAGACCTACAATTTCTTTAATACTCAGGATGTGGATAACTTCAAAATAGGAACCCCAAGGGTGACTGGGGAATAGAAATATAGTCACTTGGTCTTCTCCCGACCGAAAGGGGGACGTTAAATCTGATGCCTCGTGTAAAGAGAGTGCCGCGCTCTTTGCACGTTAAGAACCCTTGCAACAACTCTTTGAGGGGTCCGTAGGTGGCCTGTTGCAAGGCAAAAATTGCTGTCCCTATCTAATATACCCTCATTTTTCAGTGGCAGTCAAAATTTCCCCGACCATCATCTCGGATGGCCTCTATCGTATAAACCTACATATTGTATTTATTGTGAACTTGTTCTCGTCCTGAATATGCATGAAATATTTGCCACTGGACGTTAAGCAAACAACAATCCATCAATCAATCAAAATAGGATGGTTCAGTCTGTAGTTATTTTTCAGCCATAATAAGAAATTCTTCTTAATTGCCTAACATATTAAAGTTAGAGTTATACTACATAATACATACTGAATAAAGAGTTTTCTCTCCAAACATGAGAGTATATTGAAATCCTGGCTTCTCCAAGTCTGAGATCTGTGAGTGGAACATCAGACTAGACTCAGGTGACAGGTAACTCCCTCCAAGGTCACGTGTCATGTGACCAGAGGATCTATATATAGATGTACACATCTCCTGTTCAGCTGTAAATTAGAACAAGAATACATGTGTTGTTGGGCTAAGCATTCCCCAAAGCGTTATTTCTAAGAGGTTGGTAAAGGGTTATTTTCGTGCCTTTTTATTTCACATGTTTTCGTGTTTTGACGTTTTATTTCTCTTTTTCTTGTGTTTGATTGACGTGCGTGCCTCGTGTTTTCCTTTATTTATTTTCCGTGTTTCGTGTAGGTTCTCTTAATTTCTCGTGCTTGTCCAGCATATGATTAAAAAGTCAATCCGGAGATTGTTTTGAATAATGTGTTCCAAGAATATTTAAAATTGCTATCAAATTAATTATTATGAATGATATTTTTCTTTCAACTCAGTTGCAACTAGCAGACTCTAAAAGGTGATTGCAGGGTCATCATGTCCATTATATAATGACTAGATAATCTCCAAGTATGTCTGATTAATAAATTATTTTACTTTTTCCATTAATATTTCCCTTTTTATTTCTCGTGCCTCGTTTTGTCCGATTTTAATTTTCTGTGCAACGTTTTTCTGATTTTTATTTCACATGTTTCCGTGTTCAGGGTCCCCCTTTACCACCCTCTTCTAAGTATCTGTCAACATAACATATGTTGTGCTGTTATACCACTGTCTCTGGTTGATGGAGGGTTTGGCACCAGCCAACATGTTTGACCCTGCCACATTATGTGTGTGCCTGTCACGGTCAGTGGTTGTCATTAAATTCTGTATATCACATTTGTTTTTCATTCATTATTGTACATTAAGGTGGTACCCAACACTTTCACTAAAATTAATTTGGCTCGCTTAATTTTCATAAAAATTTAACAAAGTATTTACTTTGACCCTTTGACAAAAATATAAAAATTTCAAAAAATTTTAACCAACCGTTTTGTCAGAAAAAATACACTGGTTATATAGCAGTTTGACATACACTTATTTTGATCATTGAGAAGCTTTTAAATATTCCCTTCAGACACAACGTAATTAAAACGTTTAGCTGATTTTACAGAGTTATCTCCCTGTCGTGTTAGGTACCACATTAATCAGACTTCTTGTTTGATTTGTTCTTTATTTGCGATTTTGGGGCCTTTTATAGCGGACTATTAGGTAAAAAATCATCACTGTCGAGCTACTGATCAAAATTAATAAGGAGTCTTCAAAATATATTTGATCAACATTTTTTTTTCTCTTAATTATCCATGACCTGCTGATATAAATCTGTCTTTTACTTTCAGGACTGACCAAAATGAAGGAAACAGATTCACTTGGAAAATAAGATAGGGTTCCTCTTGCATAGTGTTTAGTTTACTGTGTGTTGTTTGTTTTACTGTTCTTTGTCAGACCATCTTGTTTGGATTGATTTTGGGGATACAAATGTATGTAAATAAATATATAAAGCAGGCCAGTCCTGATAATTTCTCTTGTTTTTGCTGTCAAATAATTCATGACACATTTTTGTGTTAATTTTTAATTAAAATTTAGATTTCTTTCTGTGCACATTTCTTACCTTGTCTTAACATACTGTCTAAATTTTCTAGCCTGAAAACCTGAAAAAAAAAGATTAATTTTCTATTATTTAGAAATCAAAAAAATTTTTTGTGAAACAGGAAATATGGCATATGAATAATGCAAAATGCTTTCAAAGTTTTTTTTTTTTTTTAAATATTTTCTAATATTTTTTTGCAATAACATGAATAATAAGTCATTGTAAAAATTTCAAAAGTTTGAAACAGATATTAGATAAATATTTATCCAATATTTCAGTTTATTCTAAATTTGCATGAAACATTTGCTCCTAGATTTAACTATCATCCTCCCTCCTCCTCCTTTAGTCTATTGTCTTCATCATTGTCCTCATCCCTTTCATATTACTAAACTTTCAGATCAGTTTGCTGTTCAAAAAAAATTGTTCCTTAGAATCTCAAAAATAAAAGGATTGATTAATCTATTGTAGATTTTTAATGCCACTTTTAACACGCTTTACTCTTAGCTATATCAAAGACTTGACCAGTTAATGTTGGAGGAGCCACAATTCAAAGAGAGAATCATCTGCCTTTGGTATAAAATCTGGCATTCCTTGACAATTAAGAAATAAATGCAAACACACACACCAATGATCACTGTAGATGATCATAGACTAATTAGACCACTAAGCCACCGAGAGATTATCAAATGCAACGCTTAAACTATGCTTACATGAATATTTTACACATGCATTATATATACATGTATGATATATATATTGTTAAAAAATATCATGATGAAATGTAATGTGCAATTCAATTAATTACTTTAGTAATGTAATTGTAATTTAATTAATTACATTTTCAAAACTGTGTAATGTATAATTAGTGTAATTGATCATTTTTGCAATGCAATGTGTAATTTAATTAATTACATTCCAATGTAATTGACCCAAGTCTGTCCTTGACCCCCCTTCTTTCCCCTCCTTCATCATGACAGGGAATACGGTACTTACTTTGGCCACTCTATACAACATGTGACTGTTTGCTAGGTTCATCAAATCCATTCTTTTTACTCTGTTGAAGAATTCTTGCAGGAGAACAGAGTAAAACAAAAGGTTGTCTTCTATGAATGTAAACCTGAAATTTAAAGTAAATATAATCGATAACTTTCCAGTGCATAATGAATATCTATAAAGCATTAAACAGTTTCAAATACTTTTAAACATGAGTTTTGTTCAGAGCTTGTGAATTTGTGTTGTTTTTCATAAAACAAATGATGTCAGAACAATCATAAATGATGTCACCAATGATGTTTGCAAGATGTTACTCAAACAATTTTCATGTATGCACCTCTTTCACTTACAAATACAATTTCTAAACTTAAAATTGCAGCAGCACACTTAATCATTTAGAAAAAAACCTGGTTAAATTTACTCCCCGTCTTCTCTCAGAATTGAAAGTGCTAAACATGCATATATGTGGTAATTAAAGTATAACTTTTAAATATTTTTTATTCAATACCATTTTTCTTCCACCAGTTTTGTATCTCCTTCGCTGTCTCTACGTGTTGATGGTAATCTACTTGTGTATCTCCACGGCTGTATGTAGGTTAACCAAGTCTCTAGAACCTTCAGAATGATATGGTACAAATCAATGAAGTGGATAACATTCAAGAAATAATGTAAAGGTTTTGTTTCTGATTATAATTTACACATTTGTTTGTATTAATATAAAAAAGAAGATGTGGTATGATTGCCAATGAGACAACTCTGCTTCATTACAATATTTATAAAACAACCAAAAAACAAATATTTATGGGGTTGAATATACAACTTGAATGAATCAATGCTGACTTTCTGCGTAGGGGGTTAAGGGAGGGTTAGGATCCCACTAACATGTTTAAAACTGCCACATTCTGTATGTATGTGCATGTCCCAAGTCATAAGTAATTCACTGATTGTCATTTGTATATCATTTATTTTTTGTGTAAAAGTTAGGCTGCTAGTTTTCTCATTTGAATTGTTTAACACCTTCATTTTGGGGCCTTTTATAGCTGACTATGCAGTATGGGCTTTGCTCATTGTTAAAGGCTGTACGGTGACCTATACTTGTTTATTTCTGTGTCATTTTGGTCTCTTTTTGAGAGTTGTCTCATTGGCAATCATACCACATCTTCTTTTTCTTAATACGTATATTAAATCTTACCATTCTAAATGAATTGTCTAGAGGCCATCTGTCAAAACTGTGTCTAAGGAAGGCATACATGTTCTTCTGTAACATATTGGGTATAATGGACCTAGGAGAATAATATGTACAAGACTTTCAAATAAAAATAAATAACAAAAAGTTCTGGTAACTTTGTACTAAATATATGTGTTACAATAATATATGTCCATATAAAACCATGTCCCATAGATCTTAAAAACAATTCCAAAAATTGTACAAGGTTAACTTTGCCTGTTGGAAATAGAAACCTTCTGTTATAAAAAACAAGTAAAACATACAGTAAATAATTTCATGGACAGTACATTTTCTGTTATTTGCCATTTATACATATTTGTAAGTAAATATTGTTTACTGTTGAATAATCAAGTTTATAACTTATCATTTATAAAATAGATAATGTCATTACAAAAATTGTGCTCAAGTTTTTTAAAGAAGATCAAGGTTAAAATATCACGATAACAATAAAAAAAAAACAGTTTTACTTTAACAATTAAATCAAGTTAAAAAAAAGACAAATTTTCGTGGTGTTGAATATATCAGCATTGACCTGCATCCAGGTTCAAGATTTTCTCGCTGCGTTGAAGACCCATTGGTGGCCTTGGCCTGTTTTCAGCTCTTTGGTTGGGTTGTTGTCTCTTTGACACATTCCTCATTTCCATCCTCAATTTAATTTTGAATTTATTTCGGATACTGTTATGATGATTACCTTTTAAACTCATCCAATGGAGACATGGGGTGTGTTTGATAGGGTGAAGGAATGATATCATGTGATGCTGTGTTAACAAAATGGTGGACATGTTTTATCATCATCCTAACAAGTCTGACATGCTCCAAACTTGGCATGAAGTGTTCCTGAAAAAAGTAAAAAGTCACTTGAAAAGTTTTATTATAATGCATCACTAGTATGTGTATTCTTACATTATAAAACATACATTTGAAGTATTATGGCAAAAAATGATGGAGCGTAAATATTTTAAGCAGACCAATCTGATATGATCTAAAATGACACATAAAAAAAATAAATTATAAAAATACATGTACAGCAATACTGTCTGAAAAAGTTTTAAAAAGAAAACTAGAAATAAATTTAACAAGAGTGAACACGCTGAAATGTCTAGCCTTCTTTACTAATTATTGATATTATGTTGATAGTCCTAAGTATAAGCTTTATTAAAAACTTAGTCCTAAGTATAAAGCTTTATTAAAAACTGTCACATAAACTAAGCATTAACCAAGATAACTAAACAAAGACCAATGAACCATGAAAATGAGGTCAAGGTCAGATGAACCATGCCAGACAGACATGTACAGCTAACAATGCTTCCATACAACAAATATAGTTGACCTATTACTTATAGTTTAAGAAAAATAGACCAAAACACAAAAACTTAACACTGAGCAATGAACCGTGAAAATGAGGTCGAGGTCAAATAAAACCTGCGGGACTGACATATATAGATCATAAAATATTTCCATACACCAAATATAGTTGACCTATGGCATATAGTATTAGATAAAAAGACCAAAACTCAAAAACTTAACTTTGACCACTCAACCATGAAAATGAGGTCAAGGTCAGATGACATCTGCCCGCTAGACATGTACATCTTACAATCATTCCATACAACAAATATAGTAGATCTATTGCATAAAGTATGAGAAAAACAGACCAAACCACAAAAACTTAACTATAACCACTGAACCATGAAAATGAGGTCAAGGTCAGATGACACCTGCTAGTTGGACATGTACACCTTACAGTCCTTCCATACACCGAATATACTAGACCTATTGCTTATAGTATCTGAGATATGGACTTGACCACCAAAACTGATCACTGATCCATGAAATGAGGTCAAGGTCAAGTGAAAACTGTCTGACGGGCATGAGGACCTTGCAAGGTACGCACATACCAAATATAATTATCCTATTACTTATAATAAGAGAGAATTCAAAATTACAAAAAATCTGAACTTTTTTTTCAAGTGGTCACTGAACCATGAAAATAAGGTCAAGGACATTTGACATGTGACTGACGGAAACTTCGTAACATGAGGCATCTATATACAAAGTATGAAGCATCCAGGTCTTCCACCCTCTAAAATATAAAGCTTTTAAAAAGTTAGCTAACGCCGCCGCCGGATCACTATCCCTATGACGAGCTTTCTGCAACAAAAGTTGCAGGCTCGACAAAACTCTACTATTAGAAATACTGTACAAAAATTATTTTCCAAATTACAAATGTACTCATTAAGCATTTTGGTAAGTTTGTGGTTTATTTAATCTGTGAAAGGTGATGATGCTAAAGTAGACACATGAAATAACCATAGAAGAAATATATTTTAGTTTTGTTTCCATAGAACAGTTAATTTTTGAGGGATAAAAAAAAAATTCAAGATAAATACTTGTAACTTTAAAAAGAATGAACTTCTATTAAATGTATATCAATAATATCTTTTTTACTTTAATATTTTATGATTTGACTAAAATTAACTAATATACTAAATATGACATTATCCCATGCAAAGAATCATTTCATCAGGAATTTAGATATTTAAGAAAAAAGACATTTTTCAGAATGTTCGCAGCATTCTCTTCCGAAACGTTAAATTCAATGCATTATGAACTTTCCTATCAATAGGATTCTCAAAGCATAACTTAATACTGTTCCAAATGACCAGACAAACATACAATCTGTTCCTTATATAGGTGTTGAAAGCCAACATTAAGACTGCTTCTTTTGTTGTGGTGTTGCATCACTGTCCCAGTTTAGGGGAAAAGTTTGGGACCATCTAACTAGTTAAACCCCACCATATAAAATTTGCTATGTGCTTGTCCCAAGTCAAGAACCTGTAAATCAGTATTTGTCGTTTTTTGCTGTTTTTTTTTTGTTTTTTTTTTATTAGTTTGTACATTAATTAGGCTGTTGATTTTCTCTACTGAATTGTTTTACATTTGTGATTCAGGGCCTTTTGTAACTGACGATGCGGTATGGGCTTTGCTCATTGTTGAAGGCAATACAGTGACCTATAGCTGTTAATTTCTCATTGGCAATCATACGACATCTTTTTTTTATATTGAAGTATCCACCTAATGTCAGAGCTTCTGTTTGTTAGCTTATGTATAATGAATTAAACTCAACAGTCATAAAGTGGATACCTTGAGCTTGCCTGAAGTTTACTTTCAACAATAGATATGTATGATCTTAATATTGATCATGGTACACCACCGTATTGAGTATAATTCCAGTTTTCCCAAACATGTCATGTGCTACTAACTATTGTTTTACATTATTCACCAATATATTTGATTAAAGCGTGCAAAGTATAATAAATGTTTGAAAAAAATATAGAAAGTGTAATAAACTTTCTGTCAGGGATTCTTTAGCCATTTCCAATAGGTATACTTTACTCCTGCTGTAGATTTGATCAACTGCTGGGATAAACCAGAATGCTCAAAAAGCCAGGAACCCTTGGGAGCATGCCAGTTCAAAGTGAGAACATGTATGAGTATTTAGATATTTCTTACTTAAGATACTGAATCAAATTGTACATTAAAAACATTGTTCAGTCTGTTACTCATGTACAAAACCAAGGTTGTATTCAAATGAAATGTTGTCAGACTGATTTTGGGCTGAAATATAACTTTTCCAGATGTCAAATATCTATTTTAAATGGTTCTACTTGACAGACTTGTTCAGTTTTGGGAGTAGGGGGCATAAACATATTTTTTGAATTGACTTATCCGACACTGAAAACAAATCAAAAGTAGAAAATTCTTGTTGTCAGGCAGATTTATGGGCAGTTGCCTGAATCAAATCATTTAACCACAGAAACAACCAGTATAAATATTCTTCAGAGTGGTTGCTATACTGAGTTTCTTCATTTCAATATATTCAAATAACTAAACAAATATCATGCATGCACACATGTTTGTAAAAAAAAAACAAATTTGAAAGTGGGAAAAATAATGAGTAGATGACAAACAAAATTATAGAATATGAAAACAACTTTCACTTTAT
Source organism: Mytilus galloprovincialis (assembly GCF_965363235.1). Classification (NCBI taxonomy): domain Eukaryota; kingdom Metazoa; phylum Mollusca; class Bivalvia; order Mytilida; family Mytilidae; genus Mytilus; species Mytilus galloprovincialis. The sequence continues at coordinate 80,454,609 of NC_134842.1, read as the reverse complement.
ATACAGTAATACAAATGCACTACAAAACAAAATCTTGTAAGAAATTTATTAATTGAAATTTTTGAATTCTACCTTATAGTTATATTTAGGGCTATTCCAGAAAAAAATGTATGGGGGGGGGGGGGGGGGAGGGGGGGGTTGGAAGGCACATTGTATCAATTAATAATACATGGGTGATGGGTGTCAGAGCAACTTTTCACACTATAATGCACTATAATTCTCAATTACAATTGTCTGGGTGGCGGGTGCTGACAAAAACTGCCTTCCACCCCCCCCCCCCCCCCACCCCCCCCTCCTACATTTTTTTCTGGAATAGCCCTTATTAAAATCTTCACCTTAAAAAACAGAAATCTATAAATCATTATATCTCAAACACACATGTATTTATTCAAGCACTTCCCATTTAACAATCAACATAATCAATAATAATAAATAAGCAACGACAATGGTAAATAACTGTGCTAAGAAAAGCTGTATATATACATGCTTTACTTACAGTAAAATGACTAAATATATGCTGATGGCTCATATACTGAAATACATGTACCTGATTATATATATATATATATATTTACTGAACATATGTTCTTAGTTTCAAGTAAACACAACTTCGTGGTAAACTACCTTTTAACTAAATTTCAACCCAATAAAGCTTAAGGTGGTTCCTAACACTACAGGGAGATAACCCTGTAAAATCAGCTAAAAGTTTTAATCACGTTGTACTGTTAAGGAAGTATTATGGTGACTTGAATAACACCGGTATCACTCAGATTACAATTCTACCTTGACAGGTAAGTTTGTTTTTAGCCTATAAAATACTTATTTAGCCTTGAGAATTGAAAGGTCAGTTTATCCCATTCATACAATAGGAGTTGATGAATTTGGCTTCATGCCATTTACCTTGTCCAAAATTAAGGTCACTTTATTGTTATTGTGCTACTGTTAAAGAGAAAAAAAATATATTCTGACCAATACTTATATTTTATGAATCTTGATTTAATTGTTCAAATCTGTTAATGTTGAATTTTTGGGGTTATTTTTGGCCTTTTAATTGTATATTTCTTTACATGGTAGATTTTTTTCAGATATAAAAAAAACTATCTCCTTGACTTTATAGAAATAGACTATGCTTGCAGCTTATCTATTACACTGTCTTGTTTTTTGTTTACACCAAAATCTGAAAGATTATTTAGTTGCAAAATATTTTAAATGAGAGCTGATATTTTTTCTATCTTTAAATGTACATTGAAGGTAAAAATAATCATAATGTGAACAAGAATGAAGAAAACATCTTGGTCCCAAAAAAAACATCATCAACCAGGATATAAAATTCCAAATATTAATTTATTATACTAATATCAGTTCATATAGAATAAACTTTTAAAGATTATATTGATTCCTATAAAATTGGAATCTCAAGCCATTTTTTGCATGTATAGGTCATGTCCAAACAGAAATTCAATAAATATGACAGTACAATGTACTCTAAGCACAAACACATAAGGTCACTGTGAAATAGACATCTAGGGCAAGAAACAGTCAGTTATATCAAACCAGTTTGACTAGATGTCTAGTTTAAAACCAGTTTGACTAGATGGTGTGTCCTATATTTTGACAATGTAAATGACATGAGGACCTGGATGGGTTTTTTTAATATCTGTATTCTTTAAATTTTTAGGGCATTTTTCTTTTAATAGCCTTAAAAATAACTCTCATTCGGTAAAATTCTCATGAAAATGATATTACTATTTATTCTTTCTGTTACAAGATTAATTATCAATTCTGTACATTGATCATTATATTATCAGTATTTTATTACAGTTACCTAAGTTACCTTTTAATTTTGCACATTTATTCTTTAGACTTTTGCACCCCATTATTCTCTATTCTTTTTTTGGGTTTATTTTCCCTATTCTCTAATTTTTTTTTGCTATTACATGTACATGTATTCTCTATTCTGTAAACCCCATTCAGACCCTCATAGGTAAACTTCTATTGTATGAATGGGATAGAGTGACCTTTCAATTCTCAAGGCTAAATAAGTATTTTATAGGCTATATACAAACTTACCTGTCAAGGTAGAATTGTAATCTGAGTGATACCGGTGTTTCTCAAGTCACCATAAGCTTCTCAATGATCAAAATTAGTGTTTGTCAAACTTGGATACAATGAAAATTTTCCGACAAAGTGTTTGGTTCAAGTTTTTTTGAATTTTTTATATTTTTGTCATAGGGTGAAAGTAAATATTTTGTCAAAATTTTATGAAAATCAAACGAGCCAAATTAATTTTAGTTAAGGTGTTAGGTACCACCTTAAGGTAGGTTACAGACCAATGGAAGACAGAGGACAAAATTACAGATACACAGATCAGAAAACCTAATGCCTTTATGCCTTCATAGCCAAGCATGAAAAACATCACATGCTTAATTTGTTAATCATAGTTTGTATAAATTTAATCTTGATCACTATGCTTACAGTAGATTTTAAAAAAATAGAGATAATAAACAAAATTAAAAAAGTAAAAACAGATACCAGGTCCTCATATTTCAATACTTCAACACATTTTAAATACCAGGTAGAGAGAAATTTGTTTTCTCAATGGAGGACCCAGCCCCCAACAGACATTCAATGTCTACTGTTTGATGAACTCTGTAGATGTAAACCAATTATATTTTCATGATTATCCATGACTAAACAATAGTATTGATTTTTCATCAAAAACAACAATGAAAGCAGAACTTTTTATGATATATTACTGACTTTTAACCAAGGTATAGCAGTTCAACTAATAGGTATTAGTAAAAATATTTTTAGCTGTTATAAATCTTAAAGAGTTTTTTAAAGAGGCACTAGCTGTCAAAATAATGTTCACCAATTTGATACAAATTCACACATACTAAAACACATATTCAAATTAAGTCTTAAATAAACAGTAACCATTGCATATATATACTACATTTACTAGCTGATATATATCAGAATTTTGTATGTATTTTAGTCTAGACCTCATCTTATTAACTATCCTTTCTGAGCTGACCCTGAAAACTACTGATGGTCACATAACACGATATAAATATAGTATAAATATAAATATATATGGACCTCGTGCAAATGGATTTTTTTTTATGTCTGTTTGATTTCATTTTCTAAGATAAAAGAATATAAAGTTAATTTTTTTACTTTCATTAAAGATTGAACAAAACGAATCATAATTTAGATTTTTTATAAATGTATTTTGTAGCTAGTGCCCCTTTAAGAGAACATAAACAGATCTGACTTGAAACAAATTCATTTAACTGATATGAAAAGTTTCATTAACTTACACCTTTCTTCTTAACCTTGGAAGAGAAATTAATATAACAATTTAACTCTTGAACCTAGCATTTAGGATGCTAAGTACTCTTGTTTTTAACTTTTTGTCAGACATTCAAAAGTCTGTAGTTTTATCCATGTAGTGCCAACCAAATATTTTGCCTCCCCTTCTTTTTATTTCTTAACTTAATTGCATATAGTTTAAAAAGCTATTTATGAAAATCTTATAAAATTCTTGTTATTTTTTTCATAGTTTTTGAAAGGGACAAGCTGCCAATGTTAAATGTATGAAAAATCTAGATGGAATCATTCCCCGCCTAATTTTCAATTGCCATGGCATGGACTATTAACTTTTTTCTGCTTTTTAAGTTCCTTTGTATACATATTATCAATTGATATTTCTTTTTTTAAATAGCTTGTTATTTTGAAACAGAGGAGCAAACATCCTTAAACAAATTACAGCTAGAAACTTTAATTAACATGTATTATTCAGAATTTCTTACAATCCTGTGGCTTTGGTCTTTATAATACATCTTCAAAAACTACCCTAACCTCACTACATCTTTATGTACCTGTCCTGTACTTATCAGGAACCTTATTGTGTAGGTATACACCATTCCCTTTATAAATCTTCATTTTTAAAACAATCAAAAAGTGTAAAAAAGAAGTGAGTATTAAATCCAGGTACATATAATTCTAAAGCAGTCTTTATATATTCTGAACAACCATAATTAAAAGGAGAAAAAAACCTATTTATCCCACTCTTTTACAATTAAAGACAACTTATTTACATAAAAAAAGGAAATTAAAAGAGAAATGGTAGATAATTCCTTCAATAGCAATATAAAAAGTACATAAATCATCATAAAAACTATTAAGGGGAGATAACTCCTCCTTTACTACCTACCATGTGTGTTGGACTGATCATACTTTTGTCACTGTCTATGGCATTCTGATTCAACCAAAACTCTATAAATATCTGAAATAGACAACACAAACATGCTCATTAATGAAGTTTCCTATTGTTTCAAATGATTAAACAATGATGTAACCATTTTACTTGAAATGATATTATGAATGTAATTTGAACATGTATAGGCAGATTTAGGGGGGCCAAGGCTCCCTTTTTGTGGGAAAAATTTGATTGATTACATAAGGAATCATGAAGCATGACTGCAGAGAGTCCCTTCTTAGGCAAACAGTGGGTCTCCATTTATGAAAATCTCTGGATCCACTACTGACAAGGTTAGTTTCGAAGACCAAAAGGATGAGGGTAATTGCAACAAGAGCATACCAGATGATGGAAGTTTTTATCGACCTTGAATGGCTATATACAGCCTTTGCACAGATGGCGCTAGCCATGTCAGTCACCAGCCTTCTACTCTGTATATAACAGGCAAAAAAAAAGAGCATTTTTTGCTTTGATGTTATTCAAGTGGGTTAACTTAAATAATAAGCTCACGAATATTGGATCTTATAGACTAAATTATTTTCATGGTAGCTTTGCTTCTATGTGCAATATTACTTTGAACATGGCTGTTACAATCTGATCTCTCATCATGGTAAATTTTACCTGTAGTAAAGTTTCTGACCTCCATACTTCAGCCTCACTCTGACCCAAAACTGATGAATTCTGGGAATGCTGTTTCTGTGATGCTATAAAACTAGCCTTTAATAATCCAAATGTTCTTGGACTTGTGGTGGTTTTTCCTCCAGGACTGAAATACAATATACAGTATAAACATCTATACATCATTTGATCTATTGTGTGATGGCAGTATATATCATTTAAAAAAGCACATTTACAATTTAAAAAAAAAAAATTTCCAAATAAACTGTAACTACAGATGTATATATGTTCCAGACCATATTATTATTTGGACCATACGGGTATGGTCATGACCATATTCATATACTCATATGGTCCGATCGTACGCGTATGGTCGGACCATATGAGTATAATACTTATTTGGTTATTAACTGGCCGGACCATATGAGTATTTGGATCATATAGGTATATTTTTTTTAAAAATTACATTATAAAAGTTTCAATAATACAAAAACTTTATTTAAAAAAAACTAGAGGGTCCAAGGACCCTGTGTCGCTCACCTGATATTTTTATTTACAATTGTTGCATGATAAATGCAACTGTTGTACTGTCGTTTAGTTTCAGAGATATAATACTAAAAAGTGCATTTGAAACCTATGTTTAATTTCAGCCATGTGGGCAGGCAGGGTCATCATACACAGTGGTCCCTGGATATCCTAGTGGTGATTTAAACCAAGTTTGTTTAAATTCAACAGTTGTTTCAGGGGAGAATTTTTGTAAAATTTATCTAACAAGAAATGCAAAGTAATGAGAAAGTTGTGAAGTAGTTTTGTTGTTGCGCAACCCCCCCCCCCCCCCCCCCCACTTTGCCAAAAAAACCAAAAAGGTAATAAAAAATTATCATATAAGGGCAATCTATCCTATTAATGATTTCTGCAAAATTCAGTTGATTGTGCAAGGGTTGTATAGCCAGCTGAGGTCGTTAAAAACTCTCTTTCTTTTGTTGTTGCAGATAGATCTTGACCTGATAAGCAATTCTACCACATGTCAGATTTGCTCTAAATGCTTTGGTTTTTGAGTGATAAGCCAAAAACTGCATTTTACCCCTATGTTCTATTTTTAGCCATGGCGGCCATCTTGATTGGTTGGCCGGGTCACCGGACACAATTTTTAAACTAGATACCCCAATGATGATTGTGGCCAAGTTTGGTTTAATTTGGTCCAGTAGTTTCAGAGGAGAAGATTTTTGTAAAAGATAACTAAGATTTACGAAAAATGGTTAAAAATTGACTATAAAGGGCAATAACTCCTAAAGGGGTCAACAGACCATTTTGGTCATGTTGACTTATTTGTAGATCTTACTTAGCTGAACATTTTTGCTGTTTACAGTTTATCTCTATCTATAACTAGAGGCTCTAAAGAGCCTGTGTCGCTCACCTTGGTCTATGTGCATATTAAACAAAGGACACAAATGGATTCATGACAAAATTGTATTTTGGTGATGGTGATGTGTTTGAAGTTCTTACTTTACTGAACGATTTTGCTTCTTACAATTATATCTATAATGAACTTTGCCCATTAGTAACAGAGAACTATATTTGGTAAAAATTTACATATATTTACCAAATTAATGAAAATTGTTAAAAATTGACTATAAAGGGCAATAACTCCTTAAGGGGTCAATTGACCATTTAGGTCATGTTGACTTATTTGTAGATCTTACTTTGCTGAACATTATTGCTGTTTACAGTTTATCGCTATCTATAATAGTATTCAAGATAACCAAAAACGGCAAAATTTCTTTAAAAATTACCAATTGGAGGGCAGCAACCCAACAACCAGTTGTCCAATTCATCTGAAAAATTCAGGGCAGATAGATATTGACTTGATTAACAATTTAACTTCTTGTCAGATTTGCTCTAGATGCTTTGAATTTATAGTTATAAGCCAAAAACTGCATTTTACCCCTATGTTCTATTTTTAGCCGTGGCGGCCATCTTGGTTGAATGGCCAGGTCATCGGACACATTTTTCAAACTAGATACCCCAAAGATGATTGTGGTCTAGTAGTTTCAGTGGAGATTTTGTAAAAGATTACTTAGATTTATGAAAAATGGTTAAAGATTGACTATAAAGGGCAATAACTCCTAAAGGGGTCAACTGACCATTTTGGTCATGTTGACTTATTTGTAGATCTTACTTTGCTGAACATTATTGCTGTTTACAATTTATCTCTATCTATAATAATATTCAAGATAATAACCAAAAACAGCAAAATTTCCTCAAAATTACCAATTCAAGGGCAGCAACCCAACAACCGATTGACCGATTCATCTGAAAATTTCAGGGCAGATAGATCTTGACCTGATAAACATTTTTACCCCATGTCAGATTTCCTCAAAATGCTTTGGTTTTTGAGTTATAAGCCAAAAACTGCATTTTACCCCTATGTTCTATTTTTAGCGGTGGCGGCCATCTTGGTTGGTTGACCAGGTCACGCCACACATTTTTTAAACTAGATACCCCAAAGATGATTGTGGCCAAGTTTGGATTAATTTGGCCCAGTAGTTTCAGAGGAGAAGATTTTTGTAAAAGATTAATTTAATTTATGAAAAATGGTTAAAATTGACTATAAAGGGCAATAACTCCTAAACGGGTCAACTGACCATTTTGGTCATGTTGACTTATTTGTAGATCTTACTTTGCTGAACATTATTGCTGTTTACAGTTTATCTCTATCTATAATAATATTCAAGATAATAACCAAAAACAGCAAAATTTCCTCAAAATTACCAATTCAGGGGCAGCAACCCAACAACCGATTGACTGATTCATCTGAAAATTTCAGGGCAGATAGATCTTGACCTGATAAACATTTTTATCCCGTCAGATTTCCTCAAAATGCTTTGGTTTTTGAGTTATAAGCCAAAAACTGCATTTTACCCCTTTGTTCTATTTTTAGCCGTGGCGGCCATCTTGGTTGGTTGACCAGGTCACGCCACACATTTTTTAAACTAGATACCCCAAAGATGATTGTGGCCAAGTTTGGATTAATTTGGCCCAGTAGTTTCAGAGGAGAAGATTTTTGTAAAAGATTACTTTAATTAACGAAAAATGGTTAAAAATTGACTATAAAGGGCAATAACTCCTAAACGGGTCAACTGACCATTTTGGTCATGTTGACTTATTTGTAGATCTTACTTTGCTGAACATTATTGCTGTTTACAGTTTATCTCTATCTATAATAATATTCAAGATAATAACCAAAAACAGCAAAATTTCCTCAAAATTACCAATTCAGGGGCAGCAACCCAACAACCGATTGACCGATTCATCTGAAAATTTCAGGGCAGATAGATCTTGACCTGATAAACATTTTTACCCCATGTCAGATTTGCTCTAAATGCTTTGGTTTTTGAGTTATAAGCCAAAAACTGCATTTTACCCCTATGTTCTATTTTTAGCCGTGGCGGCCATCTTGGTTGGTTGACCGGGTCACGCCACACATTTTTTAAACTAGATACCCCAATGATGATTGTGGCCAAGTTTGGTTTGATTTGGCCCAGTAGTTTCAGAGGAGAAGATTTTTGTAAAAGTTAACGACGACGGACGACGACGACGACGACGGACGACGGACGACGGACGACGACGGACGACGGACGCCAAGTGATGAGAAAAGCTCACTTGGCCCTTCGGGCCAGGTGAGCTAATAATATTCAAGATAATAATCAAAAACAGCAAAATTTCCTTAAAATTACCAATTCAGGGGCAGCAACCTATCAACGAGTTGTCCGATTCATCTCAAAATTTCAGGGCAGATAGATCTTGACCTGATAAACAATTTTACTACATGTCAGATTTGCTCTAAATGCTTCGGTTTTTGAGTGATAAGCCAAAAACTGCATTTTACCCCTATGTTCTATTTTTAGCCATGGCGGCCATCTTGGTTGGTTGGCCGGATCACCGGACACAATTTTTAAACTAGATACCCCAATGATGATTGTGGCCAAGTTTGGTTTAATTTGGTCCAGTAGTTTCAGAGGAGAAGATTTTTGTAAAAGATAATTAAGATTTACGAAAAATGGTTAAAAATTGACTATAAAGGGCAATAACTTCTAAAGGGGTCAACAGACCATTTTGGTCATGTTGACTTATTTGTAGATCTTACTTTGTTGAACATTTTTGTTGTTCACAGTTTATCTCTATCTATAATAATATTCAAGATAATAACCAAAAACAGCAAAATTTTCTCAAAATTACCAATTCAGGGGCAGCAACCTATCAACGGGTTGTCCGATTCATCTGATAATTTCAGGGCAGATAGATCTTGACCTGATAAACAATTTTACCCCATGTCAGATTTGCTCTAAATGCTTTGGTTTTTGAGTTATAAGCCAAAAACTGCATTTTACCCCTATGTTCTATTTTTAGCCATGGCGGCCATCTTGGTTGGTTGGGCGGGTCACCGGACACAATTTTTAAACTAGATACCCCAATGATGATTGTGGCCAAGTTTGGTTTAATTTGGTCCAGTAGTTTCAGAGGAGAAGATTTTTGTAAAAGTTAACGACGGACGACGACGACGGACGACGGACGACGGACGCCGGACGCCAAGTGATGAGAAAAGCTCACTTGGCCCTTCGGGCCAGGTGAGCTAAAAATGATTGGTAACATGACAATGTATTACAGTCGACTCTCGTTATGTCGAAGTCAGCCGGACCAGAGTAATATTTCGAGATACATGTAGTTCGACTCAAACAAACACCGGAAGTTCAAAAATCTAAGGGACACAACTCTTGCTTAGCTTGGTAAAGCTAAAATAAATCCGGGTGAATATGGCAAGGGGATCAATATTCTAGTATCAAATCGCTGTATTTGTATGTCACAGTCTTTTATTATTATGAAGGCATTATTTTTATTTATTCAATTGTTTCAATCAAAAAAAATCCTATTCATTTTGTTTTATCTCACTCTTTCTTTTCAAAAGAAAATATAACAAGATTAAAGACGCCGTTTGAGTAGTTTTTAGGTGATCATCAACGGAAGCCATAATCCCCTCTTTATACACACCCAAGCTCATTAGTGTAAATCACAAATTTATTGTTTTGTAAACATTTTAAATACTTTTTCATGAACATTAACAATGTATCACTAATTATTTGTCAAAATTCTATATAAGATAATCTTAGGTAAACACTCATGGAAATAGCATGTCATAAATCAATACAGTGGTCAGTGACCGGAAATTTAATTACACATGTATTGTCAGATTAACTATTCAATCCATTTTAATCCAGGAGATCCTGTTTTGACATGTGCGTATTAGTTCGAGATAAAAAAAATTATTTTGAATGCTTTTGTTAACCTTGGGACCGTAAATTTAGTTCGACTCAACCGAAATTTCGACTCATCCAATTTTGACTAATCAGGAGTCCTTTTCATTTACACCTTTTGTTTGTGAGTGAAAAGCTAGTCTTTTTGTAGCTCTGTGTACAGTGACACCAAGGTCTTAGACCATTCCGATATGTCTACGGTGTTTTTTTTAAAAGAAGCTCTAGATCTCAAATATCGTAACATGACTGCAATATATCATATTCACAAACCACTTAAATAAACTATGTTACTTTCCAGTAACTTCTTAATTGTGTAATGATGTTCAGTTCATAAAGAAATTTTTGGAACTTATTTTTTTAAGTCGAAATATTGCCATTCATTCGTAAAAACAAATTGGTATTGACCATTGGTAATGACCATAAGTATGAAATGTGTTTATTATCTGAGTATAGTTTTGACAAGTAAGTCAAATTAACTAAGTGAAACTTATAATTTTTATTTAGCTTATATTTTAATTATAATATAATAATAAAATTACCTATATGATAGCGTCTTTTTGATGAACGGTCATACCATATGAAGAGTTTAGAAGTATTGAAAGTAAACTGTAACAGAGTGTTAATTACCCTGACGATACGCGTACGGTCGGACCATACGCATATGGTCGAACCGTATAAGTATATACCCATATGGTCATGACCATACGTGTATGGTCCAAATACTCATATGGTCCAGAACATATACAATAGCAATCTCTCTTACCTGCACATCTTTGAATGTATCACAGGGCTTCTGATTGGTGACTGTTGATGCGGCACAGGTGGCAGTGTAGATTTATTGAGTGGCAAGAAATAGTTGAGATAATCATCCAATAAACACGGAAACAAGTTGTCCGTCAGGTTGTTCCAGGCTAAATTTTGCCAGTTTAACAAACAATGGGCAAAATGGAACATGTAATATTCAAATGCAGCTGTAATTATGTTAAGGCATAATAAATACATAACTATGGTTCATAAGTGTTTCTTCTTTCTCGTTTTTTTTTATATACTAGTAGATTAGACTGTTGGTCTTCCCATTTGAATGGTTTGACACTTGTAATTTGTGATTTGACACTTGTAATTTTTGGGGCCCTTTATAGCTTACTGTTTGATGTGAGCCATAGCTATTTTGACCTAAAATGATTTACTTTTACAAAGGAGTAGGTCCGGTAAGGACTCATTTTGGCCTCAAATTTCAGTTTCATCTGACGAAAGATTTTGACCACTTTTTTAAGACTTAAGTGTCTATTTCACTTGATTTAATTAGAATAAGTGAAAGATTTTAACTGATTTAGTCATTAAAAACGATCCGATTCAAGCTCAAATATGAAAAATCTCTCAAATATGCCACTTTTCAGATGTTTTTTGTCAAAAATGAAAGTGGTCGCAGCCGTGTTCATCCACAACCTTTATATATGTTATGTATTATCATAAAATATAACTTACGTTTCAATATTAAGGATGAACACGAATGCGGCCACTTTCGTTTTACAAGGAAACCGTCTAAAATTTAACTAAAATGATAGAATTTTGAAGATTTCAGAAATTTAGCATGACTTAATGGTGCTACAACCCGATATATGTGCATTGTATTGTCAAAAACAGCCCATATTTATGTAGCAGAAGCATTCAACTGTCCAATAAATAACTAAAAGTTTACATTTTAACAATTTTGTAAAACTGTTATATTTTGGGGCCAAAAAGGGGTCTTACCAGACCTACTCCTTTGTGACTTGGATGGAGAGTTGTCTTATTGGGACTCATACCACATCTTCTTACATCTATGTCTGTTCAAATATTCTATTCTTCATGAATGACTTTAAAAACATTCGTTTAAATCTCTTAACTATATTCAATTACAATAAGAACTGCAAAACTGCAATGGTGTTTTAAGATTTTCAAAGTACAAATGAAGTAAATTTACCTGAATAGATGTTGGCCTTATAGAGATGGGACAAAAAAAATTACAAAATTCTTAGCTTAAGTTTACAATTAAATTACAAAATTTAAACAAAGAAAGAATAGAATTAGAAAATCCACATCTAAAGTTAATATATAAAAGGTATTTTTAAGTTCATCAACTTTACATTATGTTTTTACCGAATAAACAGCTAAAGGCATGTGACAACCAAATTCTTAGCAAATTACTTAAGATTATATGTAACCTATACTCCAAAGCATTATTAACACGATATTTCTGACAAAAAAACGTGCTGTTACTACCAAAATACACTGTATACATTGGTATATAAAGGATACAAAGGAGTATTAGATGTGAGCCATATCCCTGTGTCTGTAATTTATTTATGTAGAAATATGGTATGTTTCCTTCTTCTATTATCTGTCTTGATGGTCCCTGAAATCAGAAAAAAAAAAATGTTAATTCAGAAATTATTGTGTGCATTTATTTTTGTGATTTTTTGAAGAATTGACAAAAATGCAAGATTAATTATTGCGATTTCAGAAAAAGTTACGTGCAGATTGTATGTAAAACAGTATCAGATATTAAAATGTGAGTTTTTATTATTGCGTTGCTCAAGCAGTCCCATTATTTGTATTAATAAAAACTTAACAATAATTTCTGAATTTACAGTAAAATAAATTGAATATTGGCCATGTTGGCATTGCCAGTTCAAAAAAAATTCACATGAGAATTTCTTAAATAGTAAAACCAAGTTGCAAGATTCCAAGAGCCATCATTACCAAGAAGGGAAAAGGGCAGACAAACCCTTTATTGTGAGTGTCAATTATCAAGGTAAAAGTCTCATGTAACAAATAAACCTTCTGCCTAACTATGTACTTAACCTATACAGTCTACCAACTTAAAAGGAAGAGCCATTACTCCTCTGAAACCATACAAAGTTAGAAATATGTGTGATATGACTGTAAATGTAGTATTCTTTTGAATTTGATTTTGAAATATTCTTATTTCAACAGAAAACGCCATTTTTTTTAAAAAGAAAATATCCAAATTCGAAGACTGTTATCGATCCGTGTCTTATATGCTTTTGGCGCGTGCACATGGTGCAGCTTAGTCTACTTTCTTCCCTAGAAATTTAAAACTCTTTGTTTTAACACTTGCCGAATTGTACCTTGATTTTGCGGGCAGCTTCTAGAAATTTATAATGTAGTGCAGTGGAAATATAATATACGCACATCTTCCCTACAATACTTACTGGTATATGATGAAGAGAAACTTTACACACACATCTTCCCTATAATAGAACTTACCGGTATATGATGAAGTGGAAATTCATACATCAGAGTGACATCTGTTTGAAGATTATATACAAGACTCAGCAATGGCCCTTCTGAACCAAGGAATCTCCTGGCACATTCAAATTCTTGTAGATTGTATCCTCGACTAATCGAGTGAAGCTGCCAACCCACTTCTGATCCATAACCAAATATATTGGATAATATTGATGGCAGTGCATTCTTTAATTCCTGAAATCAAAACCAAATCACAAGAATTCGAAAAACATGAACATGATGAAATCAACAACAAGGACAATACAATGTTTATATATAAAAAAGAAGATGTGGTATTATTGCCAATGAGACAACTATCCACAAAAGACCAAAATGACACAGACATTAACAACTATAGGTCACTGTACTGCCTTCAACAATGAGCAAAGCCCATACCGCATAGTCAGCTATAAAAGGCCCCGATAAGACAATGTAAAACAATTCAAACGAGAAAACTAACGGCCTTATTTATGTAAAAAAAGAATGAAAAACAAATATGTAACACATAAACAAAAGACAACCAGGTTTGTGAGTGATTTCCTTTTGCCACTTTCATGCATAGAAAAATAAATTTGAATATAAATTGTTACAAATATATCAAACTATTTACCGAAGTTACTCCTTTCATGAAAATATCTACTTTTTAATTTGTGTACCTCTTTCAGAGACTTGGTTCTAAGGACGTTTAAACGCTAGTCCAGGGACTCATAATTTTTGGTAATTGTGATTCAGACAGTTAGAAATTTTTTCTATTGCTATATAATTTACTCTATGTGACAAACCAGAGCAAGGAACTGAATTTGGAATATTTTTAAACATCTTTCTATGAAATGATAACATGTGTGCTCAGTCAATCATTTAAAAATTTAAATGCATCTATGGAAAACGAATGTTGATACCCCTTAGTGAGAACCCTGAGAGGGTTATAATATAATACAATATAGCAGGGAAGGAAATTGAATTTTTCATGTGATAGTCCAGTGTTATAGAATCAAGAAAAACTAGATAAAAACCTGTAGTCCAGATCAAATTTGATGGCTACTGTGCCCCAGAGAATTTTCATTCTGCATTAAAACATATATATAAAGCTGAATATGTAGTTTGATTGCCAATGAGACAACTCTCCACAAGAGACCAAATGTATTGTAAACATTTAGCTTATCTTTTGTCACAAATTAGTACCAGTGTTCAAGACCGAAGCTAGGCATCTTATTTTAGTGACCCAAAATAATTGAGCCGAGCGAAGCGAGGCGAAAAATTTTTTTTTAGGGTATGAAATGAATGGTGCAAAATCCTGCATTCTAGGCATTTAGAGAGTTTGATAATGTTTTGAATTTGCACACTTTATATAAATTTTTTTTTTAAAGACTTTTACTAACACCAAATTTTTAACAACTTTATTTAAATTTATATGTAAGATAATCATCCAAATATCACTGATTTGAGTCTGCTGCCCGAATATAGAACAAACATCGATTCAGTAGAGTTTTCCAAATTTTTCTATGGCCGGTTCAGTCAAATCGTTTCAGAATCATAATTTGGTCTGCTGATATCCTTATCGCGATGAACATGGAGCATGGCAAGACCGCACAATCTCGCGCCACTCATTCATGCTCTTTTCCAAGTTTTCAGTTGTTTCAGGGCAGTCTGTGTTTCTAAAGGTAGCACATCATCAACACAATGATCAATGTCTTCTTCCAATTCCTTCTCCATCAGCAATTCGGTAGCAGCATCGGTAGTAACAGTTTTGTTACCAAAAGGGAATTAAGCTTTCCTGTAAGCACCATCATACAGTCGCAGTTACAAAATATTAAACTCGCTTTTATGCTGACAAAAAGTAGACAAACTAGGGATAGAATGAGATAAGATACATGTATATGATTCTATCTATAGAGCAAGTATATATGGGTACAGGGGAATTGGAATGGAGTTTTTGACGTTTGTACATGTGGTTCCGTAATTTCAAATTATTTCTGGAAATAGTTGGTGGTATTTTAGTTCCAGAATCTATAAATTTAAGGGTTAGGGTTTGGGGGTGTCCGATTCCGAAACCCCGAATATAAGGCCACACCAAATTAATTAATAGTTCTTTGAGATTTTACCCAAAAAAAATGGGGCGAGCGAGCGAAATTTAAATTTATATTTTTAAATTCTTCGCCTCAAATTTTGAAGAAATATGGAGCGAGCGATATTTTTTTTCTCTCAATTTTTATATCTTTTACCTAAAAGAAGCAACTGAATTTTCAACTCACTTAATTGAAAGGGGACATAATTTGATATAATTAAATTATCTCCCTTTTTATATGTATTTCAACTTTCTGCATTCTTTTTCATTTTGTTTTGTTGTTTGTATAATTAACACTGCACAAATATACACTTTTGAACATATTTTTTTATGCATGAACTTTATATGGCTATCTGCTTTTAATATGCACTGCTTTCATCTGTAGTATATGCACCTTCTGGTCCTTAGACACCCTCTGTAGTATGCTACATTGTAGCTAGCTTCTTGTAACACAACTGCATGGTGTGTGTTTAACTGTTTTGTGTTTATGCATATGGATCACTAACCAGTCAATCCAAGCACAGTCGAAACTGGGGGTTCTAGCTTGTGCTACTTTACAATTAAATATCAGAAAATAAATTACACCAAAACATACCAACAAAAGGCAACATGGAAATACCTACATAACCTACATTTATAAGCCTATGTTAAAACTAAGATTTCAACCAGATGCATCATGGAGTCTATAATCCTGCAATAGAATTTTTTTAATACGTATGCCTTGTTGTTATTTTTGTTTGAATGTTTCACCACAGAAACAATCAGCACGTTTTCCATCTTTGCAAATTTTTTGATCAGAATCAAAAATATGCTTGACAAATGACAAACACTGCATATTTTCAAACGCTTAATTGATAAAGAATTTTTTTTAATACCGGATGCGGATTTATTTTCGACGTGCGGGAATTTTATTTTTATTTTTATTTTTTGGTTTTGGCGGGTGAGGTGCGGGAAATTTATTTTTATTTTTTTATTTTAATTTCGGCAATTTAGGTGCGGGTTTTCCAAAGAACTACTAATTAATTTGGTGTGGCCTAAAGAAACGAAATTCCGAAGTCCCAAATAAGTAAAGACAAAATCCTGTGTTAAAGGTTCTACCATTCCTCAATAATATCAAATTGGAATATGGGATATTCTTTCAATTTTTAAGATTAAAGAAAAATGGATAAAAACTAATCCATGCATTCATGTTTCATATTATTTATATTTCATTTATCTGTAAAGAGAAAGTTTAAAGTTCCTGAAATGAATACGCAGACAGGACTGCCCCCTTGCGATGCCCAGTACTTGATTTGTCAAAAGTTGGTGAAAAGGAGAAATGAATACGCAGACAGGACTGCCCCCTTCCGAAGACCAGTACTTTATTTGTCAGTCTACTTATCGTTTTTTTATTGTTCTAATGAAGTTAATATATATGCAATACTCAGACTCTGTTAAAAAAAAATAGTTAACAAGAATTATTCCTTCTTTACCTTCAGTGTCGCTTTTCCTTTTTCTGCAAGAGCCTGTTTTTAACTAAAGATCCATGATGATTATCATTACTAGGTTAATGTAATCGAGAAACATCACCCGTTGAGATGCTGAGTTAAATCCAGGAAGAATAGTTTAAAAGGAATGATGACAAGTTATAGAAATTAAGGTTGAGACAGAACAACAAATGACTATTATATTTATATATATGTATAAAAAAAATAATCAGTGTCAAAATTTTAGTGAGGCAATTGCCTCACTTGCCTCAATGGTAGCTACGGCCTTGGTGTTCCAGCTAGGCTGTTTTCACAGGCCTGTCCGCCCCCTTTTTCTGAGTGCCACCCTGTGCCCTTTTTACAGTTTCCAGGGCGCCCTGTCTTATTGAAAATCGGTTTCATATACTGTACCTGTGTTCCTGCTGAATGTATAATGTTCTCTATCTCATTGCATCTCTGTAGTAAAGGTCTGGAGTAGGCCAACTGTAGTCTAGACTATAACAGAAAATACTTTAGTTTACACACATGTGGAGCAGTATTCAGCTATAAAGTTAAATATTTGTTAAGTATTTCTTATACATTGAGATCTGTTGTTACATCTATATTAATTTGTTTTACATTATTGACTGTTCATATCAAGAAAAAAGGGTGTCTTTTTATTCAAAAAGGCACAGCTACCTGAATTTCTATTTATAAATTAATTGAAAATAGGCCAAAAAAATATATTTATGATCATTCATTGTACATGTAGTCCTATTTTCAAATTTATCCTTGTGTGATGTGTTTTCATACTAATAACAATGTTCACTGCTTAAGGTTTTCACTGTTGAGTTGTCATCATTTTTGTTCATGTGTGTACTAATTTTAAAAGCTAGTTCTGTCGAATGATTTTATGTTTCTAGATTTTTTTTGTCAAGTTTTACTATGAGGCCACAATTAAAAATATTTTGGTTTGCCAAAACCCTACCCAAAGGTTGAGACAGTGGGCAGGTAGGTAGACATTTTAAAAAAAAAAATTTAAAAAGAGAAATTGAAGTATCGGGTGTTTATTAATCTTCATGTCTATCTGATTAAAAAAAAACTTCTTCAAATCAGGACAATAAAAGAATTTGAGTAGGCAGCTTTTTTCTGGGAAGGTAGCGTTTGGGCAAACAAGCCTATTCTTTTTTATGGCCTGATTTATAACTGTTTCTGATTACTTTGCATTTTTTGTATGAAGTAAAAATTGATTCAGTACACGGACAGGAAATGACTTTAAAATCCAGAAATGAGTAATATCTAATGTCGTGGTTCTGGTGATCCTTTGAATCATAAATAAAAAGGTTATTAAATACTTTCCAGTACTAAAAATAACTAGTAAATAGCTTGATCTCAAAAAGCATGTTTAACCCAGCTGCATATTTGCCTTCTTCTTGTATGATTTTTAATTTTAGTTTCTTGTGTATAACTTGGAGTTTAGTATGATGTCCATTATCACTGAACTAGAATATATATTTGTTTAGGCGCCAGCTGAAGGACGCCTTTCAGTGCAAGAGTTTCTCGCTGCATTGAAGACCTATTGGTGACCTTCTGCTGATGTCTGTTCTATGGTCGGGTTGTTGTCTCTTTGACACATTCCCCATTTCCATTCTCATTTTTTTTTTTAATTTGGTTGATGTTTCATGTGCTAAAATTGCAACATTGATTCTTTTTCCAGATTTACACTAGGTTTCCACAAAGAACATTACTTTTTAGAAAATAAAATGCAGTTTTCAAAGTTTGGGATTAAATGTAAAAAGTTAAGACTGTTTTAATTTTTATGTATCAAGGATGTATAAAAAAGAATTTTCAATAGCATATTGAATATTAAAATGTATTTTGAACAACCATTTTATATAAGAACCATGTAGTTTTAACTCGCTGGTTTGTACTAAAAATGACCAGACAGTCACTTGTCTTGATCATCAAGTGTCTAACAGGCAAACGATAGTGTACTTCATGTTACCCTTCAGAATTTTTCTCAACAACCATTCTAGTGAAGCGTAATTTTGACATTGAATAAAAATGACTGACCCAGTTTAATTTAGTTGAATTAGTTCTTACATGTAAATCTGTAAAAACGACTTTGAAAATGTATATATATATATATTTGTCACTTTATAGTGTTGTTGTTGTTCCGAAATACAGTCAGGGGAACTACTTGTAGAAGTTATTTTTAATTACTTGAAAAAGTTATTAATATACTTATATAAGTAAATTTGTAGGCTACTTATACAAGTGAATTTAATTTACTTGTATAGGTAAAAAAAAATTGGCTGAGTTATGTCCCTTAGACATTCAGATTTTTTTACTTGTATAAGTAAAAAAGTCATCCTATCTTCTTTTATTGAATTCTTAAGATTTCATGGGCAATGAAAATCCCATTTGTCTTTTATCTACAGAACACTGCTCATTTACAAGCCCCCAAGGAGCAATTTTTGATGGCCTTGCGCAAATACTTAAGATCTTTGCGCAATCAATTTCTTAGTTGAATTAATAAGATGAAACATTGAACTCTAATTGAAAAATATGAGCTAACCTGGGAAAAATCATTAAAGCCCTGATTTTGCATCTCAAAACTAGAGAATTTTTGTAGGATTGAAAGAAAAATTTACTTACAAGTACAAGTAAATTTTTGAGAAAATTAAAGGGAGATTATTCAAACATTATTAATTAACTTATATGTGTATATTTTTTTTTACAATCTTCAAGTAAATAAAAACAACTTGTACAAGTAGTACCCCTGACTAAAATAGAAACTGAAAAACACACCACAATTTAAGTGTGTGAAATCAAAGTCAATAAAATGGTTTTTTTTTAAAAACATATTACATACGAAGACATATGACACAACGATGTGTTTGTTCCTGAACATTTCCAATGCCATTGTTATTAGGACTGATTGTTCAATGTAGTCATGAGGTCATAAAATACAAATTGAAATTGGTTTACATGTGTATACCATAATTATGTTGCAGGTAATTCAGGCAACTCAGTGCCTGTTGTCATGAAAAGTGGAATACAAATTATAAGGCAGCAACCATTTGATTTTCTGGGGGGGGGGCTATGGTTTTTTTTTCTGGACAAATTTTTTATTTCGCCGGTGGCGAAAAACAATCTATTTTTTTCCCGACAAGTCGAAAACAATTTTTTTCTTTCAATTTTAGCATTACATATAGTGGCAGCTGAGGGTGAAACAAACAATTTTTTTTTCTCAGAATCAAAAACAAATTATTTTTTTCTCCAAAAACTGGAAACAAACTTTTTTTTCCAAAAAAAACCATAGCCCCCCCCCCCCCCAGAAAATCAAATGGTTGCTGCCTAAACAGATACTGTGCAGTCCAGTGTATCCGCGCACCTTAGACTTATGACTTCACTTCTTTCAACTGATAAAACAAATAATTGGATAATATTGTGTGAATACATTCATAACATACTTTTATTTAATAAAATTATCAGTTTGTAGGGTTTCACTCTCAAGTTTTTGTGTAATGTGTGTCCAAAATTGGGAAACCCCTGTTCTAAAAGTTCCTCCAATGTCCAGTGATTTCGTGCATGCCTTCCAAATCTAGCTTTTTTTTAATAGAGGAAAGATTTGCTGCTACAAAAGGTAACTAAATTCAAACCAAGCACACTGCCAAGGATGCAGAGCAAAAATTAATTCAATCTGATAAAAATTTTACTTAAGTAAAACAAATTTTATCTGATGGTGTATATTTTTCTAATGGACAGAGGCCAAATATTGTAAATCATGGGATTACAGTTCTTATTTCAATCTTGAACTTATCAATTTTAATTTTTATTGTTTTTTATCCCTTCGGAATGCTAAAACAATAACGAGAACAATTTTATTTGCGTTACAGAGTTGATATAACGAAATCAGCAAATGCACAGTATGACCGGCTGCACGGACACAGAGGACTCCACTATAAAGACTTTTATAAAGGCATTCTTTTAAGGCTAAAGACAGCATGTCCTCAATGGATCTCTCTCTTTTAAGATTCAAAAATACATGTTTATAGTTGGTGTATGAGTGGTCCCAACATGCTTGACTCATGAACACAATGTCAATAAACATGATAAACACCAAACCAGATATTTTTTTAGAGAACCCTAGCCCTATATAGGCCTTGGCTAGCTAAAATATCACCAAAACACAGAAAAAAAAATAACTGTCCAGGCTAAACCATATTAATAAAACCCCTCCTAAAAACTAACCAAGACAGAGTTGCCAGTAGTTGTCATTTCCCTCAATTTTCAATTTTATGTTTTCTGTCCAGGTCAAGGGAGGTAATCAAAAGAAAATGCTAATTTGAGGACATTAAATATTTGTTCTTGCTTCTTCTAATGCTGATCGAATTAGTTTTAAGCCTTTTGTTTTTGAGATTATTTCTTTCATGAGAGCTTTAAAAAGGGAAAAAATATTCAAAACTCCTGAAAAGATTATTTGATAATGGAAAAAAAGTGTACGTTTGTCCGGGACATGACTGTTGGATTTTAGCATATTCTTATGGGAGGGTCTAAAACGCGGAAATGGAAAACGCGGAAGTGAAAAATGAGTGTATTATAACTAATATCTTTGGAACCGCTAAAGCTAAGTTAATAAATAAAACTGATTTTGAAAGCTAATATAATAGTCTATAAGATAAAATTAAAAAAATATATATTTGAATATGTTTTTTTATCGAAAAGTTGACCGGAATACTTTCTTAGTGTGACTCTGGCAACACATTTTTGAACATTAAAACTTAAATTCACGAAAAAGCATATAACCCGGTCAAAGTCTGTAAATTGGTTCTAAAAGATATTTAAATGACAAATAATATGATATAAGGAAAAAAATAAATATATTACTATAAAAGGGCAAAAAGTTGACCGGAAGGCCCCCTTGTACACAAATATTGAAGTGAAATTTTCAACTTTGAATTAAAATTCACAAAAATATAAAAAGCCCGGTCAAAGTCTGTCAATTGATTCTTAAAGACATTTAAATGACAAATAATATGATATAAAGAAAAAAATAAATATATTACTATAAAAGGGCAAAAAGTTGACCGGAACTCATCCTGGTATACAAATATTGAAGTGAAATTTTCAACTTTAAATTAAAATTCACAAAAATATAAAAAAAAACGGTCAAAATCGAGAACATGATTCTTAAAGACAATTCAATAACAATTAATATGATAGAAAGAAAAATATAATTACATTACTTTAAACGGTTAAAATGTTGACCGGAAGTCACCATTGTATACAAATGATGAAGCGAAATTTTCACTTTGATACTAAAATTCACAAAAATATCTAAAGCCCGGTCAAAATCCTGAAAATGATTCCGAAAGACAATTCATTGACAAATAAAATGATATAGAAATATATAAAGACGTACCTCAAAATAGAAAAAAAAATGTTGCTCGGAAGCCTATCTTGTGTGTACAAGAATAAGTAAAAAAAATCAACTTCAAACTAAAATTTACGTAAAAATACATAAATAGGACTGAACTAATGCTAGAATATATATAAAAAAAGTAGATAATAAATAATATGTAATACAATTAATGAGCAAAACATTCAAATAAGATGGGAAAGTCTAGACCCGGTCAAAATCGAGAACAAGATTCGAAAAGACAATTTTAATAACAAATGATAAGATATAAAGAAAAATAAAAATATATCAAACTAAAATTGCAACAAACTTGACCTGTGGCCTAGATTGTGTTTTAATCTTGACCCCCTTTTATGAAAAAAAAATAATGACTAAAACTAGATATAAAAAAAAGAATCTAAATCTTCGTGCAAAGCAAAGAACTTACTATTTCTATTACATTTAATTGAATTTCAATAGTATCAACATACTTGTCATTTCTGATATTTCATGTATTCCATTTAGATATTTTTTTATAACATCAAAGTCATGATTTCAGTTTAGATAAATTTTCATCTTATAAGAAAACTTAGATACTTTATTCTTACACTAAAAGTACATGATAATTATACTATATCTTGGCAGTTTAAATTAACGTTAAGCCTAATTAAATAATGTAACTCAACATCAAAATTAGTCATGCTTATGTTTTATATTGCATTGAAAAGCACCTGTTTAAATTTATGAGTCTGCGAACATGTAATTTATTTAGTATATCTCTTGCCAATTTAATACTACATTACTTTAAAAGTCCCTATATTAATGCTTCTATATAAATTCACGACTTGTTGTAAATACACTGGTTTTTATGGTGGAGGATGCTGTTCATTCATATTTTACAGAGGATTTATTGTGTGTTTTAATGTACATATACTGTTAACATTTATCGGTCTCATCCGAGTGCTCCTAAACAGGAGGGAATTACGAAAGAAGAAGAAAAAATTAACAATCCTCCTCCTTTTTCACCCGGGCTTGGGACCGGCGTTGGCAGAGTTATTGTTTTTGTTTCAGTTTTTTCCTTATTTCGCTTAATTATTTATTGATACACTACACTCAGTGGTATTAATTTATCTATTTGTTAACTATTTCATGTTCAAATTTATTTCAAGAATAGGTATTGTTAACATTTTTAAAATTTATTTCAAATTTATCAAAACTGCAAATCGGGGCCTGTAAATTGCTATAAAATTTCAGTTAAACTATCTATGTACTTCGCAGAACCAGCTGTTTCCTCTCATCATATTTTTTTAGCACAAGACCGATGTGTCCAGACATCACACATTTTACGCCCTGTTTTTCCTTCACAACCTACCATATCCTCTATTGTATCCGGTTTTCCAGTCACATTTATTGAGATAATGTGGGTTTTAGTTTTCAGATTTTTTGGAGCTTTACCGAAATAATTTTTTGGAAAATGTGTGAATTTACCACTTTCAAGGCAATGAATTAAATGTTCTCTCATATAGTTTTGCTCGTATGTGATATGAGTACCTCCTTTAAACCCAGATTGACAAACATGAGCATTTGCAATTGCAAAAAGTCCACAATATATATGCTGTTTTGTTGTTTTTGGACATCGGGTATTCTTATTATTAATTTTTTCTTGTCTTTACCGTAGATTTGGGTTAACTGATATTCTAATGAAGTTGTTAAATTTAATGATAAGCTGTCTAGAAGATAGATGTTTCCATCTCTAGTTTGAAGAGACAAAACCCAATGAGCATTACCATTATGGTGTATTTGTACACTTGGTGACTCTTGAGATTGAAAACCTGTTTCACTTACCCATTTACCTTAACAGGCGCTAACGTTGTTTCCTGGAACCCATTTATTTCTTGAAACTCAAATTTCAGAAGATTTTGCGTTGAAATAATGATATCAGAACATAGATTAATTATAGTATAACTAATCGCCGTATTTGAATATCAAAAATAAGACAACGCG
Source organism: Mytilus galloprovincialis (assembly GCF_965363235.1). NCBI lineage: Eukaryota > Metazoa > Mollusca > Bivalvia > Mytilida > Mytilidae > Mytilus > Mytilus galloprovincialis. The sequence goes on along the minus strand of NC_134842.1, from coordinate 80,430,206 downwards.
TGACCGATTGATACTGATTATTTAAAATATTTTGTTTGTGCTGTTGACTGCAATTACCCTATCCACGGGAGATCTGATAGAGTTTTTGTTTTTTTAGTCGGGGTTTCCATTTCATCTAAGTTGATATCGTCTATCTTTCTTTTTTCACAGGGAGTGATTTATTAATTTCTGTCGATTTTTTTCCTCATTTTAATATTTGTCAATTTCCTCCGCATCTTCTTCGATTACACTTAGTTCAAGTTTTTTTTTCTATTTAGGAGTTGAAAATTCGGTTGATATTTTAGGCGTTTTATTAGGTTTTATGCTACCATTCGTGGAAGGTGTTGTCATCAATTTTTGCTTTAAAGGAGTATTTATAGAAAATTGTGAATCTGGCGCAGGTTCGAATTCAATTCCATAACCATTTGCTCTTGGTTGTTTTCTTCCTGATTTTTTTTGTCAATTTTTTTTCTTGCTATTGACATGTTTCTTTTGGAAAAAGAGTTACACAGTATATTCCTTTCCTGCCATTTACAATAAGCGTACCTTGTTGTGGAACCAAAGTAATTAAATTATTGTCAACAATAAACCGTGCCAAACTTTGTTGACTGCTATCAGTATTAATTGTCGGGTATTCTATGACAGGTTGTTGATTAACTATTACCTCATTATTTAGGAGATAACTGTATTGTATTTTAAGCTCCGACGGCATCAATTGGGGATTTGATGGTCGCAAATTAAGTTTACTGGCGACGCGTTAGCGGAGACAGTAAAGTTAACGGGTATTTGCGACCATCAACTCCCAAATTGATGCCGTCGGAGCTTAAAATACAATATTGTTATCTCCATTCTAATGAAACTGACAGAAAACAACGTTAAAACATGTATTTAAAATCTGTCATATGCCGTCTGCGCTTGCGCGTACGTCCCATAGCATCAATTGTCTTATGACTGAAGGAAGTACATGAAAGTCGACGATACATCCATTTAAAATCATATCAGGATACTTTACAGCATTATGTTTCTTTCGTGAATCGTTGGAGCAACCCTCCGCTATGCAGTGAAAATTCACCATGCTTCTTTTCGAAGCTTTACCGCTCAAAAACTATCATAATAATTTTACATGACGTACATTTTATGGAACATTTTATACATGTTTTGACACAAAACATGCCCATAATAACGCAAAATCTCGCAGTAAACGTTATCACTAGGGCGAGACTAACGGTAACCTCAAATACGGAACGGATAATCTGAATCTTACGTATTGATGCCATGTAAGAAAGTGACGTTATCCAATCAAAATGAACGTTACAAACGTTGTTGCATTAGAATTTCTAATTTGACCTGATTAGTACTAGTGTTCTCATCAGAGTTTGTTTGTTTTATGTATGATTTCCTGTGAATTTAAATTGCCTAAAGGATCAGTCTCAGAGATGAACGAATTAAGGTAATGGAAAAAAGGAGTAGCCTCCGAAATTAACCCCTTGTACATCAAACTCCAAAGAGCCATGAGGTGTTGGCAAAACATGCCCTTACCATCACCATACTTATACAGTATCCCAATAATTGTCATTAACCATGTGTATCAGTTCAGATTTTTTACAGAACCTATAAGGCAAGTTGCAAATTTTTCACACTGCAGATATTTTAGCCAGAAGAGGTTATACATAAAAACACCTCTAAACATACGCCAATTTGATGAGATCTTATGACAAGATTTTGAAAGATGTTTTGCATCTTCAGCTGTCTTTGAATGCCGAATTTGTTCTGCCAAAGTAAAATGTGAATGCTCGACAGCTTTAGCATACTGATACACATGTTCAGACGATGGGAAAGACATCCCTCTAAATACCAAGGTACATGGAAAAAAATTAGACAAAGGCGACAATGTAAATCGGAGGCTCTGTAAATGTACGACTAGCCGCGGTCGGAGGTGAAAAGTCACGATCGCGTACTGGGGAATCAGGCGGTGTAGCAACACGACCACGAGAATGCACTGGAACACGAGGCGGAGATGCCACACGAGAATGAGATGCGTCGAGAGAGTGAACTGACATACGAGAGCGTACAGAATCACGAGCTGGAGATACGACACGATCGTGTACATCTGGTGAAACACGACAACGAAAATGACTCTTACTTGTAGTGGACTGAGTATGGTCTCATACTTGGTAATCTGATGAACGGTATTGAAGTAGGTGGTCTACGGAGCCGACGGATCTCTGCCTCAAGGTTTCTAACCACAGTGGTAGCACCATCCCTGGTAAGATGAAGGCCGTCTTTACTCAACAGTAGGCGCTGAAGCTTGCCATCAACAACAAAGGAATGATGTGCAACATATGTCACTCTGAGAACAGATTGAACTATGATGCACAACTTGTTGTTGATGTAAGACACCTTCCTGTTGACCAAAGAGAGAAAGCTCTTGGACTCTATCTTACCAGGGAACATGACCTGACCACGGGGTAGTAACCCAAAAAGCAGGATCTGGCAAGTTGGGTTGAGTCTTAGTATACTCTCAACCAGACTCTGGTAATGAGTCAGAACATCAGCTGGGGTGTCATTCCACAGGTTGTTGGCTCCGATGTGAAGTACAACAATCCTGTAGTCGGGGACCCTGTGCCCTATGACACGGCCCACATCTGTTCTATGCGGTATCCTGAAAAAGAAACAACATCTACATTAGACAACTTTATATAATGATCAAAATATTTAACTTGAGAATGACCTGCAATCAAAACCTGTTTAGGCAGCAACCATTTGATTTTCTGGGGGGGGCTATGGTTTTTTTTTTCTGTGCAAACTTTTTTTTTCGCCTTCGGCGAAGAACAATCTATTTTTTTAGCGACAAACCGAAAACAATTTTTTTCTTTCAATATTAGCATTACATATAGTGGGAGCTGAGGGTGAAACAAACAATTTTTTTTTCTCAGGGTCCAAAACAAATTATTTTTTTCACCAAAACCTGGAAACAAACTTTTTTTTCCAAAAAAAACCATAGCCCCCCCAGAAAATCAAATGGTTGCTGCCTTAGCCATGACGTTGACAAATTAAGCACTAAAATTTAAATGAAAAGAGCACTGTGAAAATATATACACTATTATATACACAAAGTACAAACAAATTATTAAATTAAATATGAAAATATCGAAATTTGAGATAACACTAGTCTTTTTTTTTTTTTTTTATAGCACTCAGATTGTTGTTGACTTTATAGAAAAATAACGATCATATGTAAAACAATAGCACACAATTTAACAAAACAAAATATAAAAAGTAGCAGGTTATAAAAGATTTGAGTTTAGTTTAGTTGTGCATACATATGCTAAGAAGGAAGTCAAAGGATAGAGTCAAAAATAGATTACAACTTAAATGTAATAAAATTCCTATAGCAAAAACACATTTCAAACATCATTTCAATCACCTATATTAGGGTCGATACTGATGTTTTTTTGTCAACTTTCTCATCATTGTGCTTTTTTTTATTTAAATTTTATTTTTAACAAAAAGAAACTACTGTACAATATTATTTAATTGTTTGTATAAAAGTTCATCATTATAGTATTTTAACATAAGTATTTCTGATAAGTGTTCTTCTATTGGCATATATCTACAAGCCCAAATACTATGTACATATCCATAAATATACGGAAACAAGTCTATATCAATATTAAACAGTACATGTAACTGTATTCATACTAAAATTTTGATAATTTTTTTCATTTTGTATAATACTACAAACTAAGGTTCTGAAATATGTCAAATTTACACATTTTGTAAATAGATGTTCTAATGTCTCAACATGTTTATTACAATAGCTACATTTATATGTTTGCCTGTAAATTTTTCTCCTTGAGAGCCACGCTCCTGTTGGCAATATCATATGTACAACTTTATAAATAAAATCTCTTATTTACATATTGTTCACCCTTTGTAAGTTAACCTATAATGGTTTACTTTTTAAATTGTTATTTGTATGGAGAGTTGTCTCATTGGCACTCACACCACATCTTCCTATATCTATGTTGGAAATTTACATTTGGGTATAATATTTCAATCTTGTTTATAACATTGTTCAATTCTAACAGCTGTAGATAAACGTCTTTAAAACTTTTCTTATTAAGTATAATATTACTTTGATATTTAAGATATATGCATTTTAATCTTTCATATTGCCCTATAGTGACCACAGAATGTCTATACATATTTTCTGCTAATTTTGGAAGTATGGCTCTTGTAGTGATTCCTATGAAATAAATGAATAATGATGTCCATACAGATGAATTTCGGTTAAAACTTGAGATATTCTGTATAAAAGTAAGGCTTCACATTTCATTTTGATATCTGGAACTTGTTGTCCACCATCTTTATATTGTTTGGTAATTTTGTTCTGTTTAACAGCTCAATGTTGTCCCAGAAAAAAATCATAAATCACTTTATTTATTTTCTTTATATAAAATTCACTAGGTGGATATATTCTTGCAGTATACAAGAATTTACTAATTATATAAGTGTTTAAAACTAAAACTTTATGTTTATATCGGAATTTTCTTTTTTTCCATTTGTCTATCTGTTGTATCAGTCCATAATATTTCTTTTTCCAGTTAATTTCAACTGCATTTTCCCCAAACCATTTTCCAAGGACTTTAATTTCGTCTTTGATTAGTTTGTTTATACTGCCAAAGTTTTTTGTATTAGGATTTCCAATTTTTTAAATTTCGGTTTTGTTTTCATTAATTTTCGAGCCAGATACCAAACCAAATTGTTTAAATTCTTCGAGTAATTTTTAATAGTCCGTTAGATACGTCGATATAATAGAACAATCATCTGCGTGTTGAAAAAGTTTTACATTTGTGTTATGCTTAGGAATTTGTATTCCCTGTATATTATTGTTTCTGCGAACTTTACAGGCTAATGCTTCTATTATGACAGCATAGATACTCATACTTATTGGGCATCCTTGTCTTATGGATCTTGTAATTTCAATCTTGTCAATAAGTGCTCCATTTATAATAACCTTACTTGATATGTTAGTGTAAATGATTTCAATCCATCTTATAAAGTTTGACGGAAAATTCATCGCTCTTAACACGTGTATGATAAATTCATGCTCCACCCGATCAAAAGCCTTTTCCTGGTCAAATGAAATTAATATACCACTTATGCCATTCAAGTCCATATACTCCAATATACTTTCTATAGATATTAAAAAGATTGTCTGATATTAATTTTTCTGGTCCTGCACCTGTTTGATTTTTATCTAATAATTTAATTTGTTTAATATTTTTGACAAGTTTTTACTTAAGAATTTGGTAAGAATTTTGTAATCAACACATAGTAGACTAATCGGTCGCCATTGTTTCATGTCTTTTCTATTACCCTTATTTTTATATATTAGTGAGATCAGTCCTGTCTTCATTGTTTCCGTGAGTTCTTCATTTAAATACACATTGTTCAAAACTTCCACCAGGTCTTCCCCTATTATGTTCCAGAATTTTAAGTAAAAAGACTTTCCTATTCCATCAACTCCTGGAGATTTGTTATTTTTGAATTCCTTTAATAATTTAAGACATTGATCTTGTGTTATAAAGGTATCAAAGTTTGTTTTATCTTCTTCTGTTAATTTATTTAGATTAAGGTCTTCTAAATAGTTTGTCATCGATTGTCTATCAATGTTTTGGGACTATGATGTCAAAATTGTTATAATTTATAGAAAAGATTATCCTCTACACACATGCCCAAGATAAGGGTCCTACTAAAATGCGCTCGGGAGCGCACGGGTGAAGAAAAAGCGCCCGGAGAAGAAAATATAGCGCCCGGGGAACAGAAAAAGCGCCCGGGAAAAATATATAGATATTTTATTGGCATGATACAACTTTGTTAAGTTACGGACATTGATTTATTTTTATTTTAGACAAGTAATTTGCAAATTCAGATAATAGACATTTGTAATAAAACACAAAAACAAGTATGACTATTTCAATTTTAACAATAATATATGAATTCTATTTCGAAAGACTGATAATAATGGATCACAGTTATTGAGGCAAATTTATAACATGTAAGACATCAAAAGACATGTTTTTGAAAAACGATATCAAAATGAAAATGTATAAGACAACTCAAATTTCACAGATAAATATTAACTTAATCAAAATTAAAAGAGGTACACACAATAAATCAGCAAAAAAAGCAGTACTATACATGTACCGTAGTTAAAACAAGGTGATAAAAAGCAGATGTTATGTTTAAATTTAAGTCTTAGCATTAAAACCCTGATAACCATAGCCATTGAAACAGTTTTAGTTTTATAAAAAGATATAATAAATCTATCTCAGCATCTGTATAAAAAAGTGATCAGACCTCAGGCACCGATTATTTTTAGTAACAAAATATACATTTTGATCGAGGACAATGTCTTTAAGGATTCTTCTATATACTATTATTTATATTTATTTACATACTTATATACAATTTTGAAATCTAAAATGTTAAAGTACAACAACACTTTAGATGTAGCATCGTACATTTCCCCATTTATATTAAGGACAAAACAAGCAATGATTAGTTATTTTTTAAGGAAAAAAAATATTGTTATAAAATATTATTATTTTCTTCTCCCGGGCGCTAATTTTCCTTCTCTGGGCGCTTTTTCTTTTCCCCGGGCGCTTTTTCTTTTCCCGGGCGCTCCCGGGTGCTTTTTAGTAGGACCGAAAGATAACACTTATATATAATTTCTTATTTAGTTGTTTTAATCATTAGAATAAAAAGTTCCAAGGTTCACGTTTTGTCTTTTTTTCAAAAAGCAACTTGTTAGATTAACAAGTGAATGTGCAGCTAAGAGTAGTCGGGACCACTCTTATAAAAAATATCAAGAGAAGCTGTTGCGAATTGTTCTTGGTACACCCCTAAGTTGCTAATAAATTTAACGGTTTGTTTTAAGAACACTTAATAACTGACTAAAATTTAAGAATGATTTCGTGTTACCGGAATTAGTAAGATCGCTTTAAGTTAGACCTAAGAATCGTTCTTAAATCATGCATTTTTTCATTACATTAAGTGCTGTCAATCATTCTAAGATAGGTCTGAGGTTGGGTCTTGTTACACTCTTAAATCTTAAGACACTCTTTAAATGTTCGTAAGACATAAGAATGCTTCTTGTTACCGGCCCCAGGTCAAGATCTATCTGCCCTGAAATTTTCAGATGAATCGGACAACCCGTTGTTCTGTTTTTGGTTATTATCTGAAATATTATTATAGATAGAGATAAACTGTTAACAGCAATAATGTTCAGCAAAGTAAGATTTACAAATAAGTCAACATGACCGAAATGGTCAATTGACCCGCTAAGGAGTTTATTGTCCTTTATAGTAAATTTTTAACAATTTTCATAAAATTTGTAAATTTTAACTAACATTTTCCACTGAAACTACTGGGGCAAGTTCATTATAGATAGAGATAATTGTAAGCAGCAAGAATGTTCAGTAAAGTAAGATGTACAAACACATCATCATCACCAAAACACAATTTTTTTCATGAATCCATCTGCTTCCTTTGTTTAATATTCACATAGACCAAGGTGAGCGACACAGGCTCTTTAGAGCCTCTAGTTTAGCCATGGCTGCCGTCTTGGTTAGTTGACCGGGTCATCCGACACATCTTTAAAATTAAATACCTCAATGATGATTGTGACCAAGTTTGGTTAAATTTGGCCCAGTTGTTTCAGAGGAGAAGATTTTTGTAAAAGTTAACAACGACAACAGAAGACGGACGCCAAGTGATGAGAAAAGCTCACTTGGCCCTTTGGGCCAGGTGAGTTAAAAAGGCATCATTGGTATGATTAGTTTACTAAAAAATTTGTAAGGGTTCCACGGAACCCGGTGTCTCGCCTACTTTTGCTGTAAATCGCAGGCTCAACAAAAGTGAGGAAAAAAATCAATAAAAATATTCCTCTCGATACTATCTTTTGATTGTAAGAAGCTTCTGTCCAAGTTCGGTAAAAATCCAGGATAGTTTTTGAATCTAATAAATATTTTAACAAGAATGTGTCCAAAGTACACGGATGCCCCACTTGCACTATCCTTTTCCATGTTCCATGGACTGTGAAAATTGGGTAATAATCTAATTTGGCATTAAAATTAGAAAGATTATACTATAGGGAACATATGTACTAAGTTTCAAGTTGATTGGACTTCAATTTCATCAAAAACTACCTTGACCAAAAACTTTAACCTGAAACTCCCATTTTCATTTTCTATGTTTAGTGAACCATGAAATTGGGGTCAAAAGTCTAATTTGGCTTTAAAATTAGAAAGATCATATCATAAGCAACAAGTGTACTAAGTTTCAAGTTGATTGGACTTCAGCTTCATCAAAAACTACCTTGACCAAAAACTTTAACCTGAAACTCCCCCTTTCATTTTCTATGTTCAGTGGACCGTGAAATTGGGGTCAAAAGTCTAATTTGGCTTTAAAATTAAAAAGATCATATCATAAGCAACAAGTGTACTAAGTTTCAAGTTGATTGGACTTCAGCTTCATCAAAAACTTCCTTGACCAAAAACTTTAACCTGAACGGACGCACAGACGGACGTGTTCATCCTCAACCTTTATATATGTTATGTATTATCATCAAATACAACTTACATTTCAATATTAAGGATGAACACGAATGCGGCCACTTTCGTTTAACACGAAAACTGTCTAAAATTTAACTAAAATGCTAGAATTGTGAAGATTTCAGTAATTTAGCATGACTTAATGGTGCTAGTACCCGATAGATGTGCTTTGTATGGTTAAAAACAACCCATATTTATGTAGCAGAAGCATTCTAATGTCCAATAAATAACTAATAGTTTACATTGTAACAATTTTGTAAAACAGCTATATTTGGGGGCCAAAAAGGGGTCTTACTGAACCTACTCCTTTTAAAAACTTTAACCACAGAGTGAATGTAATGTTTCCCCGCAGAACAACTAAGTCCATTTATAAGTAAAATACGGAAAAAATGGAATTTTATTTTTACAAAATTTACTTCTGGATACTATCTTATGATCATAAACAAGCTTCTTTCGAAATTCCAAGCTTGGTAGAAATCCAGTATAGTTTAAGAAAGTTATTAAAATTTCAAAAACTTTAACCAAAGAGTGAATATTTATTTTTGTAACTTGATGTCTGCATATCAAATAATTTCACAAATCAAAGAGCTGAAAGCTCTGAGAAAAAATGACGCCACTGCCTCTAGTATTGGGATATTTTTTATGCAAATCTTGATTTTCACAAACCGTAATAAGTTTAACATTGCAACATGTCTCGTAAGCATATAATTTATATTCGTATATGTGTGTGTGAAGTAAAGATGACAACTGACAAGACTACCTGAATGATCTACAGTATCCAATGACTATACTGGCTGTGTTTATGGTACAAATAAATAGGTCAAGAATACTGGAATTATCTACAATATCCTATGATTACTAGCTGGTTTTTTGTACTAATAAATATGTCAAGACTATGATCTACAATATCCAATGACTACTGGCTGTTCTTTTGTACATGCTAAATAAAGATTACCCGAATTATCTTAAGTATTCTAAGTAAATAAATGTGTAATTTTTTTCTTGCAATTACATTTTTCTAAATCAAGAATACAGACTACTAGTATCCTTTCATACCAAATGATTATGAAGAGCCTGTTGTAACGAGCTCTTATATCCCACTAGTCCTATAACATATAACTTTGCATTCTTATTCAATTTTTAACTTTTTTATACTGATATTTTCATATTTTTTTTTAATTTTGAATGCGAAGTGTGACACATTGATAGTAAAAAAAAATATGAGAACAGTAAATAGAAATAGTAAATAATGCTCCTGAGGTCATATGTTATAGGACTAATTACCCACATACTCGTTAAATAAGTTACTAGTGACATAGTTGTTACTTGAAGCAAATTCTATTCCTGTAGATTTACACAATAGCATAATATTGTTATACTTGTTTTATTTTACCTTGAAGATTAGACAAATAGTGATACTCCTTTGATTTTTATTTCATGTCAGTCAGGTCCCTTTATACATGTTATATAAAACTTGAAACCACTTTTCTGCCATATTGATATTATATAACAACTCGGCCCATGACCCATATAATTTGATATTCATTCTTTAACCATATATCGTAGTAAGCTAGTTTTTTTATTTTACACTAATCCACAATCTTTCATGTCAAATTTCTGTCTCCATTTAAGTTTATGCCATTGAACCAATTGGTATTAAACACAATTCCAAGTAATTATGCTGTTATAGTGGGTCACCATATATTCAACTTGGGTGGCATTCCAGTTATTGAAATTTGTGTCAGATTGGATAATGAACTAGACCTTTAGGAATTGATCTCATAATTTAATATGGAGCCATAGTATGCTACCCCTACCCGGTAACAAAAATAAACATGTCAAGCGGCAAAATTTATCACCAGAGATTACAAGTGAAGAGAGGATGGATAAGTCTCCAAAATGCTTGCCAAACTGGAACTACAACAAGATCTCCAGACAAGGACGAACAAGGCATTGAAGCCAAAGTTATTATTTATGTAAAAAGTAGTTGAGGGGCTGATTCACGCTAATGAACCAGACGAATTCCTCTAAAAAGCATGTCCGAAGAGAACAATAACTGCCGAGAAATTTAAAAAATACTACGCTAGAATTATTGTGAAAATCAAGTAAAGAATAACTCTAACTGTGAGTGTATTGACATTCCACCAAGTAAAACACCGTACAATATTCAAACTTTGTAAGACCGTGATCGCGCCTAATCTGTTATGCACGCATCAAACGTAGAGAGCTTCAAATCTGTTCTCCCGCCCAGCCAATAAATCGGCTGCGCTCTCACAAACCGTTGTATTAAAGCCAGCATCGATATCGACAATTTATTCACATGTCATTCAGATACAGTCTGTTACAGACTCTATAAATTTGTATTGTAAAAAAAGATTGAGTCAGATTTCCGGGACACCGATCTGTCTTATAACCAGTAGAAAGTGGACCAACACGGACACATTATATTTTCTTATAAAAAAAAGCAGTTGTTTGTAAAACGAAAAGACTATCAAGTTTTCCCCAATTAATTATATATCTTTAATGTTTTAACAATGTTTTAGTTTTACTTCACATAATCAATAAAGGTATAAAAATATATTTATGAGTATCTTAACAACATTGGTTGGTACACTTCAATCTTTTTGGTAATAAGAAGGACCGGAGGTATGTAAACTGGTTCCCGGTTGATTACTACACAACAAGAATGTGTCCCCAGTACACGGATGCCCCATCCGCACTATCATTTTCTATGTTCAGTGGACCATGAAAATGGGGTTAAATCTCTAATTTGGAATTAAAATTAGAAAGATCATATCATACAGAACATATATACTAAGTTTCAAGTTGATTAGACTTCAACTTCATCAAAAACTACCTCGACCAAAAACTTTGACCTGAAGCGGGACAGACGGACGAACGGACGAACGGACGAACGAACGAACAGACAGACGGACGGACGCACAGACCAGAAAACATAATGCCCCTAAATGGGGCATAAAAAATGATAATACAAGCAGAATCCAGTTTGTATGTAAAATAGTAAATACGAAACCAATCACAGTAGACAGAGAAATGTAATGGGAAGTAAATACGAACCAAGCGCGGTAGGCAGAGAAATGTAATGGAAGTTCTGGTCAACAGTATTGGAACAAGTCGCTGAAAGCGTCATTTTCCTAAAATGTTTTTTGCAGTGAACCATTAATATGAGTTTATTAACATGGTTATGTTCAGTTCTTTTAAAATATCAGTGGCGGATCCAGAACTTTTCATAAGGAAAGGTGGGGTGGGGGTGTGCAGGTCCCCCCCCAGGGATCGGCTTATAAATATTTTAAAAGTTCGTTTCAATAGAATACTTGAGATACTATCATCTTTCAAAAGTGACAACCATCTATAGTCAAATTTTTAATAATAAACCTTACAACCATTAAAGTTATGACATCAGCTTCGAATTTTTGAATGACTATTTACAAAAACTCAAATGAATTTATAGATCAATTTTTTGCTTACTACCATTGTACTAATGATAAGTGTGTTAGAAATAAGCGGTTTGCCTGAAGTGAACCTTATATTGAACGAAAATCAGAAAAGAAAAACTTATCTCTAGAGATGTCTCTCATTTTTGGCTAACCCTAACCTAACGTTGCAACCATCAGATTACCAAGAGTGTATAGTATCAAGTCCTATCCATGGTATTTTGCTCAGTCAGAATAAAACATGTCAATGTTGTAACAGGTATTTTAAGGGAATATTTAAATACATACTATCTTACTCATGTTATTGTTGAAATATTCACCTCACTGATTATGTTGATCCTTAATAATATGGATAATAGTTCAAGCAGCCAATAAACAATCATTACCATGAAATAAAAAAACAACTGTACAAAAAAAAATAATAAAAAAATTTCAGGGACATTTTGTGGGAAACATACACATATCTAATTTTTATTCAAGATATGTCATTTTCCTAACTAGTATAATTCCTAATGCTAAACTACATCTGCTATGCTTCTTTAATATATACACATTTATGAATTTGAAGGAAAATTCATGCAGACAAAGTTTATTTGACGAAAATCTTCAAAATTAACTAAACAACAGCGAGACAAGAAAGTCATAATCCTTACTTTATACACACCCAAGCTCATTAGTTTAAATCACAATTAATTGTTTTGTTTTCTTTTCATAAGAAAAAGTCACTTACAAAAGTAGAATTTTCTTTTGAACATGATAATACTGTTTAGAAAATATTGCATACATTTGTTATTGTGATTTTTGGGAAAATTTGGCATACAGATATATGTATCAGATATCAGAATGCACATTCTTATTACATGTACTGCAATACTCCACAATTCATATTGTATTTTCTGAATTAACAGTAACAAAATGGTATTCAGGAGAGTGATATTTTGACCAAGTTTAATACCCTGATTATAAGAAATCTTATATTGTAATATTATATGAAACTAAAGCCAGAATCTACTTGTTTAAATTAACGTACATAAAATGTCTGATGTTATGAAGATGTAACTAATGCTGTAACTAATGCCCTTAATAAGCCAAAGAACAATGTACAGGCAAGTAACAATAATACATACTGTAATGGTCCAACACCTAACCACACATTTAAAAACACAAACAATATAGCTAAATATAACATTGTCGAATAACTTGCTAAAAATCTTAATCTGAGTTTTGGTCTTCTTAGTTCATCTAAATTTTTGCCAGATATTGGAGAACTTGGTTTTTTATCTCTTGGTATGACAGGTGCAAAATACACTTGAGCTAATCTGCCAATCAAATCTGTTCTTTCATAAACTGTTTGGATCTCATTTGAAAACTAAAACAAAAAGAATACTTTCATTTTCTTTTAAATCAAGATAATAAATTCTTATAATTGAAAGCTAATATTTATAATGACTTTTGTCAAAATAAACAAAACATGCAATAAAATCTACAAATCATTACTATTTGTATTATACAGGTAATATCAAAGCTGCATCATTCACTATACAACAAGCGAATCTAATTGGAAATGCTCTAGTTACTGTCTTTTTATGTCAGAAAATTGGTTGCCTATTTTGAATTCATTCTCAATTTGACATGACAAGTAGAATCTTAGAAGAGGACAAGTTATAAAAAGAGCTTGTCCTCTTCTAAGATTCTACTTTTGTTTTGGCAATTATCCTGTAGTTTATGCACTTGTCTATTGTTGAAGGCTATGAGGTGAACATCAGGTGTCTATTTTTTTGTAATCTTGTATTTGTTAATATTGTCTTTTTCAGATTTCTCCCTGTTTTTTCTTCTTCTTCAATGTAATCACCTTTTCATCAACTTAACAGTATGACAATTAGATAAATGCAATGAGATTCATTTTAAAACTCAACCTTATAACAAGAGGCTGTCACAACGCCAGCAAACCGGATTTATTAACATTTATTTGTGTCCTGGCAATATCACAAGAACCATTACTGATGAATGGTGAAAGTGAAAATCGTCAATATCAAATTTGACCTCCATTTTGTCATCAGTATCAACATATTAAAATTTGAAAAGCTTAGATTGAATGGTTCATGAGTAAATGCAACAACGTGAATGGAAACGCCATTTCAGTAACAACATATTAAAATTTCAAAAGCTTTGGTTGAATGGTTCATGAGAAAATGCACGGACACGACGGGAAACACCATTTTTCAATCGTTCAAGAACCATAACTCCTGAACGGTAAAAGTCAAAATCGTCATTATTGAACTTGACCTCCATTTTGTCATCAGTAACAGCATATTAAAATTTCAGAAGCTTTGGTAGAACAGTTCATGCATAAATACACGGACACGACTGGAAACTCCATTTTTCAATCTTTCAAGAACCATAACTCCTGAACGGTAAAAATCAAAATCGTCATTATTGAACTTGACCTCCATTCTGTCATCAGTAACAACATATTAAAATTTGGGAAGCTTTGGTAGAACAGTTCATGCGTAAATGCACGGACACGACTGGAAACTCCATTTTTCAATCTTTCAAGAACCATAACTCCTGAACGGTAAAAGTCAAAATCGCCATTATTGAACTTGACCTTCGTATAGTTGTCAGTAATAACATATTAAAATTTTAAAAGCTTTGGTTGAACGGTTCATGAGTTAATGCACGGACAACATTTGATTGCCGCCCGGCCGCCCGCCGTACATCCCCAAATCAATAACCGACATTTTTGTCACAAAAATCCGGTTAAAAATTTAAAAAAACAATATACCATATTCATTGTTGTATTAGTCTCCTTAAGGTGGTACCCAACACTTTCACTAAAATTAATTTGGCTCGTTTAATTTTCATAAAATTTTGACAACGTATTTACTTTGACCCTTTAACAAAAATATAAAATTTCAAAAATTTTGAACCAACTGTTTTGTCAGAAAAATTACACTGGTTATATAGCAGTTTGACAAACACCAATTTTGATCATTGAGAAGCTTAATATTCCCTTTACAACACAATGTAATTAAAACGTTTAGCTGACTTTACAGAGTTATCTCCCTGTAGTGTTAGGTACCACCTTAAGATTGATTAATAAGTAACAGTATTTTTTTTAAGATACTTAACATATTTCATTTTTTAAAACATAAGTCACACATATTTTGAGGACTTGTTTCTATTTTTTTATTGCATTGTCAGTTTCTATTCAATTTTGAATTTTGAATGATTTCTTAGCATCTTACACCATTTATTTTTACACCCGAGTATAATCTGTGAAGCATAATTACCTGTGTATTAATATAAGAGCAAAACTGATGAAGCAGTCTAACTGTTGTAGCATTTTCAAAGCTTCTGATTGGCTGTAGATCAGGGTCACCAGAGTACATCACTTCAAATCTTTTCATTTTGTTTATAACCTAGTTAAAATAACATATACATTATGGTTAAATTTTCCTCCATGGCAATCCCTATACATGTATATATATATAACAAAATGAATAGTGAAAATCACCCCATTTTTTATGAATAAAATCTTATAACTCAGAAACGTAAAATCCAAAATTTATAAAAATCAAAAGGGAGCTTACAACAATAGATATAAACAATTTACCAAAGTTTCATAAAAAATGCTGAAAGCATTTTTGAGTAATTGTCCAAAAACTGGAAAATCCCCCTTTTTGTAAGGAATAAAACCCCACAAATCGGAAACTTATAGTCTAAAATTTATAAAAATCAAAAGGGAGCTGATGTCGATAGAATTAAACAATTCAACAAAGTTTCTTGCAAATTGGTGAAATTGTTTTTGAGTTATTGTCCGAAAACTGGAAAATCCCCCCTTTTTTAATGAATAAAACTCTAAAATTCGGAAACCGTAAATCCAAAATTTATAAAAAACGAAAGGGAGCTCACGTCAATAGATATAAACAATTCACCAAAGTTTCATGCATATTGGTTAAAGCGTTTTTTAGTTAATGTCTGACATGTTGATAATGGACGGACAGACGGTCAACAGCATACCATAATACGTCCCGTAAACGGGCGTATAAAAAGGTAAATTAACAATAAGGAACGAAAAATCATCACTTTTGTCGTAAATTTTAGTGTGGAGTTTTCAGTGTAAAACTGAAATATCTAAATCTAGGAAAGGACAGTTATTACCGTTTACATTTGATTTATTTAAAGTAAGGGCTTTTCCAGAATTAATTGTATGGGGGGTGGGGGAAGGAAGGCACTTTTATTAAAATTTGATAGGTGGTGGTTATTTAAGAAAAATTGCTTGAACATTTAAATGAAATATCCAATTTAAAATGTATGCATGGTGGGGTCAAATAAAAAGTGCCTTCCTTCCCCCCTACATTTATTTTTGGAACAGCTCTAAGTTCCTTTGGGTAAATTTGGGCAGTATATTTAGAAAATTCTTGATTATTTAATGAAAAAATATCATCAAGATAACAGTAAGTGTTGTTGAATTTATCAATTAAATGCTATTTAGACAGGTCTTTACTGAGTTTGGTCATACACTGTGATTCATAACAGTACAAAAACAGGTAAACTATTGTTGTCTTTGCCCAAACCTATAAATCATAAACATTCACAATTATTGCACTTGAATCAGCACACCCACCTAATCATAACATTTAACAATTGCAGACATTGTCAAAACTGGAAATGGCACACCCAAGAGTGGCAGGGGAGACAAATATGAACCATCATTTACCTGATATCTACCAATATCTGTTAGGGATACTCTATTACATGTTTCTGTTATATCTGGACAAGTGTCATCTAAATCTGTATTATATGATATGTCGGGTACAGTGTTTGTGGTTATAGTATACTTTGACTCTAGTAACTGAAATTGCAGAATTACATGTAGTATAAATATTTAGACAATGATGATTTTTATTTGGATTATACCATCATGACCATGTATGTTCAATAAACTCTCATCTTCTTTATAATTTCTTATCATAGAATTGAACTGTTATATACAATGAAATACTTTAATATGATTCTATGCAACTGAACACAAATTTTCTAATAGCTCATAAGAATTTCTGAAAAAAGCATATTGGATATATTTATAAAATTCAAATCACTGAAATTTTTACCTTGCACTATCTACACTATTTTTATTAAGACAAATTAAACAAACTTTTTTCCTATTGGCTCAAAACACTTATTGCTACAGGTAATTGTTATACAACGACTGTAAAATCATTGTACAAATATCTTGTTTTTCTGGGGATTAATGAGGAATCAATTATTTAAAATTTGAATATTTCCTTCATTTTCATTGCTCTTTAGAGATTGTGTACACAAATTTACTTAGGGCTGTTCCAATATTTATAAGGTGGAGGGATGGGAGGCACTCAAATTAATTAAATATGAGTGGTTGCATTTCATTTAGAATTTTGTAAGAATTATTAGTAAAATGGAAATTTTTATTTTATGGGTAGTCTTAAAAAAGTGTCTCCCATCTCCCCAATGCATTCAATTTTAGAACAGCCCATAGAACATCTTAACAAATTGTGCTTCCATTCACTGTTATCAAGTCAATGTAAGAAATCTACTTTTATGTACAGTTTATAGCTGATATAACAATGTAAGAATTTTATATCATCAGATTATGTAATTGAAGTATTTTTTTATAATTACGCTTCTTATTTGTGATATGGTTAAATTCCACGTTAAAATGTCAACCATGAAAAATTAGACACACTCATAAACTTCCCAATAAATATATATAAAACTGTCTTTACCTTATAAATAACGCAGAGATTCTTAATACACTCATCAAGGAATTTATGTTGTTTCTTGACATCATTTGGAGTGAGATCGCCAATACCAACAAAATTATCATCGAACAAACCAGAGAAAAATCCTGCAAGACCGGATTTGACTGGTTTACTGTCCAGCTGATACTGGATCTGTGTTTTAACCTGTTGTAACTGTTGTAATACTTGTTTTACCTACAAAAAGACAGATACAGTGACTAAAGAAATTATTAAACCTGTCCCTGTGCAGGCGCGGATCCAGAGGGGGGGTTCCAGGGGTTGGAACCCCCCCTTTTTTTTGGACGATCAATGCATTTGAATGGGGACATGTAATTGGAACCCCCCCTTTGTCCTGGGTTAGGAACCCCCCCCTTTTTAAAATGGCTGGATCCGCCCCAGCTGTGTCAGCAGGTTCACTGTATGTTCTGATTACACTTGACCCATCTCTTCATCTAGTGCAATACCTGTTATGACTTTAACATATCAATGGGAGGAGATAGGGGCCTTGATTTCCATTTATATTTGAACAATTATCCAACTTCTCTCCTCTTACTAGCACCTCATACTTTGGATCACAATTTCTTTACTTCCAAACACTTTTATCTCTCAGCTCCCTTGCTATCAGTTTCAAGCATTCCTGTTTTCTAGACCGTAGCATGTAAAGTTCAGATAGTTCTACCTTCAATAAGACTTGTTCTCTGATTGAACTGGTCGCTTGTCCAATTTCATGGTTTAGACAAGTACAGTTCAGCTTCTACTGCATCACATTGGACTGGTTCCTGAGATGGAACTGGTTGCTTGTTCATTTTCATGATTATGATTGTATGTAATTTTTTCCCCCTAAAATTTGCTAAGTGTTAAGTACAGAGAGTACATTCCTATTGAACTATTTCAAGCAAGTGATCATATCTTATACTCATGAAATCAATGAAAATGTGTATTCAATAAAAAGAAAAATGAATCTTCCATAACTATAAGCTCAACAGGTACCCAGTTATATCACACAAGTATTGATTATGTTTCAGAAGTTCAAGATTAATACAGTGTGCAAAAGTAGCATATATATTTTCCCGAATACTTGCCCAAAACAATATATCTTATTTTCTTAAATAAAGTTCTATAATACATACTGAATAAAGAGTCTTCTCTCCAAACATGAGAGTGTACTGAAATCCTGGCTTCTCTAAGTCTGAAATCTGTGAGTGGAACATGAGACTGGACTCAGGTGACAGATAACTCCCTCCCAAGGCACGTGTCATGTGACCAGATGATCTATATATAGATGTACACATTTTCTGCTCAGCTGTAAATTAGAACAAGAATGCATGTATTGTTGTGCCAAGTACATGTATTCCACAAAGCATAATTTCAAAGTATCAGAAAACATGAAATAGGTGTCTGACAGATCATTACAGCATACGTAGGTAACAAATTATCTCTGTCAAGCAACTGGCTAAAAAAGAAGTTTTTAAAAGATTGTGATCAGCATTATTCATTTAAATCGTCCGAGACCTGCTGATATAAACCTTTGTTTGGCTTTCAGGACTAAAGAAACGAAAGAAACAGCCTCAATTAGAATATATTATAAGGTTTATGTTACATAATCTTTAGTTTACAGTGTATTGTTTCTTTTACTGTTGTTTATATATATAAGAAGATGTGGTATGAGTGCAAGATAGACAACTCTCCATCCAAGTCACAATTTGCAAAAGTAAACCATTATAGGTCAAGGTTATATGTTATTTGTTATTTTTCTTTTTTCCTGCTGACCATGTGCTGTCAGCCCATCTATTTGGATTGATTTTGGGAGACAAATGTATGTAAATAGCTATATATAGCAGACCAGTCCTGGAAATTTCTCTTTTTTTTTGCTGTCAAATAGTTCACAAGAGACATTTTTTTTTATTTGTCAACTAAAATGTTTGATTTCTTTCTGTGCACATATCTTACCTTGTCTTAACATGCTGTTTAAATTTTCAAGCCTGAAAACCTTAAAAAGATCAATTTTCTTTAATTTATAAGTTATTTATAGCATACAACACACACACAATTATTGGAAAGCAGAGGATGTGGTATAAATTAAACAACATCAATATGAAAAAAGTTAACTATTTCAAAACATTCCAAAGCAATTAATGAATATGATTAGATTAAAAACATACTATTTAACTTCAAATTTAAAATTTAGTATTTTTTGCATGATCTTATCATTGTCATTGTTAAAAAATAGATGAACACTTGAGTAAAATTATTGGGATTTCAGGAAATGTGGTATACAAATAATGACTTAAAAAAATGTTTAAAAAATGTTATAATTTAAAAAAAAACCCATTTTTTATTGTAATTTTTCGCAATAATAAGTCATTGCAAAAATTTCAGAAGAATTAACAGAAATAAAATAAAATGTATCCAATATTTAAGTTTATCCTGAATATGCATAAAACATTTGCTCCTAGATTTAGCTATCATTCTCCCTCCTCCTTTATTCTATTGTCTTCATCATTGTCCACATCCCTTTCATATTACTAAACTTTTAGATCAGTTTGCTGTCAAAAAGAATTTGTTCCTTAGAATCTCAGAAATAAAAGGATTGCTTAATTAGGTGTTAAATGTCACTTTAAACACGCTTTGTTATATCTAAGACTAGTGTCAGTTATTTAATGTTGCAGGAAGCCAGAATGCATTAAGGAGAGAATCATCTGCCTTTAGCAGAAAATCTGGCATTCCTCGACAATTAAGGTTTATACACAAACACACATGCTAATGATCACTGTAGATGATCATGGACTGATTAGACCACTCTGCCGCCTAGGCTTTCTCTCCCCCCCCCCCCCCCCCCCCCAATCCCACCATGAAAGGAAATACTGTACTTACTTTGGCCACTCTATACAACATGTGACTGTTTGCTAGGTTCATCAGATCCATTCTTTTTACTCTGTTGAAGAATTCTTGCAGCAGTACAGAATAAAACAAAAGGTTGTCTTCTATGAATGTAAACCTGAAATTAAAGTAAAAATAATCCATAATCCATACCTTTCTACTGATTATAAATACTTAAGTGTCCCAAGGTCCTTCAATTTTTTTTTAACTATCTTTTTTTTATATTTATATAAATTGTATGTACAAATAAAGGATAGGATTGAAATATGTATTTTATCTGTAAAATTCCACAAGTTATAAATTTTAATCATCTTTTATATTTATATATAGCAGTGTCAAAATGTTTTCGTTCAGACCATGTGAATTTTTGATGTTTTTCATAAAAACAAATGATGTCACTAAACGTTTCCAAGATGTTACTAAAAAATTTTAATATGTGCATCTATTTCTAGTTGCATACACAATTTCTAAACATAAAAAACGGCGTTACACTTAATGTACTTCCTTTTTTAAAATTTGGTAAAATGTTTATTGCCTCTTCTCTCAGAATGGATAATTATCAACATATTTGGACATTTTAAAAATTAGAAGATGTGGGATGATTGCCAATGAGATAACTATCCACCTGAGTTAAAATGAAGTGGATGTTAGCAATTATAGACAACCTTACAGCCTTTAATAATGGGGAAAACCCATGCGGTATATTCAGCTATATAGGCCTCTATATGAAAAATGTGAAAAAATTCAAATTAGAAAACTAATGGCCTGTAAAATGTACAAAACAATGAATGAAAAACAAATATAACAGACATGAACCAAAGACAACCACTGAACTACAAGCTCAAGACTTGGGACAGGCATAAAAGTACTTAGCAGGGTTAAACATGTTTGTGAGCACTCAAGGTATTATTATTCTGGTATGACTATTGAAGATTTTATTTTATAAAGCATACCGTTTTTTTTCCACCAGTTTTGTATCTCCTTCGCTGTCTTTTCCTGTTGATGGTAATCTACTTGTGTATCTCCACGGCTGTATGTAGGTTAACCAGGTCTCTAGAACCTACAGAATGACATGGTACACATTGATCAAGTGGATAACATTAAAAAAAAATATGTAATGGTTTGCTTCACTTTTAGTTTAAGGATGTTCAATACTCAGTTTCAATATAATAGCTTTTCATAAAACTAGTACATATTTATAGGGGATTAATATAGGAATCAAAAAATCAAAAAATATATAGAGGTCAATGCTCTTTTTTTCGAGATATTAGCCATTGAAAAAAATAAATAAGATTTTATAAGACTTTTACAAATGGCTTATAATTATACATGCAAAAGATTTATAATAAGAAAAATTGGGGTCAATGGGCAAAATTTTTTAAGGCATTCAAATGGATAAAACCAGAGGATTCCGAAAATGTGACAAAAATTCCAAAACATGACAAGCGAACATCCTTAAGACATTCTTTTGTACTTTCTTTGTGTTGGGGAAACCAAATTAACTATTTCCTAGCAATAATGCATATTTTATGTTGACTAGTTGATGCATTCATGATTTAACTTTGTTTTATTACAACATTTACAAAAACACCCCAAAAACAAATATGCTGGATAAACACAGAACTTGTAAGAATCAATGCTGACTTTCTGAGCACGTGTTAAATCTTACCATTCTAAATGAGTTGTCTAGAGGCCATCTGTCAAAACTGTGTCTTAGGAAGGCATACATGTTTTTCTGTAACATATTGGGTATAATTGACCTACGGAAATAATATGTACAAAGTTCAAACAAAAATAATATAACAAAAAGTGCTGTTAACTTTGTATTAATCATATGTGTAACAATAATATATGTCTATATTAAACCATGTCCCAAAGAGCCTAAAAAAGAATCTCCAAAATTGTACAAGGTTAACTTTGCCTGTTGGAAATTGAAACCTTATGTTATTAAACAGTTAAAACATACAGTACATAATTTCACGGACAGTAAATTTTCTGTTATGTGCTTTTCATCATGTGCATACATATTTGTAAGTGAACATATTTTACTGCGGAATAAAAAAAAAATGTTTATAATATCAAGGTAACAAACATGCATTCAATGCATGAAACTCAATTTAATTTCTTGATTTTACCGATGATCAGTTACTGTCTGCTGCAAAAAAAAAGTACCAATTTAAACGGACTTATAGGGGGGTCAAGACTGAATCTTTAGATTTTAAATCTGAAAAGGGCATCCGACTTATAAGCGGATCGACTTATACTCGAGTATCTACGGTACCTAATAACTTATCCTTTATAAAATAGATAACAACATTACAAAAATTGTATTCTGGTTTTTTTTAAAGAAAGATCAAGGTCTATTTACCACAGTTTTATCAAAAGATTTCAATTTTACTTTAAATCAGTTTTTAAAAAAGATTAATTTTCATAATGTTGAATATATCAGCTGAGGCCCGACTCTGGGTGCAAGGTTTTCTCGCTGTGTTGAAAACCCATTGTGACCTTGACCTGTTTTCTGCTCTATGGTCGGGTTGTTGTCTCTTTGAACCATTCCTTGTTTCCATTCTCAATTTTATTTTGAGTTAATTTAGGACACTAGAACTGTTATATTGATTACCTTTTAAACTCATCCAATGGAGACATGGGGTGTGTCTGGTTCGGTGAAGGGATGACATCATGTGATGCTGTGTTAACAAAATGGTGGACATGTTTTATCATCATCCTAACTAGTCTGACATGCTCCAAACTTGGCATGAAGTGCTCCTGTAAAATTTAAAAGTCACATGACATGTTTAATCATAATTCATCACAAGTATGTTTACTCTTACCAGTACATTATAAAACATACATTAATGATGATTAAAGTGTTTCTCGTTTTTGGTCCCCTACCGACAAAGTCGAAGGGGACTTTAGGTTTGCACTCTGTCCGTCTGTCTGTCTGTCTGTCCATCAGTCAGTCAGGCAAATCAGTTTTCCAGACTTTTTTTCTTCATGCTTGAAGATATTGATTTGATATTTGGTGTATAATGTTTTATCATGACAAGTTACAGGTCAAGTCCAATTTTCACAAGTTTATTTATATAGATAAGACTGTTGGTTTTCCTGTTTAAATGGTTTTACACTAGTCATTTTTGGGGCCCTTTATAGCTTGCTGTTCGGTGTGAGCCAAGGCTCCGTGTTGAAGACCGTACTTTGACCTATAATGGTTTACTTTTATAAATTGTGACTTGGATGGAGAGTTGTCTCATTGGCACAATACCATACTTATATCTAACAAGAGTGCACACGCTGAAATGTCTCGCCTTCTTTACTAATCATTGATATTATGTTGATAGACCTAAATATAAAGCTTTATTACAACTGTCACATAAACTCAACATTAACCAAGAAAACAAAACATTGATCAATGAACCATGAAAATGAGGTCAAGGTCAGATGAACCATGCCAGGCAGACATGTACAGCTAACAATTCTTCAATACAACAAATATAGTTGACTTATTGCTTATAAATTAAGAAAAACAGACCAAAACACAAACACTTATCACTTAGCAATGAACCGTGAAAATGAGGTCAAGGTCAAATAAAACCTGCGTAACAGACATATAGATCATGAAATATTTCCATACACCAAATATAGTTGACCTAATGCATAAAGTATTTGAAAAATAGACCAAAACTCAAAAACTTAACTTTGACCACTGAACCATGAAAATGAGGTCAAGGTCAGATGACACCTGTCAGTTAGACATGTACACCTTACAATCATTCCATACACCAAATATAGAAGACCTATTGCATAAAGTATAAGAAAAACAGACCAAAACACAAAAACTTAACTATAACCACTGAACCATGAAAATGAGGTCAAGGTCAAATGACACCTGCCATTTGGACATGTACACCTTACAGTCCTTCCATACACCGAATATACTAGCCCTATTGCTTATAGTATCTGAGATATGGACTTGACCACCAAAACTTAACCTTGTTCACTGATCCATGAAATGAGGTTGAGGTCAAGTGAAAACTGTCTGACGGGCATGAGGACCTTGCAAGGTACGCACATACCAAATATAGTTATCCAATTACTTATAATAAGAGAGAAATTAACATTACAAAAAATCTGAACTTTTTTTTCAAGTAGTCACTGAACCATGAAAATGAGGTCAAGGACATTGGACATGTGACTGACGGAAAGTTCGTAACATGAGGCATCTATATACAAAGTAGGAAGCATACAGGTCTTCTAACTTCTAAAATATAAAGCTTTTAAGAAGTTAGCTAACGCCGCCGCCGCCGCCGCCGGATCACTATCCCTATGTCGAGCTTTCTGCAACAAAAGTTGCAGGCTCGACAATTAAAGTAATATGGCACAAAATGGTGGAGGGTAAATTTTTAAGCAGACCATTCTTGATATGTAACATTTTCTTTAAATTGACTTGTCTGACATTGAAAATATAGGTTCATAGGAGAAATGAAGAATTCTTCTTTTTACACTGTTTTTTTGGACAGTTGCCTAAATCCCTAAAATCATTCAACCACAGAAAAACCCTGTATAAAATAATTAGAGTGGGTGGGTATTCTGAGTTTCAATATATTCAAATAATTAAACAAATATCATGCATACACACTCATTTGAAAAAAAAATTTCAAAAGAATAATAATAACAGGAAAGTTAAAAAATAAATAGTAGATGACAAAACAAATATACAGATATGAAAAATCCTTCTTTATAAATACGAAAAAATGCCCAAGGAATTTATTCATTGAAATTTAAAAATCTAAACTAAAATTCAATCTAATAACTAAGGGCTATTCAAGAAAAAGGCGTCATGTAGAGGGCAGTATGCCCATGAAATTAAGGGATTCCCCATACACATTAAAATTAAGGTAAAAGATTTGTTTTACATAGAAAATTTTGAAATTCTACCCCCCATCAACATAATTATTAATCAATGGCATTCTGCCCCCTAGTGACACCTCTTTCTAGAATAGCCTTAAATTTCCACCTTAAAATTTACAGCAATCTATAAATAATAAATCATTTATATCTCAGACACATATATATATATTCAAGCATTTCACATTTAACAAACATCTATTTATCAACATAATCAATAATAAATAAGCCACAACAATGGTAAATAACTGTGCTAAGAAAAGCTGTATATATACATGCTTTACTTACAGTAAAATGACTAAATATATACTGATGGCTCATATACTGAAATACATGTTCCTGATTATATATATTTATATTGAACATGTGTACTTAGTTTAAAGTGAATACAACTTCATGGTAAACTACCTTACAAACTAAAAATTAAAAAAATTAACTAGAGGCTCTAAAGAGCCTGTGTCGCTCACCTTGGTCTATGTGAATATTAAAGGAAGCAGATGGATTCATGACAAAATTGTGTTTTGGTGATGGTGATGTGTTTGTACATCTTACTTTACTGAACATTCTTGCTGCTTAAAATTGTCTCTATCTATAATGAACTTGGCCCATTAGTTTCAGTGGAAATGTTAGTAAACATTTACAAATTTTATGAAAATTATTAAAAATTGACTATAAAGCACTTTGCTGAACATTATTGTTGTTTACAGTTTATCTCTATCTATAATAATATTCAAGATAATGACCAAAAACAGCAAAATTTCCTTCAAACTAACAATTCAGGGTCAGCAACCCAACAACGGGTTGTCCGATTCATCTAAAAATTTCAGAGCAGATAAATATTAAACCTGTTAAACAATTTTACCCCATGTCAGATTTGCTCTAAATGCTTTGGGTTTTGAGTTATAAGCCAAAAACTGCATTTTACCCCATGTTCTATTTTTAGCCATGTCGGCCATCTTGGTTGGATGGCCGGGTCACCGGACACATTTTTTCAAACTACTAACCCAAAAGATGATTGTGGCCAAGTTTGGATTAATTTGGCCAAGTAGTTTCAGAGGAGAAGATTTTTGTAAAAGATTACTAAGATTTACGAAAAATGGTTAAAAATTGACTATAAAGGGCAATAAATCCTAAAGGGGTCAACTGACCATTTCAGTCATGTTGACTTATTTGTAAATCTTACTTTGGTGAACATTATTGCTGTTTATAGTTTATCTCTATCTATAATAATATTCAAGATAATAACCAAAAAGAGCAAAATTTCCTTAAAATTACTAATTCAGGGCCAGCAACCCATCAACGGGTTGTCCAATTCATCTGGAAATTTCAGGGCAGATAGATCTTGAACTGATAAACAATTTTACCCCTGTCAGATTTGCTCTAAATGCTTTGGGTTTTGAGTTATAAGCCAAAAACTGCATTTTACCCCATGTTCTATTTTTAGCCATGGCGGCCATCTTGGTTTGATGGCCGGGTCACCGGACACATTTTTCAAACTACTAATCTAAAAGATGATTGTGGCCAAGTTTGGATTAATTTGGCCCAGTAGTTTCAGAGGAGAAGATTTTTGTAAAATATTACTAAGATTTACGAAAAATGGTTAAAAATTGACTATAAAGGGCAATAACTCCTAAAGGGGTCAACTGACCATTTCAGTCATGTTGACTTATTTGTAAATCTTACTTTGCTGAACATTATTGCTGTTTACTGTTTATCTCTATCTATAATAATATTCAAGATAATAACCAAAAACAGCAAAATTTTCTTAAAATTACTAATTCAGGGGCAGCAACCCAACAACGGGTTATCGGATTCATCTGAAAATTTCAGGGCAGATAGATCTTCACCTATTTAACAATTCTACCCCATGTCAGATTTGCTCTAAATGCTTTGGTTTTTGAGTTATAAGCCAAAAACTGCATTTTACCCCTATGTTCTATTTTTAGCCATGGCGGCCATCTTGGATGGTTGGCCGGGTCACCGGACACATTTTTTAAACTAGATACCCCAATGATGATTGTGGCCAAGTTTGGTTTAATTTGGCCCAGTAGTTTCAGAGGAGAAGATTTTTGTAAAAGTTAACGACGACGACGGACGACGGACGACGGACGCCGGACGACGGACGCCAAGTGATGAGAAAAGCTCACTTGGCCTTTTAGGCCAGGTGAGCTAAAAAGGAAGGCTCCCCATAGACTGATGGACAGACAACAGACAAAATTGCAGATACACAGATCAGAAAACATGATGCATTAGGCCTTCTTAGACAAAGCATAAAAACATCACATGCTTAATTTGTTAATCATAGTTTTTGGTGAGGTTCTTGTTGCTAAGTCTTTAGTTTTCTATGTTGTGTTTTGTGTACTATTGTTTGTCTATTGGACTTTTTCTTTTCTAGCAATGGCGTTGTCCTTATTTTGGACACATGAGTTTGAATGTTCCTCCGGTATCTTTCCACCTCTTTTCTAGCAATGGCGCTGTCTGTTTATTTTGGACACATGAGTTTGAATGTTCCTCTGGTATCTTTCCACCTCTTTTCTAGCAATGTTGTTGTTGTCTGTTTATTTTGGACACATGAGTTTGAATGCTCCTCTGGTATCTTTCCACCTCTTTTCTAGCAATGTCGTTGTCTGTTTATTTTCGACACATGAGTTTGAATGTTCCTCTGGTATCTTTCCACCTCTTCTTGTATTTATTGCAGTAGACCTAACAATCCCATAAATATAAACTTATAAAAGTAATAAACTGTTATCACAGAGATATCAGTGGCATAGCTTGCCTCCTGTTTATACCGAGGCAGGGGGTCAGGGGCTGCGCCCCTTAAGCTATAGAGGTCTTTACAATTTGAACAAGAAGAAAATCGTTAAAAATAGTTGCTGTTCAATGTTATTTCATCATAATAATGTTAATTATATGCCTTACTATCTATACTCAAAGCTATAAAAATAACAAAATACCTGAAGGTATCACATTAGACAACCAATGAAAAGTCAGTTTCCTGACTTGCTAGCATTTACAGAAAGCAGGAACATATATATATTGACATACTGTTCCCAACAGAAAGCCAGCTCAAATGCCTAATGGCTCCCAATATATTTCCAAGCCGTAGTACACTCTAATATAGTTGGCTGTACCTCACACGTCATATCACAAGAAATCATGACCTTGCTCGGTGGATAGAAGAAACCTGTACAAAATGTTCAATACAGAAAGAAAAAAAACGCAAATATTAAGGTTTATTTGTAATAAGTTTTGTGATGATCATTTATTTGGTCGTAGGTCACGAATCAACGAATTATAGATAATCACCACAAAATGACAGCTGGATTGAACAAACGAATTTCAGGATAACCTAGGAGAAAAACATATGCTACATGTAAAGTGCAGCACCGCACTTGTTTTAGTGGTGTATTCCTTCGAAGGTCTTGTAATTATATATTGAATGATTTTTAACTTTTTTTTTCATTCACGATGAACAACCGGCGAATAACTAACATTTACTTTATTCTGAAGTCTTCATTATAAATGAACAGTATTTGGTTGATTTTTTTTTATATATAAACTGACATTGTGTATTAACTAACAGACATATTTCTCTGGAATTAGTGATTCCTTTAAATATTTTAAATTCCCTGCTTGTGAAAACGTACTATGAATTTAAAATAGCGAGAATAAAACTTGAGAACCACAACATATAAATTATTTTCTGTGCACTATAATATATAAATACATATTTTGTTTTGTTTAGTACCAAAGTCAATGAACATAGTCGTAGGGGAACATGTCAACAGTTATAAATGAGGGTTTGAATGCTTAGAATGGGATTATCAAATATTTATTTTTTAATCATTGTCGCCCATAATTTGATTTTCCTTTATTTTATAATTTAGCACCATTTTAAATCCATATTCTTTTAAATTTAAATTAATTTCAGGGCCGATTTTTCTGTTTTCTTTAAAAAAAACCTCACCCAGGCCCTCATATACTAGAAATTATTCTGACACAAAATTGACTAATTGACCTAATTCAATGGTAAAGTGATTTGATTGGGTGACTCGTGAGTTGCATCCTCATCTATTCTACTCACTGTTTTCGCTTGCAATGGGGTAGGACAAAATAAATCTGTTGTCGATTTCCTTTTACTATGACAAACTTGAATTACAGAAAACTACCGTAAAGGGTATTTCCAAGTAGAGGAGGGATAATTAATTTAAATGTTCCCATAAGTCTTGAATAATTTGTAAAGGGTATGAATCAATAACCGCACCAACAAGACATAACAAGTTGCTACATTATTGTTTAGGAGCCAGTTTGCTGCATTAATCATTTAAAAGAAAATGCAGTGAAGGAAATTTTTTTTTTTTTTTTACCGAGGAACTGCCTCGTTTGCCTCAACGTAAGCTACGCCCCTGGATCATATGTCTGGCTTTTCTGTAATTTCGATAATGCAAATGTTGAAAATAACAAGCATTCTGTGAGTATTGCATGGCAATGCATAGTCCCCTACCGGTTAAAAATTCATTGTAATGGAACTAAATTCTAACTTGATCTATAACTTGTCATGGTGTAAACTACATAAAATAACAAACAAACCTACCAGTAATTTCTTCAAAAAATTTACTAAAGAAAAGGAAAAAATTCCAAATGTCATTTATCTTAATACAATGTCTTTTACAAATTTAAAAAAAAAGAAAGTTATTTCCCTTTGAACAGAAATCTAGTAATTTTAAAATAAGTATTTCAACAAAAATTTAATTCTAGGGAAAGAGCTTTAACTGAACAAGGAGAAAAGCTAAAATCATGAAAATCAAACTTGACCTGTAACTTGTCATGATAAAACAATACACCAAATATCAAATCAATATCTTCAAAGTTCAAGCATGAAGAAAAAAGTCTGGAAAACTGATTTGCCGGACAGACGGATGGACAGACGGACAGAGTGCAAACCTAAAGTCCCCTTCGACTTTGTCAGTAGGGGACTAAAAAAGCAACACTTTAACATGTAAGTTTTGCAAATATCCAAGGTCAAATAACCATGACTGAATTAACATGACTAAAAAATCTCCATGGAAATGAGATGTGCCAATGCTAATACAACTGCATACCAAATACCATTGAATTATCATAAGTAGTTCCCTTTAAACAAACCTAAACACAAACTAATACATGTAAACTAAGCAAAATTTCAAAGTCAATAAACCATAACTGAGCAGGCGGGGTCAAATAATCTCCATGGTAATGAGATGTGCCAATGCTAATACAACTGCATACCAAATATCAATGACCTACCACTAGTGGTTCTCCATGCCATAAACCTACCTAATCACAAACTAATACATGAAAACTAAGCAAAAGTTTCATAGTCAATAGACCATGACTGAGGAGGCGGGCAAAATAATCTCCATAGAAAAGAAATATATCAATGCTTATACAACTGCATACCAATTATCATTAACTTACCACTAGTACTAGTGGTTCCCCATAAACTGACCTAATCACAAACTAATACATGATAACTAAGCAAAAGTTTCAAAGTCAATAGAGCATAACTGAGGGGGCAGGGCCAAATAATCTCAATGGTAATGAGATGTGCCAAAACTAATACAACTGCATACCAAATATCTTTGACTTACCACTAGTGGTTCACCATAAACAAGACCTACCGGTAATCACAAACTAATACATTGATGACGCCGCCGCAGCCATCGCCAACACCGGAAACAGCATACCTATGTCTCACTTTTTTACTCCGTCAAGCGAGACAAAAACAGATACTCATATTTCACTTTTTCTACACTTATCCTAAAGGCGAAGGAAATTCTTCTCAATGGAGATCCCAGCCTCTTACATACAATTTCTAATGTTTGATAAAATCTACAGGTCTTACAAAAATTGATTTTCATTGTTAACAACTTAAAATTTCTTAGAATACAATGCCATTAAAATTTTTTCAGACATATTACTGATTACTTTAATTTTAACCAGGGGATACCAATCCAATATAGAAGCTATTAGTAAATATATTTTAGTTTTTAAGAGAGAGTAAAGATGAAAAAAATAGATTAGCCATGAGGCAAATCATTAAACTGATAAACTTACACCTTTCCTGCTTAACCTTGGAAAAGAAAGTAATATAATTATTTGACCCTTGAACCTGATACTGTGGATTCATTTATTTTCGTGGTGACCAATTTTCGTGGATTGAGGAAAACTTGCAATTCGTGGATGTTGGATTTCGTTGTTTTCCAAAAGTCTGCATTTAATCATACAACAAATTTGCAATTCGGTGACCATTTAAATTTGTGGTTTCCATGTACCCATGAAATCCACCAAAATTGGTATCCAACAAATAAAAATGAATCCACAGTATTAAAAAAATTAATGCAAGAAACCTTTGACATGTATTATCAAGATTTTCTTGAAATCATGCCGTCTTTATAATATGTATTCAAAAAGTAGTCTAACCCCACTACATCTTCATGTGCCTGTCAAAAATAAGGAACCTTATTTTGTACATGTAGATAGGTTGCTGTCTCATTCAGGTATACCCCATCCCCTTTAAACATCATCAAATTCAATGCAATCAAGAATGGAAAATAAGAAGTGCCTTTAGATTCAACAAACATTTACTTCTCAGCCCTTATATATTGTGAACAACCACAATAAAAAGAAAGTAACTGTCTTTACTAAACTTTACCAATATAAAAGTAGATAAATTATTATATAACAAGAATGTGTCTATAGTACATGAATGCCCCACTTGCACTATCATTTTCTATGTTCGGTGGTCAGTGAAATTGGGGTAAAAACTCTAATTTTGCATTAAAATTAGAAAAATATATCATAGGGAAAATGTGTACTAAGTTTTAAATTGATTGGACTTCAACTTCATCAAAAACTGCCTCGACCAAAAACTTTATCCTGAAGCGAGACTGACGGAGCAACGGACGAACGAACTGACACAATGTCCCTCTTTTATCGTAGGTGGGGCATAACAAAATTATAATGGGTAGATTACTCTTCCTCCTTTACTACCTACCATGTGTATTGGACTAATCATACTTTTTTCACTGTCTATAGCATTCTGATTCAACCAAAATTCTATAAATATCTGAAATAAACAATACAAACATGGTTTTGAAAAAGCTATTAACTTGACTATAAAAGTTATTTAGTTGAAAATGCTGAAACATTAAGCAATGGATTACTAGTGGATATTTGCCATTTCCAATTACAGGTTTGTATAGTCTGCGGTTTTATTCTCCAAAATTTAATCTGCCAGACACATGAGACAGGGGTGCAGACTAAATGCAAGAAATAAGAGAATAAAAATATGATTTTGCAAGGTTTGTTTACATTCTGCCATGTTTGAATCGTTACTGAAATTTTAGAGGGCACTCTTATCATTTTCAAAACTAATAAATTTACCTAATCCATATTAATATGTAATTTTTATTCAATATCAAAAATATAAAATTCAAAACTAAATGCTTCACTACAAATTATCTACTGATCTTTGATCATGGTAAAACTTACCTGTAGCAATGTTTCTGACCTCCATACTTCAGCCTCACTCTGACCTAAAACTGATGAATTCTGGGAATGCTGTTTCTGTGATGCAATAAAACTAGCTTTTAATAATCCAAATGTTCTTGGACTTGTATTGGTTTTACTTCCAGGACTGAAATATAATGTACAGTATAAACATCTATACATCATTTGATCGATTGTGGCAGCATCTATCGTTTAAAGCAGCACATTTACAATTTCTTGTTTTTCATTTTTGCTCATGCACTTTGTCTATATGCCTTTTTGTGTTTCTTTGTTTCATATTTTTTTTGTTTTATAGTGATTAAGATTATAACACAATGTTGACTTCTGTACCCCAATTTTTGACATTTTTACCTATTATGTCTGTTTGTTTTGTTCACACATCGTTGTCAATATAATGGAATTTTTAATTTGCGGCTGTCATACAAGTGAGAGATTTAGATAGCTATAAAACCTGGTTTGATCCACCATTTTCTTCATAAGAAAATGCCTGTACCAAGTCAGGAATATGACAGTTGTTAACCATTCGTTTGATGTATTTGAGCTTTTGATTTAGCCATTTGATTACAGATTTTCCATTTTTAATTTTCCTCAGAGTCTTTTTTTTGTTATTTTACTTTTTAGTGGTAAGCTTAAGTGATCTCTCTTACCTGTACATCTTTGAATGTATCACAGGGCTTCTGATTGGTGACTGTTGATGTGGCACAGGTGGCAGGGTGGATTTATTGAGTGGCAGGAAGTAGTTGAGATAATCATCTAGTAAACACGGAAACAAGTTGTCTGTCAAGTTTTTCCAGGCTAAATTCTGCCAGTTTAACAAACAATGGGCAAAATAGAACATGTAATATTCAAATGCTGCTGTTAATATGTTAAGGCATAAAAATGAAAAAAAAACAATATTTCTTTCTTAAGGTGGTACCTAACACTACAGGGAGATAACTTTGTAAAAATCAGCTAAATGTTTAAATCACGTTATTTTTGTTGAGGAAATATTAAGCTTCTTAATGATGAAAATTAGTGTTTGTCAAACTGCTATATAACCAACGAAATGTTTCTGATAAAGTGGTTGGTTCAAATTTTTTGAAATTTTTATGTTTTTGTCAAAGGGTCAAAGTAAACATTTTGTTAAAATTTTATGAAAATTAAACGAGCCAAATTAATATTAGTCAAGGTGTTGGGTACCACCTTAAGAACTGTAAAAACAACATTTGTTTAAATCTCTTAACTATATTCAATGACAATATAAGACCTGCAAAAATCCAATGCATTTACGATTTTCAAAGGAAATTTACCTGAGGAGATATTTTTCAAAGTTGGCCTTTTAATAGTGAAGGGGTGAAAAAAGAGAGACCAATATACATTAAACAACCATAGTTTATTCTCGTCCAATGAAGTAACCATGAGAAATTCACAGATATTCACTACTATTAAATAATTTCATACATCATGTACATATTGATTAAAATGACTCAAAGTTTTTATTTGAATCAGGGAAAAAAATTAACGGTCACCTAGTCGCCCATGGCGACCAGAAATTGACCTGGGCGATCTTTTTATTCAGTTGTGGTATCCCAGGTGGGGAATTGAAAAAAGTGCTCGACTGACGGAAATCCGCCATTTACCGTGGCTCCAAGTACAATGAAGTTCTTCACTGACAAATATATAAACTCAAAAAGAAAAAAACCTTTTTAAAATGTATACAGGCAAGTGTCTGGAGTCGTATTGTCGCAAAGTGGCAGTCGCAATAAACAAGGATGTAAAATCAGTGTGTACCTTTGACTAAATATAGTTCACGTTAATGCAGTTCACTGATTGGTCGTCAATTTTAAGTCGGAGAGTATCATATGTTTCGTGTTTGCAAGGATAACAAGAGAGACGTTCCGATGGTCATTAACAATATAATGCGATCAAAGATCATCAAATATCTGTTCGGTTTTGGCTCTAAGAAAGCGAAGAAAGTCAAACCCCCACTAGCAAGTTCAGCCCACATTTGGGGCTTCACCGCTGATAGTAAAATAAAGTGGGCTACTAACTTTTTGTCTGGGCTTACTGATTTTCAAGTCTAGTAGCCACTAGCTACAGGCCTTAAAAAGTTAATTTTGACCCCTGTGAATAAAGAACTGTGTATACAAATGAAAGAACGAAATTAAGAATTTCCATAACTTAATTTATAAAAAGCATTTTTTTATTCATCAACTTAACATTGATGTTCTTGTTTCTTTATTGAATAAATAGCTAAAGGCATGCAACAACAAAATTCTTATCAAATTACTTAAGATGATACATAACCTTTACTCCAAAGCATTTCAAACACAATATTTCTGACAAAAAAACGTGCTGTTACTACCAAAATACAAGTCACTGTAAACATTGGTATATAAAGGATACAAAGGAGTATAAGATGTGAGCCATATCCCTGTGTCTGTAACTTATTGATGTAGAAATATGGTATGTTTCCTTCTTCTATTATCTGTCTTGATGGTCCCTGAAATCAGAAAAATAGAAATAAATAAGAATATAAATTGAATATTGGCAATGGCAGGTCAATATTAAATTCACAGGAGATTCTCTTTATAGTAAAAACAAGTTGCAAGATTCCAAGAGGCAATCAATACCAAGAAGAGAAAAAGGCAGACATCACCTTTATTGATCTTTATTGTGAGTGTCAATAACCGAGGTAAAAGTCTCATGTAACAAATATGCTTTTCAGAAGATTGTTCCAATGATGCCTATGCCCAATCAAAATGGCTTTCGCCTTACATCATTGTCTGCAGTTTTTGAATGTTAAATAGTTGTGTAGAGCTTAAACAGAGATCGGTTTGGCACGTTTTAATTGACTTGTTCCTAAATGTAAGCAGGGCCAATGCCATGCAAAGCACAGTACATATTAGTGAGTATTATGTATTGTTGTCTGTATTGGTCATACACACATCTTCCCTACAATAGAACTTACCGGTATATGATGTAGAGGAAATTCATACACACATCTTCCCTACAATAGAACTTACCGGTATATGATGTAGAGAAAATTCATACACACATCTTCCCTACAATAGAACTTACCGGTATATGATGTAGAGGAAATTCATACACACATCTTCCCTACAATAGAACTTACCGGTATATGATGTAGAGAAAATTCATACACACATCTTCCCTACAATAGAACTTACCGGTATATGATGTAGAGAAAATTCATACACACATCTTCCCTACAATAGAACTTACCGGTATATGATGTAGAGAAAATTCATACACACATCTTCCCTACAATAGAACTTACCGGTATATGATGTAGAGGAAATTCATACACACATCTTCCCTACAATAGAACTTACCGGTATATGATGTAGAGGAAATTCATACACTCATCTTCCCTACAATAGAACTTACTGGTATATGATGTAGAGGAAATTCATACACACATTTTTCCTACCATAGAACTTACCGGTATATGATGTAGAGGAAATTCATACACACATCTTCCCTACAATAGAACTTACCGGTATATGATGTAGAGGAAATTCATACAACAGACTGACATCTGTTTGAAGATTATATACAAGTGTCAGCAATGGACCTTCTGAACCAAGGAATTCTCTGGCACATTCAAACTCTTCTAGGTTGTTTCCACGACTAATGGAGTGAAGCTGCCATCCCACCTCTGATCCAAAACCAAATATATTAGATAATATTGATGGCAAGGCATTCTTTAATTCCTAAAATCAAAACCAAAAATATAAGATAATATTGATGGCAAGGCATTCTTTAATTCCTAAAATCAAAACCAAATATATTAGATAATATTGATGGCAAGGCATTCTTTAATTCCTAAAATCAAAACCAAATATATTAGATAATATTGATGGCAAGGCATTCTTTAATTCCTAAAATCAAAACCAAATATATTGGATAATATTGATGGCAAGGCATTCTTTAATTCCTAAAATCAAAACCAAAATACAAGAAATCAAACAAGTGAAACTGCGTAATACTGCTCACTGATGATATCCCGACACAACTAGATAATTTTAATAGTGTAAAAATATGTAAGTGTTCGGTAAACAGGAAGTTGTTAAGTGATGAATCTGAAAACACACCAAATGGTAAAGCTGACCCATATGAACCCTGAAACCAAATTTCAGAAAACCTTATAAGTAGTTCCTTAGACAGATTAGATGAACAATATTCATGGGATGAACAGACAGATAGAGGTAAA
This sequence comes from Mytilus galloprovincialis, assembly GCF_965363235.1. Lineage (NCBI taxonomy): Eukaryota > Metazoa > Mollusca > Bivalvia > Mytilida > Mytilidae > Mytilus > Mytilus galloprovincialis. The sequence goes on along the minus strand of NC_134842.1, from coordinate 80,392,816 downwards.
ACAGTATATCCCCACTTTTTAAAACAACGACAGACAGATAGAGGTAAAACAGTATATCCCATTTTTTTTCAACAACGAAGACTATACAATAAACCAACTTATGCTTCTGAGAGATTAACTTTGGCCACTTTTGTGCATAGAAAAATTAATTTTGAATATAAGTTGTCGCAAATATGTCAAACTAGTGAACTCCCTTCAAAGACTACATTGATCAACAAATTCTTAAACTGCCAAAAATAAATTGTTAAATTTTCTTGGCTTGAAAATATGCATGAAAATATTGGCAACTGGTTTATTTTCATTCATGATTTAAGCAAATAACAATCATTCAATCACTTTTTTTAACATGAATTTCATGTATATATAATTATATACCTTTAAATTTGTGTACATCTTTTAGATACAGCGTTCTCACTAAGGACTTTTGAAGGCTAGTCCAGGGACTCATAATTTTTGGCAATTGTGATTCAGACAAAGAATTTTTTTTTTTTGCTATATATATATAATTATTATCCAACTCTCTGTGACAAACATGACAAACCAGAGCAAGGAATTGACATTTTAAATCTCTTTCTATGAAATGATAGCAAACTTGTGTGACCAGTCAATCAAGCATTAAAAATTCTTAGCCCAATTCAAATTTGATGGCTACTGTGCACCAGAGAATTCCCATTCTGCATTAAAATATATAGCATGTATTGTATACATTTTGCTTATCTTTTGACAAAAATTAGTACCTGTGTTCCTGCTGAATCTATAATGTTCTCTATCTCATTGCATCTCTGTAGTAAAGGTCTGGAGTAGGCCAACTGTAGTCTAGACTATAACAGAAAACACTTTAGTTTTAACACATGTGGATCAGTAATTAGACATGTTAGATGTAAAGTTTAATATTTGGTATAGTAAAGGTCTGGAATAGGCCAACTGTAGTCTAGACTATAACAGAAGATACTTTAGTTTTAACACATGTGGATCAGTTATTAGACATGTTAGATGTAAAGTTTAATATTTGGTAAGTGTTTCTTGTATGTATTTAGATCTGTTGTTACATCTCTGTATAATTTGTTCAAAACAAGCATGACATGTATACTAGACTTTGTTGGAATTTGAGGTTGATAGCTGGTAATGACATAATTTGACTACAATGAACATGATGAATAACATGTATAGTGTCATGAGTGTAGGGCTTATTTTTTATTTTAGCATATTTTCAATTAATTTAATGATAAAAATTCAGGTGGCTGTGCCTTTTTAATTATATAAAAAAGACCCCCTTTGCAGATTTTCATATTAAAATTTAAATCACAGATTCACCCCCTTTTCTCCTAATAAGAACATCCAATAAATTTCAAATGAATTTTTACAGTAAATATGAAAAATTAACAAATTGAAGCATCCAAGGATGTCAGTCTGCTCCAGAAGCAACGAAGCATCAAATCCATTTTGGCGAGCAAATATCCACCTTTTTATATGGGACGAGCTCTGATGTCCCACAGCCCAGCTTGTCCGGCAAAACAGCCATAATTTTGGACGTCAGAGTAATCTCGGACTAGGAAAGCGATATACAAATTTTAAGACATTTTATACAGGGATTTAAAAAACATAAAGACAGCATTTTCTCAATGGCCATCCTCCTTCGCAGGTTTAAAATGTCCATAGTTTGTGCATGAGTGTTCCCAACCTGCTTGACTCATATTCATAGACATAATAAAGAGAACCCTAGGCTATGTAAAAGTTAGTCCGAGATTACTCTGACGTCCAACGTTGGACGTCAGAGTAATCTCGGACTATGTAAAGGTGCACACTCATAAGCAATAGAAACTGGTAGGTATGCAAGACCAATGATACACTCTGATGAGAGATTTTGTAAATTTTGCACAGGAAAAATTGAAAATGAGATACATTTCTTGATTGAATGTCCTCAATATAACAAAATTAGATCTAAATATAAAATCAATGATATTAATTCAAATAATTTGGATGAAAATTTTACCAAAATGTTAAATCCTATGTCTGAAAAAGAACTTAAATCTATTTGTATGTATACTGAAGAAGCTTTTTATTTGAGAGACCACCATACTGTTTCATCGGATAATAATCCTTGATAGTAGTTTGTGCATATACACATAAATCTTATATAGGTCAGTGGTCTCGTTAGCCCAAAATAGAAGGACGCTGTTCATAGGTGCCCTCAGCCGCGCCCTTCTGCCCTGACGCCTTTAAAAAAAAAAACATGGCCAAACTCATTAATAATTTCCGTATTTTAATTAAACTAAATGTGTTGGGAATTAATTTTGGAGTTACTTCCCCTGTTTTAGCTTATTACAAATGTGTGCTCCTAAAATAGCATCTATCATTGAAAAAAGGAATAAAGTAGAAATTGAATACAAAATTATATAAAAATGTTACCTTTAGGATCAAAACTTTCTTTGAAAATACAAAAAAAATATATTGCAAATTATTTTTGATAATTATACTTTTAGTCATCATGGTCATGCCGGGACATTTTATATTAAATAGGTAGTATAAGATGGCTATCAGTCTAAAGGGCTTCACATTTGGTCAGTATTAAACATGTTTTGTTTTGCAAAAAAAGTTTAGTTTAATTGGAAGTCGAATTAGAAAAATTCCAGTCTGTATGATGAGACTTAGAAGTTTTTATTACTAATTTTATTGTAGTTCAAAGGAATCTTTAAAAAGCTATGGAAAATAGTTTTGAATTTAATAAAAGTTCTGATTTAAAAAAAATTCTTGTTCAGAGTTAATTGTTATGCTTGAATCTAACAAGATGATTTTTCTAATGCAAATTTTATAGAATAAATAATCAAATCAACAACATATGCATCTTTATTGTCAACATATATACAGTAAAAAAAAACAATGTGAACTTGTGATAAAAAGCCAAGAAAGATACACACAGAAACGTAGACAAAAAAGTAAAATTACGAAAATTTAGAATAATCGTGCTGTATTTGTGTACTCCAATGTGCGCAGACGATCTGCTACTTGTCTCTTCCAAACCTGATGAACTCCAGACTATGATAAACTATATACTTCCCATTTTGCAAAGACAGAAGAATATAAGATAAGGGCTATTTCAAAAAAAATGATGCCTTTCCTTTAAACCTTTGTCAGTCTCTTGTATGATACTATATCTGTAATGTTTTAGGTCAGATAATGTATTATGATTAGTTGGTCCTAACTACCAAAGATAATAGCAGTATGTGCTCTGTTCAAAAAATATTGTCCAAAATTGTACCTCAAAATGTCAGGAGTGTAACGCTTTTAGTGTGACATTTAGAAGAGAGCATGTCCATCCATTGATGATATAGAATAAATAAGGGCAGATACAATACCAAACAATATCTTTCATCCAACTATTATATCTTGACTATGATTTCTTGTTAAATTCTTCCATATATTTACATTTTTATGAGCCTCATAAGGTAAGTCAAATAAGTTTGTGTAAAAAACAAAATGTTAGTAAAAGTCAATATGCTGCCAGAAAATGTCTTTGTAGGTGAAATAACATGTTTCTGTACATCTTGCACGGTTTATTTTTTTTGTTTAGTATCATAGCTTGGCACAGGTGCAACCAGTTGACCCTGAAGTTCTACTACTGGAATATTATGGTTACAATAAGAGGACTACCCAGGTCTGTCAGGAGTGTAACAACTGGGTTAAGATGTATTTTTTTTAGAAACAATGTTGTTATAGTTGTTGTTTTTTCTTGAATTTCAGTGAACATTACCTGTTACAGTTTATCAGTAACAAACATGCCATTATTATGGCCTTCATTGCTTTTGTATGCTCAATAATTCAATGTCAGGAGTGTAACACAAAAAAATGCCTTATTTCAATCTTATAAGCAAAGGTAAGTTATTGGAAGAAAAACAAGCTGACAATTATTATAAAATGACATTACTACACCTCAGCTTAACACAGAATACAAGTCTACATCATTACTTTTGAAATTTTTGAACTAAAATTGCAATTGAACTAGCTTGTTTAAATGTGTTACAGTCCTGACATACAAGTATTGAGCATAAACAAGCAATAAAGGCCATAATAATGGCATGTTTGTTACTGAAAATATGCAACAGATGGTGTTCACACTCAAATTCCAGAAAAGAAAACCAATAATAACAACATTGTTTCTATAAAAAACAACATGAATGTTACACTTAAACATTTTAAAGCGTTACACTCCTGACATTTTTGGGTACATTTTTGGACAATTTTTAATATACAGAGCACATACTGCTACCATCTTTGGTAGTACGAACAAACTTATCATAACACATTATCTGACATAAAAACAGCATATATATAGTATCAAACAAGAGACTGAACAAGGTGTAAAGGAAAGCCATCTTTTTTTTTTAAATAGACAATTAGCAAAATTTGTAAATATGTAAGAAGTATATAATTTTTTTTAACCTGTTCTTAATTTGCACTAAAATAATATGTGAAATATAAAGACTCTACATGATTTCAGGTCAGTTTCAGGTTAAAATATGGTAGCAATAAATTATTGTCAGGAGTGTAACATTTGTTACACTCCTGACAAGTTTCTGATGTAGCTTATCTATAACAAAATTCAATATGATTCTTTATTAAAATAATTGTAACATCTTTACAATGTAATGAGAAAGCCGATCTGTCTTGTAAAAGTGATTTTTCTGCACACTATTCACCAAAGATTCTTAAAAATTAAAGTGTAATTCTCATTAAACATGTTAAAAGTTTGCTCTTTGCTCAGAAATTAAAAAAATATGTAATCAAATATCTAATAAATTTATTTATTTGTGAGATTGTAAATCTAAAATAGATATCATTACTGATTTTCTAAACATTCCATTAAAAAACAGTCTTACAGTTACTGAAAAAATATGTCAGGAGTGTAACAAAAGGATAAAAAACACATGTTTGTATTTTTTAAATGAAGAAAACTTAGAATTGACTGAAGCAATTGTTGTGAAATTTTCAGAGGATGTAATTAGATCATATATGTTTGCTTCCTCATACTTTTTATATAAAATTAAAGCTTTTGCAAAGAGATATAAAAACTTTTGAAATAAGTTATTAAAGAATACACTAAAAATTGGTGAAATTTACATATTTAAAAAAAAAAACTGTTTATAAGTAAAAAAAAATTGCAGGAAAATCATTTAGTACCTTTATTGCAACAAACAAAAAAATTACATTGATGTTTATATTCTTATTTATGTTTGTCAGTTGATATTATTATTTTGTTGTTTCCTTTGAAAAGTGGATGAATTCTTATGAGTAAAATGTTGTTAAAATTTTTGTTTTTATTATTTTGCATTAACCCTTGGTAGTTTTGTAAACTTGAATGTCGCTGGATTAAAGAAAAATGATAGAAAAAAGATTAGCAATGACTTATTTTTTACCATGTTTGTCACACTTTGTCATCATTTTTTTTGAAATAGCCCATAAGTAAGGAAAAAACAAAAGTTATGATATGGAACTCATCTTGAAAATTGCAACCTTTGAAATCAAATGGAAAAGTTCCACATTGGCTCAGAACATGCAGAAGCATTAGAAACTGTAGAAAATTATAAACATATAGGAATTGATAGAGACTCTCGTGAAGTAGAGGCAACAAGGACAATTATTGGAAACCATCTAAAAACTGCAAGACAGACGTCTTACGCACTTATGGGCTCAGGACTGCATGGTTAAAAATGGACTTAACCCAGAGGTGTCATGTAAACTCTGGTCAACGTATGTGGTTCCACGTTTGTTATTTGGACTTGAAATAGTAAATCTTAGTGCTAAAGATATTTCCCATTTAGATATCTTCTGTAATAACTTTCTGAAATAAATTCAAAATCTTCCCGCTAGAGCCTCCAACGCAGGAGCTTATCTACTTCTAGGTCAATTACCTATCATTGCACTTCTACATAAAAAGATCCTGATAACATTTGGTACCATAGCTAGAAGCGACTATGTTGAAAATGATCTTGCTAAACGTCAACTGTCTACAAAAGGAAAAAATTCAAAAAGCTGGTTTATAAGGGCTGACAGGATTTTGAAACAATATAATTTACAGTGTGCCTCAGAGGTTTTACTTAAACCAGAGACAAAATACAAGTGGAAAATGAAAGTAAAGAAGTCTGTTGATGGCTTTTAGTCCGAAAAACTATTTATTGAAGCCAAATCAAAACCGTCATTAGGGTACCTGAATATCAAAAACTGTAAAATTGGTGCTGTTAATTCTATATGGAAGAGTGCAGGTTCGGAACAAATGTGTATATGTAAAGCCTGTTAAATAAGACCAAAATGCTTTTGGATACATTCAATCTACATGTTCTACAGTACAACTGCTCAAAATTTTCAAATGGTCAAAAAACTTCAATTTGTCCACTGTGTGAGGAAGGAACTGAAAACAAGGAACATTTTCTTTTTGTGTGCTCTAGCTTAACAAGTATTAGAGACATTTTTATCTCAAAACTTTATACAGTCGTTGTACCAAAGATTGGAACTGCTGCATGGTCTGACATATGCGTTAGCAACTCAAAAATGATAAAATTAATCTTGAACTGTAGATTTTTCGATTGGTACTACGTGTTAGAGAAAAATGACATTAATTTGGTGGAATCGATTACAAGAAGTCTGTGTTACACTCTCCATGAAAAACATAGTGCTCTCCTTGAAAGTAAATAAAAGGGCCATTTCAAAAACAATGAGGATTTTTACTTTTTGTGGTATATTTTTATATTAGTTAAGTTTAGAATTATAACACAGGTGTTATAAAATGAAGGATAGTCAGGACTAGCTTGCTGCCAAGTTTCATGAAGATATCTCAAACCACTTCAGAGAAATGTTTTAAAAACAGGCCATTTTTGTCAGGAGTGTGACGCTTTTAGCGTGACATTTAAAAAATTAGAAATTTTCAAAGTAGTATTGAAAAAAGTGGATCGTTTTTATGCTAAACTGAAATATTTCTGGTAGTTGCTACATTATTAGTCTTAAATATTTTTGTAATTTTGTCCAATAAAATTTTAAAATAAGTAAACACTGACCTTTATTGTGAAGGCATGTACAAAAAATAAAGTCTTTCAAAAAATGACACTTTTAAAATTAAAGCTTCCTTGTAACCATGTTTTAAAGTCCAATAATGTCAGTATGTGAAATAAGTTTGTATTGGTATATTAGCACTATAATTAAGGGTATGTTGGTGCTCTAAATCACATATTTTATTGTTTTAATGGACACCAAAGAGAGGCACCCAAAAATGTCAGGAGTGTGACAACTGTCTTTAAACATCTACCAAAGGATACATAGGACTTAAATATTTTCTTTTTCTTTATTTTTCAGAAGTGGCTATTCCAAAGAGAAGAAAAAAATTTATTACAACTGGGATATGTTTATATCATAGATGTGGGAGTGCATTATATATGTCAGGAGTGTGACGCTTTTTTTAAGGCATTTTCTGTCAATTCATAATTTCACAAGGACAAGTTCCACAAGTTTCTTTGTGTTAGAAATGTTGAAACCAAGTTATATTCCTATCATTTACCTCTTAAATGTGTTATTTATCATGATTGTTTTGGCACAATGAGTTTTAATTAGTCATTTTTCTATTTTTTGTGCACAGTAATGCAAATTTATCAAAGAAAATAAGTGTGTACAACTATAATATCATATAGGAAAGTGAGGAGATGAATTTTGTACAAAATAGAACAATTATTTTGATTTAAAATGGTATATTTAAAGATGTTTCAAGGATTAACCATTCAGATGTAATTCGTCACACTCCTGACATGAATTTAACAATTTAAGAAAAATATGAAAATGAGCTTTATTTTTAGGACAGATAATTGAAAGACAGCTAGTAAAATGAAGAAACTTTTGGTAAAACTTCCATTCCTTAAAACATCTACTAGATTTGCCGAAATAAGCAGGGCAAAATTCTCTAGAAGAAATCAATCAAAGAAAGAGACTTCGAAAGAGAGAACCCCCAAATACTGGCTGAATCTGAAATTAAAAGATGATCAGAGGAAGTTGGACCATCTTTAACAAAATAAAAACCTATAAAACCAAGCTAACAAAAAAAGGCTTAAAGAAAGAAGAACTTTGAATTCCAAATTTGATAAACAATATAAAGAAAAACAAAGGCAGTGGCAGAGAAACAGTAGAAAAAAAGGAAGAAAGATAAAAAAGAAGTTGGGTTGAATAAGGACTTAGAATCGAACAAAAACAGCTCAAAAATTCAAATGAGAACAGATCTGTGACTGTGTCAGATTCCAGATCTACAGTGAGAAAACCTGCACAACACACAAGAAAACAACTGCCACAAAACCCAAATGCTTATGAATGATCTCGTCTGAAGGCCCTTTCTTCTTGGTGTAGCATTTTTTATGATGTGTTTCAAAGTACTCGTCCAAGCATTTGGGTTTTGTGGCAGTTGTTTTCTTGTGTGTTGTGCAGGTTTTCTCACTGTAGATCTGGAATCTGACACAGTCACAGATCTGTTCTCATTTGAATTTTTGAGTTGTTTTTGTTCGATTCTAAGTCCTTATTCAACCCAACTTCTTTTTTATCTTTCTTCCTTTTTTTCTACTGTTTCTCTGCCACTGCCTTTGTTTTTCTTTATATTGTTTATAAAATTTGGAATTCAAAGTTCTTCTTTCTTTAAGCCTTTTTTTGTTAGCTTGGTTTTGTAGTTTTTTATTTTGTTTAAGATTGTCCAACTTCCTCTGATCATTTTTCAATTTTATATTCAGCCAGTATTAGCGGGTTCTCTCTTTCCAAGTCTCTTTCTTTGAATCATTTCTTCTAGAGAATTTTGCCTGGCTTATGTCAGCAAGTCTAGTGGATGTTTTAAGGAATGGAAGTTTTACCAAAAGTTTTTTCATTTTACTAGCTGTCTTTCAACTATCTGTCCTAAAAATAAAGCTAATTTTTATATTTTTCTTAAATTGTTAAATTCATGTCAGGAGTGTGACGAATTACATCTGAATGGTTAATCCTTGAAACATCTTTAAATACAAGAGTGCACACGCTGAAATGTCTCGCCTTCTTTACTAATCATTGATATTATGTTGATAGCCCTAAGTATAAAGCTTTATTACAACTGTCTCATAAACTTAACATTAACCAAGATAACTAAACAAAGACCAATGAACCATGAAAATGAGGTCAAGGTCAGATGAACCATGCCAGGCAGAATGTACAGCTAACAATGCTTCTATACAATATATATAGTTGACCTATTACTTATAGTTTAAGAAAAATAGACCAAAACACAAAAAATTAACACTGTGCAATGAACCGTGAAAATGAATTCATGGTCAAAAGAAACCTGCGCTACTGACATAAAGATCATAAAATATTTCCATACACCAAATATAGTTGACCTATGGCATATAGTATTAGATAAATAGACCAAAACTCAAAAACTTAACTTTGACCACTGAACCATGAAAATGAAGTCAAGGTCACATGACATCTGCCCGCTAGACATGTACACCTTACAATCATTCCATACAACAAATATAGTAGACCTATTGCATATAGTATGAAAAAAACCAGACCAAAACACAAAAATTTAACTATAACCACTGAACCATGAAAATGAGGTCAAGGTCACATGACATCTGCCCGCTAGACATGTACACCTTACAATCATTCCATACAACAAATACAGTAGACCTATTGCATATAGTATGAAAAAACAGACCAAAACACAAAAATTTAACTATAACCACTGAACCATGAAAATGAGGTCAAGGTCAGATGACACCTGCCAGTTGGACATGTACACCTTACAGTCCTTCCATACACCGAATATACAAGGCCTATTGCTTATAGTATCTGAGATACGGACTTGACCACCAAAACTTAACCTTGTTCACTGATCCATGAAATGAGGTCGAGGTCAAGTGAAAACTGTCTGACAGTCGTGAGGACCTTGCAAGGTACGCACATATCAAATATAGTTATCCTATTACTTATAATAAGAGAGAATTCAACATTACAAAAAATCTGAACTTTTTTTTCAAGTGGTCACTGAACCATGAAAATTAGGTCAAGGACATTGAACATGTGACTGACGGAAACTTCGTAACATGAGGCATCTATATACAAAGTATGAAGCATCCAGGTCTTTCACCTTCTAAAATATAAACCTTTTAAGAAGTTAGCTAACGCCGCCGCCGTAGCCGCCGCCGCCGCCGTCGGATCACTATCCCTATGTCGAGCTTTCTGCAACAAAAGTTGCAGGCTCGACAATACCATTTTAAATCAAAATAATTGTTCTATTTTGTACAAAATTCATTTCCTCACTTTCCTATATGATATTATAGTTGTACACACTTATTTCCTTTGATAAATTTGCATTACTGTGCACAAAAAATAGAAAAATAACTAATTAAAACTCATTGTGACAAAACAATTATGATAAATAACACATTTAAGAGGTAAATGATAGGAATATAACTTGGTTTCAACATTTCTAACACAAAGAAACTTGTTGGACTTGTCCTTGTGAAATTATGAATTGACAGAAAATGTCTTAAAAAAAGCGTCACACTCCTGACATATATAAGGCACTCCCACATGTATGATATAAACATATCACAGTTGTAATAATTTTTTTTCTTCTCTTTGGAATAGCCACTTCTGAAAAATAAAGAAGAAGAAAATATTTAAGTCCTATCTATTCTTTGGTAGATGTTTAAAGACAGTTGTCACACTCCTGACATTTTTGGGTGCCTCTCTTTGTATTTTTTTTTAAATGGCCCTAAAAAGAAAGTCCTGTTCTGTGGCAAAAGATATCAGTAATTGAAATCAATGATATAGCAATGTGTTAAGTGAATTTTTGTGAAAGTTTAAAGCATTTTTCAATCTTTGTAACATATGTCAGGAGTGTGACAAAATACTGAAAATAGAAGGCTTTTTCTACATACAATTGCATATAAACGGTACAATGAAATGACATTTTTTTTTTGCAAATGATCACAAAAACTCAGGGCTTTCAAAGTTTACTATTCTAACTGAAATATATTAAGATTCTTTTTATTGGCAAAAACTTCAATCACTAGTTATTATTATTTTTTTCAAATTAAGCTATTCAATTTGATTGTTATTATATGATTTAGCAGAAAAGATGGAAATTTTGGTTTTAAAATTTTTCTTTTTCTATTGACTTTCATTTGGAAAAGGTTTGAGCAATGTTTTTTTAACTGTTTTATTACCAAACTTGTTTATAAGTAGTATGGTTTCTGTTCAAATTTTTTGAGATGTATGTTATTAAAATTTAAGATTATTCAATGTGTCTGTTTCATTCTGCCTGAAACTTTGGAATTATAAAATTTAAAGTATCGGTAATAGGGTAAGACAAAAAGAAATACAAAATATTGAGTTTGAAATTGGACCCCCCATGTCACACTTTTGCCTCATTTTTTTAAAAATGTCCCAAAACATTTAAAAGTTGTAAGGTTTACCAAACTCATAAGTACGTGTAAATAGATAAAATTGTTTAAAAATAATGTATAGTGACTGGAAACAGACTGTAAATATAGTGAAACAAAATTTTACTGGATGAACTCCAGGTTCTCCTGATAGAGGAGGGATTTACAGAAGGTAACAGGTATGGTATCAATATGAATTTAGAATAAATGTATTTACACTTTTGGTATTTAGCTGAATTTTGTCTCCGAATGACCTTAGATCTGCTCCGAATAACCTTCTGACATCAAACAACAATCACTTTTTAATTGTGACATCAAATTTTTTAAATTGTGATGTTAAAGTTTACGGGAACTTGTGTGATTTTACGTAATGGCGGACAAATTTGCATACAACTTCATTACAAGTGTAAATATGTCTATGTAATGGTATTCATAGATTATACTTAGAATGTTATGATATCCATGGAATTTACTTATGACTTGTTGTTACATGCATCTGTATATATCATAAATTTATATGTTGTTAGTTTAATATTATTAATTATTGTCAACAAGTATTCTGTAGGTGTCTGTATTTGAATCACGCCTCTATCATAAAATATGTTTGTAACAATTAACGTTGTCCAGCAATACTTCACTCTGGTTGGGTTTGACCGGCAAACCCAACTTGGCAGCAGAAAAACATAGAGCAACCAGCTCTTCTTTGGTCCCTTCTTCTGTTAGTCCCCTCATTGTTAAATAATGTCGTAAATTGTCTGTTTTCCATGTTTTAAATTCTTTCAACGATGTATTTTGGTAATCAGGATCCATAGTAAAGTATAATAAATATTTTAAAGTGAAAGTAGAAAAACAAACCGGCAGTACGTTTAAACCGGAAGCAGACGATAAACAACAAAGACGTTTCTAAGCAAAACATATAATACAATGGCCACTTACGATACCGATTCCGCGGCCTCTCGACCTTTGACACGGGTCGCCTACGTTCAACATAAAGTAATAGCGATAAGGTGTAAAATTTGTGCTCTTTCCAATAAATATTGAATTGAATATCACCTAAACACAGAAAAAAAGAAATATGCAGGCTTAACAAAACAGACTGGGTCTGATTTCAAAACACAACTAAAAACTAACCAAGACAGAGTTGCCAGTAGTTGTCAATTCCCTCAATTTTCAATTTATATGTTTTTTGTCCAGGTCAAGGGAGGTAATCAAAGGAAAATGGGTTACACTAAAGACGGGTTGCACTAATGACAGGACGATTGCCCGGATAGTGACAGGACTTGTTGCCGACCAGTTGAATATATGTATAGCGTTTAAGTAAATAAAGTTGATCGGACGGTATTCACACTCGCCGTTAAACGCTATACATATATTCAACTGGTCGGCAACAAGTGTTAATATCTCTTTTGTTGGTTACAATATTTGTCACAAAAATTCTGGAATCTGTGAGAATAATAAATATTAGATACGAAAAGATAGTAAAAAAAAATGTTTTTCTCCATAAAAAGTTGACCGGACGGTATTCACATTCGCCAATATATGTTTTAAATATATTGAAATGATCAACACAAATGTTAATATCTCTTTTGTTTTACAATATTCGTTCATGAAATTCTGGAATCTATGAGATTTATAAATATTTTATACGAAAATATAAACTTTATGATAAACAAAAATGTTTTTCTGCCAAAAAAAATAACCGGACGGTGTTGTGTGTGACATTCGCCGATGTACACGTTGATTATACATGTATGCAAGGAATTGTATATTTAAAAGGAATGGAAACGCGGCCGTCTTCAAAGAAAATATTATGATGCATCTCTTGCTTTGACCGGGTGTTGATTACACCCCATCGCTCTAACTGGCTCATTACTTATCTGGTAGAAGTTATCGAACGTGGTCATTTAATTAGCCTGGGATCCGGCCCAATCTAGCTGCGCGTCGTATACTGACAAGATTAGCCAGGACCCCAGGCTATCATTTAATCTGACACTAGTTATCTAACTTGACAATGATATTATTTTCTTCTTAGGCATGTTTCTGTAATAAAAAATAATAAACTAAAATCCTTCTGAGGGGCATTCTTTTTCATGGTGTAAAATAAATCATAATTGTTTTTTTTTAGAAGATGATTCGAAATACCTATTTTATTGTAGAGTAATGGTACTTACATTGTGCAAGTTGCGTTGTGCAAGTACGAACGCGGTATAGTAGGTGATAAATCATGAAACCAAAAATAAATTAATCCAAGAAAAAAATATAACAATACAACCACATGCAAAGTTACTTATAAAAAAACTTTTTATTCTAGATTTTTTTATCTTGATATTTCACGAAGGTATGTCACAATCAGATGATATCGGACATTTTACGAGTTTTAAATAGTTTTCATGCAAAATACAGGAAATTTTAAAAATGTAGTTAAATGACTTTTCAATTGTGAAATATGACTGATAAAGAAAGAAGTTAACAAATCATTATGAAGGGAAGAAAAAAGTAAACAACTGCAGTATATTATCTAGATAACATAACTTAGATTACAGGTGTTATAATAAACAATGGCATGCGGGGTGTTCCAATTTGCAGGTATAATATTTCATGTATTAATGATAAGCTAATTTGTGTCTTACATACTTAAGATGTTAAAAATTAAAAACGCCGAGCTCACCTGTTAATTAATGCTAAATTATGCAGAGATGCAATAAATTTTCTAATTAGAAACAGTTAAAACTTTCCCACATTCGCACTTTATGTATTTTAACACCAAAGGAATACTTTTGCGACCTATAGACTACTGCTCTTCGAGAAAAAAGGAAGGAACAGTTTTGCTGTTGCGTATGGTAATTTGCGGCAACGCTTAATAATGGCAAACTGCATTACCAAACAACGATTTAGTATAAAAAAAAGTATTTACCAAAAAATAAATGAATAACATCGGATATGTATATAAAAAGGCACAATCAATCCCAATCGTAAGTCTTTGTATATATTTCTTGTCTGTTATTTCCAACTTCGTCGGTGTCGAACTTGACTGAACAAAATGGCGTCAATGTGAACTATAAATATGGGATTTTGAAAAATCATAGCAAATTCGTTGTTATCACCATTTTCATAAAACCAACACTATTTGATAGAAAAAAGATTAAGCTTTAAAATTGTATGTCAATGTCACATCTATTTCACGCAGTTATTTAACTCATACCAAAATACAAAGTGTCGATGTATTTGTTGACGCACAACTTCAAATTTTCAACATGTTTCGATATAAAATAATTTACATAGTACCAATTATATTTAGCATTCATAATTTAGACCAAACTGTAGGAAAATATTTCTTCTTTAAAGTGATATCTCATTTTCTCACTTTTTTCTTTCTACTTTTCAATAATATAAAGAAATCGTAGTGCACTCCCAGTTTGATAGACATATTTTGACAGAATAATGAAACTCAAAACAGAAATTTCGAAAAATCGTAGAAAACTCAGAAAAGTAACAAGAAACTTTAAAAAGAGCTTAACGATAGAATAAGGTTTCAGCTTCATAATGATATCAACTGTTTTGTTTTGCGCTTCGTAGTTGTCGAGTTTTTAGAAAAAAATCAAAACACCGTATTTTTTGTTTTGTAATCCGGATGAAACTCCCTCAAGTTTGAAGACAGAGGTCTATTCTAATGAGAATTTACTCAATACAATATTACAAACCTATGTTTAATGAGGCATTAAAATGATACCTAAGGCCTTTCCTTTTTCAAGGAATAAAAGTTTATTCTTGATTTCGGCTTTATCTCTCATTTATATCGTCTCAAGCAAGATGACCCCGTGAATTTAAAGACCGATCTATATGACAGGAAATGGACCACCGTCATGACTTTTCATATTATTCATCATACTTCCGCCTGAGCCAGACATGGATTATAGCTCTGCGGGTGCCCTACGGGTATCCCGATTGATCTCGAGCCGCGTTTCCATTCCTTTTAAATATACAATTCCTTGATGTATGTTAATAAAAAAAAAATTAAGGATTAACAATATTTAAGCAGCTGATTTAAGTCATGAAACTGGAGAAATCTGCGACATCAATAAATATATGATATGTAAATATAAACTTTCTTGAAAAAAAAAATGACCGGACTGAGGTTCCAAGGGTAGGGACATTCAAATAATTGTGCCTCCTAAGAGTCCGCGAAACTCTCAGGATTCACGATTTTGCGTAATATTTGTTCATAGCTTCTGGGTCGGGGTCTTGACGGCCGCCAGATCCCTCACCAAATGGCGAATATATCTTGCCTCACTTTTAAAAGAATCTAGTTAAGCCCCTGGATACAGTAGCAACGAATTCTATAGTAATCAAATTTCGAATGCTTTCGAAGAGAAAATGAAAGACTATAAGGTGATTTTTTTTTTATAACTGAATTTAAATATAGTGACAGACTAGTTAGTGACAGTGCAGTATTATACTAAAGTAACTTTGTGTTCGATGCCCGTGCAAGGTAATCTGTGTCTTTTATTTTCTATCATAAAGGGTCAGAACACGACTTAATACAAGTTTACTCCTTCAATGTTATAGGTCTTATTGCAATACATTGTTGTTATTTTTTCAAATGATTTGATACCAGGAGATTGGTGATCTCACTTTTAATTTAATCCATGTCAGACAGCTATCTAGTTTTATCTGAGATTTTGTATTGTTTAATAAAATGTGCATGCAATTCACTGTAATCTTTGATTGGATTCTAATTGCCAACTTGATTATATAAGTTAATTCAATTAATGTCTCAGGTGTGAAAACTTAAATGACATGATTATTGGCTTGATTGGTGATTACGACAGGTGTCAAAATTAGATAATAATCTTAATTTAATAATAAATATTTTAAATATCAGGTCTTCTAGTGTGCTGGTGAACTTACTCAGGTCAACATTTTGGGCTCAAAGTTTTTATTATAAAGTGTATATTTATAGAGTTCACAGATTCCTTAATTTCATGGATAGATATTTAACATGTGTCGATCAGTACAATATATTTAAAGCATATATATGGGCAAATGTGAATTCCGTCTGGTCAACTTTATTTGCTCAAAAATATTTTTTTTACTATAAATTTAATATTTTCTTATAACATATTTATAAATCTCCAAAATTTCTTAATTTCATCAGAGACATTATATGTCTCTGATTTCATGGACAAATATGGTAAAACAAAAGAGATATTAACATTTTTGTCGATCATTTCAATATATTTAAAGCATATATATCGGCGAATGTGAATTCCGTCCGGTCAACTCTTTTTGAAGAAAAACATTTTTATGTACTATAAAGTTTATATTTTCATATCAAGTATTTATTGATCTCTTAGATTTCTTAGTTTGGTGTAAAAATATTGTAAAACAAATAAGACATAACGCTTTTTTTTATCAGTTCAATATAATTAACGCGTACATCGGCGAATGTGAATACCGTCCGGTCAACTTTTTATGGAGAAAAACATTTTTTTTTATTTTTTTACTTTGAAATTTATATTTTCGTATCTAATATTTATTATTTTCACAGATTCCGGAATTTTGTTGACAAATATTGTAAAACAAAAGAGATATTAACACTTGTTGCCGACCAGTTGAATATATGTATAGCGTTTAACGGCGAGTGTGAATACCGTCCGGTCAACTTTATATACTCAAAAATATTTTTTTCACTTATTTTGTTTGATTTTCATAAAATATATTTTAATATCTTTAAGGTCTACAAATATTAAACAAATCTACTGAATAACAAAAAAGTTATGACTATTTATATCTCGTCCGGTCAACCGTCCTGTCACTATCCGGGCAATCGTCCTGTCATTAGTGCTTCTTCCCACTAAAGACCTGAAAGTGGACCTGAAAAGACCTGAAAATATACGACTAAAATTATTCAAATTGCAATCTAACTTTTTTATTATAGGATGGAATTTCTTCAAGTTGGGATTTTATTAATTGTAAATGTCCATATTTCAGTAAAATTTAAATGTTTTAAATTAAAAACAAATGTTTGATGCCAAAAGTTGGACCTGAAGGGACCTGAAAATCTATGGTCGGACTAATTTTAACTTCAAAAACTTTTTTAATATTCAGTGGATATTTTTCAACTTTTGATTTTGTGAAACAAAAAGTTCAGTATAATGATAAAATAAAAATAAAATTATATGAAAAATATCGTTCGGGTGCGCAATTGATGCATTTGGAAAACAAGATTTGGCGCAAATGATACCCCTGAAAAAAAAAACAGTAATTGGCTAGGATGAAATTTGAAAAAAAGGCAGGACAGGATTTTGAGTAAAAAAAAAAAGGCAGGATGAGTAACTTAATTGGCAAAAAAAAAGGCAGGATGACAATTGTTGTAAAAAAGTCAGGATAAGCTAAGAAAAAAAAAGGCAGGACCGAATAGACTGAAAAATAAAAAGGCAGGACAGAGATTACAAATAAAAAATTAGGCAGGACACAATTTTTCATCCTAGCCCCCCCCCCCCCCCATAAAAATCAAATGGTAGCTCCCTTATGGGGAGGCAATACTATTATTTTCATTTTATAAATAAAAAAGTGTAAGACCTGCTTTAATATATTTTAATGCAGTTTAAGCAAGTTAATTGAATTAGTTTGAATAATTTCAACGGGCAATCTTTTTTTTTTTCTTTATGTCAGACCAAGATTCATCATCAACAAGGTATTTTGTATCCAAATATGTTCTTGTATAAATATAGAGTCATTCGTTCTCTTCAATAGACTGACTTTTGTCTAAAGTAAAAACAAATATAAAAAAACAATGCGAGTTTAAATACATCTACCCCTATGATCCATTCATGTCTTTTATTTCCCCGACAAGGTCCGAATTTTGTAACTCAACCATTATATTTTCGATAAAATTATTTATCATTTTAATGACATATTATACCTTTCCTATAACACAATTCATATTTCAAGGAGATTGATTGAAAACAGTTAAAGATCTTGAATAAATCTGACCGCAGTCTTTTCAAGCAATTTTTTTTATGTTATTAAATTTTCCGTTTAGGTCCGAGTTTTCACACCCCAACGATATTTTTCATATAATTTAATTTTTATTTTATCATTATACTGAACTTTAAGTTTCACAAAATCTAAAGTTGAAAGATAACCATTGAATATTAAAAAAGTTATTGGAGTTAGAATTAGTCCGACCATAGATTTTCAGGTCCCTTCAGGTCTTTTCTTTTCTCCGTTCAAGTCCAACTTTTGGCATCAAAAATTTGTTTTTTATTTAAAACATTTAAATTATAATGAAAAATGGACATTTACAATTAATAAAATTCCAACTTGAAGAAATTCGATCCAATAATAAAACAAGTTATGCAATTTGAATAATTTTAGTCGTATTCTTTCAGGTCTTTTCAGGTCCACTTTCAGGTCTTTAGTGTAACCCAAGGAAAATGCTAATTTATGGAAATTGAATATTTTCTCTTGCTTCTTCTTATACTGATTGGATTAATTTTAAGCCTTTAGTTTTTGACATTATTTCTTTCATAATAGCAAAGACATATAATACCTTTAAAAAAGGGAATAATATTCAAAATAAATCTTGAAATCACTTGATAATAAAAAAAAATAGTGTTCGTCCGGGACACGACTGTTGGAATTTAGCACATACTTATTTCAATGGCTAACAGAGACGAACAGTTGCCAAATTTAAAAATTTGTATTGACAACACAGAATCAGATAAGGAACAAGAAGATGTTGTTTCTATTCACGGTGCAGACGAACTCCAGAGTAGCCCTAACGAATCCGAGGAAGAAAATGAGAGGAACGTAGAGTTCAACGTGCGAATAGGGAAGATTGGCCAAACAAGAAACGAAAATAGGACTTATAGACAGGTTTATAATTTCTCTTGAGAGACGTTTCGGCCACACAGCCAGTTCGGCCACAGTTACAGTTCAATATCAGTCGATTCTGCCGCACTTTTTCATATTGTTTTAATATTTAACATAATGATTGATGTATTTAAAATTTGCTTTAATATCAACATGTATTGATTAAACAACAGAGAATAGAATAAACAAAAACAATATGTCATTTGTGAATAAAAGGAAGAATACCCATTCCGTAAACAAGTTGAATCAATGATCATTTAAATATTTGTTCCATAATAACAAACATACAGTAGTAGTGTCTGATAATTCTGCTTTTCTGGTACCTCAGCCTGTACAGTGGAGTCCCCGGTGTCCGCGCGGCCCGTGTTATCGCACATTAGCTGATTTCGTCATATCAACACAGTAACACATACAAAATCGTTCTTGTTAATGTTTTAGCCTTCCGAAGGGATAAAAAAGAATAAAATTGATAAGTTCAAGAATTAATTAATAACTGAAATCCTGTGATTTACCATATTTGGCCAATTTCCATTAAAAAAATTACATCATCAGATAAAATTGGTTTTATTTAATTCAAATTAATATCAGATTGAAATAATTTTTGCTCTGCATCCTTGGAAGTGTGTTTGGTACAAACTCAGCTATATTTCGTAGTGTAAAATCTTTCCTTTATTCCAAATAAGCTATTTTTGGAAGGCATGCGCGAAATCACCGGACATTGGAGGAACTCTCAGAACAGGGGTTTCCCTAATTTTGGACACACATTACACAAAATCTAGAGGATGAAACCATACAAACAGAAGATTTTATGAAATAAAAGTATATTATGAATGTGTTCACACAAAATTATCCAATTATTGGTTTTATCAGTTGAATGAAGTGAAGTCATAAGTCTTATGTGCGCGGATACACCGGACTGCACCGTACTTCTATAGCTGCGGAACAGTAGCTCTTGGGTCCTTATGTTATTTTTTGACTATTTGCGGACTATGCCTAAGAGCTACGGTTCCGCATGTTCCGCAGCTCTTAGGTCCTTATGTTATTTTTTGACTATTTGCGGACCATAGTCCGCAAATTTATAGTAAAAAAATAACATAAGGACCTAAGAGCTACGGTTCCGCAGCTAGTACTTCTATTTTCTTCTCTTCCAAAAATGTTTCGTCTGCTATATCATGTATATATTACATGTATTATATTAACTTTGAAGAGAACCATTTGTTAACGTCAACCATGTTGTCAAGTTCAAATCAAAAGCAGACAATGCATTTATAAAAACTATGGAAAGCCAATTTCACAAAATTACATATATTCTACCATTTAGTGACCGCCTTCAACAAATTGAAGATTATGTCACAGGAGGAAACTTACAACAAGACATAGATTGAAAAATGTACAATTTTTTAAAAAAATACGAAAAAGTTTAAAAAATAACATGTTTTGTATAATTAACATGATTAAGTAAGATGTTTTGAGTTAATATTGATGCTTTGAAATAGAAGATTTGAAAGAGTCTACTGAAGTGCAATTTACAATGTTATCCGGTAGTTTGTTCCAGTCGGTAATAGATCTTGGAAAATAGGATTTTTTTCTGTACTGTGTTTTGCAGGATGGAATTTGGAAACTGTTCGAATTAGAATGTCTTGTTTGTCTTGTTTGTGGAATTAATTTATTATTTTTAGGTATTGCAACCTTTTCGTGTTCAATTTTGTAAAGCATTAGCCATTACCAATCTGGAGTCTTTTCTTCTGTCAGAGAGACTGTGCCATTCAAGATGTTGTAACATGTTACCAACGCTTGAGGTGTTTCTGTATTTGTTGGTAATAAAACATGCAGCCCTCCTTTGAACTTTTTCAATGCTATCTATGTCTTGTTGTAAGTATGGATCCCAAACAGAGCAAGCATACTCTAGTGATGGTCTTACTAGGGACTTATATGCTTGCTCTTTATTGGGTGTTGAACTTATGTTCAGGTTCCTCCTTGGAAAGCCTAGTGTGCTATTAGCTTTCTTGCATATGTTGTTAAAACATGTATGCACATTCCATTTAAGGTTAGAACTGATGGTGACCCCCAGATATTTTGCTGTTGTTACATGTTCTAATGAATGATTGTGTAATGTGTAGTTAAATGTGATTGTTTTTTTTTATTTCTGGTGACTGAAATTACATTACACTTATCTGGGTGGAATGCCATTTTCCATGTAGTTTCCCACGATGCCAGTTTGTCAAGATCTTTTTGTAATGTTGATGCATCGGAATTTGATTTTATTGCCAAATAAACTATTGTGTCGTCTGCAAATAAACGTACTGTGGATGTTAGACCAATGAATTAAGATGGTTTTTTTTCTTAAAGTTCCTGTATCTTCATGATCTTCAATAAAGTTTGGCACAAGCTTTCTGCATCTTGGTGTTTTTTTAATGAATTCAAAAAAAAATGATATATATGAAAGCAAATTTACAGATCTAACATTGTTGGGGTGATGTTTAGACGAGTTATATATATATATATATATATATATATATATATATATATATATATATATTGACTGAAATAAAATTGTGGGTTATATTAAAACCACTAAATACTGCACAGACTTTCTAAATCATTTCAGATATTTTTGCGGAAATAAGATAATACACTAAAAATTGAGTTTTCAGTTGAATAATTCAAATCAAATTTGATGCTATTATAACATAATAAAAAAGAAATATATTTGATCAAAGTCCTTGGTGGGGGGATTCACCAGACTGCATCGTAAGTGTGAAAAACATACATCAAAGACACCAATGGCTAACTTATGCTGTGAAATATATTAGCTACATTCAAAGAAAAAGTGATAAAAATCTCAGAAATATTTTATTTGTTGATTTCTGTATTTATTTGAAACTGGGTCTGTCTGGCAACAATCAACATCACCATTATTCGTTTATGCCAGTACATCTGTATACACCAGTTCAGGTGTTAGTGTTGACCTTTAGTTATTCCTTTTATTTTCAGCCTTCAAAAGTGTACGAGAACAGATCAGGAGAGTTTGTAACAGGAATAGACATTACAGAAAAAGTATGATTAATCGTGTTAATCCGAAAATGATTGACTTGTTTTGTTCACAAAGATATATAAAGCATGTAGAGTTGTGGTTTACAGCATGTTGTGCTCTCATATGTGGAAGTTTGTCAGATATATGATCTCTGTTAATAGTTTTATTTTTTGTTTTGTTTCAAAAATTCCAATAGGGAACATATAGTTATTACATTATTGTAGTAATAAACCATTACATAAAACATATCGGCCATTGGCCTTCTTCAGTTTCTTTATTTTTCTAATGGCCGAACGTCTTATATAAAAGATTTATTTTTTGGCAAATTGTATGATATCTACTTAAAACTGACAATTTTGCTTCTTGATTTATTTATGTGAAATGAAAAAAAAAAGCCAATCATTTTCCAATTTAAATGTTATGAGAGAAACATTTTACTCAAACAAATGGGGAAAAATTTGGTAAAACAATAATAATGTAACTCATTTTAAAGATACATGAAAGATTTTAATAATTTAGTACTAACAAATACTAAGAAATTTTTATGAATAATGTTCATCACTTCTAGGATGAGATAAAAAAGAAATCAGAAAGAGCTAAAAGATTTAGGATAGAATCCAAGAAAACAAAGCATTCTGTTGACCTAGATGGACTTTATAAAAGGTAAACTACATGTAGTTAAGTACCTGCTCATACACTTTCTCCTCGGTCTATATCTAGCTAAAAATCATATAGTTAACTTGTTAAAGTAAAAACCAAATAAAAAGATGCACTGAACAGCTACCAACAGAATAACGACTAACCTGAACCATAAATAAAAGTTATCGCACCGCGGGTAAAATATCAAGTTGTGATTGGTTTAACGCTGTCACGTGGTGACCACCTATGAGACCGTATGGGGTTAGTAGATTTCATAGGGGGTTCATGACGCGTTAATGGTGACGTCATCTGTCGATGTTGTTGTGTTTCATTGTTTATTTTTCAATATAACGTAGCAGAAAAAGTCCAGCGTGCGATAAATTCGTTATATGGTTAACTACTGACCCCCTACGGACCATAGAGGGTGAATAAAATCCATAGGGGGTGAGGCCTATGGATCTATGGATCCGTATGGAGTCAGTAGCAAACCATATAACTTATAATGGCACACAATATGGACAGCTGGATCATAGT
Source organism: Mytilus galloprovincialis (assembly GCF_965363235.1). Lineage (NCBI taxonomy): Eukaryota > Metazoa > Mollusca > Bivalvia > Mytilida > Mytilidae > Mytilus > Mytilus galloprovincialis. The sequence continues at coordinate 80,369,290 of NC_134842.1, read as the reverse complement.
GTTTTATCAAAAGCAATTTAGCATGGCACGATGCCATGCCCTTTTTGCCTGACGCCATGTGCCCTTAGCATTATCTGGATCAAGATCGGGTTGCGGTATTGATACTAGGCTTATAATTTGGTACACCAGACTCACATTTGGTCTTTATCAATGATACTAGGCTTATAATTTGGTACACCAGACTCACTTTCGGTCTACATCAATGATACTAGGCTTATAATTTTGTACACCAGACTCACATTCGGTCTATATCGATGATACTAGGCTTATAATTTGGTACACCAGACTCACATTTGGTCTACATCAATGATACTAGGTTTATAATTTTGTACACCAGACTCACATTCGGTCTACATCAATTATACTAGTCTTATAATTTGGTACACCAGACTACCATTCGGTCTACATCAATGATACTAGGCTTATAATTTTGTACACCAGACTCACATTCGGTCTATATCGATGATACTAGGCTTATAATTTGGTACACCAGACTCACATTCGGTCTACATCAATGATACTAGGCTTATAATTTTGTACACCAGACTCACATTCGGTCTATATCGATGATACTAGGCTTATAATTTGGTACACCAGACTCACATTTGGTCTACATCAATGATACTAGGTTTATAATTTTGTACACCAGACTCACATTCGGTCTACATCATACTAGTCTTATAATTTGGTACACCAGACTCACTTTCAGGCTACATAGATGATACTAGGCTTATAATTTGGTACACCAGACTCACATTCGGTCTACATCGATGATACTAGGCTTATAATTTGGTACACCAGACTCACATTCGGTCTACATCGATGATACTAGGCTTATAATTTGGTACACCAGACTCACATTCGGTCTACATCGATGATACTAGGCTTATAATTTCGTACACCAGACTCACATTCGGTCTACATCAATGATACTAGGCTTATAATTTGGTACACCAGACTCACTTTCGGTCTACATCGATAGACTCATAGCCATTGAATTAAATCAGTGGCTAATTGACACCAAGTAAAAGATCAATTCATTGGTTGTTTTCTCTTTCTTTTGATATGAAATGTTATTGAAACAATTCTGAATCTTAATACAAAACCTTAGGAAAACTTCCTTTAATTGAACCATTGTCGCATGTTTCTTGTTGATTAAGGCGTTTTAACTTACTATGACTGAGATTTGTACAATAGACTATTTTTCATATTACGGAATTTTGACTCTGGATTATAATTTTTTTCGACAGGTTACCTTTTCTTTGGTAGGACATCTTGGTACTTGGTTAAGTAAAAGCAATCTAAAGAAGCAAAATCAAGCTTACGATCAGTACAATTTTTGGGGAAATTAACTGTATTAACTCTATACATGACAAAATCATCAGAAAGCAGTAAACTTTCCCTCCAAAATGCACTGATTATTTATTTGATTTTTTTTGGTCGCTCTTATTTGACTGAGTACCATGATGTCCAACCGCAGATTAGGTTACCTGTGGAAAAGTTATATAATCCAGAGTCAAAAGTCTATATTATGAAAATGGTCTACTGTGGTTGGATACCAATTTTTGTCGAGCCTGCAACTTTTGTTGCAGAAAGCTCGACATAGGGATAGTGATCCGGCGGCGGCTACGGCGGCGGCGGCGGTGTTAGCTAACTTCTTAAAAGCTTTATATTTTAGAAGGTGGAAGACCTGGATGCTTCATACTTTGTATATAGATGCCTCATGTTACGAAGTTTCCGTCAGTCACATGTCCAATGTCCTTGACCTCATTTTCATGGTTCAGTGACCACTTGAAAAAAAAGTTCAGATTTTTTGTAATGTTGAATTCTCTCTTATTATAAGTAATAGGATAACTATATTTGATATGTGCGTACCTTGAAAGGTCCTCATGTCTGTCAGACAGTTTTCACTTGACCTCGACCTCATTTCATGGATCAGTGAACTAGGTTAAGTTTTGGTGGTCAAGTCCATATCTCAGATACTACAAGCAATAGGGCTAGTATATTCGGTGTATGGAAGGACTGTAAGGTGTACATGTCCAACTGGCAGGTGTCATCTGACCTTGACCTCATTTTCATGGTTCAGTGGTTATAGTTAAATTTTTGTGTTTTGGTCTGTTTTTCTCATACTATATGCAATAGGTCTACTATATTTGTTGTATGGAATTATTGTAAGGTGTACCTATCTAGCGGGCAGATGTCATGTGAACTTGACCTCATTTTCATAGTTCAGTGGTCAAAGTTAAGTTTTTGAGTTTTGGTCTTTTTATCTAATACTATATGCCATAGGTCATCTATATTTGGTGTATGGAAATATTTTATGATCTTTATGTCAGTTGCGCAGGTTTTATTTGACTGTGACCTCATTTTCACAGTTCATTGCACAGTGTTAAGTTTTTGTGTTTTGGTCTATTTTTCTTAAACTATAAGTAATAGGTCAACTATATATGTTGTATAGAAGCATTGTTAGCTGTACATGTCTGCCTGGCATGGTTCATCTGACCTTGACCTCATTTTCAAGGTTCATTGGTCTTTGTTTAGTTATCTTGGTTAATGTTTAGTTTATGTGACAGTTGTATTAAAGCTTAGCTTTATACTTAGGACTATCAACATAATATCAATGATTAGTATAGAAGGCGAGACATTTCAGCGTGTGCACTCTTGTTCATGAATTACATGGGTACAAGAGAACCACGAATTGAAATATTCAACAAATTGCATATTTCTAAAGGAATGTATGTAGACTTTGCCAAAACCACAAAAAATTGGTACCCACGAAAATAAATGAATCCACAGTATTGTATATTGGTCCCAGGTGTAAATGAGTATGCAATTGTGTATTACTAAGATTTTCTATATGTTATTTTATCACTATTTTTCGAAATTTTCTTTGATCTTACTGACTGATAATTTCCTTTCTCAGCATAGTCGAGTGATTTGAAAAATTGTCGCTAGAAACTAAGGGAGCATGTGCGTTGTCAACTTCTTCATAGGTAAAATAGCGATAAACCGATTATCCTTGGTCATCTCAACTCGATTGCTTTTCTCATTTTTGCCTTTCCGGCTCAAGCAAGAAAATCAATCTCGTTGAGATGACCACAATATTCTATAATGATGTTTGATAAATGTACAGAATATTGTATATCAATCATGTAACTTCAAGTTACTGTTAAGTGTAGGAAATTTTATATCAGTTTGGAGACTATTGAGCTTAAAATAAACATAAAAAGTACATGTCTAACTGACTTATAGCTATTCCTGCTTTTGCGAATAAAAACAATGAAAACATTATTCAAAAAGGAAAAGGCAACAAAAAAAAAACCTTTATATATTTACAATTAATTTAAAAAAAAAAGTAAAATATTTTTAAGGTATTTTTGGACAAAAATAAGGTTTTATAGAACTGTACACTTGCTTTCTTTGTGGTCATAAAAAGCTTTTTTTTACCTGTACAAAAGAGTGTTGATCATGTAATAGAATGGACTAATTTTTTTCTATTGACAGCTTTGGATTCCGAGCAGAAGATATCAGCCGTGACCACCGTGGTATCAGACTCGAAGCTGTACATTTTCGTGGGGTAAATGACCTTCACACAAAGGATATATTTAAATATTTTGGAGAGTTTGGACCAGGTGGAGTTGAATGGATAGATGATGCCTCATGTAAGTTAGTTATATTTCGGGATTTCAGATTTGTATAGAATGCATCTGAAAAATACCTATTAATCAGTTAATATGGTAATTTCAGAGTAGATATATTTTAATGGTATCTTGATAAACTACCATAAAGATTACAGTTATATTTTGGTGTGTTAAATTTGCACACTTTATGGAATTAATTGGTCAATTTCTGTGGATTCATTATTATTCATGGTATACCAATTTCTGTCGATTCATTATTATTCATGGTATACCAATTTCTGTGGATTCATTATTATTCATGGTATACCAATTTCTGTGGATTCATTATTATTCATGGTATACCAATTTCTGTGGATTCATTATTATTCATGGTATACCAATTTCCATTGATTTTATGAATATAGGTTAACCACAAAGGAGTAGGTTCATCTGACGAAAGATTTTGACCACTTTTTAAACACCTAAGTGTCTATTTCATTGAATCAATTAGTTTATGTGAAAGATTTTAACTGATTTAGTCATTAAAAACGACCCGATTCAAGCTCAAATATGAAAAATCTACCAAATATGACGAAAAATGTCACTTTTCAAAAATGAAAGTGGCCGCATCCGTGTTCATCCTCAATCTTTATATATGTAATGTATTATCATAAAATAAAACTTACATTTTAATATCAAGGATAAACACGAATGCGGCCACTTTTGTTTCACACGAAAACCGTCTAAAATTTAACTAAAATGCTAGAATTGTGAAGATTTTAGTAATTTAGCATGACTTAATGGTGCTAATACCTGATATATGTGCATTGTATTGTCAAAAACAGCCCATATTTATGTAGCATAAGCATTCTACTGTACAATAAATAACTAACAGTTTACATTTTAACAATTTTGTAAAACTGCTATATTTTAGGGCCAAAAAGGGGTCATACTGGACCTACTCCTTTGAATGTTTAATGAAATACACATTTTCTAAAGGCTTGTGTACAGACTTTTGGAAAATCCATGAAAAAAATATGCATGAATAGTGCATTTATGTCTATTCTTCATATTAAAATCACAATGACAAATGCTCACAATTATTTCTGAATTTATAGTATACACAATATTTACATGCAATTAAATTTTGTTCAAAGTGGCAGTTCATAATTCATAATCATAATTAATGTAACACATTGTAGGTAATGTTGTTTGGATGGATGCTCTAACGGCAGCCAGAGCCTTGCTGAAACTAACTAGAAGTTATGATGAAGTCATGAGACCGTATGAAGCTGATGAGAGTGATGACATGGAAGAGCAAGTTAAAGGTCAGTTAAGGTCATGAGAAACATTTGAACTTAAAAAAAAAAAAAATGTTCTGCAGTTAATCTTAATTCAGATGTCATTAATAATTTTGTATTTTATGTACAGTATAAAGGAGTAGGTTCATGAAGGGTCAATAATGGTCGTATAATTCACATATATTTAATTATGCTGTGATAGTAAAAATCGTCAGATGACAATTGATATGTTGAACAATCTAACAAGTATAATCAACAAGTTTTGTCACATTAGAACTCATATGATGTCATTGTCATGGTTATCTGTTTTGGTTAATTTTTTTTTTTAATTGCTTCATTACATATGTACATACATGTACATGTAATGATAATAGTAAAAATGGTAAAATTTGTTTTAGAAATAAAGAAAGACAAGGAAAAAAGGAACAAAGTGAAGAAGAAAAAGAAAAAGAAGTCATCATCTTCATCTTCATCATCCTCTTCCTCATCAGATGAAGATGATGAAAACCAAAAGATGAAAGATCATGAAAAACAGAAGAAAAAAGAAAATGAAAAGCAGAAGAATAATGACGATGATGATATTTTAGATCTTTTGGATGATACAGATACAATCAAGCTTACTGGTCAAGTCAATGGTAAGAATGGTCTTATTGTATTTTTAGGATGATTTTCAAATCAAAATAAGCTTAATTGTACAATACTTTTTGGTCAATGTTGAAAAGTAAAAATTGGAGCAACAAGAATTTTGCTACATAACAAAAAAGTAAAATTTACAACACATTCCTTTATAAAACTATATTATCTGTGTTATCTCCCCTTGTATGGCTTATAAAAGTTACATAAACAAAATTGAATTAACAAAAATTGTAAATGCAATTAAACAATACTAATCAATTTTCAACATTTCCAAAGGGAGTAAGACTCTAGCACAGTTCTAGTTTGCACTGAGGGCTATTCCAGAAAAAAATGTATGGGGGGGTTGGAAGGCAGTTTTTGTCGGCACCCGCCACCCAGACAATTGTAATTGAGAATAATAGTGCATTATAGTGTGAAAAGTTGCTCTGATACCCATCGCCCATGTATTATTAATACAATGTGCCTTCCAACCCCCCCATACATTTTTTTCTGGAATAGCCCTGAGATGTTTTTCCATTGTGTTTTTTCAGGTAATACCAGTGATAAAACCAAAAAAGACCAACCTGAAAATAAAAAGAAAGAAGAAATACCCAAACCACCTGCGCCTAAATCATCTAAACAGAAATCACAAGTCAAAACAAAGACTAAGAAAAAGTCACAGTCTTCTAGTTCATCGTCATCGTCCAGCTCATCGTCTTCATCAGGGTCGTCGTCATCTTCAGGGTCATCATCATCTTCTGATGGATCTTCATCTTCATCGTCTTCATCATCTGGTAGTTCATCTAGTTCTTCGTCTCATTCAGAAGAGGTAAGATATAAATCAGATAGATGAACCTCAGATTTACCTCAGGCAGTTGTTTAAGTGTTGCTCTGAAAATGCATTGTTAATATTATTAAAGCATTTCAGAAATATTGTCCATCTGTCTGTCTGTCTACTGTTAATGTTTCTTGAATCAAATGCTACATGTGTATATACACACAATGAGAGGAAGATCCTTGTTGTTTTTGAGGTCACTTCTGCAAAGATCAAGGTCAAAATTACTTAAAAATCTAAACCATGATTTGTACAGAAAAGTTGTTTCTGGATACCTAATCAAATACTCAGATTTACCTCAGACAGGTGTTCATGTGAGAATGCATTGTTATTTGTTTTAAAGCATTACAGAAATATTGTCTCTCTGTCTGTCTGTCTTTAATTTTCTTGAATCAAATACTACTAGGATTGCAACCTCTATTGATATATGGTCACATACAATGAGATCCCTATTCATTTTGAGGTCAACTCTTCAAAGGTCAAGGTCAAGTTACTAAAATTTAAATCATAAGTTTTGTCTGGATGCTTAATCATGTACTTGAACAGGAATGGAAACTAAGATACATGGCCTCATTTAATTTTGATTTATGATGACCTTATGATGTGAACAAGATTTTTATGGAATCCATGCTAAATCAAATATTACATTTGGAATTGAAACCTCACTGCAAATTATTATTAGGGCTATTCCAGAAAAAAATGTATGGGGGTTGGGGGGGTTGGAAGGCACATTATATTAATAATACATGGGTGATGGGTATCAGAGCAACTTTTCACACTATAATGCACTATAATTCTCAATTACAATTGTCTGGGTGGCGGGTGCTGACAAAAACTGCCTTCCAACCCCCCATACATTTTTTTTCTGGAATAGCCATTAACAAATGTGAGCTTTCTTATTGTAGGTTTTTTATTTGTTCAAGTTGAATATAAACTTTTGCAATAGATTTGAAAATGTGACTATAACCTTTTTGATTTGAACAGGAAATGGATACATCATCTAAAGACAAAACAGATAGTAAAAAAGAGACAACAAAGTCAAAGAAAGCAGCAAAGAAAACAGATTCCAAAAATAAGGAAGAAAAAATGGAGGTGGATAAAAAAGAGACAAAGTCAAAAAAAGTCAGAAAACCTCTGTCTGGTCATACACCGCCAGATATTCCATGGCCTCCTGGGAAATGGAGATTAGGGGAGCCGTACCAGCGAAACAAATTTCTATTTTTACGATATGCTACAAAAGGTATTGGTGAATTTTTCTTTTCTGCTCTCTAACTTTATTTTGCATCAACCATATGTTATGAAACTTATGTACAATGCTTATTATAAAAAAAACCCAGATCAAGTGAGTTTTGTTGGCATCACTTTTACTGTTATACAGCTATGCTCCATTACAAACTGAAAAATTGCTGATTTTTTTAAGAACGGACCCATATGTGAGATTTATTATAGCGATATCATAATAAGCTACATACAGATATCAGAATGCAAGTACTTCTTACTGCATTACTCATGAAGTCGCATAATTCTTGTCAATTAAAACCTCACAATCATTTCTGAATTACCCAATCAGATCATTAAGAGGAATTATGTAATGTTGACCTAATTTTATAAAATGAGAGCATTGACAATAATGGGAGGTAACTCTGTCCAAAATGACTGAATGATAAAAAGGGTTAAAAGTTATCCCTTTCAGCACCCATTGTATAAAAAAAAATTTAATCAACGTGTGGTTTGTTTGATCTTAGTAGGGAAAAGATTTAACAGTATAATTCTAATGTTATTTATTTATTTTTAGCTGATAAAAAACTTCCTGGTGCTGAAAAGAGGAGTAAATATTATGTGAAGTATGGGAATCCTAATTATAGTGGTAAGTGGTACATTACACTGCTCACATACAAATTTACATTAACATTTTGGAAGAGGAGTTTGTAAAAGTGAAAATTCTCTTGTTTTCCAATCTTAATAAAACTGTCTTATTTTTATGTTTACATTATTGTTTTCAAATAAAATATTATTTAGGGCTATTCCAGAAAAAAATGTATGGGGGGGGGGGTTGGAAGGCACATTATGTTTTTTTATAATACATGGGTGATGGGTATCAGAGCAACTTTTCACACTATAATGCACTATAATTCTCAATTACAATTGTCTGGGTGGCGGGTGCTGAAAAAAACTGCCTTCCAACCCCCCCCATACATTTTTTTCTGGAATAGCCCTTACACAAAATACATTTTCCTCCTGGAGGTTGTAATCAATTGTTTGAAAAATTTATAATAGCCTTGTTAAGCTTTTTTCAGACATTACAGCCGATTCCATTGGGAGTGTAGGCAAAGGTAATATCTTTGGTAACTTTGCTTGTTAGTTGAACTGTTAATAGTCACTAAGACCAACATTAAAAATATCTTTGTTTCCCCTCCCCGACTGAGTTTATCAGGGTATGGGTAGGTAGGTAGGCAAATTATTTTATTTTATTTCTTGATATAATTTTTTCTATATTGAATTTTTACAAAAGGTAAGATAAGTCAAGAAAAGTGGGGTCTTCCCTGATTTCAGTGTACATCCCAGTTTTCTGGTGTTAAAATCTGTATACAGGGACTCCTTTTTTTTCCTATTTATTTTATGGTATGAAATCTACAAAAGCACACATTCTTCATGTGATAACAATGTTTAATGAAAGCAAGTGTTTAATTAGTTAAAAATCAAGCTTATTTCAAGTCTAATTTGATGCATAACTAAACTCACAACAAAATAATACCTGTGTTCACCAATTCATACCTTGATCATCAAATATGAGATGACAAAAAGATATATGTTAATAAAAATTTTCAATAGAGGTGAACATAATTCAGTTATGTTCAGTAACACCTGGCATGCCTGGATCATGCAGCTTGGTCAATTAATTCCTAAACAAAAGATTTGTATGTTTTTTCGAATTCTAGAAAAAACAAGGCTTCACTTATTCATGTTTTGTTGTTCCTAGAATACTTTGAGTATTTACAAATTCAACTGATTGCAGTTATAACGTAAAACGTGCCCTTTTGTAAATTTCATGCCATAAATTGAAAAATAAAAACACATTTAAACTGGTCTTGTTTACACCAGAAATCAGGGAGGTTCCCTGAAAGCAGGGAATTCACGTATCCAACATTTTCTGACTTGTGCCCAACCTGTTCGAAGTAAAGACAAAGTATATTGATTTCAAAACACGATTCAGATCATTTTTACTTAAAGATTTTATCCCTTAAACAGGAACAGAGGTAAAAGACAAAGCCAATCAAGGTGCACTCAGTGGGTTGAAAGATTCTTCAGATTTTTTATTTTCAAATATCACCCTTGCACACAACACAAATCGTGTGATGTTTGTGCTTCCTTGATTACATATCATATAGGCGCTTCAATGCAAAAATGCCTTGATTTAAAACGCTTGTTGACTACAGTATCAGAAAGGTATGACAAAAAACCAACACACGTTTACTACAGCATCGGAAAGATATCTCCAAAAACCAACATAGCAAAAAAACAAATTTTGGACAAGAATGGCCAATAAAAATTTTCGAGTCACGGCGATTTTACCGGGTCGGTGGTGGAAGGGGAAACAAACAATATTTTATTTTTGGCCTAATAGGTCAGGTATACTACCCTCCTTTTGAAGTAGCCTAGTCTAACAGACAGATAGATTGGTTATCTGTCAAACTAATCTACTCTTAAAGTAGTTTACCTAACCTTACAATGACTTCATTGTTCAGCAAGCAAGCAAACTAACCAAAGATATTACCTTAGGCTACACATTTAATGAAATCAGCTGTAATAGTATTCTCTCATTTATTAATCACTCAGACTTTATAATGATCATCTCAGATCAAAACTAGTATTTGAGTTTTAAATCAATTTATACATGTTAAATAGACCAACAAATTTAATTAATCAAGTTAAAACTGACATATTGATTTATATAATCTATAAACTTTATATTTTAACAGGTATGAAAGGAATCATTAGCAGTTCAAAGTAAGTTACTAATGTTTCAAAAACTATTTACAAGTTATAGATCTGCAGTGCTATCACTTTTTATACGACTGCAAAAACATTTATTTTTGGTTGTATATTGGTATCACTGCGTTGTCGTCGTCAGCGTTTTTCCGAAGACAGATGATTTTCAGATAATAACTTTAGTATGAGTAAATAGAAATCAATAAAATTTAAACACAAGGTTTATAACCACTAAAGGAAGGTTGGAATTGATTTGGGTGGTTTTGGTCCCAATAGTTAAAGAACAAGGGCACCAAAAGGGATCAAAATAAGTATTATTCTAGTTTCCAGACAATAAATTGCTTGTAAGTGTCTATCCATTCCAAAAAAGAAAGAATGGAATTGATTTTGGGGGTTATGGCCCAAACTGTTTAGGAATTAGGGACCAAAAAGGGGCCAAAAACAAAACTTTGTAGAAATTGCTTATTTCTTGACCAATTTCAATGAGGTTTTATTTTTGAATTCTTGGGGTACTTAAAAATGCTGAATCTAACCGTGTTTTATGGAATTTGGTCCCTGTTTTTAAATTGGTCCAATTGGTCCACATGAGGTCCAAAGGGTCCAAAATTAAACTTTTGTTTGATCTCATAAAAAATTATTGAGGTTCTTTTATATGCTGAAACTAACCGTGCATTTAGATTTTTAATTTTGTGTCCCATTTTCAAATTGGTGTACACTATGGTCCAAAGGGTCCAAAATAAAGTTTAGTTTGATTTAACAAAAATTGAATTCTTGGAGTTCATTGATATGCTAAATCTAAACATGTATTTAGATTTTTAATTATGGGCCCAGTTTTCAAGTTGGTCCAAATTGGGATCCAAAATCAAGCTGTGTTTGATTTCAACAATAATTGAATACTGTTGATTTATTTATTTTCGTGGGTATCAATTTTCGTAGATTGAAGAAACTTTGCATTTTCTTGGATATTTGATTCGTGGGTTTGCCAATCTGTGTACACAAAGTCTATATAAAATGTGCAATTCGTTGAACATTTAAATTCGTGGTTAACCTGTACCCACGAAACCCACAACAATTGGTGTCCAACTAATAATTATGAATCCACAGTGTATGGGGTTCTATATGCTAAATCTAACCATGTATTTAGATTTTTGATTTTTGGGCCCTGTTATCAAATTGATCCAAATTGAGGTCAAGAGGGTAAAAAATAAAACTTTGTTTGATATCATCAAAAATTGAATTCTTTGTATTCTTTGATATGCTGAATCAATCCATGGCCATGTATTTAGATTTTGGATATTGGACCATAATAGGTAAATTTATAATTTTTTAAATTCATTAGACCACATTCATTCTGTGTCAGAAACCTATGCTGTGTCAACTATTTAATCACAATCCAAATTCAGAGCTGATTCAAGCTTGAATGTTGTGTCCATACTTGCACCAACTTTCAGGGTTCAACCTCTGTGGTCGTATAAACTGTGGAGCATCTGGTTGTTTGATTGTATTCAAAGTTATATTATACACACTAGTACTGAACATATTTTCTTGTTTCGTTTACTAAGAGACACCCTTTATGTTTTGTGTCAAGAAAAAATATTTGATAACTTTTGAACATTTAAATCAAGATTGATAATTAGTCAAGACAGAATTAGGACTGAACATTGGGATAACAACAACCACTAGACAATAATTATCCTTCTTCAAGAACTGCCTTGTAGCTTGCTCTCAGTGTTAAAAGTCATGCATCTATATTGTGGCAAGGTCAAACTGAAAACAACACTAGCTACGTCTCTGCTAAACAATGGGTATACATTATAAACTAGACACAACTTGTCCATCTCGATATCAAATAAATAGTTTCCATAACCTACTTCATAAAATATTTCACATTGAATGTTCAACAACAATTCCTTGAATTGAATCTTTTGTATATTATATGACATCTGTTTTCTAACAAATATTAAAATATATATATTATATTTATAGAAAACGTAGATTAAAGGCCGTACAGTATAAGGAGGAGATCCAAGAGGCCAGGGAAGCTGTGAGGGCCAAGAGGGATGCAATCACTTATGATGATGTTGATATATTTGGAGATGATCTGAAAATAGACACTGCAGAAACTGATTTTGGTAAATATTGGAAACTGTTTTAGTAAATTAAGCTTTGAAATATTCTTTCTAAAACATAAAAATTGATACAGTCAGATAAATTTGCTAATCCCATAAATTATAATGCATCATCTTAGAAGTTCAAGATCGAATGTTGTACCGTCTGATAATTTTGTGCAGAGTTGTGTATGGTCCTTGGACATAAAAACACAAATATTCAGTTTTTCCGCACTTTTTTCGTCATGCTTGAACATATTGATTTAATGGTCAGTATATGTTAATCATGACAATTACAGATCAAGTTTGAGTTTTGTTCCAGTCTGATGATTATGTGCAGAGTGATGGTCCTAGGACTTTGAAAAAATTGACTCAAATAATCAGTTTCAACACTTTTTTTCTGTCATGTTTGAAGACATTGCTTTGATATTTGTTATATAGTTTACACCATGACAAGTTATAGATCAAGGTAGCTATTTGTTCCAGTACAATGAATATAAAACTGGACAGGGACTTTGTATTAGCCTGCAATACTCTCAGAATGCTTGTTCTATTCAATATTTTACAAAATATGAGATTACATTTGAGTGGATGAGAGTTGATTGTCAAGGATGAAGGTCTAAATAACAAAATCTACAAACAATGAGTGATACATATTCATGAAAGGAGCAAGTAGTTCTCCTTTTTATGCATATATTTAAGAATTGAATGCTTCTTTTTGTAACTTTATTGGGGTGTAAAAGCGTTGACCGAAGTACATTTTGTATGAAGCGCTGAAGCGCTTCATTCTAAAAATGGATGCACGCTCAATGCTTTTACAACCCTATAAAGTTACAAAAAGAAGCATTCAATACTTATAATTACATTTTTTAGCTAGGATAATGAAAACACGAATTTTATATTTTTTTGTGCACTTTATTGTTGGACCTCATGTTATCTTGAATGATAAGTTTTATTGAGTAATTCAATTGCTTAAGGAATAACACGTGATGTACAATTAGCCAATCAGAATAACGTATTCTTATGAAACATACATCTAATGTTATTATTAGATATTATTGAGCGAAACCTATGTATTGCAAGTGTTATTTTTTGCATTATAAATTATTTATATGAAATTTTATCTTAAAAATATTTCTCACTAACACCAGGTATATCTGTGACTGATCAGAAGACAGTGGAGGAAAGGTTAGGGAATATCAAACCACTACAGGATATGGACATGATGGAGGATGGAGAATTAGGGGCAAGTTCTGAGGAGGAAGTTGATGACAATGATTATCATGATTACATGAGATCTGATAAACGTTTATTTGAGGACAAACCTGTTGATCAGGAAGCAATAGAAATGGAGAAAGAATTAGAAGTTTTATTGAAATCTCCACCTAAAAAGAGACCAGCAATGAAAATGTATGCTGATGAATTAGAGGAAGAAATTCAAGCTAAAAAGTAAGTTTGTCAATGGTAGTTAAGGCTTCATGGATGGTTTAGATACTAGGTACTGACATTGTTTATCATCTTATCCTTATATCATATTTAAGTTTCTTTGTTTTGTTCTTGTATATATTTTATAACCTTTACTGTTTAGTCAATGTTTAATAAAATTTAAAAAAAAAAAAAACCCTGCTGGCAGGTCTGTCTACGCACAGGAGTATAAAAGTTCCCTCTTTATGATATTTTGACATAGAATAACCCACATTTGTTATTCTTTGGCTCTTTCATTAATCTCAAAAGAAATGAATAAACAATCGGAGATCATTTGAAAACTTTGATCAGTAGTTTTTATGTTCTTATGTTTTTATATAAGTGATCGAGATTCAGTTCTGCTATATCATGTCAACTCCAACAAGAAAGAGGTCTTTGTCTGGACCAAGCAGCAATGTAAAAAAGACCAAATAGATAATTGCAATTTTTACGACCAAGTTAACTTGGCAATGAATCTTTTTTCACATCATGTTCAATCACCTTTATATAAAAAAGAAGATGTGGTATGATTGCCAATGAGACAACTGTCCAAAAGAGACCAAAATGACACAGACATTAACAACTATAGGTCACCGTTCGACCTTCAACAATGAGCAAAGCCCATACCGCATAGTCAGCTATAAAAGGCCCCGTTAAGATAATGTAAAACAATTCAAGCGAGAAAACTAACGGCCTTATTTATATGAAAAAAATGGTTTTCTTCTGGTGGTCTGGGACTGTATTTTCAGCTCTCCTTCGACACCATTTGCGAGTATGGTCTTGAGAAAGGATGATTGATTGTCCGTCAGAAGGGGATGATAAATATGTGGCCTGTGTTAAAACAGAGCTATATATCTTGCACTTAAAAAAAAACACCCTTGTAGATTTTGAAAAAAGAGCAGGCATATGCCACTATACAAGGCAGCACATGCACCCTCAAAGGTGAAAGGGATTAATAGAAGTTGTAATATCTTGTTTACCAATCCACTACAAATAAATATGTTTAAACTTAACTACAAAGTTAAAATGCATGCTTAGTGTGAGAATCACAACAAAATCAAAATATGGAATGTTATGAATTACGAGACTCAAAGGTATTGAAAAAGGCTAAAAAAAACACCTTGTGTAGATTTAGATTATAACCCTTAATTAAAGAAGTAAAGGACATTATTTTACTCTTATTGGTTTTTGTAGATTATACTTTACATGTCAAATATATTAAACTATGAAAATGATGATCATGCAAAATCTCCTTTCTGCTGTCATATATAGCTGAAGGGGAGTCTGAAGGTTTCAAAGGTTGGCAGGTATGAGTATAAAGTGTGTTTATATGTTTGTTTGGAAGAGTCATTAAGTATAAACATTGTATTTGATCTAAAGTATGTATATATATTCCAGGTTAAAAAGACAAGGGGGCCTAACTATAGTAGCAGACAACAGATCTCAAGACGATGCAAGAAGTTTAATAATAGGGAAAGCGCCCTCTACTGGGTTAGACTTGCGTAGTAAACTAAAGAGACGTAGGACACCATCTTGGGATATTTAATGAATGATTATTGTTTTAATTTAATAAATGCTGTACAAAATATTATGATTTCAGCCATCAGTGATCATTATTTGACTATAAATTATTTAAAGTGTTCATACAGTTAAATACAATATGTACAAATTTAGTGTCGTCTTAAATTAGTATAATAGTGAAAGTTCAGAAATTACCATGTGACAACTATATGCAAGATGAATATCACAGTGTGAGTAAAGAAACTTTTGAGGAAGAAAACAATTTTTGTCGAGCCTGCAACTTTTGTTGCAGAAAGCTCGACATAGGGATAGTGATCCGGCGGCGGCTACGGCGGCGTTAGCTCACTTCTCAAAAGCTTTATATTTTAGAAGGTGGAAGACCTGGATGCTTCATACTTTGTATATAGATGCTTCATGTTACGAAGTTTCCGTCAGTCACATGTCCAATGTCCTTGACCTCATTTTCATGGTTCAGTGACTACTTGAAAAAAAAGTTCAAATTTTTTGTAATGTTGAATTCTCTCTTATTATAAGTAATAGGATAAATATATTTGATATGTGCGTACCTTGCAAGGTCCTCATGTCTGTCAGACAGTTTTCACTTGACCTCGACCTCATTTCATGGATCAGTGAACAAGGTTAAGTTTTGGTGGTCAAGTTCATATCTCAGATACTATAAGCAATAGGGCTAGTATATTCGGTGTATGGAAGGACTGTAAGGTGTACATGTCCAACTGGCAGGTGTCATCTGACCTTGACCTCATTTTCATGGTTCAGTGGTTATAGTTAAATTTTTGTGTTTTGGTCTGTTTTTCTCATACTATATGCAATAGGTCTACTATATTTGTTGTATGGAATGATTGTAAGGTGTACATGTCTAGCGGGCAGATGTCAAGTGACCCTGACCTCATTTTCATGGTTCAGTGGTCAAAAGTTAAGTTTTTGAGTTTTGGTCTTTTTATCTAATACTATATGCCATAGGTCAACTATATTTAGTGTATGGAAATATTTTATGATCTTTATGTCAGTCGCGCAGGTTTTATTTGACCGTGACCTCATTTTCACGGTTCATTGCACAGTGTTAAGTTTTTGTGTTTTGGTCTATTTTTCTTAAACTATAAGTAATAGGTCAACTATATTTGTTGTATGGAAGCTTTGTTAGCTGTACATGTCTGCCTGGCATGGTTCATCTGACCTTGACCTCATTTTCATGGTTCGTTGGTCTTTGTTTAGTTATCTTGGTTAATGTTAAGTTTATGTGACAGTTGTAATAAAGCTTTATTCTTAGGACTATCAACATAATTTCAATGATTAGTAAAGAAGGCGAGACATTTCAGTGTGTGCACTCTTGTTACATTAAGCTGGAGATTTGTTCCTGCTTTTTCATATTGAATGACCTATAATGGTGTACTTTTATAATTGTGACTTGGATGGAGAGTTGTCTCATTGGCACTCATACCACATCTTCTTATATCTATATGCATGTAGGAAATAATGGTTGTGTTTTCTCATGGACTGTGTTTAAAACCTTCCTGAAATTTGGTTTCAAGCTTCACATTAGCATTTTACGTGCTGTATTTTTACATTCATAAAAAAACTTAACATTGAAAATAGCTAATTAAGTCAAAGTCACTGGACCATGTCCTAAGGGTCAAGGACTCAAAATAGTTAATAAACTGATAGGTATTGATAGAAATGCGACTTCATATAAAATATCATTGATCTATCACAAATAGTTTATATTAAACTGACTTAGGCAGAAAACTTAATGATTGTTAAAGCAGGAGCTGGCGCCGTTGTTGCCATTAAAGCAACCGCTATGTCTTTCTATGACTTTTGTTGCAGGCCAGACAAAAACAAAAGACTGAGCAACACAAACCGCACCAAAAACTGGGTTTGATCAGTGGTGTACTCCAAAATGCATTGCACACAAATTATTCAATAAATTAATGTTCGTATTGGCTACCCATTATTTTCTGATTAGCATTACTATGTTACTATGGACTCTGACTAAGGACAAAATACACATTTTCCTAAAAAAAAAAACAATAATTCTGCAAAATTTAGATAAAGCCTCCCAAAAATAGTTCCCTGATTTAGTGAGCGGTCTTTGTTGAGTAGTTTTCTCAATTTTGGTTTTGCTATTTTGGTTTAGTAGTCATTTGTAATTTTGTTAAGCTTCTTTTGTTACCTATTCTGACATCAGGCTCAAACTTCTTTTAAGTTCAAGATCTACTGTGTGTATTGACTATTGCTGTGAGTTTCTTTATTGTTCATTGACGTCCATTTTCATTTAAATTAAGTACATGTAGTACACAATTTTATTTATTGGTCAGCTGAGGCCCACCTCCAGGTGCAGGATTTTCTCGCTGTTATAGATCTGGTCTTTGAATTGGTAGGGTTGTCTCTTTGACATATTCCCCATTTCCATTCTCAATTTTATTGTTGGTGTTTAATTCTACTTTTAGTCATATTTGCTGTATCATTGCGATCCATTTTTATTACTGTAGTTTTTCCAGAGTACCATGAAAAGTTACAAATTATGGATTTACATTTGCCTGGAGTGTGCCTGAATTAGGTTATTTCAGAAGAATGAGTTGTGCACATAGAAATTAGTACGTTTATTTAGAAATACAATAGTCAACAAAACAAAATTAAAATATTCCAATACATAATATTAAATACATAAAAACAAACAATATATAACAGTGGCATTAGTTAATTATAATAAAGCAATGCTAGGGCTGCAACCTTTACAAGAACAATTTGCCTATGTACCAAATAACAATATATGCATCAAATATTTTTATAATTAAGTAAGGGAGTGCCACCTTTACAACAAAATTAACCTGTGTACACCTGACTTCTATTATTAACATGTGTTTAGAACCATAAACTAGCAGAGTTCCAATTATACAGGTTACACTGTACTTTTTATATCTACTGCTATGTATAGTTGAAATGTCTTTAATTTGTAGAAAAATATGAATAATTGATTGACTAGTTTTTAATAAATTGAGTATAGATCTTGTAACGAGTATCTAACATCTGAGTATCGTAAAAATAAACCAAAAATAATTAACAAAATATATCTCTATAATAATAGAAAAATCAGAACTAATATATTAAATAAACTTTAAAAAAACAAATTTTATGGCACATAAATTAATGAAACCTAAAAAAACAACATATGAAATGCCGAAAAAGGTTAAGAAAAGTTTGATTAAACATAAAGGTGTACTTGAATCTTTTTAGCAACATCAATTCATGATTTTATAGTTGTGGATGTATTACAAATTATTTGAGAGTAAAAAGTTCCATAAATTATTTAAATATTTTGGCATTGTTTAGACTAGCACACCAGATAATAATGAGGCAGAAAAAAATACCCAATGTTTGTTTATTCCAATTGCACAAAATCTTTGTAAGGGGTCATCCATAATTGTCAACCATTTTCCAAAGTGTACAAAACATACACATTTTCAGTCCCCACCCCCACCCTCCCTTAAAAAGTGTACATCAACCATTTTCAGATTTCAAGAGAGGAATCAATCATTCTTCATAAAAAGAAGATCCTGTTTATTATATTTTAGTTTAATATAGAAATTTGCATTGAAAAAAAAAAACAAAACATATCTGACTTTTATGTGATGACATCTATCTGTGATGCTTGTGTTTTGTCAGAATAAAGAGTACAAAGATTAGTGTTTCCCCTATCACACAGTGGGAATGGTAACTCCAGTGACAAGGGCACATAGAGCAAGCAAAAGATTAACAAAAGGGCACATAAATTATGCTAAGAATCAAAGAAAGGTAAATGCATGGTTATATTGCATTGGTAAAGTATGGACTGACAGTTGTTGAGGGAATCGGAGCTGAAGACAGCAATCAATAAAAGTGTAATGTTTCAAAACATTTTAAGTTTTTAAATTTCCCGCCTGTATTTCTATTTAAAAGGTCCCTGTAAATTTGCCATTCATGGCACTATTATTGTTTAAGTATATATACTGTAATGTACACATATATTGGATAGTTAAACTTCATATGGAGGTGCTCCTAATTAAAGGAGGCTTATACTAAGGTAAATAAGTTTATTTCCGGTTTACTGGTTTACTATTTTGGAATGCATTACAAGGAAATTAATCGAAGGACCAGTTTAAAATCTTTTCACAAAATGGCATCTTGTCAAAATCAAACATTCAAAGAATTTAGTGTTTCCATCGATTTTGTTTATTAAACAGAGTAAAACGATAACGATCTATAATAAAGCAGGTGAAATTGACAATCAGGGGTACTGAGAAATACTTGCAAAGTTTTTGTTTAAATAATTTTACTAGTTCACATTTTTGAAAGATTTAGTTTTCATATGATTTGATCTTTTTTAATCGTTCAATCCGGATTGAGGAGAATTATGATATCCAAATAAATATCATCAAGTGAAAATAATAAAGAAGAAATAAGAAGAGAAACACACCCAAGGCAATTCTCAATTTTATACATCGACCTTCCCTACGGAAACGAAATAAATTTCGGAAATAAAAAAAAGTGTACGGTAAAAATATTGATTTTTTAACCCCCTCCCCCCAAGTGTACGTTTTGTACACTTTGGAAAATGGTTGACAATTATGGATGACCCTTAAGAAATATGCTTTGTCATGCTACTTAGATAAATTACCCTTTACAAAGTCCAAGGTACCCATCTAATACTTAATTCATATAAAGCGATAGTAAATGTAACCATTTTTTAAATTGACATGAAATATTTGTTTTACTTAAGGAAAAGCTTAATGTGTAAATTTTAAAATAACAGTTTTGAACTGTAGTACTAGAGGCTGTAATGATCAACGAACCTATAGTTAAAACACAGTACAAATGCAAATTTTTTTTAATGTTTTTAATTTAAGTTTTTATTTATTTATTATAACAAACAGCTTTGTTAATGTGTATAACTTATTAATGAAAAGTTTGAAGAAATATTTACAAATAATTGTAAAGAAAAAGGTCAACCAAGGAGATAAAATAATCTAAAAAAAGGGAAATAACTCATGGAATGAATATCTACTACACCGAATTGTGATTTATGGTCACTATTACAAAATTGCAGAATAAAATGAACTATAAGAACATTGATTAATGTTGCAAATGTAAACTACTGATGATTTCAAAATGGCAAGATATAGATTGCAGGTGGTTTATACTAGTGATTTTATAAATTAACTGTCCATCTTAATTTTTCAATGACTAATTTGATATTCAAGAATAAAAATTTTATAAAGGAATTCAAAACAAGTTAATCATTGTTAAAATAGTTAAACAAATCATGCCTACCTATTACACAACGCTAATAACTACATGTATATATCTTACATTCTTTCATATATTAGAAATAATATCTTAAACAATTGTTCAATAACATTGCAAAAGTTGATTACAAATCTAAGAATACAGCCAAAAGGGCTGAAAAACTTAAAAAATCAAATCCAAAATGGCAGCCAAAAGGGCTGATGGGTTAAAAATATCATTCTAACAAATAGATCACACTATACAATAAATGATATCACAAACTGCTATAACATTAAATATAATTCAGCTAGGGTTAAGCCCCCTTTTTACCATGCAACTCATGCAGGGGTCAGACAAAAGCCTCCTAACTTAGCAACTTGTTACTCTTCTTATCTACTATTGCACTATTTTCTTTTTATC
Organism: Mytilus galloprovincialis; assembly: GCF_965363235.1. Taxonomy (NCBI): domain Eukaryota; kingdom Metazoa; phylum Mollusca; class Bivalvia; order Mytilida; family Mytilidae; genus Mytilus; species Mytilus galloprovincialis. The sequence continues at coordinate 80,348,133 of NC_134842.1, read as the reverse complement.
TTTTCCCATAGACAGTTTTCCATTGTTGCAATTTGAATCAAGTTATTTCTTTTTGTCTATGTGCTAGAGGGCAAAATTCTATAAATCAACTCTAAAAATTAGGTGGACAAACTTTTGGTAAAGTTTAGAAAAATTGTGTACTTTATATTGCTTGATAGCTGCCAAAATGAAACCAGATGTTCTGCAGGGTGCAGCTTTATATGACCACAGAAGTTGAACCCTGGACAGTTGGGGCAAGTATGGACACAACATTCAAGCTGGATTCAGCTCTAAATTTTGATTGTGATTAAATAGTTGACACAACATAGGTTTCTGACACAGAATGAATGTGGTCTAATAAACTTCAAATTTGTAATTTGCCTTTGAGCAATTCACTATGCTGTTGAATATTAATCCTCTCAAAAAAATGTTTGAAGAAATTTTCTTTTTATTTATGAAATCTGAAATGAGAAAAATTGACCCCCCCCCCCCAATTTTTTTCTCACACCCCCCTTGCCCTTATTCCAAAAACTGATCTCAATTCAAATTTCTAATGGAGTTTGCAACAATAACTACACATTTAAATACATCATAAAATAATAAAATGTAAAAAAAGTGTTTGTAATCACTGAATGGTAAAGATTGTTTTAATTCTATAGTTGGTATTAAAAGTGATTATACATTGTATATTGTATAAAACAATGATTTAAGTTGATTCAATTACTATTGTGGACAAAGAAAGATAACTCCAATTTTCAAAGAATATTTCATAAAAACTGTGCAATTGAAAATTTCTTGCTATAGCGCAATATTTTGGAATTAGATATTTCTTACTATTGCGCAATACTGTGCAATTGAAGATTTCTTGCTATTGCACAATACTTAATATAATAATGTTGGACCCCAATTTGGACCAACTTGAAAACTAGGCCCATAATCAAAAATCTAAAAACATGTTTAGATTCAGCATATCAAAGAACCCCAAGAATTCAATTTTTGTTAAAATCAAGCTAAGTTTAATTTTGGACCCTTTGGACCTTAATGTAGACCAATTTGAAAACAGGACCAAAAATTAAGAATCTGAATACACAGTTAGATTTGGCATATCAAAGAACCCCAATAATTCATTTTTTGATGAAATCAAACAAAGTTTAATTTTGGACACTTTTGGTCCCTAATTCGTTTGGACCAAAACTCCCAAAATCAATCCAAACCTCCCTTTTGTTGTCATAAACCTTGTGTTAAAATTTCATAGATTTCTATAAACTAATACTAAAGTTATTGAGCAAAAACCAAGAAAAATGCTTATTTGGGACCTGTTTTTTGCCCCTAATTCCTAAACTGTTGGGACTAAAACTCCCAAAATCAATCCCAACCTTCCTTTTGTGGTCACAGACCTTATGTTGAAATTTCATAGATTTCTGTTTACTTATACTAAAGTTATTGTGTGAAAACCAAGAATGCTTATTTGGGCCCTTTTTGGCCCCTTATTCCTAAACTGTTGGGACCAAAACACCCAAAATCAATCCCAACCTTCCTTTTATGATTATAAACCTTGTGTTTAAATTTCATACATTTCTATTTACTTTTACTAAAGTTAGAGTGCGAAAACCAAATGTCTTTGGACGATGACGACAACGCCAACGTGACACCAATATACGACAAAAAATTTTCAATTTTTGCGGTCGTATAAAAAACTTTAGTTACACAAAAAAAGTAGGAAAACAGGTTTTCTGAACATATTTTGTTTGTTTAAAGTCATATGATACTTCAAATTAAAAAAAAAAATTAACAACTATGAAGGATGTTCCCTCCTCCTGTATTTGAATTTTTGCCAGATATTTGGAATCATTTGGTTTTATTCGTGTAGTGAAAATCGACTACTTTATTCCTTCCTCTATGAAGACGAAGGGAAATAACTCCAGTCAATGGAAACTATCTATCTCAAACATTTCTTCCCCACATGCCATTTATAATACATCATCTATATTCCCTCATTCCAATGTCATATTTAATCTATTTGTCTATGGAACATGAACAACTATGGATGAATTTATTTATGTTTGCATCAATTTTCACGGTGAATGAAAAAAATTGCTAATCAAAGGGTATCTTATTTCATGGTGTCATCATTTGCACCTTCAAATCACTTTTTATAATAATAAAATGAGGGAATAATTATACAATGTTACAATATCACCACTTTACTATTCTTCTCAGAATAAAAACATAAATTACAAACAAATATCTGTTGTACACAATATTTTCGTTTTTATTTACCCTGTTTAATAATTACTGAGATTTCTCAGTTATAAGGCTTCAAAAAAACATCAAATTGTCAATATAAGGCTGTAATAAATAAATCCTTCTCTTTTCAGGAATAATATTTGAATTAGGATGAGACAGAGGACCTACTTTATAATATATTTCTGACATAAAACTATATCCTATATCAATGGAAAACATAACTTATTCTCAGGCTTAAAGATGTACTTACCGTATGTGAGGTTTTGGAATAAGTGTCAAATGTTTGGACTCCTTGGTGTTTTTCCATACGATACAAGGAAAAATATTTTGCCCTATAATACCTATTTATCTCTTAACATACGACGTTATACCGTCTCCATTTTTGGGTACCATCATACTTAATTTTGTATCAAAATCCTCTACATAATATATGCCTTATAAATGAATATTAAAGAAAACTGTTGATTATAGATCTCAAATTTATGTCCAAATTTCAGAAATTAAAAGGTTCAAATGGCAATGCCTCTTCTTTCTGAGAAATGTTTAAAGGAGCATAAAAAAACAATATATTTCTACAATAGTCTATACAATTCTTTACAAACATATGTATCATAAAACAACTGGACAACAAAATTAACACAGTTGCTATGGATTCATTTCTTTTCCAGGGTACTATTTTGTGGATCAAGGAAACCTTGCATTTTTGTAAAAATATGTTAGTTCGTTTTACAAAATCTGTGTTTATTCCCATTGAAAATAAGTAATTATTCTTTTCAACATTTAAATTAGATTTTTGATTACCCTAAAATCCACCAAAAAAATGGTCGCAACAAATAATAATGAAACCACATTGTACAAATGAACACATGGAATGTTACGAGTATATCTAGGCCACAATTAAAAATATTTTGGTTTGCCCAAATGCTACCCAAGGTTGAGACAGTGGGTAGGTAGGTAGGCATTTTTTTTTTTTTTTTTTTTTTTAAAGAAATGTACGTATATCGGATGTTTATTAGTCTTCATGCCTATCTGATTAAAAAAAAAACTTCTTCAAATCAGGACAATAAAAGAATTTGAGTAGGCAGCTTTTTTCTAGGTAGGTAGGGTTTGGGCAAACAAACCTATTCTTTTTTATGGCCCTATAAAGCATTCATACCATCAAGATTTCTATAAATAAACTTTTATGAATTTTCAATTAAGCATTTTATTATATCTTATAAACTTCTATAAATTAAATGTGATCCTTTCATAGAAGATATATTTTCATACTTTTGAGATTCAGTTAAAAAATTAGAATGGTTTGCATCTTTCTTGAACTTCAAAAAAGTTAAATGAGATTTTAACTACAAGGAAACATTTTTAATGCATCTTAAGTCAGTTATCTGTTTAGCCATCTCTTTCCTTATCAAGTAAAAACAGACAAATGTACATATTTTGTCACAGGTTAAAATATCTCCATCGATAATAATCTTACAAGACACTAGACACATTAAATACAATTGCAAGTTAGCAGATTCACATACATATAAAGTAGGGAGAATCTGGGAAAACAATCATCTGATGTATGAGAGCTGGGACAAGCTACAATAATTATTGGAGATTAGGAGATTCATATACATATTAAGTAGGGAGAATTTAGAAAAACAATTATCTGAGGTATGAGAGCCGGGACAAACTACAATTGGAGGTTGGGAGATTCATACACATAAATATAAGTAGGAAGAATTTGGGAAAAAACTCTCTGAGGTGTGAGAACTGGGACATGCTACAATTAAAGGTTAGGAGATTCATACACATATTAAGTTAGGAGAATTTGAACAAACAAATCTACGACGTGTGAGAGCTGGGACAAGATACAATTTGAGGTTAGGAGATTCATACACATATTAAGTAGGGAGAATTTGGACAAACAAGATTCTGAGATGTGATATCTGGAACTAGCTACAGTCTGAGTTGGGAGAATTTTCACTAGAACTAGAGCTATATTTGGCTTGGTGTTGTTGTTGTAACAACTCTGAAGATGACCCCATCTGGAACAATCCTGCTCTTTTACTGCTAATGTTGACTTCTCCTCTCAGAAATCTTTCTAACTTCTCCACACAGGCATCCTGATATTCATGTATCCATCTACAGAAGAAGACGCCATCCATGAGATATCAAATATAAATCTTACCTATTCCCAATATCAGGAATAAACACATTTGCTTAAAAAAACAAAAGGTTAATAGGGAGTTCTTTTTCTATAAATCTAAAGTTTTGCAATTTTGGTAAAAATTTGAAATGTGAAATCTCAAGTATGATGATTGATATATGTTATATATAAAAAACCAAAAGCTCAATATTTTCTCTCTCTTTATATTTCATGTTGTTTGGGCGAAGGCCTATACTTTTTACAAGTTAAATTGTTATTCACTATTTTGACAAAGTTGCATTTCATCAGTATTTTAAGTGTTTTTCTTTTCTTCTTTTGTTGTATTTTCATTATTTTCAATTTTTTTTTCCCCTTTCTTTTTTGTTTGTTCTACATTTACTTATTTATTCTTGTTCATTGTAACATTGCATGCTATATTTATGTAATCGTTTATTGGAGTTGGTATTTGAAGGAAACGGATTAACCCTTACCACGCAGAGGTCGTACCCAGACCACCATTATTTGGCACCAATGGCGCTCAATACATTTTGAGGTTATTGTAAAACCATTTAATGAGAAGTGTATGCATATTTCCTCAATCTTACACTATTGTTGTTTTCAAAATTCCAATAGGGAACATACTTTATATAATTGTATCAATAAACCAATTTTTCAAGATGTTTCGGCCATTGGTCTTCTTCAATTCAGTTCTACTCACAACTACATGGTTAACATCTTTTAAATGATTGAAAAATGTAATGTCAGCCATGTAGTTAAGAGGAGAAATAAAGAACTGAAGAAGGCCAATGGCCGAAACGTCTTGAAAAATTGGTATACTTACACTATTGCTTATCATAATTCTTACTTTTAATGTTCATTTTGAGCTCAAATACGAACTTCAAAAGATTAAACAGATGACGAATAAATATGTTTAAACGAATGCCTATAATGAATGGGTTAATTAAAATTTTGTGATATTTGATTTTTTTTTTAAAAGATATCACATTACTAGCATGACTAGTCAAACAGTAAAAGACTGCTAATAAGAACATTTAATTGCACATACTAGTTATTTTGGTCGTACTGATCTTTTTTGCAATTCACACTTTGAATCTAACCCCTAAAGATTTTAATCCAAAATTACAATAGAAATCAAAATTTTAGGGGCCAGGTGAGTTCAAAAGGAAACCTGTCATAACATTTTTCATTACCAAGCGAAATAAACCAGTTATACAATACATTAGTAAAAAAAAACCTAAGATGCTCTATTTGATACCACTTGATACTATTAAACTAAGAAAATTGTATCTTCAGAAAATCTTCTTACCTTATACCATTAAAGAATGTGATCTGTTTCATATCCTCAGGTAGCTGGTCAGCTGATGGCCAGCGGAAGTTGTCCATTATAGGTATAATATTACACTTACTTTCTAATGCTGCTACTATTTCCTGAAAAATAGATAACAATACTTATAAACAATCTTCTGTATAGACAAATTTTTTTTTTTATTATTTACATTATTATAAGATAAAATACATCTAAGTACAAGTTGAACATAAAGCATAACACTACATTCGGAACCAAAGCAAATACACTTATCTTATAATTTTTCTCTCCTGTACAGCAATTCTTTTAAAAGGAAATAGTAGCAGCAACATATTCCTTTTGTGTATGCCATATCTTAAAGCATGGTTCAATGCACAAAGAAACATTACATTCTCTACATTCGTAACAAGTCTCATGACCTGGCCGTTTGCGTTTTTGTAGGTTGTTCATATTTACATTGTTCTTTTCAGCCTCATTGCAGACTTTGCATAAACGTGCAATGTTTTTTTTTTTGCCCACCCCTACAATTCTAGAAATGAAATGTCTTTCACTTAGGCGTTCTAATTTCGCATTTGAAGGCCTTCCTACTTTATCACTTTCTATTGGGTTATTAGATACAAGTTCAGTTATTAATTGTCTTCTGAACGCTTTATGTGTTATATTAGGGTGGTCAGCTTTATACAAAGTGTATGCATCTAGAACAGCAATAGCAAGAACATGGAAAATTACCTTTTTCCACCACTTAAATGATTTAACAACACTATTAATGTAAGTAATCATTTGATCAGACCGATCAACACCACCCATATATTTATTATAGTAGTTCACAACACTAGGTTTTCTTATATAATCATTTGTCTCACGGTCACGACGGCGTGTGTTGACCAAATTGGTTTTATGTATAGTCGAAAGCATAAAAACAGCCTTTCCATCAAGAAATTTGACACAATTTAAAGGACCATTACTCATTACAGAAAGATCTCCTTTATTTGTAAGTTTTTTGTCTTTCAAAAATTGTGGAATACCACGACGGTTAGACCTTACAGTGCCTGTCGCTCCTACACCTAGACCATAGAGATCCCAAAATAGTTGGGGTGATGTGTAGTAATTGTCACAATACAGATTATAACCTTTTTCATACATGCCTCGTAACATATCCATGACTAAGTCATACGTCGCGCCATTTGAGCTTGGACCGATACCCGACTTTCCTGTATACAATTTAAATTTTGAAACATAACCGTTACTGGAGTCACTGATCATGTAGGCTTTGATTCCATATTTAACTGGCTTGTCAGGACTGTAAACTCGAAATGATAGATTACCCCTCCAAGGAATCATTCCTTCATCTAATGAAATTGATTGACCAGGTGTGTAAACTGAGTGAAATCTGTTTACAATACGACCATAGAAAGTTCCAAGTTTAAAAAGTGGGTTGTAGTTTGGTTGACCTCTAGCAACATACTCATCATTGTTGGCAAGATGGAAGAAAGATGACATTAGGAGAAATCTGTCTCTTGGCATAGTTGACGGAAAGAATGGTGTTGAAGTGACAGGGTTTTTACTCCAGTAATCAGTCACGTCTGACTGTGACAGAATACCCATTGCAAAAACTACAGCAATGAAACGCTTCATTTCTGTGGCAGTAGTGTTTGTCCACTTTCTAAACCTTGAAAATCTGCTCAAGTTATTGTTTTTATCAAGATATTGCTTTGCGTATCTGTTTGTTTCCTCAGAAATGTTCTCAAAATCATTTTCATTGACATATAAATAGAAATAATCAGAAACGGACGCATTGTCTGGGAGGTCACACTTAATTCCTGGGGTTTGCGTAAAAGGTAGAAGTTCTGGATTTTTTTCACCCATAACCCAGTTATCAATATCAAACAAATCATCTCTTTCAGAAACATTGTCAATATTTAGGTCATCCTCAGCAAAGTCATTTTCAGTAAATCCTTCAAATTCTTCATTTTCACTATCAGTGTCAGCAAATAGTTCACATATATTTTCAGCAATAGATGTGCTGGCTTCTGCCATTATCAGAAAGTAAACACAGAAACGCCCCCTTTTTATTTTATTTTGCGAAAAAGAAAAGATAGAAAAAAATAGCTGCATATTTTGGATAACTCATTGGAAAAACAACAAAACTCATTCATATTTATCAATTTATTTTTCTTGAATATACCTGAAAAGCCCATAAATATGGGAAAATATCAGACGATAAATAGATTTGACAACGGATTCACATTTTGTTTCTTTGATTCACGTTTCTTTTATTTCGGAAAAGAATTCCAAGTTTTCAAAGATTTTCGAGGAATATAGGTATTAACAGCACCTAGAAAGATGGATTTGTGTTCAGGCATTATTAATTTTATGGGAAATGTGTATCCTCAAGCATGGACACTGATAGAGTTACTGAAGAAAACTATAAATTGTTGGTAACAAACTGTGCGGCAACTTTCATTTTCTCTTTCGGAACGTCTCTCAAGCGAGTAAACTTCCGGTTGATATTTCCATACAATTTATGTATTTTTACCACCAAACTTCTAAATTTGCAAAATATCAATCAAATAACAACGATAAATTAATATTCACCTTTAAGACAATATTTTATTCTTACGGTTTTAGACGAAATCTATTTATATAATACAGGAAAGGGCGGGGCATGTGCGCGGGAATTTCATATTTCACGTAAACTGTTTTATTTCATATTTTTACTTAAATAATTCCATTTTTTTCACAAAAGAACTTTTACACGTGTCAAAATATTCTTCTATTTACCCAGACATATAGTTTTGATAATCAAATGAACAAGAATTGAGCGAGGACGAAAAGGATTTCCCTAGATGTATTTTTAGATTTTTTACGTCATGCCAAAAACAATTTATTTTCCTGAAAGTAAAATTAAAGTGTATATTTGTTTATTATAAAGACTTAAAATGGTTCAAATTGAATAATGGATATAGATCTGATGGCTCATTCAAATTTAAACTCGGAGTTTTGTGATTATGCGAGGATTTGAAGGTTTTTTGAAAGGTCAGAAAATTGCCAGTGTAACCCGTCAAAAGACGGGTTCCGCACTGAGAACGACGACGTCAAACCCGTCAAAAGACGGGATCCGCATGGTAAGGGTTAACAATTAAACGTCTTTTTTTCTGTCAAATACTCACATAGTTACCAGTATTTTGCATTAAATAAACTATGGTGAACCATTTGAGTTATACTTAAATGACTGTTATTTTTACATTTCTAGGATCTCTGCATTTCAACCAAGTAAAAATCAATAAATGAAGGTGACAGGTCAACTTATAAACAAAGGCACGCTATAAAAAGCATGACCTACAAGATGACAGATAACTAGGAATTCCCCTTATCATGTGATGTCAGTAAAAACTATGTATTCATCCATTTCTAATGATAAGAGAATTAATTTGTTTTCAAAATTAAATAAAATAAAATTATAGTTCAACAATCAATATCAATCAAGAATGAAATAGCAATGAAAACCAAACTAGTAATACATGGTAATCTGTTGGGTGCAAGGATTACTACAGGTATCCTAGCTCTCTAACTACACGGTAATCTGTTGGGCGCAAGGATTACTACAGGTATCCTAGCTCTCTAACTACACGGTAATCTGTTGGGCGCAAGGATTACTACAGGTATCCTAGCTCTCTAACTACAGGGTAATCTGTTGGGCGCAAGGATTACTACAGGTATCCTAGCTCTCTAACTACACGGTAATCTGTTGGGCGCAAGGATTACTACAGGTATCCTAGCTCTCTAACTACACGGTAATCTGTTGGGCGCAAGGATTACTACAGGTATCCTAGCTCTCTAACTACACGGTAATCTGTTGGGCGCAAGGATTACTACAGGTATCCTAGCTCTCTAACTACACAAAACAGATAAGAACTCTTGGAGATATATTAATGCGTTCAAAATGATGCATTTAAAAACAAAAAATACATTACCCTGTGAACCCAGTCATTTTTGTCTTTATCTCCTACACATCTATCGAGAGCATTTGGTGTCAGTACAAGTATAAAATTACGTGATGACCTCACGCTACTCAATAATCCCTCATCAAATTTACCAGCATTTAATTTCTCTATATCTAAAAATACTGTAAATCCCCTCAGCTGCAGAAATACCTTCAATAAACTGAAAATAAAATGTTCTTGGTTAAATAGAGAATTCTGTATTCATAATAAATGACTTAGAATACAAAGCAGGATTAAGCACTTTTGAAACATTAATTATCCCTCCATTTGAAGTTATAGTTATGTGATATGGATTAACTTGTCTATCTGTCATATTTAAAATGTAATAGTACTAATACTAGTCCATCATTTTGTCCAACTATTGTTATGCTTAATAAAATATACAAGAGTTATCTTTCCTTATATAAAATGATGCCTCTTTGAAAAAAAAACATGACAACAACTCTAAATATAAAATATATAACAGGCTATTATTTGAACTTGGAATTATTTTTAATTATGGAATTTGCATAATTTCTTGTGTTTACAATTTTTAATAAATTCCATGTTTATTTAGTATTATAATCTTTTGAGCGGTTAATAACACTTTTCATACAATGTATTTTGGTAAGATAGTGTTGTGTGCGGCACAGTACATTCTATTGAAAATATACTATTTTCTTTGTAATAGAAAGTGTTGTGCGCAGCACAGAACATTTCAGTACAGAATAAACATGGAATTTATTAAAAAATTTAATAACAAGAAATCAAACAAATTCCATAATTAAAAATAATTCCAAGTTCAAATAATAGCCTGTTATATGTACATTGTCAGAAAATATCAAATTTATTTGTATTATCTTTAAAAACAGACGAAAAGTGAAGCTTGCTCCAAATAAGGCTAATTGGGGAAGAGCCTTATTAATATTCCTTTTTAAAGATTAATCAAACTTCCATCTATATTCATAATAACATCATAATTTTTGTTAGAGCAAAAAGTTTAAAATCACATTTTAAATCACCAACTATGTCATTTATAGATATTAGAAATAAAATGGGACCCAAGATAACCGTTGGGGCACCCTAACTGATACATGCACAAACATTTCCCCAACAATAACAACTTGCTGCTTTCTTTAAGTAACAAAACTCCATTAATTCCAATTTTTGTAAGCTTATCAAGACAACCTTTGCGCCAACATCGGTTGAATGCTCAACTTATTTTACAGAAAATTACCATAACCCCTTTTACTGCATGAGAGTTAATGTGCCTACAGATCAAAGGAATCTATGACTGATTAAATTAGGCTCTGAAGCTCAAGCAATATCAAGATTAAGGAGCACATGTTTGAATAACTTTACCTTGCTAACATGGACCCATTTACCCTTCTGTAACTTATAAAAACATCCGTCACTTTGCGCCCATCAATAATATCTCCACTGTCACTTTCTGTCTTTTGTTCCTCTGAAACTGTTTATTAAAACATCTTTATTAAATTGTTAACACAAATAATTGATTTCGATCTGTTTCTTGCATGTATTCCCATGTATTTCCTTGATTGTTGTGATATTTTCTCTTCTCACGAGTTTACCCCAGGATTTTGGTAGGGTACTTTCTTTACTCAAATCTTTATTTCTGTGTTATGTTTTAAGGAGGATTACATGTCTTTTTTTGTTTAACCATGGTTTTATTGTTCTTTTTTCAACAAATGTTTTTTTATTGCCTCCATAATCAGTCAGGGGTGCTACTTTAACAAGCGATTTCAGTATCACCTATTTGAGTTTTTATACATTAAAAAAAAAGAAAATAACAACATTTGACACATAATGTTTTGAATTCTCTCTCAGTCGAAAATGATAGTAACATTTTTCTTGAATTTCACCTCAAGATTCTTAATCCTTACAGGCTCAAACGAGAAAACTAATCTCGTTGAGATGATCAATGATAATCTATAAGTATAGAAGAAAGCTTAAGGGACAAATGATCCCTGTTCAGTAAATTGTCGAAAAAGGTTGTTAGCACAAGGTAAATTCATAAATCATTTACACAAGGGATTTGTTATGCATGCATTAACCTGCATTTCTGGGATCTAAAAACTAAACAGTTGAACTTTGACCCTGGTATCTAAAATGAAGCTGTATAAACATAAACGGGTGCAGGAGTTTTTCGTTGCATTGAAGACCCATTGGAGGCCTTCATCTGTTGTCTACTCTATGGTCTGGGTTGTTGTCTCTTTTTGCCCATTTCCATTCTCAATTTTATGATTAAGCCCTATCTGCATACCGCTAATTTTCTGTAATATTTTACTACTATGTATGCCACTATAGATGCCACAATCATTGCCTTACCTCTAATTTTCTGTAATATTTTACTCCTATGTATGCCACTAGAAATGCCACAATCATTGGCCAACTGTTCCTCAGTTAGGTCAGGTAGATAAAGCATGTCTACACCGGCCTGTAACATGGAATAGGTATATTGGCTGAACTCTGACCCCAACTCCATCAAAAAATCATCCAGTTTGGTTGGATCTGAGGACGCATAGTCTGCTGTTATCTTAAGTCTCTTTAATTCTCTCATAAATCTGTCAAAATATAGTGCAAATTAAAATTTGTTTATATGTATTTAAGGATATAAAATACGTGCAAACACTTGACAAATTTCAAACTGAAATTGTATTTATTTACTTGTTTATGACCGTTTTTTTTAATGGTCCTCTTAATCTCAATATAATATAGCAGTGTAGAGTTCCAGAACTGATTTTTAATCTCCTTTTTGATATTTTTGATATTTTTAACCATTTTCTGTTAATGTAAAAATATACCCAAATTAATTTGTGGCCATTTTCTGTTAATGATTGATTAATTGTTAGTGGTTTAATGCCACTTTTAAGTGCTACTTTTGGGGCTATTTTGTGGTGGCCATTTTTTTTTTTTTTTGGAGGAAGCTAGAGTGCCCAGAGAAAACCACTTACCTTTGATAGGGAAACAAAACAACCCTTTTCGTCATGTCTGTTAACGAAACAATCATATACCTTTTGTGTGCTATTCTACATTTCATATGCAGACTGCCTGACAAGTCCTCTTCTGTTAATGTTAACAGCAGGTCACCATCTACTTTACATCTCTCAAAATTAACAGCAAATTCCTCAAATCCATTCTGTAGATAAAAATGTTAGTAAATTTGATATTTGAAAAAAATCGTGAAATAAATAGTCTTGGGAACATGATTAACATTTAAAGGAGATTATAAACATAAAATCAACAGAACTGACAGTTTGTTCTACAAAAATAAGTTCCTTATCAATTTTTCTTCATGATGAATAGTATAATTCATGTAATTATGATCATGAAAGTGTTATTACGTTTTCATAATAAATTAAATAATGGTCTATGCTAGTAAATCTGTGAATTAAAAAAATAATGTGTGCATTTGATATTTATTGCAAATCAGTGAAATCACTGATTAATGGAAAAATGTGAAATACAATTAATGAGATTGCAAACCTTTTGTGAAGGAAAACTCTCTACTGAAATTAGGAATGGGAGTTTTGATTATTATGATTATCATGATTATTGTAAACCTGATTTTAACATTGTTTAATACATTTTTGCATTAATAAAACAAACGCATAGTATCTAAATTTACATTGCATCTTTTATGTTGAAGGCAGAATTTTTAATGACACAATACATGTATAAATTGAATGGTTCTGAATATTTGTATAAAATTCAACCAGATGCTCCGCAGGGCGCAGCTTTATACGACCGCAGAGGTTGAACCCTGAACGGTTGGGGCAAGTATGGACACAACATTCAAGCTGGATTCAGCTCTAAATTTGGATTGTGATTAAATAGTTGACACAGCATAGGTTTCTGACACATAATGAATGTGGTCTAATGAACTTAAATTTTTTTTTGCCTTTGAGCAATTCACTATGCTGTTGAATATTAATCCTCTCAAAAAAATGTTTGAAGAAATTTTCTTTTTATTTATGAAATCTGAAATGAAAAAAATTCCCATCCCCCAATTTTTTTTTCACATCCCCTTTCCCTTATTCCAAAACTGATCTCAATTCAAATTTCTAATGGAGTTTGAAACAATAACTACTCATTTAAATACATCATAAAATATTAAAATGTAAAAAAAGTGCTTGTTATCACTGAATGGTAAAGATTGTTTTAATTTATCAGTTGGTAGTAAAAGTGAATATACATTGTATAATTATATTGTATAAAGCAATGATTTAAGTTGATTCAACTACTATTCTGGACAAAGAAAGATAACTCCAATTGAAAATATGAAAATTTCTTGCTTTGGCACAATATTGTGCAATTAGATATTTCTTGCTATTGCGCAATACTGTGCAATTGAAAATATTTGCTATTGCACAATACTGTGCAATTGAAGATTTCTTGCTATTGCGCAATACTGTGCAATTGAAAATTTCTTGCTATTGCACAATACTGTGCAATTGAAGATTTCTTGCTATTGCTGAATACTGTCCAATTGAAAATTTCTTGCTATTGCACAATACTTAATATAATAATTTTGGATCCTGATTTGGACCAACTTGAAAACTAGGCCCATAATCAAAAACCTAAGCACATGTTTAGATTCAGCATATCAAAGAAGCCCAAGAATTCAATTTTTGTTAAAATCAAACTTAGTTTAATTTTGGACCCTTTGGACTTTAATGTAGACCAATTTGAAAGGGACCAAAAATTAAGAATCTACATACACAGTTAGATTTGGCATATCAAAGAACCCCAATTATTCAATTTTTGATGAAATCAAACAAAGTTTAATTGGACCCTGATTTGGACCAACTTGAAAACTGGGCCAATAATCAAAAATCTAAGTACATTTTTAGATTCAGCATATCAAAGAACCCCAAGGATTCAATTTTTGTTAAAATCAAACTAAGTTTAATTATGGACCCTTTGGACCTTAATGTAGACCAATTTTAAAACGGGACCAAAAATTAAGAATCTATATACACAGTTAGATTCAGCATATCAAGGAACCCCAATTATTCAATTTTTGATGAAATCAAACAAAGTTTAATTGACCCTTTGGGCCCCTTATTCCTAAACTGTTGGGACCAAAACTTCCAAAATCAATCCCAACCTTCCTTTTATGGTCTTAAACCTTGTGTTTAAATTTCATAGATTTTTATATACTTATACTAAAGTTATGGTGCAAAAACCAAGAAAAATGCTTATTTCAGCCCCTTTTTGGCCCCTAATTCCTAAACTGTTGGGACCTCAATTCCCAAAATCTATCCCAACCTTCCTTTTGTGGTCATAAACCTTGTGTTTAAATTTCATTGATTTCTATTTACTTATACTAAAGTTATTGTGCGAAAACCAAGAATAATGCTTATTTGGGCCCTTTTTTGGCCCCTAATTCCTAAACTGTTGAAACCAAAACTCCCAAAATCAATCCCAACCTTCCTTTTGTGGTCATAAACCTTGTGTCAAAATTTCATAGATTTTTATATACTTATACTAAAGTTATGGTGCGAAAACCAAGAAAAATGCTTATTTCAGCCCCTTTTTGGCCCCTAATTCCTAAACTGTTGGGACCTCAACTCCCAAAATCTATCCCAACCTTCCTTTTGTGGTCATAAACCTTGTGTTTAAATTTCATTGATTTCTATTTACTTATACTAAAGTTATTGTGCGAAAACCAAGAATAATGCTTATTTGGGCCCTTTTTTGGCCCCTAATTCCTAAACTGTTGAAACCAAAACTCCCAAAATCAATCCCAACCTTCCTTTTGTGGTCATAAACCTTGTGTCAAAATTTCATAGATTTCTATTTACTTAAACTAAAGTTATAGTGCGAAAAACCAAGAAAATGCTTATTTGGGCCCTTTTTGGCCCCTAATTCCTAAAATGTTGGGACCAAAACTTCCAAAATCAATCCCAACCTTCCTTTTTTGTGGTAATAAACCTTGTGTTAAAATTTCATAGATTTCTTTTCACATTTACTGAAGTTAGAGTGCGAAAACTAAAAGTATTCGGACGACGACGACGCCAACATACCAATATACGACCAAAAACTTTTCAATTTTTGCGGTCGTATAAAAACCAGAGTAGCGAATATCCTCTATCATGTCTTTGTCATATATATGTGCTGGAGTTGTATACGTACCTGTGACACCCAGAATTTCACATCTTCAACAGTCCACACAGGAACTTGTGCAGTCAGTTTGTGCGGTAGATTCTCTCCAATAATTCTTAGAGCTTCACAAGCTAATTTAGAGGTTGTAGCATTTGGACTACTAGCTAACCTTTTTAATGGACGTATAGCGCCTACTTCATGAAATACCTGGAAAAAAACATTATTGAAAATTATTGGTTCATAATTCAATTAGAATTCAAAATTCTAACAACGAATCTAATGTTACTGTGAATTAAGTATTCATGTTGAAGACCCATTGGTGACCCTTGGGCTATTCTCTGCTCTTTGGTTGGGTTGTTGTCTCTTTGACACATTCCCCATTTCCATTATCAAATTTTTTATCAGTGTGGTACCAATGTTGGTGTATTTCGTGGAGATAGGTTAACTATAAATTTAAATGTTCATCAATGTATGTATTTTCTAGGGTCATAACACATTTTTTCCTAAAATGAGAGATTTGATTTTAATTAAACTGATATGAATGACAATCAAAAGTTATTTATATTCATCTTATTTTCCAACTAGCATGACTAGCTAAAGTCTTGTAAATAAATGCAAAAGGATATCAGTATATCTGTTGACCTATTTCGAGTTAGAAAATCTCTATGCAAACATGGCAAAATTTTAAACTGTTTTGAAAATTGAGTTGCCATAAGAACCCTACAAAACAGTCCAAACTGCATCTTTATCTCGAGTTTGAATGTTCCAATCAAAGACTCATTCATGTACATAACACGACATGAGGTCGATTTCTATTCAACACAATTCATATTAGGCCAAATAAAAAAGTATGTGTGGTTCAAGTTACATCTGAAAAAAAGTTAGGGTAGGTAGGGATCTTTTTTTATTTTATGTTTTTTTTTTACATTGAGTCTATGGGAGCAACATTCTAACTTTAACAGTGCTTAATGAAAAATGACAATAAAATCTTTAGGGTAGGCTATTTTTAAGCTGAAAATGTAGGGACGGTAGAGTTACTGGAACCACACATATATTTTTATTTGGCCTTATATACATGATATAGACATAACTTACTTCTGTCTTTTTCTGGAGAGATTTAATTCCTGCCTCCATGGCAAAATGAAATGCTGCTAATGCTTCAGATTCCTCCCTTTTACTGGATAATAAGGGAACCAGACGTTTCAACCATCCCCTAGATCTACCATGACGATGAGACAGGTCCATCCTCCCAAACTCACTGGGAGAGTGACTAGCAATGAATGGAAGAACAAGATCTAGGGTACCAGATTGTAATACAGCAGATTCAATTTCTTTATTGGCAACCAGTACAGAAATTGCTAAGCAGGCATAATATCTTACACTATCGTCATCATTAAATGCCAGAGGGAAGAGCCATTCTGGGACTTTGTGTTTTGCCATCTCTTCTTGGTTTTCAGGGCCACCATACAAAGCCATATTTGACAAACCTATTGCACAGTGACGTAATGTCAGACGATCATTACTTCTACACCAATAAAGTAAAACATCAAGTCCCCCCAGGACGGTCAACTTTCTACAAGTTTCTTCCGATGTCTTGAAGAGACTCTCCAATATTCCTGTACAAAATCTGGCCATATCAAACTCTCCCTTCGCATCCACGGTCATTTTAACCACTATTTCTAGTCCATAGTGTGCTACTCTCTGTCGATTTCTTGTTGTTAAAATTTTGTCAAGTAATCTTCCTGAAGTCTTCATCAGTTCTTTGTTTTGAGAGGCACAGTTTCCTATCACAATGTCTAGAGCGTGTTCTTCACGAAGAGTGTCACATAAACTATATGCTACATCCCTACCATAAGTGGGAATGGCCCAAGCTTGTTCCACTAATAAACTGATGTCACGTAATGCTTGGATAAGAGAATCACCTGCACATTGTTTGATGACCTCAATTTTGACCTTAAGTTGACCTGTAAGATGTTGTAGACTGGAAGACCAATCACAATTTTCTGTTGTAGACTGATCATCAGATTCTGAGTGTTTCAATGTGTAATTGTTTAAATCTTCATTTCCTGATAAAAATACACATTTTTCATTTCCATTCTTAAGATGATGCTGATCTATGTTGTTGGCGAGACGTTGTTCTGAATTTTCTGGTTGTGACAGATCCAAATAAACTTTAGAACATTCTGACACATTATGATGTGGTGACTCCTGATTTTTCTCCGTCATCTCCTCCTCATCCTCTATGTCGTGGAGAAGTGTTCTGGCCGATTGTGATCTTTCTAGAGCTTTATATGGATCAGTTGGAAGTCCAGAGAACTTAGCCTCCGACTGAATCCTTCTTACAGTCCCTTTGCCTTCCAGATTCTCCATAATGAAGATTTAGTCTGAAAAAAATATATAGTTAAAATTGAGAATTTTTTGCTTCCTTAGATCATGTAGATAGTCAGTAATAGTACTATGGATTCATTATTTTTCGTTGGATTCCAATTTTCGTGTATTTCGTTGGTAGAGGTGAACCATGAAATTGAATGATCAACAAATTACAATAAGCAAATATTCTATAGGCTAGTATGCAGACTTCGGCAAAATCACAAAATTATAGACATCAGGGAATACGTAAGTTTTCCAAAATCCATGTAAATTGGTGCCTTGGAAAATAAATGAATCCACAGTATTGCAATTGTTTAATAAAGTACACAAATATCAAGAATACAAGATCAATTATTTCTATTTCAGGAAATGCTGCATGAAATTAAGATGAGTTGCAACGTGCCGTTTTACCTTTTGTATCTAGGGTTGCGGTCAGTGCAAAACATAGCCTTTTCATTTCAGAATATTAGTAAACGTGTAACAGCTGTATGGTTATGTTTCCTCTTTGTTTTTTTACAATAGTTTATTTATCTCCGGCATTTATTGTCTGTTGTCGTTATAACGTAGATGAACTGAAATTTTAAAAAAACACGCAAGATCAACAAATGCATGTTTACTAAATATACACGTTTAACTTCACCGCATTTATGGCCTACCCCAAGTCGGGAGCCTCTGGCCTTTGAAAGTTTCATATATATACACTGAGTAGCTCGTCTAAACATCAACCCAACAATGTGAGATCTGTAAATTTGCTTTCGCAAATTCCTTGTTTTTCCCTCGCCGGGATTTGAACCCATGCTACTGAGATATCGTGACACCAAATCGCCTGCACTGTAGCCGTCCCGCTAGACCACACGACCACCTCTGCTTCGCTAAATATATATATATATATATATATACATGATTGTTAATTTTAGTCCAATTATAAAAATGTTTTGAAGTTAAACATGACGTCCATTTTCACTGAACTAGTACACATTTACGTTTAGGGGCAAACTGAAGACCTCCTCCGGGTGCAGTTTTTTTTAAGATGACCCATTGTTGGTCTTTGGTTGTTTTCTGCATTTTGTTGGGTTGTTGTCTCTTTGACACATTCCCCATTTCCATTCTCAATTACATTTGTGAAGTTTTGTCAAATAACTAAAATGATGATACGCAGCTTAATTTGTATCTCACCCAAAGTAGAGAATTAAGAAAGTTCAGATTTCAATTATGCTTTTAACTCGATTTGTATGCTTGGTTCAGTGTACAGAATTATTGTAAGAAGAACATAAGTTTGGTTTGACTTTAAGCAACTGTGTTTGTACTTAATTCAATAGTGAATTATTTAAAGTTAACACATTCAACTCTTAAGATATATATAGTGGGAAAACTGGTAAACCAAATAGAACTTTGTAAAGTTTGGCGCGTTCTCCCTAAGAAACCTGTTTGAGTGTACGAGTTTACGACAACAGCAAATGTGCTAGTAAATAGAAAAAATGAATACAGGTACATTCGTGTGACAGTGTCAATGTCAAGAGGAGTCGGACCTGTTTGCTTGAGTCCTACCCATAAGTTGTGTTTAAGAGATAAAAGAACACAAATGAAAATACTTTAATACAGAAACAAATTTTGTTGTATCATGAATCTGCAATTACATATATATGATGATGACATATTATCGCTTATTTAAATAGATAAAATTGAGAATGGAAATGGGGAATGTGTCAAAGAGACAACAACCCGACCAAATAAAAAACAACAGCAGAGGGTCACCAACAGGTCTTCAATGTAGCGAGAAATTCCCGCACCCGGAGGCGTCCTTCAGCTGGCCCCTAAACAAATATATACTAGTCCAGTGATAATGAACGCCATACTAATTGAACATACACATGGCTATTTTTAAATGATTGGTAGTTATTTGTTTGTATTATGTCCAGTGGCAAATGTTTCATGACTTTATTAAGGTGGAAACTTCGATGCAAATGAATGAAATGTACCACCAGAATGATATCGAACTTAGAATGTTCAAGTTCATTCTTACAGCACATTTTGTCCATTTTTATCGAAGTTTAAAACTTACAAAAGTCTTTTTTACATAGAAAAATTATCACCGATTGTTATAAACTTAAACTCGCCAATGTTCGAGTTTATTTAAGAAATGAATGCTTCTTTTTGTAACTTCATTGGGGTGTAAAAGCGTTGAGCGAAATGCATTTTGTATGAAGCGCGAAAGAAATTTTGAGCTAGGATCCTGAAAACATGATTTTTCTCAAGTTTGTATTTAATTAAATTATGCACTTTATTGTGGGATCTCGTGTCATGAGTGGTACATTTTATTGTGTCAATGAAGTTGTTTAAAGAATACCGCGAGATTGCAGTTTAGCCAATCAGAATAACGTATTATAATGATACATACTGATACATCTAAGCTGGTCCTGTTCAAACTTTAAGGTTTTAGGATTAAATTTCTCTTTGGATCTAGAGTGTATGCCCAGTTTGAATTTCAGAGCAAAAATCATTGATATTTCAAAATTATTGAAAAGTTGGCAGCATAGGAAGCTAACACTACTTGGCAAGGTTACTGTTAAGACTCTTGCACTTCCGAAATTGATTCATTTGCTTACATCTTTACCTAATATATGTCAATCCAACAGATTATTCTTTAATTTTATATGGTATGGAAAAACAGAAAAAATCAAACGTGATACACTGATTGCAGATAAAAAGGAGGGAGGTTTGAAAATGGTTCATTTACAATCTTTCAACTTTTATCTTAAAGTCGGTTGGGTGAGGCGATTTTTTTCAAATTTGAATGGGGACTGGCAAAATATTCTTAAGTTGATATTGAAAAAATTTGGGGGTGCAAGATCTTTTTCTTTACAAAACTTCAAATTGTTAGAGATTGGAAATCAACTTAGCAATCCTTTTTGGAAAGATGTTTTTCAAGCTTTACACTCATCTAAACCACATGTTAAAACTGATGTCAAGGAGTGTCTCTCGATGGATATCTTGAATTTTGTGAAAACAGAAGATTTCCCATTATATAACAGATGGGGAGTTGCCGGTGTGCAAAACCTCTGTCACATTTTTGACCATCAAAGAAGAGATTTTTTCACATTTGATCAGATTAAACAAAAAGTTCAGACAAATAATTATATGCACTATTACAGTTTAATATCAAATATCCCTATGGAGGTAAAACAGTGTATTAGGGAAAACACTGATACTGACTTAGAAAATTTTACTCCGCAGGAAAAAATTTTGGAGAAAATTACTAGCAGTAAAAATATCAAATTCATATATAATAATCTTATTGTAAAATGTGCACATCCTCCAGTTGTAAAATTTTCAAAATGGGAGGATGAGCTGCATTCTAACTTTGAAGACTGGAAGAAATACTTTTGTATACTTCAGAAATGTTGTAGATACATATTTGTATAATTTCCAATATAAGTTTTTACATAGGACTATTCCTACAAATACATTTTTATATAAGATTAAAATCAAAGATACAAAGTTATGTTCTTTTTGTAGATGTGAAGATGAAACTATTGGACATTTATTTTATGATTGTCAAGTGACATCAAATTTTTTATATTTGTTTTGTGCTTGCCTGAAAAATTTCTATGTTAACATTGATTTTAACAAAAAAAACTTTTTTCTTGGTTTTGTAGAAGAAAGCTTATTTTTAAATTTTCTTGTAATTTTTGCCAAAAAATACATATATAAATGCAAGCTAGAAGAAAAGCTTCCAAATGCAATTGAATTAAAAAATAGACTGAGAAACTTTTATAACTTAGAGTTATATACAGCAAGAAAATACAACAAAGTTTTTGAACTTGAAAAACTTTGGGCCCCTATGCTAATTATTTATCCTGAATGGTAATCTAACAACCAAATTTATATCAATATATATCTTTTTGACCTATTTATGGAACAGAGCAAACAACATGTAATATATGCATAGCACATGTAAACCTTCTTTTTTTTTTCTTCTATTTTAAAATAATCTATAGATATTTCTATATGAAGAGATTGTGAAAAAAGAGAGAAAGAGAGAGTGAGAAAGAAGGAGAGAGAGAGAAAAAAAAAGATTTTCAAAATATTTATTTTTCAGTTTGTGTAAATCTTGATAAAACAATAGTCTTTTGTTGTTATATAGTTGAAACCCTGTATCACCTTAGTCAGGTGGTGCTGTAAGGGTGATGTTAAATCCTGACTATTGAAAAAATAAATAAAAAATAAAAAAATAATGATACATACATCTAACAAAATTTTAATGTCTAATGTAATTACATGTATTATTAAATAATCTACTTTTGGATGTAACGCGTCTTCTGATTGGTTGACGTTATTTTGTTATCAGCCAATGGACATAATTTAGTCATGTGACCATGACGACATCAACGTTTTTTCATGGTTATCCACGGTTTAAAATGGATTTTAGAATTAAATTATTATAAGAAATGACTGTAATATTTTTTCTGTCTATTCGAAATAAACATAAAAAATGTTTTTTTTTGTTTTTAGGTTTTCGATCTTAAAGTTCGTATGTATAGTATAGATGAATGGAAATAATAGTCTTTCTGTATGGTAAATATGACACTTTTTACAGTTTAATTTGATTGTATCCGAAACCTAATTACGTGAACATTATTCTTTATGATGAGAGACTGCCCTGCTGATGACATTTCCTATTTAGTATTATCTGTTTCTGTAATATACTCAAAAGAAAGAGTAGTTCAAATAACTCGTCAACGATTCTACAAATGAGTGCCTGAATTAGGGCGGGAGGGAAGGGGGTATAATTGCATCCATTTTTCCTATTCTTTGTACATTTTGTCCATTACTCCCTCCATAATATAAATTTACTATTTTAGCACCTCATTTTTTGGCCCATTTTTCTATTCTTATACTTTTGCCATTATTCTCTTGTTCTGTAAACCTCCATTCACACCCTGCTGAAGTTGGACTATTGGGGTGTCGGACTAATGGGTGCCGAAATATCGGGGCGACCCCCTTTCTGTTAAGCAATTGGATAAAAAGTTGCTCTCTGCTCTCTCAAAGCCCTGTCATTTAAGGTCATCTTCCGTAACGGTAAACTGAATCTGCCTACAAAACTAGTTGGGATCAGATTCCTACCAGCGTAACTGTAAAATTTTCCACTAAAATAAATTTGTTGTTTCTTTTCCTTTCCGCCAATAGTTCGAAGACTTTAATACATCCATTAGATACAATTTTTTAGGTTTAAAATGTCCTTCAAAAATAGAGCCTGATTATTTGGCCCTACCCCCTCAGTCATGTCTACTGAATTTGAAACTTTTGCTTATTTTACATGTATTAGCTTGTAAGATCTTGTAATTAGTTCAGTTTAGGGGGAACTATTCGGCGGAAGACATTTTAGCGGAAAAAATGGACATTTAAGCGCCAAAGTAAAACCCATTTTAGGGACAGATTTTAAACCCATTCAAGCGATCGAAAATTAAAATTGTCAATGCCCATTTTAGAGAAACATTTTTAACCCATTCTAACAAAATATATAAATCCGAATGTGTCCCCAGTACACGGATGCCCCATCCACACTATCATTTTCTATGTTCAGTGGACCATGAAAATGGGATAAAATCTTAATTTGGCATTAAAATTAGAAAGATCATATCACAGGGAACATGTTTACTAAGTTTCAAGTCGATTGGACTTCAACTTCATCAAAAACTACCTCGACCAAAAACTTAAGAGAACGTACGTTGAAATGGGTTTTAATGTCGGCACTAAAATGTCCCCTAGTAGTTCACTAGATCGGTTTAAGATGAACAGCTAATGTTAGGTCAATGATATTTGGCATTTAAATTTATTGTCATTTGTATCATTTAGCAAAATCTGTTTCAGTTCATTCGGACATTATTGTCTTAATTCCGTTTGTAAACAATGAGGGGTTATTGAATATAAAACAAGTCAAAACTTTTTGATGATGAAGATTTTAATTTTTAATATTAAAAAATGATTTTCTAATATTAAAAAATGATTTCTTAATATTAAAAAATGATTTTCTAATATTAAAAAATGATTTTCTAATATTAAAAAATGATTTCTTAATATTAAAAAATGAATTTCTAATATTAAAAAATCATTTATTAATATTAGAAAATGAATTTCTAATATAAGAAATTACTTTCGATTTTCTAATATTAAAAAAGGAATTTCTAATATTATAAAAGGAATTTCTAATATTAAAAAAGGAATTTCTAATATTAATAAATGATTTTTTAATATTAAAAATTCATTTTTTAATATTAATAAATAGTGTTTTTCTTTTTTAATATTAGAAAATGATTTTTTAATATTAAAAAATGATTTTTTAATATTCAAAAATGATTTTTTAATATTAGAAAATGATTTTTTAATATTAAAAAATGATTTTCTAATATTAGAAAATAGCCCTTTTTGTCCACTTTGGCTTGCCATAGATCCAAGAAGGTTGGGTTTTTTTGACGATCAATGAATTTGAATGGGAATATATTGTCATGATTGTTGACCCCCCTTTTTTTTTTATCTAGGGTTGGGTTAGAACCCCCCATTATTTCTGAACAACCAATGCATTAGAATGGGGACATATGGTTGGAACTACCTTTTTTATTTTGGCTGTTACTGCCCCTGTGGATAGATACAATTCTGAGTGCCTGCAGTGCCAGTGGAGGCTCATGAACCAGATGATCTGATGTCAGTGATGAACAGACAGTACTCAGTAGAAACCTCAAAATATATGTAAGACTCAGATCGACGTCCGGTCTCTAATCGACGTCCATTCATCAAATCGACGTCCAAATCGGACGTCAAAATAAAATAACATTCCAAATCGACGGCCAATTTTTGGCTTCTCTAATCGACGTCCAATTTTTAGCTTTTGACGTCCGTTTTGCCGGTAAAACAGAATACAGAATTGACCTTAAACCGATATTGGCTGAGACCTTAAAACTTTTAAATGTATTATGTGTGACAAATAAAATATATTTAAAAAATATTTGTTAAATTTTCATTAACTATAAGTATATGTAAACAGGTTTTGATATTACTTTTTAGATTTTAAAGATTACATAAAAATAAGGAGATAGGATATGGTTTCCCATGGGATAACTACCCAACAGAGTTAAAATAAGGTGAATGTGAGCAATTTAAGGCAATCGTACAGCTTTCAACAATGATAAAAACCCATACGGCAAAGGCTATAAAAGACCACGACATGAGTTATGTAAATTCAAATTAGAAAACATACGGTCTAATTTACAACAAAACAATTTTGAAAAAACAAATATGACATACATAAACCAACGACAACCACTGGACTACAGACACGCATTGATTATGGCGGGGATAAACATGCGTGTGCGCACTTAACCCTTCTAGACAGATCTGTAACAGCTGTGTAACAGCACAACATAAAAACATAATGCCAATTTCTTGCGTATATGTTTCACTACAGGTCCGACTTGTAATACTCTCAAAACAATTGGCTGTAGTTTTTTATTTTGTGTATTGTTGAAGACTGACTTATGCTCTCTAGATGTCATTTGGTTTTCTTTGTCGTTGGGTTGTTTTCTCATTGGCATGCATGTCATTTATTAATATGAATAGGAAAGATTGTAGATCTTGGCTTAACTTTTTATCAAGATAAATATTAATATGCATGTTACCTTTTTCGGGTTGAAAAAATCTATAAGGAAAGTATGTATAAATGTAGAAAAAGTTGACATAAGAACCTTACATAACATGTTTATACATATTTTCGAACATCCTGGCACTTGAAATTTCTAGGAGGTGAAATTCTCGGGATTTTACCTCAAACTCTATGGAAAAATACAATTTTTAATTCCAATTTAAAACCAAACGGTAAAAGATATCACAAAGATTTTTAAAACACATGTCTAGTATGATAAGGAGATTTGAAAAAACGATCTCAAATTTTATTTTAATGATTCAACAAAAAATAAATTGAGTTTTAAGTTTGTGTACCTATATATGGTAAAACCCGAGGATTTGCCACCGCTTCAACTCCAATATTCAAATAAATAAACACAATCTAATTATCTGATTGGTCAATCTTCAGATGTGATGCAAGCATGAAATTATGTATTAGTGTAAGTCCTTATTGATATTGGACATCGATTAGAGACGACTACGCTCAATCGAACGTTTTGACACTACATGAAGTCACATTGGACGTCGATTAGAGTATCAACATATTGAACGTCGATTTCAGAATGTGACGTCAAATTTAGACGTCGATTTGAGGATTGGACGTCGATTTGAGGAATGGACGTCGATTAGAGGCCGGACGTCGATCTGAGTCTAACATATATATTGACAGTTTTAGGCTTGACACATTTGTCAACTGTGTTATATTAGACATTGTATGGTTATGGCTTTAATTTGACTGATGTTTGTAATATAAACCTTAATTTCTACCCTAGAAACTTGACTGAATGACCCTCATATCTTCTTCCTTCATCAACATTAATACGGAATATTATACAAAACGAAAATTTACTATTTTGTTCTCCTGAAGAAATGCAAATCTAAAATAATGAAAATAGCAGCTTTCTTTTGTTAAAGTTTATTTTATTTTTCGAAGAATTAGTTCAAGTAAAATTAAATACGAAGAAGAAAACACTCAAATTCGTTTCGTCAAAAAAGTAATATTGTTGTTATTATTTTTCACGATGGTGCAAGGGAAATCGAAATTAAAAAAACTTCCAAATGGCATTAAGACAAAGAACAAAAAGCAGAACAAACCATTGGGGCTGAAAAAAGGAGGTATTACGGCAATTACCAGGTTCTTTGGTCCGAGGTGATCACAGACAGTTACTGAGTTAGGAACCATCGAAAAAAAGGGGGTGTTCATGTGTTTTTGTTTTTGTTTTTAATTTTTGTTATCTCAATGACTGTTCCATCTTTCCCACGGTACCCCCTAAAACTGAATATCACATAGACTGACCAAATGGCACCTGAAATGTCAATAGCACATATTGGCAACTTTTACACAGTCAGGGGACTTACGTTGGCTGTTGGACGTCACAGTAATCTTGGACTAGGTTTCCCCATATCTTATATCATGTATGTAACACTCCCAAACGTGTCCTGTCCCCCAAACGTGTCCGATTCCCCCAAATGTGTCTATTCTCCCTAAACGTGTCCATAACATCCAATATTCCCAAAACATGTCTGATTTTATAACCCCCAAACGTGCCCAAACGTCTCAAGTATTTAGCGCTAATACATGAATAAAATCAATAACGTTTACAGCAATTCTATTATGGGGACACAGTTGATGAAGTGGTAATTTATTAGTATTAGTTGGTCCAATGCCTGTTGTTATTGCAAATTTAATCTGTAACATATAATTTATAAATCGACTTTTGACAAAAATTGCTTATAGTCCACTTGCAAGTATTATGCTAGTTTAGAGCACACAAACATGTACAAACAATTTTTGTTCAGTTGCATTAAGCGTTTACCATAAGATACAATGTAACACCCAATTAAATTCAAATATAATATATTCAGGTTAAACTATGCCTATATATATTGTTTAAAGATGTCAATCTTATTTACAAAGCTTGTATTAACAATTACACAAACAAAGCAAGCAAGCCAAACAAAGTTTTACTTCGCAAGCATTAGGAAATCAGCTGTAATCTGAGAATACTGCACGGTAGGATTTTAAAAGAATTGACTTCCTTTTTTCAACAGTTCTGATAAGATATTCAATCATAAACTGGTTATCAGGTATTTTAATAAATTTTAGATTTCCAGAATCACTACTAAAGTGAAGACATACAAACAAGAGTCAGAAGTCCAGTGCCAAATATTTCATGCATTATTTGAACGATATCATATTAACAATAAATACTTTACATAAGTTTTATTATCATACAGGTGATTAAGGATTGGGCCTAAATTTGTTTACAATTATTCGGGATAAACATTAGTTAAACTTAAAAATCTAAAGAGCCAGTATTAAAAGACCGATTTTTTTTTATAACTTCACTAAGAAACTATTTGATTCTCTCAAAAAATGGAAAAAAAGCTCTAAAAATTATTAACACTGGTAGTAAGGTTTTATATTATGAACTTTTAGTTTCGGGCATCACTTAAATACATGCAAACTGGAGACATTACGTCCAGTGGCAAATATTTCATGCATGGACAGGACGACAACATACTTTGGATAAGTTATATAATGAGATGCGGAAGAATATTTGCCGGAACTCTTGGATTGTACCTTAATTATTCAGGGAATTTGTCGTTAGGCCTAAATGAATTGTGAACAGTTATTAGGAATTTACACTTTACGGTTTTTAGGAATCTACACTAATCGTAACTTGTAACTCGGAATTAAATTATATTTTTTGGAGCGGAAAAGGACAGCTTTATTTTTATGGAATATCAGTGTAAAAATCTTTTAGTTCCCTTTATATCATAGGACAAGTTTGGGGGATTGGGCATGTTTGACGGATTGGGCACGTTTTGGTGTTTATTAAAAATTGACACTTTTAGGAGTTTAAATAATACAAATGACACGCTTTGACGCCCTTTTTACAACTAGACATGTTTTGCAGTTCAGTGACGTCGATGTGGACACGTTTGGGAGTATCGGACACGTTTTGGGGGAAGGACACGTTTCTGAGTGTTACATGTATATGTAGTGTTACATGTTAGCGTCGACTCAGACAAAAAACCATAACACCCCCACCCCCTCTTTAAGTAAAATGGTTGTACTCCTTAAATATTATTAAAATTGTGTCAACCTAAACCAGTCCTATATATTGACCTACATTGTAGTTGTATCCAAAGAGTTTTATAGCTGCCATATTGACTAATGCTGAAATGAATGAACACTTACCATTGCTTACATACAAAAACACCATTTTAAATACTGGTATACACTGGTATATATATTGTACATGTTGTAACATGTTGAAAATATTTTAATCTTGTTTTTAACTAAATTACTGCACTTGATGCATATTTTAACAATTAACATGATTAATATTTCTTAGTACATGTATTACTCAAGGCCAAAATATTTGAACATTCATAACCCATAGCTAATACAATTTGATGACCTAAAAGGACCAACAATATAGACAACAAATCAAAGCTTTGCATGAATGAGAATACAAACATATCTATGAATAAATATGTATCTGTATGCAAGAAATTGATCATAATTTTAACCTTCTTCATGTTCTTTTTTTCAGGACAAGTGATTGCTCCAAAAAAGAAAAGACACTTAGAAGCAGCAAAACTGAAAAAGGTATAAAGAAAAGTTTAGGAATAAGTTTCATCATAAGAAACATATCAGTTGAGGTGCCAGTTACGAAAGCGAGACATAGCAATCTTAGACTTTGTTGGCAGTATGGTCAACATTTTGGTTGTCTGAGGTGAAAGTTTTTATGGACATCAACAACTTTGTCTAACCTTTGGCTTTATGGAATTTTATGAAATTTACATATATGTCATGTATGTAAAAGTTAATGATAAAATTGAGAATGGAAATGGGGAATGTGTCAAAAAGACAACAACCTAAACAAAGAACTTAAGTGAAAAGACGAGATGCGGATTCATACAATTAATGTCTTTTCACTGATCCTGGAGACCTAAATATTCAAAATCCAAAACTTAGTACAAAAGTTAATAAGTTGACAGAACTAAAAAGGATCAAAAGTATAGCCAAACAGGGACGCAGAATCAGAGCTATTTATGAAAGAGATATAGATCTTTAATTATACCCCCGCTTTAAAAAAGGGGGGGTATACTGTTTTATTATACCCCCGCTTTAAAAAAGGGGGGGTATACTGTTTTACCTCTGTCTGTCCGTCAGTCCGTCCGTCAGTCCGTCCATCAGTCCGTCAGTCCGTCCGTCCGTCAGTCAGTCCGTCCCACGAAACTTTCGTCACATTTTTCTCAGGAACTACACATCCACCCTTTCTGTAATTTGGTATCAACATTTATATATGTCAGCCATACCGTGTGATGCGTTTTCAGATTCATCACTTGACAACTTCCTGTTTACCGAACACTTGTCTGATTTTACACATTATAGCCAAGTTGAAAATTTTCGTCACATTTTTCTCAGGAACTACAATACAAGGATTTCTGAAATTTGGTTTCAGGATTTATATAAGTCAGCTATACCGTGTGATGCGTTTTCAGATTCATCACTCGACAACTTCCTGTTTACCGAACACTTGTATGATTTTACACATGATAGCCAAGTTGAAAATTTTCGTCACATTTTTCTCAGGAACTACAATACAAGGATTTCTGAAATTTGGTTTCAGGATTTATATAAGTCAGCTATGCCGTGTGATGCGTTTTCAGATTCATCACTCGACAACTTCCTGTTTACCGAACACTTGCATATTTTTACACTATTAATATTATCCACTTGCGGCGGGGGTATCATCAGTGAGCAGTAGCTCGCAGTTTCACTTGTTTAAAATGATATGCAAAAAAATTATAACAGCATATTTATGATTTTAAATTACCAATTTTATCTTTAAGAAAAATCATTCAGACAAAATTTTAAGAACCTAGAAAGAATTAAACCTTGATTTCAAAAGTTAGTAGAAAAAAATCCATTTCGTAAAATTAATGAGATGAAGAGGAAGTGTTTGATTTTAAATCAAAATATCATATCTATAAATTATTTTGTTGTTTTTCAGGGATTAGAAAAGTCCATTAATGCCAAAATAGAACATGAAGTTACAATGACAGCTAACTCTGTGGAACCAAAATCTTTCCATGTGGTCAAGTCACAACATGCACAAGAGGCATCCTCATCAAAAGCAAATAAAACATAATTACAATAGCAAATGTTTTCATTAGTTTTGTTGAATATTAAGTGAAACTATTCATAATTCAGAAACATTTCATAACAATGTACAAAGCATATATAGTAACTATGTCCTAAGGCATATGCTGTAAAAGCAGAAATTTTCGTGATGGTTTTAATTTCATTTATTTTGGAAAGAATATATCCACGAAATGAAAACCTCCATGAAAATTTAACCTCAATATAATACCACTTACATTTAAGGAAACCACGAAATTAAATCCCCATGAAACCTTATAGATGGAAAAAACCACGAAAATTAATGTTTCTACAGTACAGTACATAGCTATAGTTTTCTTTGGGTTAAACTGTCAAAGCTGGAAGTTTAGTATTTCTTGTCCATGTTGTAAAACTGTTATCCTTCTTTGTAGACTTGTTTCTCTTTTGGTTGCTTGTCATTTTTGCCATGGGATTGTTATTTGTTTTTTCCACTTACAAATTTGACTATTGTTTTGATACCTTCCACCTCT
Organism: Mytilus galloprovincialis; assembly: GCF_965363235.1. Taxonomy (NCBI): domain Eukaryota; kingdom Metazoa; phylum Mollusca; class Bivalvia; order Mytilida; family Mytilidae; genus Mytilus; species Mytilus galloprovincialis. The sequence goes on along the minus strand of NC_134842.1, from coordinate 80,316,620 downwards.
ATCATGTCTATTGTAAGGGACGACATCAAAAGATCAATGTAAGATAAAAAACTTCATTCAAATAGTTTGGGGGTGGGGGAATTGAATGGCTGCAAGATTTGGTTATCTGACATTAATTTTTACATATATCCATATGGGTCAATCAATTTTTCCCAAATTAAGTTAAGAGGGGGGTGGGGTCAGTGAAAAAAACTATGTGAATTAAGTTTTTTATCCTTCATTGAACTTTTGATGTCGTCCCTAAGGTGGTTGTTTATGATTAAATATTGTAAGCTAGATATGTCATCTAAGCTTGATATAAAATAGGGAAATGTGGTATGGTCAGTGGCGGATCCAGCCATTTTAAAAAGGGGGGTTCCCAACCCAGGACAAAAGGGGGGGGTCCAACTATATGTCCCCATTCAAATGCATTGATTGGCAAAAAAAAGGGGGTTCTAACCCCCGGAACCCCCCTGGATCCGCCACTGTATGGTTGTTAATGAGAAAACTGTCCATCATAGACCAACGTAAATGAATATTAACCTCAGTCATTGAAATATCAAGTCAGTCCTGAGGTTTCAAAGCAGGTTTTAATGCTACTGCATCTTGAATGGCTGGTGATATATTCCAGATACAAGATGACAATCATAGAAACCTGCTATTGCACCTGTTGAAATATTGGAACAAACAAAGTTAACCACCTACTTTAAGGTGGTATAGAAGTCTAAATTAAAAAGGATAGAATTTGTTCATACTTTGCCAAAACGTAGTATATATTGATACATGTTCAAAAATATAATAAAATGATGGTCATTGAGCATATTCTCACACTACAGGTTGTGACAAAATGACACATTTTGTATTGATTATGCAGGAAAAAGCATCATTATTTGATGAGAAGCTAAACCAAATGATAGAATTGTAAAATAAAATACCAGAAGACAGCTTTTTAAAAATACTTTGATAATATCAGAAGAAAAAATAGGGTCACTGTCCTTTTTTCCGGCTAAAATACAAAATAGAAAAATTCCATGTAGATGCCTTCAAAAAATGTACTATTTCAGAGTTAACTCCCTTTAAAATGCCAATTTAAAAATACTAAAAATCAAGCAGCAATAACCAACACTTGTAAAAAAATTAATATCCATAAAGTTAAAATCTTATAAATTTATTATTTTAAAAGCAAATTCACATTAGTTATTAAGTTGGGGAAAGACACCCATACCACCCTAAGTGTGATGCTTGGCATATAAAAAAAAAGTGAACCATGAGGTAAATTCAAAAGGGGAACTAAAAAAACTGAAAAAAAATCAAATGTTAGACTACTGTTAATTCAAAAATTTTTCTTTTTGAAACTTTATTGGGGTGTAAAAGCGTTGACCGAAGTACATTTTGTATAAGCGCTTCATAATAAAAATGTACGCACTGTCAATGCTTTTACAACCCTATAAAGTTACAAAAAAAAGCATTCAATAATTACATTATTTTAGCTAGGATCATAAACGTGACTTTTATCAAGATTTTATTTAATTTACCTCTGCACTTTATTGTGGGACCTCGTGTCATCATGAATGATAAGGTGCATTGTGTAATGCAATTGTTTAAGGAATATCACAAGATTGCTAGTTAGCCAATCAGAATAATGTATTATAATGAAACATACATCTAATGTAATTATTTATTATTGAATTTTGTCATTTTGAACTGAAATGCAATCTTAAATATTTGAGATATTGTGAAAAATCCTGTTTAATTCATATAAAAAAAATTCAAACTGCGAGTTTAAATTGTTGGGATTATAGCCCTGTCGCATTTTTTGCAATAATAAAAACATAGCAATAATTTCTGAATTTACGGTATCAACCAATGTAGAACCTGACTTGGCTTTCTAACTTTACAACAATGGAATAACTTTGGGAAGCCAAGGACAGATATAAGACTTGCCATAATTGTACTTCATTGTGGTTGCCTACTGTCAGGAAGAGTTATCATCTGACTCGTGATTGAAACAACCTGTATATAGTGTGTAATAGATAGATGTTTACACCACGTATGGTATAATTTGATGCAAACTTTAATACTGTGCGGAATAGAGGTACACAAAACTACCTCGATAATAAAAAACTTAATTAATGATCGAGCACTAAAAACATATAGATTAACTCTATAAATGAACTTTCACATGATACATTCTATGGAATTTAACCAGAATGGATAGAGAAAACCAGAGGATGAAGTTTCACATTGATTGAATCTGTTAAACTTTTGAATAATGCAGAAAAAATTTACACTTAGCTGGAAGTGGGGCAAACAATACCAAAGGGACTGTCAGAATCATAGATCGAAAATAAACTGACCAGCCATGGCCAAAAAAAAAAAAAAGACAAATAAACAAATAATAGAACAATAGCAAATAAGATCAGGGAGTTTGTGATTGTGGATGATGGTCCAACTTTTCAAAAATTATTGCATGCATTTAAGAATTGAATGCTTCTTTTTGAAACTCATTTGGGGTGTAAAAGTGTTGACCGAAGTACATTTTGTATGAAGCGCTTCTACGCTTCATAATAAAAATGTACGCACGGTCAACGCTTTTACAACCCTATAAAGTTACAAAAAAAAGCATTCAATACTTATAATTACATTATTTAGCTAGGATCATGAAAACACGTCTTTTATCAAGATTTTATTTAATTTACCTGTGCACTTTATTGAATGATAAGTTGCATTGTGTAATGCAATTGTTTAAGGAATATCACGAGATTGCGAGTTCGCTCTATAGTCGAGATTCACGACGTTGATAGTAAACATGCATATTTAGAGTAAAAATATGGTATATTAGTATATATATGGTATAATATATATATGGGGGGGGGGGCTCATAACAGGATCCTGTCCTCAAGCACCTATGATAGAGGCTCCCACAGGGTACTCCCCTCCGGGTTATTGCCTTTAGTTCATTGTTTTAATTTGCAATATAATTGGTGCAATATATTCGAAAGGTGACCCCTGGAAATTGTATAGGTAGGTGTATTTTGTTGATCGCTAGTTCCTAACTTTAATTACGTTCAAATCTCAATTAATTAAGCAAACAAATGATCTGTTTGATCAGATTGTATCAATTTTAATCGGATTTATTTATTTTCGTGGAGTAAGTAAACATTTCATTTTCGTGGTTTTGCCTAAGTCTGCGTCCTAGCCTATAGATTATTTTTATTTCGTTGGACATTTGAATTCGTGGTTTGCCTTTACTCACAAAATCCCCCTCTCTCAAGGATTTTAGTCGGCTGATGTCCATTCTCTCCGTTTGAAGTCACGGCACCAATGTAGATTATTGCGTTGCGTTGTGTATTTGATCGTAAGCTAACTAAGGCGTTAAAGATAGAACTACGTCTGCAATTATACGTTTCTATTCAATACAACATAAAGTATCATAATTACGCGACGTCACAAAAATAGTGGCCGTACAGCAAAAAGGTATACGTTAATATTAGCGCAATTCTTTACACGTGTATTCCTAAATTGTAGCATTGAACTATCTTGCAATAACCGCAATAAGTCTAAGATTATAACAGTGAATTTTCTGACTATATATTAAAGTTCATTTCAATGGGTTAGTATTCAGCGTCGGAGGTTTTTGTGAGGAATGAGTGCTAACAAGCGTGATACTACTCCTCCCCACCCACGAGGAGCATACTATCTTTGTGTGTAAGTCTTAATTCAAGTCCAATAAGAAAGTGATGATCGTTCATTGTTATAAGGCATCCAATCTTTTTGACTGGTATGTTGGTTCAGTACTCTTTTGTGGTCCTGCAACTCAATGTTTACCATTTTTCGTAGGAGTTTTATTAACACACGTCCTTTCCGTTTGTGTTTAATTTGAATCATATGATTGAAAAACATTGAATTATAAAATTTGATTTCAAACGTTACAACCCAAACGTTGGAGTGGATCAAGCCTGAAAGGAATTATTTCTATACAATATATCTAACGTTTCTGATTTCTTATAGTTGTCTCCCATATAAAGAACATGTCCAGTGTCGATTGATAATTGGAATGTGTTTGATTATTGTACAGATATTGCCCACTTTCATTTTTTCTTTGTTTTGATTATTTTTATGCAACTATTTAGTACATTTAAAAAAAAGTTGGTTAGTACAAATTTTAGAGCAAAGAAGACAAACGTGACTCCGATATTTCCCCTTGTTTCGAAGCAAATACAATGAGTCAGTAATTTGTCTTTAATGTACGAATATTGCTCAGTTTATCCAGCAATTGCACATTTACCTGTATGCTGTGTTAACATCCCTATCGTATTTTATATATTAAGAACCTAAATTGAAAATACAAAAAAATAACTGTGACGTTTACATTTGATCGAATACATGGATAACAATGTGCTCGAACAGCAACATGACGACCGTATTGGTGAATCTCTTTGCTTTATCTGTACACCTGTATTTTTTTATCAAAGATATTTTAGAGGATTTGTTTACTTTTGTGTCCTATATAACTATATAATCATTAAAATACAATACTGGAAACGGTTTATTTTGTGAACATATAGCATATTAATCTATTGCAATAAAAAATCATAATATCTAATAAAATTTGCAGATTTAGCTAACAAAGTCCTTATATTTGTATAAAGTAACATTCGTTTACAGTGGAAAATTGTTTTAACGTTGAATAAGCTACAATTAAAAATTGCTTGCTGGTCCTTCTCTGTGATTACCATTATATTACGCTGGTTCATTTCCCAATCAATCTGTCACCAAGGGAAGATAAATAAATCGATTTTCGTTCATAGTCTTTTTCAAAAATGATGAACGGTTCTTTATATTGGTACGTAATCATTTTAAACGTTTCAAATTTATGAAATTATATTCGTACATCAATGTTTTTGATACACCAATAACAAAAACTGAAATATATTGAATTGATACATTTTGTAATTATTCAAAATTATATCAGAAACCTAAACTTAATTATAAAATAATGAACCTGTTAAGGGGAGAGAATACTCGCATAACTTTTTCGAATTGGCACATAATACAACGTAGTGTCACTCTTGCATACAAATGGCACATCAATATAAATAATTATCTGCGAAATCGTCCCCCACCTTCAATGATGATTCTAAATTATAAATATAACCAAAAGTTGTTAATCTATAGATAGTTAAGACTAATGAAAGCTAACCCAATGTAAAAATATTTCTTTGCAATTTTTTAAAACTTCCTCAGAAAAATACTCGAACCACTTGACTTTCATAGCTCAAAATCAGAGGCGGATTTAGAGGGGGGGCCCAGGGGGCCCGGGCCCCCCTTTTTGGGAAAAAATTTGGTTGCTTATATAGGGAATCATTGAAGCGTGACTGGAGCGGGCCCCCTCTTAGGTCAGTCAGTGGGCCCCCACTTATGAAAATTTCTGGATCCGCCACTGAAAATTAACGTTTTTACACAATATTTGAATAAAGTAGTTGAAGATTATTCGCTTCTCAAAGTGTAAGACGCAATAAAAATCGTATGCTTGCACCATCCTACCGAAATACGGATTTAATTAAGTCCTGAACATTTCGACATTTCTTCGTATATTTTGAACAAAACCGGTTTTAACCAAATCACAAGTACGTGTTAAGATCCGACTAAATACCTATTTTCCTATATGGTCAGGTAAAGTTGCTAGAGCATAACACAACTGTCTGTGTTTTGATAAAATCGACTGTAGTTTTGTATATAGAGAGTTATCGTATCTGTAAACATTGCCCCCTATTCGTTATTCCTCAAGAAACGGTGATTCTTGAAAATGAAAGACATTTTTGATAATTCTAATTAATGACGCTCGGTGGAAGCCTTATGACTTGTGTGTAATATTTTCACATCTTTAAAGTTTTGTGATGGGTTTCCAATCTTTTGTATTGTTTTGAGTAAATAAATAAATTACTATATAACTTGCATATTTGTTTTAAGGAAACAATGACGAAGTGTGAAAAAAACTGTCCAGGTAGGATTCTATCATTAATTTGGTATCATTAACAGTGTCGAATTTGTTCTATCGGAACTTTCAAAAGTTCTTTTTAATTTGTCAAAAGCAATAAGCGATATGGGAAATCCGTATGGTATTTGTTTACATTTGAATTCAAGTATTTAATGTTGCTTTGATATGGTTTTATTTGTTTTCCTAAATCAATTTATGTATACAAATGGAATTAATCTGACAAAATATGTATTTGCTAGTTGTTCAGGGAAGCGAAAGGAAGAAACAAAGTCTTCGTTTGTTTTCACTTTTAACGTTTAACATTATTTTAAAGTATTTTGTTCAATTCTAATCTTTCTTAAATTTTTTAATCAATAATTTTCCTGTTGTGTTCCTGTATGCAATAAACTGTTCTGTTTTAAATTGCATTTTCCTCATAGATGTATAAGTATGCTTATTCTTTTAACTTACACTCGGATTACCACATAATCAATGTTTACATTCCGAGTAATCTACTTCATGTATTCATGACCAAAAATCTGTAGTATTTTTAAAAATAAGTTTGAGGTGAAATAAATGTGTCTGCATGCTACTTAGTTAATAGTTTAATTTTGACAAAAGACATGGACAACTGATATTCATAAGAAAATAATCTGAGTATTTCGAATAATTTTGAAATATTAAAAGATAGTTCATTACAAAAAGGAAAGTGTCAATGATATTTGATGTCGACACAAATATGCTTACTAAATGACATGTGAAAACCTCAGCGACTATGAAACACCCACCAACAGCGGCATTGCTCCAGTGATTGAAAACAAACATCAAATATACCGAACTGAAAGTTCATTACACCAGACGCACATTTTGTTTAACAAAAGACTTTTCAATTGCGCTCGACCGAAAACAGTTTGAAGGGAATTCATTATGAAGTTGAAAAGCACTGAAGAACGCATATAATTGAAACATTTTGCACCAAATATAAAATTTTACATGCATTGAATAATTTTAAAACATAAATGAATAATGAATACACTAAAAATGAGGTGTCAGTTAGTGGTGCCCAGCTGCTGAGTAATGAAACATCTATTTACAGTAGCATCAACCTGGTTGCACATGCTCTTCATCACCAACACATACCATGTAAATAATTCTCTTTAGCATCCTTCGATTCAAGACATTTAAGGCGTAATCATTTTGAATATAGAGACCTGAAACGCAAAATATTTTAAATTGCAAGAGAAAATACAATTATAATTTTTGAACATCAATGGCATATTTCATTATATTAACATTTGATGAAATACGAGTCATCATCACATTAATTGCTTTCTATGTTGAAACATACCTTGTTTTATTCCTTTATTACAGTAACGAATGAAGATTTTCTAAGTGAAGATTTGTCAGCACTTCACTTGCGTCGGCTTTCAATACTGTCCAATGTAAATGAGATTCGACAATTGGTAGGATATCTTCACCTACCATACACCGAATGGGACGACCTCTTTACTTTAGAAACTGAACCACAACTACTAAAATTCAAGGCATTATGCCTCTGTCACGAGCAATCAACACTCACATTCAGGAAACTTAAAAAAGCGGTAAAGGAATGGAAGATACAAAATCCCCACACTCTGTGACAGGTAAATGTATTTAATACAACAATCTGATTTACACGTCTCAAAGATGTTATTGAACTGCTTATACTTAAAAATACAAAAAATAAAACAGGCATCAATTTCTTTCTCTTAAGGTGTATAAAATAACTCTTTCGGTGGCTAATGTTGGTGTAACAATGTGAATCATATAGGAATAATTTCGTAACATGCGGTGTCATTGCTGATGCCGAAAATGAAAAAAAAAAAAACCAAACATTTCAGGTAGTCTTTGTTCAACAAATTGCATTCATGTAGATTCATACTGCTTACAAATATCACCGTAGATACCAAAATTAATATTGAGTACATCAGAGGCAGACAAAGAAGTCATCGAAGTAGCTGCAATTAAAAACCAAACATGTTGAAAGGTTTTGCAAAAAACAGGTCATGTATTCCTTAGATGGACAATCTTTAATATTTAGAATAATTCAAAATTTGTAAACAGTTCATTTATAAAACTTACCATTTCGATGATAATGTATGTCCACCTACAAGTGATGGATACTGAGCTGGTGATACCCTTCGTGAGAATATCTAAGCCAGCAGTGTCCTTGTCATCGTATATACCAGTCGTTCAATTTCGTACGCGCGTTCTTTCTTTAAAGACTAAAGGACACCCGAAAGAAGGATGAAAGGCAACTAAAGTACAAATTTAACGAAAACTGTTAACCAGCTTACACTTATCGCATAAGCAACACGACGGGTGCCACATTTGGAGCAGGATCTGCTTACCCTTCCGGAGCACCTAAGATAACCCCTAGTTTTTGGTAGGGTTCGTGTTGTTTATTCTTTATTTTATGTTGTGTCATATGTACTATTATGTGTCTGTTTGTCGTTTTCATTTTTAGCCATGCAGTTGTCAGTTTATTTTCGATTTATGAGTTTGACTGTCCCTCTGGTTTCTTTCGTCCCTCTTTTATTGTCACAAGTTGTTAATGTTTGCGACTTAGATCTAGGTTTTCTTTGTCTGACTTCATTAACTAAATTTGAAAATTATAAAACTATATCTCGGCGAATTGGGTCAGAAAAGACTAAAAGTGAAATAAATTATCCTCAAAAACATGTTTGATTATAGTATTGAGAACAGTACATTCTAAAAGATTTTTTAAATACAGGTCATCTTTTCTTGTGTTCAAAAAGTCTTAGGTATTTTGAAAAATTGAATGTTTTTTTAAAAATAATATTTTACAATTCTAATCATATCAGTGATAATACATGTCAATACAGAAGTGTTAACTACTTGGGTTATGATCCAACCGGGGAGAAACCTCCTCCAGCATCAACATATTGGTATTATTTAGCTCCTCGTAGATAATTGTTTAAAATTTAGTACATCAGACTCGTTTTATGTCTGAAGAAAGACTCATCATTGACGCTCGAATGAAAAATGTTAAATAGGCCAAATCAAGATATTCCGTTTACGGCATACAGTACAGTTTAAATGCCGAGATGATTTGTTAAATTTGAATAATAGCTATTTTTTACCTAGATAACGCAAACATGTGATAACACATATACCTTTGTGTACTTCTGTCAAATGTCAAGATTTTAGAAATGTTTTAAAAATATTGTTTTCATGGACATTTCTATACTTCTGCATGTTCTGACAGACAATCCTTTCTTCTTTTTTTTCAAAAGAAAAGGACAACTGTGTTTGTTTTGTAAAATCATTTTGAAATATTTTCTGTAAATTATCAAAGCATATAGAAGTATAAATCTCAACTTCCTTACTGGCATGGTATTGTTTAAACTCGCATCTATAATTTCAAAGTTAACACAGTGTAAATAAAAGTGCAGCGAAAATCAAACATTACACTGGACACAATCATACTGAATAGTGTTTCTAGATATATGTGACTACAAAATGCGGGGTAATGTGTTAGCTACATTATTGAATATAATAAGTATTTAGTGTATCTAGATTAATCTGTCGTATCAAGATATGGTTGAAAAAAATCTTTTAGCAAATAATCAGAATACAATTGCAGGAATATAACTATCTGTCTTGAAAATATCGTCAGTAGAAGAATTTGATCGCGATACAATTAAGAGAATCTGAAATTGATTATGAACTGCTGGGATCGATATAAGAACAAAATATATAAGACTAGATCATTTCGCCATCCTGTGGCTAATACACGACTTTATAATGTCAAGATTGATTAAGGATAGTTGCTTCTCTTGTTTTCAAATGTTTGCTAGATTTTCGAAGTATTCTGGTTCTAGCCATGCACTGCCATACAGGGATCTAATTCAAAAGCCTTAATGCTAAATTAATCAGTTCTTTTCAGAAAAGTAAGCCCATATTGGACATTTTGTCAAAAGATGATTTTGTGCAATTTTCAGATCTAAAAGCATTAGAAACACCTTGGCCGCCACCTTCGATCTAAAATATAACTAAAAGATTCCAATTTTTATATAGAAGTCATCAATATAGAAACTATTTGAATCGTGGATGGCGGCCAAGGTTAATTATGCCAAAATCAATTTAAATTATTGAAAAAAATTTCCAAAAGTTAACCTTAAAATTCAATTACTGTTTATCTAAGGGATCATAGGTTCATAAAGTATAATGGAATGTGCCAAAAAAATATCTTACTAGTATTATCACAAGTATTTCTATGTGAATTTTGTAATATTTTGGCCCGAAATAAAAAAAACATATATTTTTAACCCTTCGTGAACCTTCCCCTTCAGTCCGCTAACCCCTACTTTTATTCTCATGATAATATACGTATAAAAAGTCGAGAAAGAATCATTTCCCGCCGGTTTTTCAATGTCTTATGTCTCAAAAACAAGCAAACGAACCCTTCGTTTTTCAGATTGTTCATTTATATACTATCATTAGAGAACAGTCTTTCAAAAGCTTATTATTTGAAATCAAAGTAGTCAATATCCATCAACATGTTAAAATTAATCTTTCTTTGTTTTCGGGAAATCTATATTGTAAATATTGAAGTCATTAACTATGTACTATTAATGGCCCATGGAAACATAATGTATATGCTTTATACAGGTTATGAGAAGCTCCAGTGTAGATTTTGGTAAGTATATACGTTTAACAATATCATTTGCATATACTGTGCATGTACAAAATATACAAAGTCATGTGATAAACCGAAATGAACACCTTGTTTCCCTCGTAAAGACTAATGTCTTAGATTAGAACACATCAAAATAGATTTGTCCTACAAATGAAATACAGTAATAATATTATTTATTCAGATGGTGGTGAGAACCGTAGTATTTCTAAAAGGACCAGCTAAAAATATGTTAAATAATAAAACTAATACACATTAAGGATACGAAAGCATTCATATTCAAACATGACTAAAAGTATTTTTAAAACCATATCTTTCACCTTGCTAGCAAAACACACCATTGTCTCTCGAATTAGAGCTGAATGGATTTTGTTCAGATTATCTTTCATGCGAGTATTTGATTATTGGAGTGACAAACTGGCATACTAATTATGCTAACATGATAACCCGTCCGAAGTCACGAAGCGGATGTTTTGTGGTTGACGTTGTTGGTTCATGAGTGTGTCTCGTTTTGCTAAGAGCGTTCAAACGGCTTTTCATTGATTTTCATGAAGTACATTCTGTACGCTCATATCTACCTTTTTCAAAAAAATTGAGAAAGGAAGCCAAGTTACAATAAGTTTAAAAGCAAAGAATATAAAGACAGAGTCGATTTATCACCATATTTAATCAACCATTTTCTTTATAGGGAAATGCCTGTACCAATTCAGGAATATGACAATTGTTTTCCATTTATTTGATGTGTGTTACCTTTTGATTTTGTTATTTGATAAGGGACGATCCGATTTGAATTAACCTTGGAGTTCGGTCATTTCATTATTTCATTCTTTGATATTTCGTGGTATTTCAGATACTGATCCAGAGAAATGTGATATGGTTCCTACTGATGAAGACATTGATAGAATGGCAACTTTGATTGGAAACAAATCCTCATTTTTCCTGGTAGAACTTGTTATGGACCTAAAGATTTGGGATAAAATCAACTATAGCCAGATGAAACGAGATTTGGTAAAACTGAACAAGGATATTTTAGAGGAATGGAGGGTTAATTTTTGTAGAGCAAACAATGTAAGACCTACCATGCGGATGATTGCCCATGCATACAAAAGTATTGGAAAAGATGTAAGAGTTATTGAAACCACACTGTTCAACTGACCTGATACTCTTTCGTTGCTCTTTGGTGTAACATTGTGGTTTGCTGTATAATGCTCTTTTATGTAACTTCGGTGTTATATTTTTATCTGTTTAACAGTTTTATTCACGTAGACGTAAATCGCTAAATGATTGTTTTAAAGGATCTGTAAGCTATATGCAATTATGAACTAAAACAAAATTGAATGGAGTTAAATAAAAAAATATTTGCAAAACATTGATCATGATGTTTTGGCAGACATTGAATTGTAAAGCCAAATAGAATTGTTGTATATATTGAAAGAAAAAAGACTTAACTATTTCTAATGAGCTCTTTCGACTGACACTTTGGCATACTATACATATCAAATGATACTTTTTAAACACATCAACAAAACAAACATGTTCCCAGATTGATCCTTATATGGTACGCTAGTAACCAAATGTTTGGAAAGTCAAAACCTTATGAATTATGAAACCAAATGGTCTCAATATAACATAAAAACTAAAAAGATCACATGTACACATTAAACAGCTTCAGTACTATTCAGTGTATGGCCATTTCTTTTGCCTACTATTTTCATGATTCTCCCTTTATAAATGATGTTGTGTATGGTCTATTGTGCATTACTATATAAATTAAGGGCACCAACTGGTTGATACACAACATTTAGTGTGGTGTGAATATACAACTGTAAATGAAATGATAACGTGAAAACAACAGGGACAATACATGTACTGGTTAGTAGTTCTACAAATGTAGACATCAGTAGACATCAGAATCAACATTATAATGAAAGTTTTTGTTTTTTTGTTTTTGTCAATATGTTTCATTTACAACCTATCATGTTAATGATGCATTATTTGTCTTCGATGTTAGATTTTTTCTCGTCCCCTTTTTATCTTATTTTCTAAAACTAGTAATTTTGGGGCCCTTTATGACTTGCTGTATGATGTGATCCGAGGCTCCATGTTGAGGGCAGCGCTTTCAACTATTAATGCTAACTTTTTGTAAATTGTGACTTGAATGGAGAGTTGTCTCATTGGCACTCATACTGTATCGTTTTACGCTAATAACCAAATGTTTGGAAAGTCAAAACCTTATGAATTATGAAACCAAATGGCCTCAATATAACACACAAGCTACAGAGGTTGCATGTACACATTAAACAGCTTCAGTACTATTCAGTGTATGGCCATTTCTTTTGCCTACTATTTTCATGATTCTCCCTTTATAAATGATGTTGTGTATGGTCTATTGTGCATTACTATATAAATTAAGGGCACCAACTGGTTGATTCACAACATTTAGTGTGGTGTGAATATACAACTGTAAATGAAATGATAACGTGAAAATAACAGGGACAATACATGTACTGGTTAGTAGTTCTACAAATGTAGACATCAGTAGACATCAGAATCAACATTATAATGAAAGTTTTTTGTTTTTGTTTTTGTCAATTTGTTTCATTTACAACCTATCATGTCTTGTTTTTGATATATTTTTTCATCACTTTTTTCATTTACAACATATTATGTCTTGTTTTTGTTGTACTGATCTTGTAGATAGTAGTATATTTTTATCTAACATTTTGCATTGTATGTTTGATGAACAAGTGTTAATTTGTATCGTCATTTTACTTTGACCGTAATGATGCATTATTTGTCTTCGATGTTAGATTTTTTCTCGTCCCCTTTTTATCTTATTTTCTAAAACTAGTAATTTTGGGGCCGTTTATGACTTGCTGTATGATGTGATTCGAGGCTCCATGTTGAGGGCAGTGCTTTCATCTATTAATGTTAACTTTTTATACATTGTGACTTGAATGGAGAGTTGTCTCATTGGCACTCATACTGCATCGTTTTATTTATATTGAGTAAACTAAAACAAATAAGAACACATATTCCAAAACTTTACAAAAACGTACTTCCAAGATTTATGTCAACAAATTAGAAAATTTGCAAAACTTTCATTTAAAAAGTTTATATACTAGTTTTATAATGAGAAGATATTAGATTATGTCAGCATTTTTCTTGGATAATCCTGACTTATTCCCTGTTCCCTATTCGTTACCTATTCCCTATTCCCTATTCGTTACCTTTTCCCTATTCGTTACCTATTCCATATTCCGTATTCGTTACCTATTCCCTATTCCCTATTCGTTACCTATTCCCTATTCCGTATTCGTTACCTATTCCCTATTCCCTATTCGTTACCTATTCCCTATTCCCTATTCGTTACCTATTCCCTATTCCGTATTCGTTACCTATTCCCTATTCCCTATTCGTTACATATTCCCTATTCCCTATTCGTTACCTTTTCCCTATTCGTTACCTATTCCATATTCCCTATTCGTTACCTATTACCTATTCCCTATTCGTTACCTATTCCCTATTCCCTATTCGTTACCTATTCCCTATTCCGTATTCGTTACCTATTCCCTATTCCCTATTCGTTACCTATTCCCTATTCCCTATTCGTTACCTATTCCCTATTCCGTATTCGTTACCTATTCCCTATTCCCTATTCGTTACCTATTCCCTATTCCCTATTCGTTACCTATTCCCTATTCCGTATTCGTTACCTATTCGTTACCTTTTCCCTATTCCCTATTCCCTATTCGTTACCTATTCCCTATTCCCTATTCGTTACCTTTTCCCTATTCCCTATTCCCTATTCGTTACCTTTTCCCTATTCCCTATTCCCTATTCGTTACCTATTCCCTATTCCCTATTCGTCACCTATTCCCTATTCCCTATTCCCTATTCGTTACCTTTTCCCTATTCCCTATTCGTTACCTTTTCCCTATTTGTTACCTATTCGTTACCTATTCCCTATTCCCTATTCGTTACCTATTCCCTATTCCCTATTCGTTACCTTTTCCCTATTCGTTACCTATTCGTTACCTATTCCCTATTCCGTATTCGTTACCTATTCGTTACCTATTCGTTACCTATTCCCTATTCCCTATTCGTTACCTTTTCCCTATTCGTTACCTATTCGTTACCTATTCCCTATTCCGTATTCGTTACCTATTCGTTACCTATTCGTTACCTATTCCCTATTCCCTATTCGTTACCTATTCGTTACTTATTCCCTATTCCCTATTCGTTACCTATTCGTTACTTATTCCCGGATCCCTATTCGTTACCTATTCCCTATTCCCTATTCGTTACTTATTCCCTATTCCCTATTCGTTACCTACTCGTTACTTATTCCTTATTCCCTATTCGTTACCTATTCGTTACCTATTCGTTACTTATTCCTTATTCCTTGTTCGTGACCTATTCGTTACTTATTCCTTATTCGTTACTTATTCGATTTTTGATATCCTTCCCCCTTTTTAATTGTTAATATTCTTATGTCTGGTTATAGTTTTAAATTTGTTGAGGTAAAATGACCTTGTTATGACCTATTTATATGTGTTTGTGCTTAACCGATCCTGTTGCTCTATGTTAGATACTTATTTGTTTCTTATTTAATTTTTATACGTTCTACCTTTTAAATGTTTTATATTCGTATGTTTGAAGATCTGGTTCTTGGTTCGAAGAGGTGAAATCATCTTTTAGCGCTTGTATAAAAATGAAGATGTGGTATGATCGCAAATGAGACAGCTCCCCACAATAGACCAAAATGACACAGACATTAACAACTATAGTTCACGATACGGCCTTCAACAATAAGCAAAGTCCATACCGCATGGTAAGCTATAAAACATGTTAGCGGGGTGTACATCGTTTCGGAGCCTGACTAATACCTTATTTATAACACGCGTATTATACGTTGCACCTTTTAGAAAATGATTTTCAATTGTGTTCTTGTCTCTGGTGGTAACTATTTTTTCTTAGAGATGAAATAACACTATTAGCGCGTATGTACCCGTTCAAGCGCTCGGTTTATACCCTGTTACTTATTCGTTCCTTAATCGCTTTTAATACGCGTGGTACACGTTGCACCTTTTAAAAATTTAAATTGTTTTCCTGTTTCTAGTGGTAGATTTCGTTTCTAAGAGGTGATATAACCCTATCAGCGCGTATGTAGCAGTTTCAGCGCTCGACTGATACCCTGTTACTTATTCGTTCCTTATTCGCGTATAATACGTGTGTTATACGTTTCAGATTTAAAAAAAATATTTTCATATGTTTTCTTGTCACTGGTGGTAAATTTGGGTTCTAAGGGGTGATTTAACCCTATAAACGCGTATGAACCCGTTTCAGCGCTCGACTGTTACCCTGTTACTTATTCGTTTCTTTTTTGCGTCTCATACGTTTGTTATACGTTGCACCTTTAAGAAAATGATTTTCAATTGCTTTCTTGTCTCTGGTGGTACCTATGTGTTCTAAGAGGGGACAAAAACTATTAGCGCCTATGTACCCGTTCCAGCGCTACACTGGTATCATGTTACTTATTCGTTCCTTATTCGCTTATAAAACGTGTGTTATACGTTCCAATTTTAAAAAAGAAATATTTTCGTGTCTCTGGTGGTTACTGCCGGTTCTTAGAGGTGAAATAACCCTAATAGAACATATGTTCCCGTTTCAACGCTCGACTGATACCCTGTTACTTATTCGTTCCTTATTCGCTTCTAATACGCGTGGTATACGTTGCACCTTGAAATAAATCGATTACCGATTGCTTTCATGTCTCTGGCGGTAATTATGTGTTCTCTGAGGTGAAAAAACCCTATTAGCGCATATGTACCCCTTTCAGCCCTACACTGATACCCTGTTACTTATTCGTTCCTTATTCGCTTATAAAACGTGTGTTATGCGTTGCACTTTACAAAAGAAATATTTTTGTGTCTGGTGGTAACTGTCGGTTCTTAGAGGTGAAATAACCCTAATAGAACATATGTACCCGTTTCAGCGCTCGACTGATACCCTGTTTCTTATTCGTTCCTTATTCGCTTTTAATACGCGTGGTATACGTTGCACCTTGAAATAAATCGATTATCGATTGCTTTCATGTCTCTGGCGGTAATTAAGTGTTCTCTGAGTTGAAAAAACCCTATTAGCGCATATGTACCCGTTTCACCGCTACACTGATTTCCTGTTACTTATTCGTTCCTTATTCGCTTATAAAACGTGTGTTATTCGTTGCACTTTAAAAAGAAATATTTTTGTGTCTCTGGTGGTAACTATGTGTTCTTAGAGATGAAATAACCCTATTAGCGCGTATATACCCGTTCCAGCGCTCGGTTAATTCCCTGTTACTTATTCGTTACTTATTCAATTATACTACGTTTGTTATACATTGCACCTTTTAGAAAAGGATTTTCAATTGTGTTCATGTTTCTTGTGGAAATAATGTGTTCTTAGAGATAACATAAACCTATTAGCGCGTATGTACCCGTTCCAGCGCTCGGTTAATTCCCTTTACTTATTCGTTACTTATTCAATTATAATACGTTTGTTATACATTGCACCTTTCAGAAAAGAATTTTCAATTGTGTTCATGTTTTTTGTGGTGATAATGTGTTCTAAGAGATGAAATAACCCTATTAGCGCGTATGTACCCGTTCAGCGCTCGGTTAATACTCTGTTACATATTCGTTCCTTATTCGCTTTTAATACGCGTGGTATACGTTGTACCTTGAAATAAATCTTTTTTCAATCATGTTCATGTCTCTGGTGGTAACAATGTGTTCTTAGAGATGAAATAACCCTATTAGCGCGTATATACCCGTTCCAGCGCTCGGTTAATACCCTGTTTCTTCTTCGCTACTTATTCGCTTATAATACGTTTGTTATACGTTGCATCTTTTAGAAAAGAATTTTCAATTGTTTTCTTGTCTCTTGTAGTACCTATGTATTCTAAGAAGGGGAAAAATTCCTACTTTTTACCCGTTTCAGCGCTCGGTTGATACCCTGTTACTTATTCGTTCCTAAGTTCGAATAAGTAACAAGTTATTATCCGAGCGCTAATAGGGTTATTTCATCTCTAAGAACACATTATTACCACCAGAGACATGAACACAATTGAAAATCCTTTTCTAAAAGGTGCAACGTATAACAAACGTATTATAAGCGAATAAGTAACGATTAAGTAACAGGGAATTAACCGAGCGCTGGAACGGGTACATACGCGCTAATAGGGTTATTTCATCTCTAAGAGCACATTATTACCACCAGAGACATGAAAACACAATTGAAAATCGTTTTCTAAAAGTTGCAATGTATAACAAACGTATTATAAGCGAATATGTAACGAATAAGTAACAGGGTATTAACCGAGCGCTAGAACGGGAACATACGCGCTAATAGGGTTATTTCATCTCTAAGAACACATTATTACCACCAGAGACATGAACAAAAATTGAAAACCGATTTATTTCAAGGTGCAACGTATTATAAAGGAATAAGTAACAGGGTATTATCCGAGCGCTGGAATAGGTATATACGCGCTAATTGAGTTATTTTATCTTTAAGAACACATTGTTACCACCAGAGACATGAACACAATTGAAAATCCATTTCTAAAAGGTGCAACGTATAACAAACGTATTATCAGCGAATAATTAACGAATAAGTAACAGGGTATTATCCGAGCGCTGGAACGGGTACATACGCGCTAATAGGATGATTTCATCTCTGAGAACACATTGTTACCACCAGCGACATGAACACAATTGAAAATCCTTTTCAAAAAGGTGCAACGTATAACAAACGTATTATAAGCGAATAAGTAACGAATAAGTGACAAGGTATTATCCGAACGCTGGAACGGGTACATACGCGCTAATAGGGTTATTTCATCTCTAAGAACACATTGTTACCACCAGAGACATGAACACAATTGAAAAACGATTTATTTCAAGGTGCAACGTATACCACACGTATTAAATCGAATAAGGAAGAATAAGTAACAGGGTATTATCCGAGCGCTGAACGGGTACATACGCGCTAATATGGTCATTTGATCTCTAAGAACACATTGTTCCCACCAGAGACATGAACACATTTGAAAATCCCTTTCTAAAAGGTGCAACGTATAACAAACGTATTATAAGCGAATAAGTAACGAATAAGTAACAGGGTATTATCCCAGCGTGGAACGGGTACATACGCGCTAATAGGGTTATTTCATCTCTAAGAACACATTGTTACCACCAGAGACATGAACACAATTGAAAAACGATTTGTTTCAAGTGCAACGTATACCACGCGTATTAAAAGCGAATAAGGAACGAATAAGTAACAGGGTATTATCCGAGCGCTGGAATGGGAACATACGCGCTAATAGGGTTATGTCATCTCTAAGAACACTTTGTTACCACCAGAGACATGAACACAATTGAAAATCCTTTTCAAAAAGGTGCAACGTATAACAAACGTATTATGAGCGAATAAGTAACGAATAAGTAACAAGGTATTATCCGAACGCTAGAACGGGTACATACGCGCTAATAGGGTTATTTCATCTCTAAAAACACATTGTTACCACCAGAGACATGAACACAATTGAAAAACGATTTATTTCAAGGTGCAACGTATACCACGCGTATTAAAAGCGAATAAGGAACGAATAAGTAACAGGGTATCAGTCGAGCGCTGGAACGGGTACATACGCGCTAATAGGGTTATTTCATCTCTGAGTACACATTGCTACCACCACAGACATGAACACAATTGAAAATCCTTTTCAAAAAGGTGCAACGTATAACAAACGTATTATAAGCGAATAAGTAACGAATAAGTGACAAGGTATTATCCGAACGCTGGAACGGGTACATACGCGCTAATAGGGTTATTTCATCTCTAAGAACACATTGTTACCACCAGAGACATGAACACAATTGAAAAACGATTTATTTCAAAGTGCAACGTATACCACGCGTATTAAATCGAATAAGGAACGAATAAGTAACAGGGTATTATCCGAGCGCTGGAACGAGTACATACGCGCTAATATGGTCATTTCATCTCTAAGAACACTTTGTTCCCACCAGAGACATGAACACAATTGAAAATCCTTTTATAAAAGGTGCAACGTATAACAAAAGTATTATAAGCGAATAAGTAACGAATAAGTAACAGGGTATCAGTGTAGCGCTGAAACGGGTACATATGCACTAATGGGTTTTTTTTCACCTCAGAGAACACATAATTACCGCCAGAAACATGAAAGCATTCGATAATCGATTTATTTCAAGGTGCAACGTATACCACGCGTATTAAAAGCGAATAAGGAACGAATAAGTAACAGGGTATCAGTCGAGCGTTGAAACGGTTACATATGTTCTATTAGGGTTATTTCACCTCTAAGAACCGGCAGTAGCCACCAGAGACACGAAAATATTTCTTTTTAAAATTGGAACGTATAACACACGTTTTATAAGCGAATCAGGAACGAATAAGTAACAGGATAACAGTGTAACGCTGAAAAGGGTACATAGGCGCTAATAGGGTTTTTCCCCTCTTAGAACACATAGGTACCACAAGAGACAAGAAAACAATTGAAAATCATTTTCTAAAAGGTGCAACGTATAACAAACGTATGAGACGCGAATAAGAAACGAATAAGTAACAGGGTAACAGTCGAGCGCTGAAACGGGTACATACGCGCTTATAGGGTTAAATCACCCCTTAGAACCCAAATTTACCAACAGTGACAAGAAAACAATTGAAAATCATTTTTTTTAAATGTGCAACGTATAACATGCGTATTATACGCGAATAAGGAACGAATAAGTAACAGGGTATCAGTCGAGCGCTGAAACTGCTACATACGTGCTGATAGGAGTATATCATCTCTTAGAAACGAAATCTACCACTAGAAACAAGAAAACAATTTAAATCCTTTTTTAAAAGGTGGAACGTATACCACGCATATTAAAAGCGATTAAGAAACGAATAAGTAACAGGGTATAAACCGAGCGCTTGAACGGGTACATACGCGCTAATAGTGTTATTTCATCTCTAAGAACACATAGTTACCGCCAGAGACAAGAACACAATTGAAAATCATTTTCTAAAAGGTGCAACGTATAATACGCGTGTTATAAACAAGGTATTAGTCAGGCTCCGAAACGATGTACACTCCGATAACATGTTTTATAGCTGACCATGCGGTATGGACTTTGCTTATTGTTGAAGGCCGTATCGTGAACTATAGTTGTTAATGTCTGTGTCATTTTGGTCTATTGTGGGGAGTTGTCTCATTGGCGATCATACCACATCTTCATTTTTATACAAGCGCTAAAAGGTGATTTCACCTCTTCGAACCAAGAACCAGATCTTCAAACATACGAATATAAAACATTTAAAAGGTAGAACGTATAAAAATCAAATAAGAAACAAATAAGTATCTAACATAGAGCAACAGGATCAGTTAAGCATAAACACATATAAATAGGTCATAAAAAGGTCATATTACCTCAACAAATTTAGAACTATAACCAGACATAAGAATATAAACAATTAAAAAGGGGGAAGGATATCAAAAATCGAATAAGTAACGAATAAGGAATAAGTAATAAGTAACGAATAGGTAATAAGGAATAAGTAACGAATAGGTAATAAGGAATAAGTAACGAATAGGTAACGAATAGGGAATAGGGAATAAGTAACGAATAGGTAATAAGGAATAGGTAACAAATAGGTAACGAATAGGGAATAGGGAATAGGTAACGAATAGGTAACGAATAGGGAATAGGGAATAGGTAACGAATAGGGAATAGGGAATAGGTAACGAAAAGGTAACGAATAGGGAATAGGGAATAGGTAACGAATAGGGAATAGGGAATAAGTAACCAACTTGACGTCCATCTTGAGTGTCCTATTTTCGTTAGTCTTACGTTTACAATAAAACTTTAGCAATATATATATATATATAAACAAATTATGCTTCTTATTCTTTAGAGAATGCAAATATTGTTTTGACTGTGACTGCTTGTCTGTTTCAACCTATACACGGATAACGGAATGGGTAACAGACATTGGCGCGTACGAAATCACATGCCGTAACGGAGTAGCACTCCCTAACCCTATCGTTAAATGCGTTGGTAAATTATCCCCTTTGTAAACATATATTCTTTAATCATGTTAGCTTTTTGTTTATTATTGCTTACTTTTTAATAGAATTGAGAATGAAAATGGGGAATGTGCCAGACAACAACTCGATCAAAGAGCAGACCTCTGTATCCTAAACAAACGTTAAAATTTGGTTGTTGGAATGTTAGAACTATGAACGAAACAAGCAGAACTGCTCAAACAATTAAGGAAATGAAGAGATTCAAGCTTGATATATTGGGTGTTAGTGAATGCAGATGGACTGATTCAGGAAAATATAAACACAATTCAGGTACAGACATTTATTATTCAGGACGTACAGATGGTAGACACCAGGAAGGAGTAGCTATTCTATTGAGTAAGAGAGCAAGCAAGTCTGTTGTAGAATGGATAGCAATAAATGAAAGAATAATAAAAATACGAATGAAGACCAGTTATGGGCACATGACCGTTATCCAATGCTATGCCCCAACAAATGATTATACAGATAATGAGAAAGAGAATTTTTATGATAAATTAAATCAGATCATAATGGATACACCAAAGCATGATGTACTTACCATCTTTGGAGATTTTAATGCAAAAGTAGGTTCAACTAACATAGGTTCAGAAGAAGTGATGGGAAAACATGGGCTTGGAGAAATTAACAACAATGGTGAAAGATTAGTAGAGATGTGTACTATGAACAATCTGGTAATTGGGGGAACAATCTTTGAACATAAAAACATACATAAAGCCACATGGGTGTCTCCAAATGGGAAAGTGAAAAACCAGATCGATCACATACTGATTAATAAGAAATGGAGGTCATCATTAATAGATGTGAAAGTGAAAAGAGGTGCAGATGTATACAGCGATCATCACCTAGTCATTGGAAAGATCAGACTAAAATTAAGAAAAAATAGATACAAAACACCAAGCAAGATCATAGACTTTGGAAAACTTAAACAACCTGAAATACAACAAAACTTCAATATAGAACTGAAGAACAGATTTGAGGTCTTACAACTTGAAGAAAATGAGATTGACATAAACTCTAAATGGCAACATATGAGTGAAATTTATTTAAAAACAAGTGAAGACATCTTAGGTTACAAAAATAAAGAAAGAAAGGAATGGATATCTGATAAAACCTGGGCTCTAATTATGGAAAGAAAAGTGTTAAAATCAAAAACCAACCAAGCAACAGCAGAACAACAAGAGGGAATGAAAGATCTATATAATAGTAAGGAAAAAGAAGTGAAAAAGAATGCAAAAGCAGACAAAAAGGCATACATAGATAAGATTGCAGAAGAGGCTGAAAATGCATCTAAAGTTGGAGATATGAGAAAGCTATATAACATTACAAAACAGCTTAGTGGCAGAGTAAATACCAACAGTACTAACATCAAAGATAAAGATGGTCAGACAATATGCAAATTTGAGAAACAACTGAAAAGATGGAAAGAGCATTTTGAAGAGGTGTTGAATAGACCTGAACCAGAAATCTCAGTTGACAGGACAGAGGAAGCTCCACCACCAATAGAAATAGAAATGGGACCCATAACAGATGATGAGATCAAAGCAGCCATTAAAAAACTTAAAAACAACAAAGCTCCTGGGGTAGATGGCATACCAGCAGAAGTACTAAAATCAGACATAAATCTCAACGTGAACATCCTACGTGATTTGCTGAATGAAATATGGGAAAAAGAAATACTACCTACTCAGTGGAAAGATGGTATCATCATAAAACTACCAAAGAAAGGTAACCTTACAGATTGTAACAACTGGCGTGGAATTACTTTACTATCAGTGCCTGGTAAGATACTTTGTAGAATAATTTTAGAACGAATCAAAGACAAAATCGATTCCATTCTACGGGAAGAACAAAGTGGATTTAGAACAAACCGTGCATGTATAGATAACATCCTCATACTGAGAAATATTATAGAACAGGCACTAGAATGGAGGTCACCCATATATATAAATTATGTGGATTTTGAAAAAGCCTTTGATAGCGTCCATAGAGAGTCACTTTGGTACATCATGAGTATGTATGGAATTCCACAGAAAATAATTAACATCATTATGGAAATGTATGATGGTTTTAGATGTGCAGTCAGACATGATGGAAAACTATCAGATTGGTTTTTAATAACATCTGGAGTAAGACAGGGATGCATAATATCTTCTTTTCTCTTTATATTGGTGGTTGACTGGGTAATGAAGACGACAACAACTGAAAATCATGGTATACAGTGGGGACTAACAACATTTTTAGAGGACATGGACTTTGCTGATGATATCAGCCTCTTTTCTCATACACATGAACACATGCAGAAAAAGACAGATAAAGTTACATCAGAGGCAGCGAAAGTAGGACTGAAGATAAATGCAAAGAAAACTAAGGTGATGAAGATAGGTACAAAGAACAATAAAGCAATAACAGTGAACGGAAAAGAACTGGAACAAGTAAACTCATTCAATTATCTTGGTAGTAGAGTAAATGCAGAAGGAAATATTGAAGAAGAAGTTAACATCCGTATTGGCAAAGCAGCTTCTGCATTCAAAAACCTGAATAACATATGGAAAAACAACAAAATATCCAGGAAGACAAAGATCAGATTGTATGTGAGCAATGTTAGATCTGTTCTGTTGTGCGGTTCAGAAACATGGAGAACAACCAAAAAAGTAGAAAGTCGAATTAGAGGATTCAAAGGACGCTGTTTGAGACGAATAATTAACATCAGATGGCCAAATGTTATTTCAAACAGTGAACTATCAGAAAGAACAGGTGTGAAGAATATAGTGAACGAGATCATCAGAAGGAGGTGGAAATATATTGGACATATATTGCGAATGGATAACAACCGGCATGTGAAAAAGGTATTGACATGGACACCACAAGGGACAAGAAAACCTGGAAGACCGAAAGGCACATGGAGAAGAGATATAGCAGCAGAAATAAAAAGGCATGGTTACACCTGGAATCAAATAGAAAAAATCGCGAAAGATAGAATGAGTTGGAGGTCCCTTGTTGATGCCTTATGTGTTCAAGAACATGAAGAGGATTAATCACAGTTCAGTGATAACGGACATACTACTAAACTCCGAGATATACACAAGAAACTAAAATTAAAAACAATATAAGACTAACAAAGGCCAGAGGTTCCTGACTTGGGACAGGCGAAAAAATGCGGCAGGTAAGAATATTTTGTGTCACTATGAACTTGATATTTGTGTTCTCTTCCTTTTTAACATTCATTAAGTATAGTACATTCGTACTTTCACATGCATGAATCCGAAAAATGGCGACGACATCGGTCTCTATAAAACCTGTTGATACATAGATTCATATTTGTCATTTTTATTTTGTCGTTGTATGGTCGAAGTTATTTTGATACGATTTCACCTACGCAAATGAGTAATGTGCATTCTAGAACTCTATGTGGACGATTACTTGAAGAGAAGATTAGTTATAAGACAAAACTAATTAAAATTACGTCTCGCAAAAATCACAGGACATATTAAGTCCCTATATTGTGACTTCGATATTACTTGGCGCGAATAACTGATGTATTTGCATGGAGTGTATTTCTTACGATAGAGCTGAAGTTCATACACATGTAGAAACAATTGAAATAGTGATTACTAAATAACTGTGTTCGGCGATTTTATCTAACACTTAATTATAAGCCTGGTACTTTTGATAAATTTTATCAAATCTGTTATCGCCCGACACTATCCAAAAATGAGAAGAACCATCTAAGATGAAAATGCACATTACCAAGTAGTTTTTCTGTTTATGTCAGTGGAAGCAGGCAAACGGTTTCAACAAACTACTTTGGTTTTAACATATCACATACCGTTAATTGTGTTTTTAAGGTGGTAGTTTTATTTTGGTTTCTTTGATGCCTTCAATGAAAGTGCCAAAATTAAACACACAAAAATAGAAGAACACATAAAAAAGAACACAAAAATCGTGCTGGTACGACAATATCGTTAGGTTAATTTAGTATCAAATGTCCGCATATTTCCTACAATTCTATACCAAGGATTTGTACAGTCTTCTTATCTTATCACGAAATGAAGTTATCACATCATGAAAAGAAGTACTGTAAACCAACTTATTTTCGCGGATACTTCATTTCGCGTTTTACCCTCTCTTGACCACCTCGCAGCTAATAAATATCGCGATTTTCTGATTAAGTTCAATAAGAAAAGATCCAAGTTTTACATATTCACCACGATTTAAATTGGCGTTATTTTTCTACTCGCGAAAGTCGCGAAAATTAATCGCTCGCGAAAATAAGTTGGTTTACAGTATCAACATCAAGCTATAGTGGTTTGACATGATGTAAGCACCATCTACATCATGTTAAGTAATTGCTTCTTCTAATGAGGCAGTGATGGCGATCCATATACAATGGCGTCTGGCGTACTAAATTATAATCCTGGTACCTTTGATAACTTTAATATCATTCTTATGCATTGGTTTATAGACATATTCATTATCACTGAACTGGTATATATTTGTTTAGGGGCCAGCTGAAGGACGCCTCCGGGTGCGGGAATTTCTCGCTACATTGAAGACCTGTTGGTGACCTTCTGCTGTTGTTTTTTTTTCTATGGTCGGGTTGTTGTCTCTTTGGCACATTCCCCATTTCCATTCTCAATTTTATGTAAATATACATACATGTATTATGGATTAAAAATGAATCGAGGTTTGTGATTGGATGACAAAATATATCCGGGAAGCTACCGGGTAATTTACGACGTGTTGACTCCAATTGGAACATCAACAACGTCATCATAACACCTGTTAGCACATGTCGTTTTTAAATCTTTGAACACCATTATAATACTGTTTTCTTTATCAATACAGAACACTTAAAAATGTCAGAAACTTACAGAGGGAAAATAAAGACGTGCATCCGTAAATAATACATTTATTTTAAGAGCACGCCAATTACACGCCAGATATTTGAAACTAATGTTTGTAGTGTACTCATAAATCAATTCATAGACGTAGATAATAAGATATCTGCATCATTGTTCTAATGTTGTTGTCCTATATATACATTAATTTAACAAAAAAAATACACATAACATATTTTTTTAGATGACGGATTACATTTGGCAGTTACGAGTTTTACACAATGAATCATCGTGTAATTGCAGACTCTATTACAACTGAATCATCTTTTCTGGATTTAACTATTGAAACAACCCTGGCAATGGAACCAACCTTTGACAAAGTCAAGTATAAGTTCAAGACCAATGGCAAGTCATATTAACAATATTTTAATTTCAAACATGTATAAGTGGTTAAAGATGGGAAATCATTAATGTATCAGTACCTGAAAAAAAAACCTATATATAATATATATATATATATATATATATATATACTTTATTTGAAATTATTTAGTGGTAGAACGTCATTTATAAAGATAAAAGTCAATTTAGTAATACTGCTGGCTTCGTAATATCCTTCCTAAGATATTAAAAAAACATACTGATATGATATCATGTATTGTTTACTTACAAAAATGCCAACGCCACATTGTTCTTGAAAACACCAACAGGTAAGCTAGTTATAGTGTTGTTCGATCAATCGCTACATAAAATAAAACAATCCTGTATTTTTATTCAATTTAATGATAAAAAATTTGAAAGACTTACAGTAAACAGAAGTGTGTACTAATAGAAGAGTAATTCTCAGTTGGCTAATTATTCTCATTTCAATAAGTTCAAATATACTTAGTGTTGTGTCGCTGAGTTAATTCACGAGTTATGATTTTTTATAAATCATAGTTAATACGAACTATTTAGGTTAATTTATAACGTTAATATGCTGAACAAGGCTTTAAAAAAACGTAAATGATATGGTATAACACCGGCATATTAATGTTTAGTCTGCGGTTCAATTGGGAGAGGGAAAACAAGAAGGTAAGGTTTTGTAGTTATAGTGTTGTTCGATAAATCGCTACATTACATAAAACAAACATTAACTTAATTTCGAAAACTTACAGTAAAAAGAAGAGAGTACTGATACGAGAGTAATTCTCAAGAATACAAGTGCAAATAATATGTCATATTGTGTAAAAGGTAAACAATTATAAGTCTTAATACGGACTTCGAAGATGCGGTATGACTTCAAACGAGAAACTATACACTGTGCATAGACATTCAAAACAACAGGTCCCAGTATAAGCCTTAAACAATGAGTAAAACCGATAGGTTAAAGTGTTAATATGTGTCACTGATACAAAGAGTTGGTAAACATAGGCAATTGCAGGACACATAATCATTATTTTGTCAAACCGGTCTGTATACTTTATTTAAATGTTTAACCTGTCATCTGTATCAATTCATTTAAATTGACTCATAAACCAAATATATGATTTGATTTTAGGCTAACAGACAATGATTGGCGTCTCTGCTCCAGAAGCCGTTACTCCACTGAAGTAAACTTAAGCCATATCTTTTAAACCACGTTAATGCTCAGAAGCCATACCACCTATTTAAGTTTACCTTACTTACCATATGTTTATTACGTAAATAATACCCTGTCGAAATAAATACTAATATGATTACAGTTATGTTCTACTTACAGAATTTCCAATGCCGTATTATACATGAAAACAGCTACAGGTAAGCTGGCTAGAAAGTTGTTCGATAAATTCCTACATTAAAATAATAAAAAAAAAACATAATCGTAATTGAGAAGATTTGTTGTTGGTCGCGCTCTGTTTTACAAATATTTTATATCATGTTGTTTAATATGCCTATCATAAAACAACTTTGCACTGCGTAATTATGTCATGAACATTTTGAAACGCATATGTTTTTTTTTTCTATATGTGTTTTTAAAAAATTGTTTAGATATTACCATCTTATAAATGCGTTAGGAATACGATTGTTGTTGTCCATTTGTTTGATGTGTTTGAGTTTTTGATTTTGCCTTTTGATTTTGCCATTTGATAAGAGACCTCTCATTTTTCTATTTTCCTCGGAGTTTTGTAATTTTATTATTTTACTGTTTATATCAGTTCCGCTGCACAAATATGTTTAACTTATTTTATGTCTTTTTTATTATTTATTCTAGGCGAACCATAACATATGTAATCACCTGGTAGATAATTATTATAGACTACTCTATATTCATAAGTAGTCCAAGTTTTAGCACAACAATGTCAATCTGCAT
Source organism: Mytilus galloprovincialis (assembly GCF_965363235.1). Taxonomy (NCBI): domain Eukaryota; kingdom Metazoa; phylum Mollusca; class Bivalvia; order Mytilida; family Mytilidae; genus Mytilus; species Mytilus galloprovincialis. Next base: position 80,287,628 of record NC_134842.1, on the reverse strand, counting down.
ATTTGCGAAAGAAAATTTTGGTTCGAACTTATGCTGTTGGGTCATCGGGACCACCGCGCCTGAGGTGTATTCGCGCTCTAAACCACTCGTGCTGAACTAACTATTTTGCTTTCGGTTTCCTAGTATAATCTTTTCTCAATAGTAGAATCTAGAAAATCGGGCGAGTATCACCTTTACTGGTGATCCGATGGATGGAATTGTCGTAGAGTTGTCATTTGTTTATGTGTACTTATATATCTCTCTTATTTAAGCGAATAATTTATCCAAAATGTGTTTCAGCCTTTTTTCACCAACACTCCTGGTGGATAAACGTTATTGTAGAGTCATTGCTTGTTTAGATGTACTTATAATGTAATTGTTTTTGTGACTGCATCTTACATTAATTCGTAGCATCCTTTACAATATATAATTCGGCTGTTCTGTAACAAAGCCATCTGCATGGCTTATATATTATGTACTGTGTTACAACGATAGACTAAAATTGACGAGGAAAGGTAAAACCAAGCCACCGAATGCTTTATCAAAGTAAAGCATAGGTAGTCGAGTGGTCTAGCGCGTCGAGCACAGTGCAACGCGATATGCGCCACGATATTTCAGTAGTATGAATTCGAATCCTGGCCATGGAAGAACAAAATATTTGCTAACGCAAATTAACAGATTCAACATTGTTAATAAGCAAAAGATGAAGTTATATAATTGCCAATGAGTCAACTCTCCACAAGAAACCAAAATGCCAACGTAATAGACAACTGTAGATCACTGTATATTAGGCTGTCATTTAGACGAACTATATATTTATATATATATATATATATATAATAGAGAGAGACAGAGAAAAAAAATCAACAACTAAAAATGTACCGTAAAGTGAAACAATACTGCTAGCATCTTTGTGTCCTTCCTAAGATAATAAGTAAACATACTGACATGATAACATTTATTGTTTACTTACAAAAAGTAAAGCACCACATTGTTCTTGAAAACAGCATCGGGTATGCTAGTAAGAGTGTTGTTAGATAAATCGCTACATTAAAAAAAGCAAACCATATTGTTATTCAATTTTCAAAATCTTACAGGTAACAGAAGAGATAACTAATAGAACAGTATTCACAATTCTGCAAATACAAATAGTATGTCCATAGTCAAGAAGGCGTATTTGTGAACAAAAACTAGTATTTTATAAACACTAATTTCCTGAATTTTCGCATATAACTTATAAATTGACTTAGCTTTTCTTCCATTTAACATTACATACAGTATGTAGTTAATGTTTTTTAAAAAATATGTAAGATTCATAAACCATCCTTGATGTTTACAAAACTTGGACATAAGCTTCTTTCAATCGAGTTTTAGTGTCTAGAGAAAAAAAATAATAGTTTTTTACACATTTAAGTTGAGCCTGCAACATAGAAATAATAGAATCAGATTTGAAATCCACACTGTTAATATCATAATATAACAGTGCCTTACAATGCTAGATATAAAAATGAGGATTTTAAAATCTGCTGACGAACTATTTTGTCATCCGCATCAAACTCCTACTATTTTTTGTGCCACATAATTATATAAAATCACGATACGTTTACATGATAGTGCTGAAAATGCAAAACAAATAAATGAAACATGAAAGTATTTTGATAAAAATGAAAAAAGGGAAACAGCAGCTCATTATGAGGGAAAACGCGTTCTCAATTAACCATGGGGAGTAACTCGTTTTCAACGATGATATTCAATTGACCCACCTGCTCACAAAACTGCAGTTAAAGAACAAGGAAAACGATATACCTTCGTACATGTTTGTCTTCTAAGCATTATAGGAACAAACTGTATCTTTAAGAAAGTTTTTTTTCAATAAACTTTAGATAATTAACTATTCATATATGTCTTCAATGATTTATTTATACATTAATATGCCCTTGTTACATACCGATATATTTTTTAGTATATTAATTGCATGAGGGTGATAGGACATATTGTTACACACTGGTTATTTTACAAGAGGTACATATTTGCTCAATCGCCCTCTCAGCTATGTGTTATGAAAATGTTATATGGGGCAAGGTAGTATTTCCTGGCCAATAAGGGATAACGATATTCTTTTTTAGAATTTTCGCTACTCTCTAACACTGCCAAAAATTCTAAATACACAGTTGACTGAAGAACTTTCATGATACTATTCAGAAACCAATTTGAATATGTATTATAACCAATTACTTTTTTGCTATCTTTAAAAATCAAAGGCCACTGGTGCTTTTAGATCTCTTATCATGCAGTGAATACAAGATTAAAAAAAAATCTGTTAAATTTCAACTTAACCATGACGTCAGGCACTTAGTATCGTAGCAGTTATTAGAAAAAAACATAAGAATAATAGCAAGATAAGTTTGTTTTATTTTGACTGTCTACGAAAATGATCTGCTGAACGCAGAAACAATCAACATTTTCTTTCATTTACTGATGTAAACTTGTAACTATTACACCTTAGACACAACTTCACATTTTTAAAACTTTAATTGTGTAAATTAACAAATGTACATCAACAAATTTAAGACAATGTTAAATAAATCCCACTCTGAGACATGGGATACAATAACGTATTTCTCTTGCATTTACATTTATTAACTTAGATTTGTTAGAGCTTTAGAAGTTGCCATTTAAATAGGTTCATGTCCTTTTTGAATTGAATTTTTTCTTGGAGTTCGTCATTTTGTGAGATTTTACTTTCTAAATCCATTTTCCTTAATATTATTGATTTGTTATTGATCTGCACGAGATGGCGACATTCAAAATAAATGAAAAATATCTCCCTCTCAGAGAGTTGCTACAATAAATTATTTTCCTCGTATTACCCAATCACAATCTGGCATTTTCATGAAATATAATAATATATTCTAATACTTACATGCCATATACAATTGAGTAATCTGCAAACGTGTCACTGACTAATCTCCTAATTGTGTTGTCAGACACATCTCTAAAATAAAAAATTCACACAGTTCTACTCGACAACTTCAATCCTTTGTTGGTAATTATCTTATCCATTTTAATTTACCATGTTTACTGTGATTGAATTTTATACTAATTTCATCGTTCTGCATTTTGTTTTCGGTTATATCAATCAAATCCCATGCTTGAGCAGTGACATTTATTTATTGTAGCATCCTAATTGAATTTGTCTTAAAAATATGTTAGAGGTAGATACATTTTAAAGTTAACTTCCTTCAAAAGGGACTATATAGGACCATGTCAAAAGACAAAAAGTCAAAGGATACGCTCCTTGTTATTTCACTTGACAATGACAGATTTTACAGCCGTTCGAACTTTGAATTATGAACAAAGTTCAATCTGAAAGTCTCAACCAGTCATTATATATGTTTAGTGATTTCGATTTATAATGGTATTGTAATATGGCATGTTGTATAAAATGCGTGAGAAATTATGATGTATAACAGTTTCTATAAATATAAAAGTTACATGCATCTCTTCTGTTGCCTCAGGGAAACTTGGTACTTCTATTATTCCTCTTCTGTTGCAGCGATACTTAGGTCTGGTATCACAATCCATTTCACAGCTAGGTATTGTCTTACAATCTTTGTTTGCACCGCAACTCACTCCAACTAATAATACAAGTGTTATTTCCTTGGACCAAAGTAATAAGGACATTGCTGTTCTTATATTTTCCTGTAAACGGTATTTATGACAAAATTATAAATAGCTGTTTCATAGTGTGTTATTGTAAATATGTTTAAAGCAAATTGTTCGGTGTGATCAAAGACTCCGTGTGGAAGGCCGTATCTTGACCTACAATGGTTTACTTTTATAAATTGTGACTTGGATGGAGAGTTGTCTCATTTGCATTCATAAAACATTTTCCTATATCTTCATAAATTAGTTTTAGAGCGCATTATTCATATCATTATCTCCATTTAGTGAAAAGAAAGAATGATTAAATAAAGATGAGCATTTGACTAGGTTACTTAGTTTTTTTTTATGTTGTGTCCTGTGTTCTATTATTTGTCTGTTTGTCTTTTTATTTTTCAGCCATGGCGTTTTCAGTTAATTTTAAATCTATGAGTTCGATTGTCGCTCTGGAAACTTTCGCTCCTCTTTTAAACATATCTATTGACAACGATCAATGATTACATGTAGATTATAACTGGATATGTCTACAAGCAGTCAATGTAGGTTTGGTGATGGTTAAGTGTTCATAAAATAATTATAATATGAATTGAATTCTATTGTGAACATTTTAAGAAGTTACGTATTTTGAATATGATGATAATATTATAAACTTACGTACTTTCATACATGTATGGCAAACACTAAAAGATCAATCCTAAAAACAAACTTACATTTAATATCCATAGTTAACAGTCGATGTCAGTAAGAAAGAATATTCTGCTGAATACCTGCTGGAAAAATATTTTTTTTCGAAATTACAACTTGAATATAAACAAATTATATGCAATATAAATGTAAATTAGGTGTTCATGATGTTTTCTGGTTTGAACAGATGCATGTAAAGGTAATAAAAAAAAACCCGTAAAGATGCAAACACATTTTCAATGAAACCATTCTGTTTTTATTACAGTACCTGAAACCTTAGGCGTTATTGTTTGACTATAATTCGACTGATCGATATATGAGTGTGGACGGATGTTTGGCTGATCTCTGAGTGATTGTTGACCGCAACATAAGCTCTGCAAGAGTTAACATGACAATGGTCACCGATCGATCCTTAAATTTATCATATTTTTTTTTAACTACATAATAATTGTATACATCAAATATTGCTTGTTACATAAACCATCAAGATTCCAAGCTTCTCTTGACGCACCATGTTACAAGCCACTGACTACCCAGGGAATAATCAGCTGATTAAATTATTTGACATACATTTTGTTTACAAAACATGATATCAACAATACTAGAAAAATATTCATTGATTAGGTTTATTTTAATTGTAAGTAACATTGGACTTATTGTCTTATGTCCATTAATATTGGTATCTACTCTCTAAGTGTATTTATTAAAAAAAATTCTGTAGACGTCTATGTTTTTTGTTTTCTGCTCAGATACATACATTTGTAGTACGACTTATATATTGAAAAACTAATAATTGTAATCAAAAAAATTATTGAGTTATACTTGTTGTCTGTAATTTTGTATCCAAATATCAGGTGTTTTAATTTTATTGAAAAATCTAAATTACTTTTTTTTAAAAGGTCATATATTTGTTGACAAAATCTTGTCAAATAAGAACAATTGAAAAAATAATTAGCATAGTCTTCTTCTTGCATTTTCTCTATTTTACAATCCCAATTTATTTTTTTGCATTCCTCTTTATCATGTCCAAAAACACCCTAATGCTTTAATAGGTTTAACTTCCCAATTAATCCACACAATTTTATCTTTACAATATTTAAATTTCTCAATCCATAATCCTTCTGTTTTATTTCTATTTACCAGTAAACCTGAAAACGAGCCAAATATTTCTATTATATTCATTTCAGATATTACATCGTTTTTATCTTTACAAAATAATGTTGTGTTATCTGCTAGTTGTGAAATTTTAATGCTGTGACTTTTCTCATCTAATTTAATATTGTTATTCCTCAAGTTAAGAGCCATAATTTCAACAGTCAAAACAAACAATAACGCTGATAAAGGACAGCCTTGTCGGATTTCCCTTGAATTTTTGAAATTTTCTGATACCCACCAATTGTTCATAACACATGTTTGAACATCTGTATAAGTAGTTGTAACCCACTTAAAAAATGATTCATTAAACCCAAAATGTTTCACAGTTCCAAGCATAAAATCCCATCCTAACGAATGAAATGCTTTTGTAAAATCAACAAAAACAATTGCCTCAATTTTGTATGTATCTGAGTAGTCTATTACATCTTGGATTTATCTCAGATTAACCCAATGCATCTATTTTTAACATAACCGGTTTGGTCCTCATTTATAATTTTTGGAAGTACCTTTTTTAAGCGTTGCGCAAGAACATATGACATAATTTAAAAATCTATATTAAGAAGGGATATTGGACAATAGTTTTCCAAAAGTAAAGGATCCATCTTTTTGAATATCAAAGTTAATATACTGGTACGTTGTGAATATATAAGACTTTTTCTATTGTATCCTGTATTTAAAACATTTACTAGTAGTAATTGAAGCTTATTCCCAAAAAAATCTATAAAATTCTACCGTCAGTCCATCAAGACCTTGATATTTATCTAACTTCGTTTTAAAGATACTATATGTGCATTACTCTACTGTAATTTTCCCATTGCATATTAGTTAATCATTTTCATCAACTCTATTTTCTAATTGTATATCGCTGATAAATTCTTCTGTTAAATCTTTATTTAAACTTTTTTAATTATACGAGTTTTCATAATACTCTTTTATTTTGTTTAAAAGTTTCTCTTGGTCCGAAATTATTTTCCCATTATCTCCCATTAGCTTAATTATAGATTTTATTCTAACCTAAGGAAATAAGAATTATTGTTTTCACCAAATTCTACCCATTTTTCTCTATATCTCACTTGAGCTCCTTTTGCTTTTTCTTCATATATCTTATTTAGTTCTTCTTCAATACCAATTATTTCTTTTTCTATTTCACTGTCATCTATATTTGTCTCGTCCCTTTTTTTTTATTTTTTCTTCAAAGTCTTTTCCCGAAGTATATCTTCTCCCCTTGGTTAACTTTGTTTTATTTTTACAATAATTTGTTGTTACCTCCCTTACCGCGATTTTAAAACCATCCAATAATAATCTACAATCTAATGTTTCCTTTTCGAAAACATATTTATCTATCAAAGTATTAATCAGTTCTTGGTAATCTTTATCTTGCAAAACTGAATTATTTATTTTCCAATACCCATTGCCCCTTTCTGATACCCCAGGCTTATATTTTAGAAATACACTTTGATGATCAGTGGTTCGAATAACTGCCGGTTTGAATTTACAAAATTCTACAAGTGGTAAAAAATCTGTCCCCATAAAAATCATGTCAATTCTACTAGCTTGTGACCTATCTCTTCTTTTCCATGTGAATTAATGTTTATTTTCATTTAAATTTGTCTAAACATCTGTCAGTTTGTTAGATTTAATCAAGTTTTTTAAACCCTAAATTTACATGGACGTATAGATTTTCTATCAATTGGTTTTATTGTCTCGTTAAAATCGCCCCCAAGTATTGGTATTCCTAGACCATGTTCCTTTAAATAATCGTTGACCTTTTTAAAGAAAGATTTTCTAGATGTTTTACAGTTAGGTGCATATACATTAAGGCTTTTCTAACTCAGGCATAGATTACCTTAGCTGTATTTGGCAAAACTTTTAGGAATTTTGGTCCTCAATGCTCTTCAACTTCGTACTTTATTTGGCCTTTTCAATTTTTTTGGATTCGAGCGTCACTGATGAGTCTTTTGTAGACGAAACGCGCGTCTGGCGTATACATTAAATTTAGTCCTGGTATCTATGATGAGTTTATTATTAATAAATGTAAAAATTGATCATATGCACTGATCAGATGGATATAATTATAAGATAAGGTAAAACGAACTCCTTTGTATATACATGTGATAAACGCGAACCACATCGGTAATCGTTAGTTTGCAATCAACTTAGTCACAATACCACATAAAAAGATATATATGAATTACATTTTAAACACATGATATGCTAAACTAGATTATCGGTTCTCTTATTTAAAATGAATTACATAAGTTCAGAAAAGAACAGAATAATGTCATGATCAGAATATTTCTGTATCGCTAAATTTGTTTAGATGTAATCATTTGAAATAAGTACTCTACAAAGAAATAATGAATTATAATATCAATAGATAACCAAAATAAAAATAACAAAAGATACGAAACACTTTAATCTTGTTTCGGTTAATTAGGAAAGCAATTATTTCTTTATTTTAATTGAAACCATGATCAGTCATTGGCAAAAGAAGGTCCGGTAAGCGGTTATTACGGCCTTAAATTTGCAGTACATATGATGAAAAAAAATTGACATTTTTTGTACACTTTAGTGGGTTTTTTTTATTTGTTTTAATTGGAAATTGTTACAGGCTTGGACTGAATTGGTCATTACAAAACGCTAAAGTTTAAGCAAACTATGAAAAATCTATCAAATATGCCATTTGTTGTTACTTTACAGATGGTTTTTGTCTAAAATTATAGTGGCCACATTCGCGTTCAATGTCAACATTTTCTGCATTGTTGTTTTTGGTTTTTTGTTGCACTTCAGTGTTTCTGTTGTTTCGTTGTTTTCCTTTACAGTTAATGTGTTTACCTCGGTTTAAGTTTGTAACCCGGATTTGTTTTTTTCTCAATCGATTTATGACTTTCGAACAGCGGTATACTACTGTTGTCTTTTTTTTACATAATGTATAATGTATTATCAATAAATACAACATATATCTAAATATTAAGAATGAACACTAGTTTAGCCACTTTCATTTTAGAACAGAAACGTCTTACAATTAGCACACATGTTTAAATTGTGAAGATATCAGTATATTTGCATGAAATAATGATGCTAGATATGATTCATGTCCATTGTATTATCAAAAACGTTCCATATGTATGTAACAAATTAATGCTACTTTACGATAAACATGATAGATAACTAAAAGTTAACAATTTAAAAAACGCTATATGTTTTGGCCAACAGGCGGTCTTACCGGGACTTCTCCTTTCTAACGTTTTGTTCATAAGGATCGGTTATTTTAATTTTTTTTACAAATATTGATAAATATTAGAGTAAAGCGACTAACATGTGTTCGTAATGTTTAAATATGCCAGTAATTCTTACTTTAAACAAAATTAAATGTCATTTGCTAAATGTTTAACTGTGTTTTGATGTTTATACCTTTTGTACATCAGGATTGATTGTTCTATTTAAACTGTGCTGAATTTTAAGAAACCGATACTTAAAATTTTGTTTACATTGCCTTTAAAGTTTCTTTTTTAAAGAGGGGGGCAATATCTTTTTGTAGTAACCTGTTTTGACCCTTTTTAATGTGTTGTTAACTGTTATGTGAGATCAATTTAAGCTGTAAACTGTTTTCAACCCTGTTTGTTAACTGTTATCAGCATTTCTGCATTTTCTGTTAACTGTTTTTGCCAAAATCGAGGTGTTGTTAACATGTTAACGGACCCCTATTGCCCCCTCTTTTAAATCAGAAATATGTCAAAATACAGTCTTCAACACGGAGCCTAAGTTCATATCGAACAGCAAGATATGAAGGTTCATAAAAATGACTAGAGTAAAACCATTCAAAGGAATCGAACAGCGGTATACTACTGTTGCTTTTGTCTATATAAAAACGAGAATATTTTATGAACCACATCAACAAACGACAACTACTGAACATAAGATTCCTCGGATAACAACAGTTCTATGTATTTGTCAAACATATTTTACTGTTGTTAGCTATGAGCTAGTTGAATGTCCTAGACTCTGATAGTAGTTATATAAAATGAGGAAAATAGTAATTTTTAAGTTAAAAGATTTGTTGTAAGGTTGTTTAAAAATCAAAGAATTTGTTTACCTAAAACATAACTATTTATCGGAATTGGATTTTAAAATTGAATAATATATGAAGATTGGTTGGTTTTTTAATGAATAGCAGAGAAAAATATAATAAATGATGATTGCATTGTGAAATTTTTTTTTCTTTCAAATAATGCAATGTTCTATTGAAAAGTTGTATTGGCAAAGATTTGATAACAAAAGTTCTAAAAAACTTTAATTTATGTTGTGATTTTGAATAAAATAATGTTATAATAGACACTGTGAACCGTTTTCGCTTTAAGCATGTTAAGTACAGCAGTACAGCTTGCACATTATGATTGTTGTTTTTTCATAATGCATGCCGAATTTCATGAAAATATAATAAAATATTGTTTGCATTGCATACAATTTTCATTTTTATTTTATATTTCTTTTATATCAAAAATTAATAAACGTCATTAGCAACCAGACATTATACATTCCTTTTTGATCATTTTGATAAATAAACATGTAGATTATGAATGATTCTAATTGTTTTATTTTTTATTAAAACGATATCTTTTATTTTGTAATTACCGTCTTGTTGAAGCTGTAAAATAAATTAACAAAAACGTAATTTTTCGGAAAAGGAAGTTTTGTGATAATAAATAAGAAAGGACACTTAAATACCGATTTGTAATAATAGAAATTCAGATTCAAATTAAAAGTATTTTGGAACTTTTTTCCTGTCTTCTAAATCGTCAATTACTTTTACTTCAGTGTTTAATTCTAGAATTGTTGTCTGGTAAAGTTTACGTTCCCTTAAAACCCTAATATTTCCTTCTGATAGTTTGAATATTATACAATTTCAATTCGATTATCACATTTTGATCAATGCGATATCTAACGACGACCTTAATACAATAACAATCAAAACCAAGGATTAAACAAAGACTAAAAAAAACCAAAGGACATTTACATCAACAGTTATAAAAAATAAATAAGAAACAACACCAACTCAACTGAAAACCGGGAGTGAAATCAGGTGCTCCGGAAGGGTAATCATTTCCTGCACCGTATACGGCATTATTACGGTATACGGTTATTTCTTTGTACAGTTCGGTAATGATGGAAGGTTATCATGACCGAGGAAGAATATCAGATATGATTTCTGACACACGTTTGTCATAATGGCCATTCAGCTCATGATGCCGCCCTTAAAATTTCTTGAGTGATGACCTTAATTTAAATTGAATTAAATTGAAATATACATGTAAGTTGAGCAGTAAATTAAGGATTAAAACAACATTCGTACAGTGATGGGGAAATATGAAAAAAAGATGCTTTGAAATCATTAAAAAATTGAAGGATAAACAAATACTATGTGTACAGTGTAGTATAGAATAGTAAAAGATATGTGTGTAAGTTCAATGTTGAATGACAGGATAAAAACAATAGCCATGCAGTGTAGTATATTAAATGGAATAGGGGAAAAACTAAACATATTTTGTAAAAACTATTTTATACAAGCGGGGTAAAATACTTTCGGAACTTAAACGGGAAGTGTATTACCAGATATATAACTGGTAGGTTAATGTGTTGCTCAAATGTATTGATGAGTATACCAAAATGTACATTATGTAAATTCCAGACAATGGTGGATTATAATTCACATAATCGTATCACTTTTCAACAATAATCATTTTCTCACAATTATTCATAAGGCGATAAAATAAATTTAGTGTAAGACAATTTACGGAGGAGGGTTTGAACAAATTTTTTTATATAATCGGGGTAATATAATTTTGGATATCAAATAGGAAGTGTATTACCAGATTTATAACTGATAGGTAAATTTGTTCTTCAGACGTAGTGGTGAGTATAGTAAACTCTTATGTACTAAATACAAGACTATGGGAGATAAGAACTAACGTTATCGTATCACTTTCAACACTAACCATTTTCGCACAATTATTCATAAGGCGAGACAATACATTATGTCCCTGATTCGACTTATATTCAAAATCAATTATATAATCAGCATGATTTAATTTCAAAAGAGTCATTGAGTAATTTGCAGTTTATATGATAAGTATGCAATTTCTGTGGCTTTTGAAGTTTTGCTATACTGTTTTAATTTATAAAATTTAAAATTTTGTTATATAACATTTGTTATTCTCCAATTCAACTTTGACAACGATTTCAATGTGTAACATCAAATAAACAAATTTCATTGTATTTTTATGATCGATAATATGTACGTCTAGCAGAAGATATGTTAATCATCTCCAAGAATTTACCAAATAAAGTTGAGAGAAAATCAACGCCACTGAGAGGCGACTTTTTTATATTATGGACAGACATGTATGTAGCACGGATTTTTTTCCCTCTCAATCGATTTATTATTTTTGAACAGCGTGATACTACTGATGCCTTTATTTACTGTCCGATAGCAGAAGACCAGTATATACCTTTGTCACATTTCGATTATATGTTGCATTTAAAGATTAAAATGTCTCAGCATGTGTAAAAAGATCAGTTTTTAAATGGATCGAAAATATTATCAAATGCATAGTCTGAAACTAGATCGCGTCCAATATAGAAAACAAAGGAAGAGGTGCTATTATCGCCAATGAGACATGACACGCAATGATATAAAAGTTAAGGACCGCTGGTCATTATACAGTTTTCAACAATACAATAAACTATTCCACATAGCTTTAAAAGTCCCCACAGTGTTCAAAGTAAAATAACTAAATGGGCCCAATTTTAAACAACCGGTCGAATATTGTACCAAATTATAAATGAAAAACAAGCATGAAAACCAATTGAGACTGAAAAGTATAATCATATCAACAACACAGCAACTCATCATAAACAGATAACATTCAAAGTCTACCAATTGGTGTTTCAAACAATGATAAAGGCCCCAAATGCAGAAAAACGTACAACCTCTGCATAACAAGCTCTAAGCTGGGGAAAGGCACATTCATAATGCATATGGTGCAAGAAATACTTAATAGAAAGGACTTGCAAAAAAAAATAAACTGTATTGCGAAATTGAATGCGCTGAATTTTTGAATTTACAAAATGACGTATCAATGCTTGACAAAGTAGTACATGTATACTTCAATTTTTTTATAAAGATGAATTGCTAATATTTTAATTTTGTTATTTGTGTAGTGACTTACGATTTTATTTTGTTTAAATATTAGATCCAGCCATAATATTCCTTTTCTTCAATGCGTGTAAACCACATGTAATTCTTTCCAATATGTGTGTATTACATGTTCTAAAATTAAATTAGTTGTTTATTCTTTGTGTGATATCAACTTAGTATAGTATAGTAGTCGTATTAAGATTTTTGTTTACATCAATGTATTTCAATTGGCTCATTTTAAAGTCGTCTATACGCATGCAACAAATAAGCTCAATACATTGTTATGAAAGCATTTAAATCTATCAGTCTGTAATGAAGTATAATATAAATTATCTACGTTCATATCCATAGATATGGATATTTTAACACCCTGAGGCGCAGCAGACGGGTGTACAGGGTACCAAAGGATGTTGAAAATATCCATATCTACGGATATGAACGTAGATAACGAGTTTATCCCCGGTTCAAGTCTAATTCTGGTGATTTTTAGATCCACAAAAATTAACGTGAAAGTAACGTTTTTTTCATTCTTAAAATATCTTTTATTGAAATTTGAGATTTTGACATGTTTTAACGGGTTGTAGGTAGACAAATATAAGACGCTTTTAATTTGAAGTTAGAGAAAGTAAAATTGGTCGAATCTGGCGCTCCAAATTGTGAGAGTTACATCAAAGACGGTGTGACGTCAACGTGGGTTATTTTCATAGCTAGGTCAGTAGTCCCATTCATTGACAATGTGGCAGAATAGTGATGTATTTACTAAAATTAGTGCAAATAATCGACATAATAAGATAAAGTCGTCAGTGGATAAAGTATCTAGATATACGACATCATTGATAATATACAGAATTCGATATTTCATAAGAAACAAAAATGCAGCTAAGGAAAACGTTCGTGAATTTCCCAAAAGTAATGGGTAGCAACGTCCAGGGATATGGTTTAGCAACACTCAGGGATTTTGGGTTTTGTAACGACGTGGGTTAACTAATCAAAGTTCTAGAAATATAATAAGCCGGGGATAAGGAATTATTATCACACAAATTCATACAAAAACCATTTACTTAGATTGACAATTTGCACAAAACAGATTATATTTTTGCAATTTCCTTTTATATATTAATACCAAGTTAACTGCATTTGGCTTAGAAAAAAAAAAAAAAAATCAAACTGTGTAGAAGACAACATAAAAACAACTGATAGACTTCATTTCGTTTTTGGTAGTTTAATATAATCATTATCTGATTGTTGTGGCCTGTAATCTATTTCCTGTATCATTTGATAATGGTGTGATTCGAAAATCTGTGTTTTATTGATTGGCTTAGCCAGCACCATAATACAATACTACGACATTGTATTTTAGTCAGGACATTGATGACTTTCTAAGGTTTAGACAATTAACATTTCGTCTAGTGCACGGACAATATATTTCTTCAATAATATATATAACATCCAAAAGTTCCACTTGTCAATCTTCTTTACGTAAATTTTATTACAGTCTGATGCGAACAAAAAGTCTTAAAATGTCCGATGCCAGAAAAGGACATGTGACGTCTCACTGAAATTTGCAAAAGACTAGATAGATCAACAATTCACGGAATGTTTAATTAAACGCAACGGGAATATTGACTACACAGGCAAATTTCATTCACATCAATTTCACTTGAATTTAAATTTATGTAAATCTCACGTGAATTTCACCTCAAACCAGCTTATACGTGAAACTCACGTGAAATCAGTTTTTGTGAATTTCACATGAAAATCAAGTAAATTTTTTTCATGTGAAATTCACATGAATTTTCAAAATAAAGTATTTCAAATAACATCTATAAATTTTCAAATTTGATTAAAATCATGAAAGATATCAATTTTTTTTTGTTGTAAATTTCACATCCGATTCATGTGAATTTCAATTCACGTGAAATTCACATGAAAAATTTCACGTAAGTTTCATGTATAAGCTCGATTAAGGTGAATCTCACGTGAAATTTATCATGTGAATTTCACGTGAGATTCATTTGAAATTCATGTGAGCAAATTTTGCCTGTGTAGAGGAAAAATACATTTGACAACTTTTAAAAAACTCGATATCGCATGATATCAACTATAATTAATTAATACATGTAATATAAATAGTAATAATAAATTCACTGTACCATTTGTTAGAGTTCAAAGGATTCATAAATGTTATAAAGTAAAGAACTGACACAAAAGGATCACGAAATCGTGAAACATATACATGTAACACTTAAACGAATACCAATACTTATCGCACCGTAAGTTATCATGTTGTGATTTGTTTGACGCCGTCAAGTGGGGACCCCCTATCAGACCGTAGGGGGCTAGTTAATTTCATTTAGGGTTTATGACGCGTTAATGGTGACATCAGCTATTGGTGTGGTTGTGTTTCATTGTTTAATTTGCAAACTTATGCAGCAGAAAAAGTCCGACGTGCGATAGATTCGTTATACTGTTAACCACTCAACGCCTACGAACCATAGAGAGTGAACAACTTCCATTTGGGGATCCGGATAGAGCAAATTCCCCAATTGACAAAAAAAAAAAACCAACTATCAAACGATCAAAATTCGGATGTAAATATTTATAAATATTTACCAACTATGTCAATGTCAATGTCAAAAGTCAATCGGATCAGCTTTAAAACGGTAACTGCACTTGTTTTCTTACTAGATGACAGTTGTGGAGATAAAAAATCAGCAAAGAAACTATCAAAACAACATCATAACCAAACATTTATTAACACTTTTAGATATTGTGATGATATGTTGGCTTTCAATGATAACGACTGCAGTTGATATACAAAATAGATGTTTCCTAATGAACTGCCTTGGAATAAAGATTATGCTTACAAGGAACACTGCATTTTTCATGGATCTTGATATCTATATATTTAACAGGAATATTTATACCAAAATATATGATATAAAAAAGTAACTGCTAGAGGTCCTTCGTTAATGTATATATCATCGACATTTTTTTGTTGTTATTGTTTTCTGTTTCTTATTCTGACACAGGACTCGGATTTTTTGTTTTACTGTGCGTATTATTCGTTTCTGTTTGTTTTTGTACTCTACATTAACTAGAGGAATAGAGGATGACTGAACTATCACTAAACTTGTTTAACCCCGCTGCAATTGTGCACCTGTCCAGAGTCAGGAGCTTTGCTCCTTGTTAGTCTAGTATGTTTTTTTTAACTGTTAGTTCATTTATATGGTTCGGAATTAAATGTAATGTCAATTTTCACTGAACTAGTACACCTTTCGTGTTTTTTTACCAGTTGCAGCCGTCCTCCGTGTGTTACATTTTCTCACTGGGTTGAATAATCATTGCTTCCCGTTGGGCTGTGTTCTTCTATTATTTTTTTTTGTGATTCTTAGAATGATATAATACGTAAAATGTACTACTTGCTGTAGGATGAAAGATGCTTTGTTCTTGAAAATCGACATTACATCAGTTTATGGTAACCATGACGAATTGGTTGCACAATATGTTGTGTCGTTGTCTTAACATACTATTTCAATATTCAGCAATCTTGTGGTCTTACACATGTTTGAAACCAATATTATTACAGTTGGTTTTGTAATATTGGTATTTGTTGCCGACATTATTATTGTCTTTTTTGTAATACGTTAAATACAAACACAATCATGACAATGTTTTTAAGATATTTCTAACATCACGCATTGATTCAAACACTGGAACATACGCATACACAAATACACACATGCATTAAAATATTTAAACACATGTTCGGTGCAGACGTTTTGAGTTTGAAACTTTTCTAAAAAAAAAATGTCACTTTTTGCCACTGGTTTGGTTTCTCTCTGAAACTATCATATGGTGAAAGTTAGGAATGTTGCTGAACGAAGACAGAGTTATGTGCCTTTTAGGTGGAATGTTGTTGGTCTCCTTGTCCATCTGTTAATTACGTTTTAGTGTTTTGATTACATCGATATCATCATTTATTCTGTTCATGTGACATTCAGGTGGAATATTGTTGTATCCCTCCTTGTCCATCTGTTTATTACAGTTAAGTTTTTTGCTGACATCGATACCATTATAGAGTGTGTTCATGTGACTTTTAGGAGGGATGTTGTAGTATTTCTTGTCCATCTGTCCATTGTAGTTTATTGTTTTGATAAAATCGATTCCATCGTTGATTGTGCTGTTGTGTTCAGTGTCTGTCAAATCTGACTAAACAATGTAAAATGATCCTTATGTTTTTTTATTGACTTTCAAGTGTACAGTTTGCATTTGAATTAAAATTCAACTGATCATAACACACAATGATTCAGTTAAAGCAGAAAATGTACAGTCAAAATTTAATCATCTCAAACTCCCAAAGGGTTCAAATCAAACATTATTGAAAGTTGTTTAACCTATTCTGTAATTGTATTTTGCATGCGATTTGGAATACACTAGTCCTAAGTCTACTAGTTAAAACATAGTCGTCATTTATTCAAACACATTTAATTAAGCAGACTACTAATCTATGAATTGCATTATGCAATTCTTCAAAATAAAAGGACCTGTCATCTCCTTGTGACAATTATCATATGCATAGTTATGAAGTATTATAACATATTAATTATAACTTTGCACTGTACTTTGAACTTATAAGGATAGTGTTCTCATTGGCAATCATATAACATCTCCTTATCTTTATTGTTTTTGACTGACGACACATTGTATTTGATTGACAACTGGATACAGTTTACCCTGTGCTATGATGTGACTTCTAACCTTTTCTTGACACCTGATATTACCTCTGACTTTGGTTTGGGTTGTGCTGTTGAATCTTTTGCTTCTGATGATCTCTATAGCAATTTTTTACCCTTATTCTTATTTTCGTTTTCTGCCGTAAATTGTTGATTCAAAAAGGTATATATACGGGTGAGTATGCCTGTTTCTTATCTTATAAAGAAAAAAAAAATATTTACATGTTTAATCCTACTCGTTGTATCTTTGAACTTTCTCAGTACTATGAATGCTGTTATAAGCGTAAATGATGCAGCTATTCCACTGATGATAAGTGCTATAGATGTGTAAGATGAGTCTAATTGTAGGATAGAAAGCATAATACCTTATTTTAGTTCCATTCAAAAGATTGATTTAACACTTAAATGTTTCTATGTCAAATTTTTCTTCGATATGACCTCTATACAGTTATGTACGTTAAGTTAAATTTGTAATTTTTTTTATATTGCTTAATTTCCAATGTGTATTCATGTATTACTTGATATGTGTGTAACATTCAAAGGCAAATTGTTCATGCATGTTCATGACAACTCTATGGTTATGCTTATATTTTCGTTTAAGAACAAAATCAAGCAAATAGGTATAAGAAGATGAGGTATGAGTGCCAATGAGACAACTCTCCATCCAAATAACAATTTATAAAAGTAAACAATTGTAAATCAAGGTACGGCCTTTTACACCGAGCCTTGGTTCACACCGGACAACAAGCTACAAAGGGTCCCACAAATTACAAGTGTATAACCATTCAAATAGGAAAACTAACGATTTAATCTATATTAAAAAACGAAATACAAGAAATGTCTATTTTGTTAATCAGTTCTACAACAGAAACCTTATCCATGGGAATAAGGCAATGCAAATGTATCATGTGTATTGTGTTTTATTATTCATATATCAATGCATCATGAATCTGCTTGGCAAGTAGTCATTTCGATTTGTACATAGGATGTTCTTTCATGTATAATGATACCAGATATGAACTGCGCGAATCGGCTTGTTATTAAAACATATTTTGTCAAGCTTTTAAATTTTCAAACTATTTTTCAATCACAAATGATCCCCTAACAATAATATATATACTCCTGTTTTTTAGTTGTTGCTTTGCTGATACATCAATCATTTCCTAGCGTTAATCACTGATACATGTATGAATCTAAATATTGTTAAAGTGACTTGCCTTTTGTCTTGGTCGTATGCTGGACTTTGACAATGGTTGATTCCATAGCCGGGTGTGTGTCAGTCGTCATTTCCAAAGAGGAAGATTTAATTGAACTAGATTCATTGCAATTACACGATGTTTCATTTTGTATTCTTGTAACTGCCAAACTTGATTCGTCGTCTATAACAAATGTATCTTTTTTTTAATTATTTTTAGGAGAATTTAAAACACATAAAAAATTATGTAAATAAACCAATGATGTATCAGGGTGATATGAGAAACGTTTTCTTTTATCTTTTGTTTGTCTTGCATTTCCAAAATACTTAACATTTAAAACATTTATGAAAAAGGACACGTTGATTACATGGTTGCATTTGATTTCGTGTTAGATCGATTCGGAATATTATACTGGAACTATTTTTATGTAATTAAAGGAGCAATGTCTGCTTATAGTACTACACATACTTATTATCTTTCCACTTTCATAATGTGAGGAACTCGACGCATTTCAAACTTTGATTAGAAACATCCGTTTTAAATTTTCCTCGAAGTTCAATATTTTTGTGATTTTACTTTTTAAAATATTACTTTACCGTAATAGTACGGTAGCTTTGTGAAAAAATGTGCACATCCTGTTACAAGCATGAAATTTGGCATAGACCTTCCTCAACTATTACTCTTTCATTTCAGATATGGAGGCATTTGAAAAAAATGTCTCACTTCCGGTAAAATTCAAAATGGTGGACATCATAGCCCAGTATCAGAGGATAGTGTGTAAATAGGTGTTTTTATCTTGCTGCTATAATAATATTTGGTACAAACATTTGTTATGTACTACTTTTGGATATATTATATAGATTTGATGTCTTTAAAAATCCTACTTCCGGTAAAATCTAACATAGCGGACATTGTACTAAAATAAGCTTATTTTTAGCGAGGGTGATTGAAATGTCTTTTGACGTATTGCTACTATCATTGAATTGTGCAGGAACTTTTCTTTGATGCTGCTTATGGATATAATGTATAAGACATATCTCTTTAAAACTTTTACTTCCGGTAATATTCAAAATGGCGGACCTAGAAATATCATTTTTTTTATTTTGATTTTCAATTTTTTTTCAAAATGTTAAGAAAATATTTTTGTGTGCTGGTCATTAAACTTTTGGATTTAAGTTATCATTTAAACCATTTATTCTATTCTGTAGTTAATGTTTAAATACAAAGTTAACACTTCCGGTAAATAAAACCAATATGGCGTAAATTTCAAAGATGAGTCCTCAGTCCATATCTTCGATGTCGAGTTTTGGATGGATTGATTAAAATAAAATAAAATCACTAAAGTATTAAAACATCTTTAAAATTACTGATTAATGGCCGCAATACATGTTTATTCACAATCGGAGAGCTGATTTTCCTCATTTACAAAGACCGTGTTATTATTTCTTACATCAATAATGTAAAAGCTCCTGATAAGGTGAAGAGGCCTCACAAAGAGTTGTCCAAAAGGGTTCCAATGGATCATATTTTCCCCTTCGCTATTCATAAGGGTCTGGACTAGTAGGCATAGGAACCAATTCCAAGCCTGTTACTCATCCACACCCGCCATGGTATATTGCACGTTTTACATGCTGAAAAAAAATTGACCGAGTCGTTAAAATAGCCTCATAAGCGTCTGGCTAGTTAGCATAGGAAAAAATTCCAAGCTTTTTACTCATCCACACCCGCCATGGTATATTGCACGTTGTACATGCTGACAAACACTAGACCGAGTCGTTCAAATAGCATCAGTAAGTCTTTCCTCTTCCAAAACATGTTGTCTTGCTTCGCAAACCCCATCTGATAAGTTTGTTCGATCTTACTACAACACCACGTATCGTTTTATCAATGACATTATCAAATCAATATCTGGTGATGATGGCTTATCAATCATCATTCTAAATCATAAAATCACATCTTCAAATCTATATCTGGTGATGTTGGCTGATCAATCATCATTCTAAATCATAAAGTCACATCTTCCAATGCCATCATTGTCAACAACAAAGTTCCCTTTCAAGTAAACGTGCATTTGAAAGGTCATGGATAGATATATATCTATAGCTTTTCCCACTTCCAAATGCATGCCACAGTTCGTCTGCCCCTACGGAATAACGAAACAGCAATGACAACAACCTCAGTATCGATTGTTCGAGTCATGACTCAGTTAAGTCTGTGTTTCACTGCATCAGACACATTTGGATGTAAGAAAGGTTGCCGCGGTTGTTGTTAATGTGGAAAATCAAGTCTCCCGTGCACTGCGTCGTGTGCATGTGGTGGTGACTGGGAATTAACATGTTTTGTTGGCCAAATAGTTGTTACTTTTAATATGTTTTTGTACTTAAGTGATATTATTTTGTTTTAATCAATCTATCCAAAACTCTACATCAAAGATATTGATTGAGCGCTCATCTTTTGTCATTTACGCCATACTGTTTTTTTTTTACTGGAAGTGTAAACTTTGTATTTAAATATCAACTACAGAACAAGATTGTTGGTTTAGAGGTCAAAAATTTAATGACCACCACAAAAAAAAAAAAAAAAAACCAGAAGTTGAATATCAAAATAAAAAAATAATATTTTTTAAATCTTGAATGTTATATAATGTAGAGATTTGTAATACCAATTTCATAATTAGTCTAATAAGTGAGCAATAATAACAAAAAAGCTAAAATGATTAGAACACAACTGTTTACAAAGATGACAACTGACCCGAGCAATTAACGACGGTGTTAGGTAGATTTACTCCGTTTCGGCATGTGAAACTGTAACTACGAAGGTCTGTTACTCTTTTTGTTATCCATTTACAGGTTGAAATAGAAAGACGGTCACAGTCAAAACAATTGCTGCAATCTCTGAAAAATAATCGTAATTAATTATAATTAGATTAGCGTTCTATTTGATTTTTTCTTGCTGCAGTGTAATTGTAAATTTAAGGTGACAAGGATTGGACGATTGAAAAATCACACAATTCTAGATTTATGCTAAAATATGTTAATATTATAATGAAGGTTTATTTTTTTTTAAATTGTCATGAACACATGATGAACATAGTTATTTTAATCACACAATTATATCAAAACGTATTGAGACGATTGACATTGTGCAATAAATAGTTGGTTGTATAGCTAGCTTTACCTATCACTTGTTTCTTGTATGACAGAGGCATACAGACTAGTACCAGCGATGGTTACACAAAAATCAGCAATGCCAAAATACACACGAAGCACCTGCGAAGTGCACGTGAAGTACCAGCATCCAGGACAAAGAAAAGAGCAGTCCCAAGTACACGTGAAGTATCAGCATTCAGGAAAAAGAAAAGAGCAGTCCCAATTACACATGAAGTTCAAATTTTATGGCAAGCAGTAATGTCTGTATCAATTCGACAAAAGTTTCTTTTGTCCATTTATTGTGTACATTTTCCTTCTTTTTTTTTGGTTTTATTAATATAATTGTGAATCCTCACTGAGTTATTGAGATTTTCAAGCAATTCCTTATTCTTAAATGTGGAGTACACACATTACATCAATGCTTTATTCACATCTGTAAAAATCGAATAACTGATGTATTGTTCTTTTCATTTGATGTTTCGAACAATTTGACAATTTTATATATTGCTAAATATTCATCTTTAAAGAAATGTACTAGCTGCTTGATTTAACAAAAAACAAGTTAAACACAAAAATACTGAACTCCGAGGTTAATTCATATCGAAAAGTTCAAGACTAGATGGCAAAATCAGAAACTCAAACGCATCAAAAGAATAGATAACAACTGTACTATTTCACAGATGACATCAGATGTGTTCCTTACGTCGTAACTACAATCCCCTTCCCTTTCATGATTATGACCTAACGAATTAGACATTTTACTGGATTTTTTATAACATGAGCAACACGACGGGTGCCACATATGGATCAGGATCTGCTTTCCATACGACGCACATGAGCTCACCCCCAGTTTTTGGTGGGGTATCGTGTTGCTTATTTATTAGTTTTATATGTTGTGTCATGTGTACTATTGTTTATCTGTTTATCGTTTTCACTTTTCGCCATGGGATTGTCAGTTCATTTTCGATTGATGAGTATCTGGTATCTTTCTTCCCTTTTTCATGACTTTGTACAGGCATTGTCTTCTATAAAAAAAAATGGAGGATTAAACCTTGGTTTTAAGCTAGCAACACTTCTCACTTGTACGACCGTCGCATCAAACTTCGTTATATTGACAACTATGTGCGAACAAAACAAACAAACATAATTGGTTTAAATGTCAAAAATAGAGGTACAGCAGTCAGCATTGTATTATAATCTTAATCACTATAAAAACAAAGAAATATGTAACAAAGAAGCACCAACAGGTATATAGACAAATAACATTAGCAAAACTAAAAGACAACAATACAAAAATATAAAATAGAACAATAACACAATGACAAGATGTAATAGTTCAAAGTCACGTCATATGTTAAAAAAAACAACAGAAAAAAGGCCTAAGACAAAGTACATTAGCAACAATGAATGACTATCATACACAAATTATCATAGAATAATAACACCATGACTATGAATTAATAGTTCAAAGCCACAAAAAAAAAAGCATAAGAAAACGTACATTAGCAACACTGAATGACAACCATACACAAATTATCATAGAACAATAACACAATAACTGTGATGTATACGTACAGAGTCACTTCAAATGGGTGGTTGTCTTATTTGTCGATGTCGCATGGTGACGTTTCCGTAGATTTTAATTTTTCAAGCTATTATAAACTGTGCATTCTTTGTGAGTATTTAAATATATACAGCTATATTTAAAACATGCAAATTGCAAATTATAAAAAATGTCTTCAAGAAACAGAACTTTTTTTCTGCTATATGAGCTGAATGGGTTCAATATTGTACTCTTAATACAAACACGCTGGTACTCTTATAATTATATGTTCACTATGATATACTAGAGTCCGGTAAATGGAAGATCCAGTGTAAAGTTCATGTCACGTAAAAATATCAGGAACAAGAGATGTTGATGATACACAAATGTATGGAATTGATATTATCTATAATGAAATATCAACTGCGAGTCACAATATTTGTCTGTTTGTCTGTTTGTCTTTTTTTTCAGTCGTGGCGTTGTCAGTTTATTTTTAGGAGTTTAAATGTCCGTCTGGTACTGTTCGCCCCTCTTTTACTTGACGTCACGAAGTCGTGATATGCATTTGTAAAACGGAGCTTAGCTGAGTGATACAAGCTGTGGTAAAACAACGATAACATCATATTTGCTACTTGCATAAATATTTTTTTTTTGTTTTGAAATGTGTGACTTCTTCATTTGTATTTTTCTCATGTCATGAGTTCTATGTATATACACCCTACTACAGTCAAAACGTTGGTCAGTTTCACAAACATAAAAATAGGATAGTACGCACTTCTCTATTCACGCATTGTCTTTTTACCACAAGACATTTTTTTTTATATTTGCTTAATCCTGTTAAATGCGTCAATGTTCGAAGCCTTCTAAACATAGTTTGATATCACGACCAGAGACGCATAGTAAATGTCATGACCCGTTGACGGCAGACATTGAAGAAATATCTACCAATACAATAACTAAGTCCTGTACCATGCATCAATGGTCAAAGCGTTAACGATCAGTCATTGATTAATATACTTCATTAATGAAATACCTTTAATTGTAAAACCATAGATGTTGATATCTTTGTTGATCATTCTGAAAGTTTGGATCTTATTATATGCAGTATATTCTAAGGGAGAATTAAAACTTGAAGGTTGGGGGTTGGGGAGAACAGATAATATCAAGGCACAACAGGTAAAAACGATGACAAAAATAAGATTAGTTCACTAAATAATATCCAGTCAAGTACGACCGAATGACCAACACGAACCAACACCAAACACATTAGCTGATATCCAGTATCCTGGAGTGCAGTCGGATATTGATTCAAACTGTTAATTGTGTTGAATTTCGTAAAAACGTCAATTCATACTTACACGAGAAGATCTCTGATGTTGTTGTTATTATCAAATACGTGTATTTCTATAATGTCTATTGGATTTCCTGTTATGTATCTACAATTTAAAAATTAATTCGTTTTCATAGGCATTAAACGCTTATGTTCAGTCTTCAACTTTTGTACTTCTCGTTGTAACAGTTTTACTTTATCAGTTAGGGGCATTACTTAAACAAGTAATTTTTTTAAGTTACTTATATAAGTGTTTATGAAAATAAAAAAAATTACTTAATTAAGTTATTTTAAATTTCAATAAAACATAGACTTAATGTAGTTTTGATGAGTTTTTACATAATTTCATGTCATAAAGTTAAGAATTTATTATATTTGAGAGGTTTATAGAGATGAAGGGTTATTTTAAAAATTATGACAAAAATATTACTCGAATAAGTTATTTGATACATTTTTAATAAAATTAGTATTAAAACTTATTTAAGGAACATGTGTACTTGGTTTGGGTTACAAATTATAAATAACTTCAAGTCTTAATCAATTCACAAGTATATATCTATTTATATCAGTCTACCTTCAAGATTTTGGAGGAAAATGAGAATTTAATTGTCCCAAGATACCAATCTTTGACCAAGAAGCGTCGGTATGAAAGATAAGTGCGTCAGAAAGTTAATTAGTGTTTCAGAAGGATTAGATTTCATATGTCAGGGGAAAAATAACCAGATGACTGTGAAAAATTGTTAAACCTAGTAAAATCTGTATTATTGGACACCTATAAAAATAATATTCAGAAAAGTTACCTATGTAAGTAATATTTAAAATAGCCTCGTTTTCAACATTACTTGAATAGGTAATTTTAATTGTTACTTGTTTAAGTAATACCCCTGACTGTTTATAGCTGTACCAAATAGATTTGCTTAATTTACTTTTGATTGCGTCAATATAGCGTTGAAACATAAAACGAAACATTATCTCCCAAAACACCGAATATACCAATCTTATGTTACATGAAGTCGATATTAATATATTTTCAGTGAATAGTTTCTCTTGTAATATACGTTAACTTTATTTATCATATACTTAGCATTGGTATTATAGCTTTTGCATATGTGTAATGAGCGGAAGTACACAAGTCATAATTTCCCACCTGGGCTGATAACCCATATCAGGGGCATCTCGTGCACAAAACCCATAATAGTGCCTCTCTAGCAAGTAACTTCCGGTATTTCGGTATCGGTTGATTACTTTTCCATTGTGACGTCAGATATTTTGGAAAAGGCCATGTATTAATCTCTTTAGCATATACTTCCGAAGATTGTTTTATGTATGGCAAATAAACAAATAAAATAACTGAAACAGCCAAAACCTTTATATAAAAGTTAAATTTCGAATCCAACAAATACACTATAATTGCCAAACAATAACATCACTAACTCCATATTTAAGTCAAACACAAGTAACTCTTTTAAACAGTTACTTAACCGTTTAAACTTCGCAAGAACTTAAATCAGTAAATGTTCTTACACCGATATGCAGTTCTCATTCTCCTGTTTCCGTCGAAATTTCATTTAAAACTTTTAAACAACACTCGTTTAAAAGACAAATTCGTGATTTAAAGCGTGCAGATTATGAAGGTCTTCAAAACCAGTTGAACGATATTGACTGGGATGATGTTGTTTTTAATTCAAATTATACAAAATGATATTTATATGAACTTTGTCAGAACATTCGAAAGTACTGTAAATAGGTATATACCTACTAATACTATTACAGTAAGATCAATTGATAAACCTTTTATGAACAACTTGATAAGAAACAAGATAAGACATCGTAATAGAATTCACCACAAAGCGAAAACTTCAAATAATCCAGATAACTGGAAACAATTTAGAGAAATTCGTAATGGAATTATCAGCTTAGTTAGAAAGGCAAAAGAAGATTATAAGTGCAAACTGACATCTCAACTTATTGACAAACATATTCCTCCTGGTAAATGGTGACGCATTGCCAAGTCTGTATCAAATTGTACTAAAAATAGAGATTCATCCCTTTTTTGGAACATGTTGGCCAAATGTTTATTCGTCCATTGGAAAGAATTCATTTCAGAAAGTTTTTCGTCAACTCTAAAAAGTATACATGTAGGTGTCCTCCAGGGATCAGTTTTATGACCCTTTCTGTTTCTTATTTATATAAATGATATAGCAAATGACATTTCTAGTGATATTAGACTTTTTGCAGATGACACCTCTTTATTTGTTATAGTAGATGATGATCCTGCTGTAGCAGCTGCTTTTTCGACTGATGACTTGGATGTTATCTCAAATTTGGCAAAATCATGGGCTGTTCAATTTAACTCTAAGAAAACTAAAAATATTGTATTTACTAGAAGGGAAAGGGATCACCCACCTGTATTTTTTGGGATAAATGGGGAAGAGGTTGAGAAAATAAATATTCACTGTCATCTTGGGGTAACATTTCAGTCATCAGCTTCATTGAACTCACATATTGATATTATTTATAAAAAAAAGCATGCTCTCGTCTATCTGTGCTTTGTCAAGTTAAACATTTATTAGATAGAAGTTCACCTATACGTATTTATGACGCTTGTCTTAGTCCTATATTAGAGTATGGTGATGTTGTATGGGGCAATTGCTCGCAGCACGAGTCTGAGCTTCTTGAAAATATTCAGATATAAACCGCTGGAATTATTACAGGTTTACGACGTAATTCCTCCAGACAAAAACTTTATATTGAATTAGGTTTAGAAACTCTGGAGAAAAGACGTAATAAACATAAGCTTATACCATTCTATAAAATATTAAATGGGTTGACTGACACCTGCATACTTATATGAGTTAGTCTAGCTATATCTTCCCAGACAAACCCCTTATACCTTGAGGAATGAAAATAACACTTTTCAACCGCCTCTTGCTAGAACTAGTTCTTATTTTAATAGTTTCATTCCTTCCACTATAAGACTTCGGAATAGTCTTCCTTTGAGTTTACAAA
Source organism: Mytilus galloprovincialis (assembly GCF_965363235.1). Taxonomy (NCBI): domain Eukaryota; kingdom Metazoa; phylum Mollusca; class Bivalvia; order Mytilida; family Mytilidae; genus Mytilus; species Mytilus galloprovincialis. The sequence continues at coordinate 80,259,986 of NC_134842.1, read as the reverse complement.
AATCCCCAAGTTTTGGTATATTTAGTAGTGGACTGGAAAAGTTTTATAGGACTGATGCTATATTTAAACTTTTCAACTATGGGATAATGAAACTTAATATAAGTCATTGTCAACTCAAAAATAATGCTAGCAACCTAAATTCTCATCTGTTTAATCAGTTCTTATCCGAGAACACTGTTTGTGCAAACTGTTATCATCCTGTTTAGGATAACAAACATTTCTTTTTCATTTGCCATAAGTACAATGATGTAAGACAGATCCTTTTTTGATTCCATTCACTCCATTGCTGATAATGTTGATATAAATATTGAATTATTACTTTTTGGAAACAGATTATTTTCATTTGATATTGTATTGCTATTTTTAAATCTGTTCTTTAAAACTTACTTATTTTTTGTTTCATTTTGTTTTATTTTTTATTTTTTTCTCCTCTACTTAAACATTAACTCATTTTATCCACTAAGCAAGCTTAGTGTCTCTTTCAAGCCATATATATCTATACTATTAAACGAGAAGACCTCATTTTGTGTGTCGCTTCTCTTCTTTCCACAATAAATAAATCAGCCACTGTGTCCTATAGGTACAGTGCATGGTCGCATTTGTCATCCGTTTATATGATCATTCAGATAGAGTTATGTTGGGAGAAAAACGAGAAAAAAGGCATCCGGATATTGTCCCGTCATTGGACGAAATTTTAAGTCAGATTAGACTTCCGGTTTGCGTTTTTCTGTATACTTTGAACATACATATACTACGAATAAAGTGTATTTTAATTCTATCTGCTATCATTTTCAAGTTTACTATCCACGGCGGTCACAGAGTTTATTAAATGGAGAGGGTCTGTATACTATATCAATTGACCACCATGGATCGATTAGTAAACTTGGAATTGAAAGTAAATACACTTTATTTATATAGTAATGAATGTTCATAATATACAGATAAGCGCTAAAATTATTCATGTGAACTTTTGATACCTTTTCTGAAATTCTCCAGTCATTAAATCTTTTACAAAATTCATTTATTACAACAACAAAAAAAGATGTGGTATGATTGCCATGTTGAGACAACTCTCCAAAATGACATAGAAATTAACAACTATAGGTCACCGTACGGCCTTCAACAACGAGCAAAGCCAATACCGCATACTCAGCTTTAAAAGACCCCGAAATGACGATGTAAAACAATTCAAACGAGAAAACTAGCGGCCATATTTATGTACAAAAAATGAACGAAAAACAAATATGTAACACATAAACAAACGACAACCACTGAATTACAGGTTCCTTATTTAAATGTTCATAACATACTCAATGTATGTTCATATTGAAATTGATAGAAAGCCAAAAATTGGGAATTTTGGAAATGAAGGAGCAGGGATAACAAAAAACATTTTCCTGTCCCCAATAACCTATGACTTATAATACATTTGCTGAAATTCTCCAGTCGTTCAATATTTTACAAAATTCTTCCAACAACACTTTACATACTTTAAACTACGCTCTGAATGCCCGCGATTTCGCCGGTGTGTTCTAGTATATATATATATTTCTAATGACTTATAAAGGATATTTGCATGTTTCAAGGTTCTTGCATACATGATGAGTAATTGCCTATATACTAAAATAAACTTTGCATATAGTAAGTAACACTGTAAACATATATTTGATCGTGTGTGCTCATAAGTAGAATGCATGTTCCACTATATTGCATTATTTTAAATACAGTTGTTATAATTGAATTATACCTTGAACATGTTATATTGAGAGAGCTTTTATAGGCTGTGCCTGTTGCTCAACCCTTTTCATATCTTAATGAATAAAATACGATTGTTTAAAATCAAAAATCCATATTTATTTATGTTACTATTTCCTATAGAGGCATTTTGAAACATTGAACATTTGGAAGAGTGTTATGATCATTACTACTCCATGTTTCTTGAACTATAAAATGATTCGTAATTATCAATGGCATTTGTTAGAAAGTACTAAACTATTCCCACAAAATTAAAGTACCCGAAAATTTTGACGTCGTCATAAAAAATATCTGATATCACAATTGAAAAGTTACAGTTATCATTTACTTACACATCGGTCAAAGCCACGTTGTTCCTGAAAACATCACCAGGTATGCTAGTAAGACTGTTGTACGATAAACCCCTACATTAAATTTAAAAAAAAAAATTGTATTCCATTTAAATGACTTAAACTTCTACTGAAACAAACAGAAATCAAATGGCAAATTAAAAATAGTAAATGCAGCTGACGAGGATTATACAATTGGAAATCACATATATTTGAAACAATCAAAAGAATGTTAAATAATAGAATGAAAGTCTACGAATGGTTTATTATATTTTTCCAAAAATGCACAGAAATAAAAAAGCTCTCTGTAATTTTTTTTAATAGGAATATAACTCAATTGCTTAATGGTGAACTCGACTAGTTTTTAATCTTTCACATTGTTCTAAAAAACTTCAATCAAGTATGGTAGTTATATTGTTCCTCGATAAATCCCTACATTAAATAAAACAAACCAGTTTTTTTTTTCAATTTAATGTTTAACATTACGAAAACCGAGAATGATTCATAAGACCAATTCACAAGAACATATAATATGTCGATAGCAAAGGAAGAACTATTTTACAAGGTGTTATATTCTAGTTTTATTTGACATCATAGTCACTACATCCCTTAACTACTAGTGGACTAAAACGGATTCAGCAACAGCGAAAAGTAGTCTTTATCAAGCAAATTTTACTAATCATATAAACATCAAAGAAAAATAGTTATCTATTTCTAGATAATTTAATTTTGGATGTAACGTGTCTTCTGATTGGCTGATGTCGTTTTGTTTATCAGGTCATAGACATAATTTTGTCATGTGACCGTGACGTCTGAACAGGTTCATTAAATAAAAATGAAACTAATGAATAATAACAGGTGTATAGATATAAGAAGATGTGGTCTGAGTGCCCTTGAGTCAACTCTCCATCCAAGTCACAATTTGTAGAAGTAGACAATTATATGTAAAAGTATAGCCTTTAACACGGAACCTTGGCTCACACCAAACAGCAGATATAAAGGGCCCTAGAAATGACTAGTATAAAACCATTCAAACAGGAATACGAACTGTCTAATCTATATAAAAACGAAAAACGAGAAACGCTTGTGAACCACATCAACAAACAACAACCACTTAACAACAGGTTCCTGATTAAGGACAGTTGAAAACAAATGCAGTGGGTTTAAACGTTTTAACAGGCACCAACCTTCAACCTAAACTGAAATACTAGAGTTACATCAAAACTTAGAAAGACACATATTTGCCGAAAACAACACTAGAATGCTAGCGTGGACACAACCTGCACTTATCTTGGTCGCCTACAACCATCGCAATGCAATGTAATTTGTTTTCATAGAATACGTCAAAACAACTCATCAAGCTCTGCTCGATAAAATTGCATAAGTCACACCACAAATCATAGATCCGCTCATATTTGTCCATTTGACATACATATTATAGGGGTATACGATAGACGGATTAGGCATTTCGGATGATCCATTTCAATTTTCCTGGTTTGTCAATGTTGTATAATTTGAGGGGAGTAAAACATATCACGCAACTACATTAAAGGACAACTATATTTACTATTGCAATAGTTGACATGCCGTTTGTGATTTTTAAAATACTGTTATTTCTTTTATTGTTTTGTCTTTAAACATAACGTAATAGCCGGCTGTCTTCGTTTTTTTTTTTTTTTTTTTTTTAGGATATCAGAAAAAAATCTTCGTTGAGTGTGTATTACACATTGCATGTTATGTTTGATGAAGTCAAGGTACATTGAAATTCACTCCGAAACACACATTAATTCCTCTCATGTTATCTCAAAGAATAAAAAAAAATTCTGTTTGAAATTCCTTTCAATTTCAAAGATAAAGGCATGGGGATTCTTCTTTTGTATTGTATAATATTATGACATTATTATTATGACAAACAACTTTAAAAGAATTTTGTTGGTTGTTCTGTCAAATGTTTCGAACAAACTCTCTCCAAATGAAAAAAAAGGTTTTATCCTAATGCAGTAATAAACCATTTAGAAATTCTGGACAACTCATGGACCAGGACACAACAGAAACACAGCATTAAAATGTAACACCTTTTACATTCGGGTGTGTTGGAATCTACTTTAAACGTTAATACTTGTAAAAAAAAACAAAAACAAAAGACAACCTTCTCGGAATTCATTATTTTAATATTTTCATGCTACATTTTGTCTTGGTAGTTTTTGAAATTCATAATTTGAGAAGAACTAAAATATGGGTTAAGTGAAATGACAAGAAATGATGGGTGTATTTGATTACAAGTTGCTAAAAGAGGGACATAAGATACCAGAGGGACAGTCAAAATGTATGCTAACTTACTTATTCCATTATAATATTCGTGCCAATAAAACCATTCAAAGTTTAATGACAAAATATTCAAAGATTAAAAAAAAAGTTGGGGTTCATTTTTCACATATAGTATACACCAGGAAAAAATGCGTGTTCAAAGAACAAAAAATACATGCAGTGTATTCTCCCCTCCGTCATGCTTGAATGCAATACGACGAAGTACGTTGAGTTATGTCTGTTATGTCGAGTAAAGTCATTTTATTGGAAATCTCTATTAACTTGTTTTGTACATAACACACGTTGCATTTAAGACCAATATCTTAAAAAGTAAAATTAAATGTGGTATCGTTTTCTACAACGATAATTTGTTCAGCCGAAATATTTGTCTACACGATGTTGTAGCATCATGTGCGTATGATATTATTTTGTTTCATTAACGTTGCGCATTTTTTTCCTTATCTGCACAACACTGTCTAACAGTAGTATTTATAATCAGAATGTCGTGATTATGGTAAACGCATATATATTATCATAAGGTCGGTTGACACAGTATATCATGAATCATTAATAAATATTTTTCTCGAAAAATTTGAAGCTTTAAGCAAACTTGGCATTTGATAGTTTTGGTAGCAGGTGACTGTCCCTCTTGTATCTTTCGTCCCTCTTTTATTGATAATCAATACTTACAGGAATCTCAAAGCAACATTAGTGGAAAACAGATCACGTGGCAAATTCGTCAAACTATTCCTTTCAATGTATCTTTAAAAAGGGAAAAAAATGTTAAAGACACAATCAAATGTAAATACAAAAATGAAGGGATAAAAAGTCCACGCGTTAGTAACGTTAACACAGAAGGATTATTTATGTATATAAGTAATCAAAAAACAAAAAAATGCAATCGATTGTTTTGTTTTACAACTTTTTACAATTGATGTCAGAGTCAACTCTAAACACACTTCTTTTCTAAAATATTACAGATTATCAAAATGAATCGGGAAAAGCGAAAAGTGAGCTTTTACCACAATTTTGATCTATCATGTATTAACTTCACTAGAGGATGATAGAAGTGTTAGGACTGACATATGAAAGATTCAATTATAACTGACATAGTGTGATATGAAACGATTCCCATGTCTTATACCTAACGATTGCTAATAAGTGTAGGTTTTTTTTCTAGAAAGTATGAGTCTTAAACATTGTAAATTATTGGCACTAGTGACCTAAAATAAACAAGTAATGTAAATAGATGCGTCTTGAAAATTCCCAATATAATCGGGTATTGATAATGACTGAACAGCTTCATTTAATAAAAATGAAACTAATGAATAATAACAGGTGTATAGATATAAGAAGATGTGGTCTGAGTGCCCTTGAGGCAACTCTCCATCCAAGTCACAATTTGTAGAAGTAGACAATTATATGAAAAAGTATAGCCTTTAAAACGGAACCTTGGCACACACCAAACAGCAGATATAAAGGGCCCTAGAAATGACTAGTATAAAACCATTCAAACAGGAATACGAACTGTCTAATCTACATAAAAACGAAAAACGAGAAACACTTGTGAACCACATCAACAAACAACAACCACTTAACAACAGGTTCCTGACTAAGGACAGTTGAAAACAAATGCAGTGGGTTTAAACGTTTTAACAGGCACCAACCTTCAACCTAAACTGAAATACTTGAGTTACATCACAACTTAGAAAGACACATATTTGCCGAAAACAACATTAAAATGCTAGCGTGGACACAACCTGCACTTATCTTGGTCGACTCCAACCATCGCAATGCAATGTAATTTGTTTTCATAGAATACGTCAAAACAACTCATCAAGCTCTGCTCGGTTAAATTACATAAGTCACACCTCAAATCATAGATCCGCTCATATTTTGTCCATTTGTCATACATATTATAGGAGTATACGATAGACGGATTAGGCATTTTGGATGACTCATCTCTATTTTCCTGGTTTGTCCATGTTGTATAATTTGAGAGAAGGAAAACAGATCACGCAACTACATTAAGGTGGTACCTAACACCACAGGGAGATAACTCTGTAAAATCAGCTAAACGTTTTAATTACGTTGTGTTGTTAAGGGAATATTAAGCTTCTCAATGATCAAAATAAGTGTTTCTCAAACTGCTATATAAACCAGTGTAATTTTTCTGATAAAACGGTTGGTTCAAATTTTTTGAAATTTTTATATTTTTGTAAAAGGGTCAGAGTAAATATTTTGTCAAAATTTTAAGAAAATTAAACGACCCAAATTAATTTTAGCTGAAGTGTTGGGTACCACCTTAAATGACAACTATAGTTACTATTGCACTAGTTGACATGGCGTTTGCGATTTTTAAAATACTGTTATTTGTTTTATTGTTTTGTCTTTAGACATAACGTAATTGTCTTCGTTTTTTTTGTTTGTTTAGGATATCAGAAAAAAATATTCGTTGAGTGTTCATTACACATTGCATGTAATGTTTGATGAAGGTCAAGGTGCATTGAAATTCACTCCGAAATACACAACAATTCCTTTCATGTTATCTCAAAAAATAAAAACAATATCTGTTTGTAATTCCTTTGAATTTCAAAGATAAAGGCATGGGTCTTCCTCTTTTGTATTGTATAATATTATGACATAATTATTATGACAAACAACTTTAAAAGAATTTATTGGTTGTTCTGTCAAATGTTTTGAACATACTCTTTCCAAATGAAAAAAAAACGGTTTTATCCTATTGCAGTAATAAACCATTTAGAAGACGTTCTGGACAACTTATGGACCAGGACACAACAGAAACACAGCATTAAAATGTAACACACACAGAAACGAAATATAATATAACAATGTCTATTTCCATGACTTGGTGCAGGTCATTTTAAGATAAAAATGGAGGGTTGAACCTGGTTTTGTCGTATGCCAAGGATTGTTGATTACAAAGGTGTAAATTAAGTGAGATGATTTCAGATTTTCTTGTGATGTTACCCTTTCCATGTAGAAGAATTGTAGCACCGTTTCATCTATACCATAAATATCCATGAGGAAACGCAACTAAAGAGCTTTGATTTCATGTCAAATAATTTCAACAAAATAATGAAGCTTTTATTTCAGGGACTTAAGTATCAAAAAGATAATACAAAAAGGATAACAAAACACGGAAAGTCCCTTATCAAATGGCAAAAAAAAAGAGCTCAAACACAACAAATGCATGGAAACAACTGTCATATTCCTGACTTGGTTCAGACATGTCCTTAAGTAATAAATGGTGAAGTAACGTTGAAGTTATCTCTTAGGATATTTTACGGATGTGATCATGAGTTTGTTTATCGTTATGGAATCTCTGTGCCACTGATGACTACAGAATTGTTCCAGTTGTCATAACCACAATCCTGTCGTCGTGTCTCGATTGTCACATAATTGAATATCAAAGAATTTGAATTGTCACTAAGATTAGCAATACAACGGGTTCCACATATGGAACATGCTCTGGCTACCTGTCGGGGGCGACTATGATCAACCTAAGTTTCGGGTTTGTATTTCTCAGTCATCAGTTTTCAAATGTAGTGTTTTCTAGACAATTGTATGTCTTTTGTTCTTACAATGTTTTTTTTCCGATTTCAGATCAACTCGTGGATTAAATTTGTTATATATCTATATCTGCCGTAAGTGCAAAAACAAAATGGTAAATATTTTTACATTCCTGTTCAAATTTTCTTTTCATTTAGTGTTTTTAAGGCAGATGGTGGGTACCTAAATTTAAAGCCATAGAATTTTTTAATATGTGTCAAAATCTTACTTTTTTTAAATATAATAAAACATATGAGTCCCCGGACTTTCTTTGTGCTACGGGTTGTGCAAAATTGTCAGATTTTGTATAGATTATGCATGGAAAATCCAATTTTGTGTGATAAAAAGTAATCTACACCATATAATTTAAAGAAAAAATCTGAGCAGCTCTAATAACATGCTTTCAGATAAGAAAAAGGAAAATTGGGTCACCGGTCACCGTTTTCTCGCTACACAATAAAAAAAAGATAAATGTACAACACTTTCTATTATCAAATTACTTTATCTGAGTTATTTAACATAGTCATTAAAGCGGGAGGTTTGGCATGCTACAAAATCAGGTTCAACCACATTTTTTTTTAAATTGTCCTGTACCAAGCCAGGGATATGGCCATTGTTATATTATAGTTCGTTTCTGTGTGTGTTACATTTTAACAATGTGTTTCTGTGTGTGTTACATTTTAACGTTGCGTTTCTGTTGTGTCGATCGTTTCCTGTTATATTTGAGTGTAAATTCACATTACTATAAGAAGTGTCACGGTACTTTTCTATCCCAATTTCACGTATTTTGTTTTGATGTTATATCTGTTATTTTCATCGGATTTTGTCTAATGCTTAGTTCGTTTCTGTGTGTGTTACATTTTAATGTTGTGTCGTTGTTCTCCTCTTATTTTTAATGCGTTTCCCTCAGTTTTAGTTTGTAACCTGGATTTGGTTTTTTTTTTCTATCGATTTATGAGTTTCGAACAGCGGTATACTACTGTTGCCTTTAGTTATCCCCTCTTATATATCAGTTACCTCCCCTTATGAGGCAAAGTCAGACAGAGTAAATCAAACAAAAAAAAATCAATGCATATGTTGTTGTAAAGTACAGTCGTTAATACCATAAAACACTTACTTTTCTATATTAACACGAATGTCTAACATGAATTACATACTACTCTCAAAATTTACACATTTCACATAAGATGTAGACTGGCTGTTGTCTGCTTTATTAAATTCCAAGACACCCAAGCCACCTTAACTCTGAATTTATCAGCAATTTGAGCAATAAATAAGGCAATTCAATTTGAACGGTTTATATCAGAGGTGACTTTCTTCAACAAAGTAAAGATATACTTTTTTTTCTATTTTATAAAAAAGGTTCATTTTTTAATTGGGTACATATTATGATGATAGTGATCAAAACACACACACGCGCATTTCTCTTCTTTTTCTCTCAATCTTCCCTTTTCTATATTGTTTTAATATTTTTAAGTACACCTTTAAATTACAGATGTCTGATTAGAACTATGTTATCATGAATTGGATATTCAAATGCTTTGAATTCTATTGATCAATATTGTAACTTAGGATTAGACAATCTAAGTTGGCCTAAATTGTGTTTAATACTTTTTTTGCAAAAACAACATTTGTTTAATTAAAAGGAAAACGTACGTCTCATTTGTATACTCAGTGTGTCTTCAAAAAGCCTATATGTTTGAAAATAAACAATGATCAGGACAAAGGTTTGCATTGCCATAGTTGAATCTAAAGATGAGCATAGCAGATTTTGTATTAGGTAAATACTATCCTGTAAAAAGTGGTATGTTCTAGCTACTTACAATAAAAATAATGCTACATTGTTCCTGAAAACACCATTCGGTACGTTAGTTAGATTGTTATCCTCCAAATACCTAAATAAGAACAAAAATGACAAGTCAATGTTTATTCATAAATGTCTTAGATTTCAAATACTTACTAGAAAAAAGAAGAACTTATAGAAGAGTAATTATATATAACTGAAAGCTCAATATTTAGTTCAGTCTAGGTGGCCGATTGGTCTAAATCGGTGGACACAGTGCAGGCCTTGTTGTCACGATATCCCAATAGGATGAATTCGAATCTCAGCATCAGAAGAACAAAAAATGTGCTTCCGCAAATTTGCAGATTTAAAATTTTTGTACTGATATTAATAGTAATTATGGATTTAATGTGTGTTTTCAGCAGTGTTTCACCTTCACTTGTGTGTCCAATGGATGGGTATGTCGTAGAGTTGTAACCCGCTTAGACGTACTTTATATGTATATATGTTGTTTTGGTTTTTGGTTATAAAGACTAAAAATGAAAACGAATGAACACACATACACACGGACCTCCAATCTGAAAAGATAAAATTAATGATATCGGGAAGAATAATACAAAATTCAAAGAATAAAAGAATAAAAGAATTCAATTATAGCAGAGAGAGAGTATTTCTGCATAATAATAGCCAAAAGGGAAACAAATACAGTCGGTTGTCGCGCTTCACATCATTTGACTTCATACACACTACTTCTCTAAAATATTGCATTTGATTAAAATTCAAAGGAATTCAGGAATAGCGTGACGTTTTGTACAATCAGAATCTGGCTTTTAATTTCTTTAAATTTCAAATATGTTGAAAAGGAGCTTATTTCACTGTATTGGATACCAAAATGACATAATTGCTATAGTGAAATCAAAGGATACCAAATTATTCATTAGGAAAATTCTATCATGTCAGTTAACATACTAAAATGATAACAAGTATTTGTACTTACAAATGTTTCAATGCCACATTGTTCTTAAAAACATCAGCAGGTATACTTGTTAGATTGTTGTTCGTTAACACCCTACATTTGATAAAACAAACCAATGTTTCAATTAAATGTTTTGTTGTAGAAATTAGATGAAGTACTTAAAGAAGAGTAATTCTTATCTATACAAATCACTTTGAACTGTACAAAATGTACGTACCAGTTATATAACGAAGTATTTCGTTGTATTAACTTATGATGTGAATAAACACACCCCAATTAAGATAGAAAACCTTGTCATTCGTTGGTTGTTTTATACATGCTATAATAGGTGTTGATTGTTTTATGTCCACTTATAATATACCTGTTACTTTACAAAGTGGTACAGGTTTCAGCTATTTATCTTTTTATTCAGAACGTTTAATTTGTTTGACACTTTAATAGACTTTCGATATGTTTTCAATACTTTGGATGTTTGGTCGTTGTGCTCATTCAGGTATGTCACAGCCGTCTTAAATAATAGTTATCACGTACTATGAACGTTCAAGTTGAACACTAAGATGCTGTATAAATGTCTTGAAACATTTTTTTTATAATGAATTTTCTTTATTGTAACAAATAGACTAGCACAACATGTATTAACAAAGGTGTACAGAATGGCATTTTCACACAAAGGAAGTATTAAATATTAAAACAACATTTGAATATATATGATGGTGCATTAGTAGGTTGAAAATAAATAAATATCTTATAACATTGAAATCTTATGTGTTCTTGCAGTATACATAAGTGGTGTTTCAATCAAGTTTCAACATTTATTGTCTATTCTATGATAGGAGCCCAGGGACTCCAGTATTTTTTATATTCCTTTACAGAGAGTTTTTTAAATGAAATATATTTTTCTAAGTTCAAATGTTCCTTTAAAAAGTTTTTTAAAGCATTTTAATTTGGCAAAACGTCTTGTAGTTTTGTTCGGTAAATATAATATTTTGTAAGTAGAATAATTATATTTTTAACAAAATTCAATTTAACATTTTCGTAGATACCAAATAAAATAATCATAATATTCAAAGGCAGTTCATTTCAAAAATCCAAATGTTTAGTGCATGCTAGAGACTGGCAACACTCGGACAGCTCCAAAATAAGTGTTCTATGGTCCTTGGTCCTTCTTTATTAAATGTACATATGTTGTTACTATTTATTTTCATCTTGTAAAGTAGTGAATTAGTTCCCAAAATTCTATGGATAATTCTATATTGGAACCAGCAAAGCTTAGTGCTTTAACTATATTTTGTACACGAAGTGTGTATTTTTTTCCAGTTAATACCTGTCATATTAAGATGGTTCTCCCATTTTTCCTTTCAACAGTTAATTAAATTCTATAACACCGCATATGAATATTTTATCCTTAATAATGATATAAGAGCTAATCTTGAGGTACATGTATATCTATTGTCTAAATGTTTTCAAATAGAGAAAAATAAAAAGGCATCTCGGTATGTCATTTAAAATAAAAAAGAATAGAAATTGTGTTCAAATTTTGAATAATTCCTATCCAAATGTAACATCAAGTTATTTTGGATATAAAATTTAGTGTTTGTATCTATGATGAGTTTATTTACAACCACTGGGTCGATGCTACTGCTGGTGGAGATTTATTTCCCCGAGGGTATCACAATAAAATTGAGAATGGAAATGGAGCTTTGATTTCATGTCAAATAATTTCAACAAAATAATGAAGCTTTTATTTCAGGCACTTAAGTATCAAAAAGATAATAAAAAAAGAATAACAAAACACGGAAAGTCCCTTATCAAATGGCAAAAAAAGAGCTCAAACACAACAAATGCATGGAAACAACTGTCATATTCCTGACTTGGTTCAGACATTTCCTTAAGTAGCAAATGGTGAAGTAACGTTGAAGTTATCTCTTAGGATATTTTACGGATGTGATCATGAGTTTGTTTATCGTTATGTGATCTCTGTGCCACTGATGACTACCGAATTGTTCCAGTTGTCACAATCCTGTCGTCTTGTCTCGATTGTCACATAATTGAATATCAAAGAATTTGAATTGTCACTAAGATTAGCAATACAACGGGTTCCACATATGGAACATGCTCTGGCTACCTGTCGGGGGCGACGATGATCAATCTAAGTTTCGGGTTTGTATTTCTCAGTCATCAGTTTTCAAATGTAGTGTTTTCTAGACAATTGTATGTCTTTTGTTCTTACAATGTTTTTTTTTTCCGATTTCAGATCAACTCGTGGATTAAATTTGTTATATATCTATATCTGCGGTAAGTGCAAAAACAAAATGGTGAATATTTTTACATTCCTGTTCAAATTTTCTTTTCATTTAGTGTTTTTAAGGTAGATGGTGGGGACCTAAATTTTAATCCATAGAATTTTTTAATATGTGTCAAAATCTTCCTTTTTTTAAATATAATAAAACTTATGAGTCCCCGGACTTTCTTTGTGCTACGGGTTGTGCAAAATTGTCAAATTTTGTATAGATTATGCATAGAATGTCCAATGGATGTTTATGTCGCAGAGTTGTAACCCGCTTAGACGTACTTTATATGTATATATGTTGTTTTTTTTTTGGTTATAAAGACTCAATTGAAAAACGAATGGACACACATACACACTGACCTCCAATCTGAAAAAATAAAATTAATGATATCTGGAAGAATAATGCAAAATTCAAAGAATAAAAAAATAAAAGAATTCAATTATAACAGAGAGGGAGTATTCCTGCATAATAATAGTCAAAAGGGAAACAAATACAGTCGGTTGTCGCGCTTCACATCATTTGACATCATACACACTACTTTTCTAAAATATTGCATTTGATTAAAATTCAAAGGAATTCAGGAATAGCGTGACGTTTTGAACAATCAGAATCTGGCTTTTAATTTCTTTAAATTTCAAATATGTTGAAAAGGAAAATTCTATCATGTCAGTTAACATACTAAAATGATAACAAGTATTTGTACTTACAAATGTTCCAATGCCACATTGTTCTTGAAAACATCAGCAGGTATACTGGTTAGATTGTTGTTCGTTAAGTCCCTACATTTGATAAAACAAACCAATGTTTCAATTAAATGTTTTGTTGTAGAAATTAGATGAAGTACTTAAAGAAGAGTAATTCTTATCTATACAAATCCCTTTGAACTGTACAAAATGTACGTACCAGTTTTATAACGAAGTATTTCGTTGTATTAACTTATGATGTGAATAAACACACCCAAATTAAGATAGAAAACCTTGTCATTCGTTGGTTGTTTTATACATGCTATAATAGGTGTTGATTGTTTTATGTCAACTTATAATATACCTGTTACTTGACAAAGTGGTACAGGTTTCAGCTATTTATCTTTTTATTCAGAACGTTTAATTTGTTTGACACTTTAATAGACTTTCGATATGTTTTGAATACTTTGGATGTTTGGTCGTTGTGCTCATTCAGGTATGTCACAGCCGTCTTAAATAATAGTTATCACGTACTATGAACGTTCAAGTTGAACATTAAGATGCTGTATAAATGTCTTGAAACATTTTTTGTTTTATAATGAATTTTCTTTATTGTAACAAATAAACTAGCACAACATGTATTAACAAAGGTGTACAGAATGGCATTTTCAAACAAAGGAAGTATTAAATATTAAAACAACATTTGAATATATATGATGGTGCATTAGTAGGTTAAAAATAAATAAATATCTTATAACATTGAAATCTTATGTGTTCTTGCAGTATACATAAGTTGTGTTTCAATCAAGTTTCAACATTCATTGTTTATTCTATGATAGGAGCCCAGGGACTCCAGTATTTTTTATATTCCTCTACAGAGAGGTTTTTAAATGAAATATATTTTTCTAAGTTCAAGTGTTCCTTTAAATCGTTTTTTAAAGCATTTTAATTTGGCAAAACGTCTTGTAGTTTTGTTCGGTAAATATAATATTTTGTAAGTAGAATAATTTTATTTTTAACAAAAATCAATTTAACATTTTCGTAGATACCAAATAAAATAATCATAATATTCAAAGGCAGTTCATTTCAAAAAATCCAAATGTTTAGTGCATGCTAGAAACTGGCAACACTCGGACAGCTCCAAAATAAATGTTCTATGGTCTCTGGTCCTTCTTTACAAAATGTACATATGTTGTTACTATTTATTTTCATCTTGCAAAGTAGTGAATTAGTTCCCAAAATTCTATGGATAATTCTATATTGGAACCAGCAAAGCTTAGTGCTTTAATTATATTTTGTACACGAAGTGTGTATTTTTTTCCAGTTAATACCAGTCATATTAAGATGGTTCTCCCATTTTTCCTTTCAACAGTTAATTATATTCTATAACACCGCATATGAATGTTTTATCTTAATAATGATATAAGAGCTAATCTTGAGGTACATGTATATCTATTGTCTAAATGTTTTCAAATAGAGAAAAATAAAAAGGCATCTCGGTATGTCATTTAAAATAAAAAAGAATAGAAATTGTGTTCAAATTTTGAATAATTCCTATCAAAATGTAACATCAAGTTATTTTGGATATAAAATTTAGTGCTAGTATCTATGATGAGTTTATTTACAACCACTGGGTCGATGCTACTGCTGGTGGAGATTTATTTCCCCGAGGGTATCACAATAAAATTGAAAATAAAAATGGAGCTTTGATTTCATGTCAAATAATTTCAACAAAATAATGAAGCTTTTATTTCAGGGACTTAAGTATCAAAAAGATAATTAAAAAAGGTTAACAAAACACGGAAAGTCCCTTATCAAATGGCAAAAAAAGAGCTCAAACACAACAAATGCATGGAAACAACTGTCATATTCCTGACTTGGTTCAGACATTTCCTTAAGTAGCAAATGGTGAAGTACGTTGAAGTTATCTCTTAGGATATTTTACGGATGTGATCATGAGTTTGTTTATCGTTATGAAATCTCTGTGCCACTGATGACTACCGAATTGTTCCAGTTGTCATAACCACAATCCTGTCGTCTTGTCTCGATTGTCACATAATTGAATATCAAAGAATTTGAATTGTCACTAAGATTAGCAATACAACGGGTTCCACATATGGAACATGCTCTGGCTACCTGTCGGGGGCGACTATGATCAATCTAAGTTTCGGGTTTTTATTTCTCAAATGTAGTGTTTTCTAGACAATTGTATGTTGAAATGGAGCTTATTTCACTGTATTGGATACCAAAATGACATAATTGCTATAGTGGAATCAAAGGATACCAAATTATTCATTAGGAAAATTCTATCATGTCAGTTAACATACTAAAATGATAACAAGTATTTGTACTTACAAATGTTCCAATGCCACATTGTTCTTGAAAACATCAGCAGGTATACTGGTTAGATTGTTGTTCCTTAACAGCCTACATTTGATAAAACAAACCAATGTTTCAATTAAATGTTTTGTTGTAGAAATTAGATGAAGTACTTAAAGAAGAGTAATTCTTATCTATACAAATCACTTTGAACTGTACAAAATGTACGTACCAGTTTTATAACGAAGTATTTCGTTGTATTAACTTATGATGTGAATAAACACACCCAAATTAAGATAGAAAACCTTGTCATTCGTTGGTTGTTTTATACATGCTATAATAGGTGTTGATTGTTTTATGTCCACTTATAATATACCTGTTACTTTACAAAGTGGTACAGGTTTCAGCTATTTATCTTTTTATTCAGGACGTTTAATTTGTTTGACACTTTAATAGACTTTCGATATGTTTTCAATACTTTGGATGTTTGGTCGTTGTGCTCATTCAGTTATCTCACAGCCGTCTTAAATAATAGTTATCACGTACTATGAACGTTGAAGTTGAACACTAAGATGCTGTATAAATGTCTTGAAACATTTTTTGTTTTATAATGAATTTTCTTTATTGTAACAAATAGACTGGCACAACATGTATTAACAAAGGTGTACAGAATGGCATTTTCACACAAAGGAAGTATTAAATATTAAAACAACATTTGAATATATATGATGGTGCATTAGTAGGTTGAAAATAAATAAATATCTTATAACATTGAAATCTTATGTGTTCTTGCAGTATACATAAGTGGTGTTTCAATCAAGTTTCAACATTTATTGTTTATTCTATGATAGGAGCCCAGGGACTCCAGTATTTTTTATATTCCTTTACAGAGAGGTTTTTAAATGAAATATATTTTTCTAAGTTCAAGTGTTCCTTCTAAAAGTTTTTTTAAAGCATTTTAATTTGGCAAAACGTTTTGTAGTTTTGTTCGGTAAATATAATATTTTGTAAGTAGAATAATTTTTTTTTAACAAAATTCAATTTAACATTTTCGTAGATACCAAATAAAATAATCATAATATTCAAAGGCAGTTCATTTCAAAAATCCAAATGTTTAGTGCATGCCAGAGACTGACAACCATCGGACAGCTCCACAATAAATGTTCTATGGTCTCTGGTCCTTCTTTACAAAATGTACATATGTTGTTACTATTTATTTTCATCTTGTAAAGTAGTGAATTAGTTCCCAAAATTCTATGGATAATTCTATATTGGAACCAGCAAAGCTTAGTGCTTTAACTATATTTTGTACACGAAGAGTGTATTATTTTCCAGTTAATACCAGTCATATTAAGATGGTTCTCCCATTTTTCCTTTCAACAGTTAATTATATTCTATAACACCGCATATGAATGTTTTATCCTTAATAATGATATAAGAGCTAATCTTGAGGTACATGTATATCTATTGTCTAAAAGTTTTCAAATAGAGAAAAATAAAAAGGCATCTCGGTATGTCATTTAAAATAAAAAAGAATAGAAATTGTGTTCAAATTTTGAATAAATCCTTTCCAAATGTAACATCAAGTTATTTTGCATATAAAATTTAGTGCTGTTATCTATGATGAGTTTATTTACAACCACTGGGTCGATGCTACTGCTGGTGGAGATTTATTTCCCCGAGGGTATCACAATCAAACTGGTAGAAATATCTTACAACTGTTACAGTAAATTATATTCGATAACACCGCATAGGAGTTTTATATACCTATAAATGATATAAGAGCTAATCTTAGGGTAATATATATTTTTCAACAAGTTTCAAACATAGACATTGTTTTAAAAACATCTCGGTATGTCATTTTGATACCAAGAACAGAAATTGTGTCAAAATTTTGATTTGTTGTTGTCAAAATACTTATGTCTTTACAAACAATTATTAAACGACCATTCAAGTGATCAAGTTATATATGTCTACCAGAACAACCTGCATTATGTGTAAAGCCATTCAAAGTAAATTATTAACTGGATATCTTAACCTTTTACATCGTTTATGCCGAACTAAAAATAATGTTTATGGAAAAAGATTTTAATTTTGATTATTTAATTTTAAAGTTGCATCCTTGATCCTGTTGCACTTTGAACAAAACAGTAGATATACGGTTCCATAGTTAGTTACATTCTTTTTAATCACACCCACAGTTATACTAAAAAAGATGTAACAAATCAAAACAATAAAGCTGAACACACATAACAAGTTCATATTATGTTTTAGGTGATGTTTTAGGTGATAAAAAGAAATGAAAACGAGGCAGTAACAGCAGTTGTCGTATAGTTTTTATGCTCAACAGGACAAATGCAAATCAAGCCGTGGACCTTGACCTCACTACATATGCAAAAGAACTAATCCGCCGGGTCTTTGGTTGCATGTTTCTTTTATAATTTGTATTTTGTATCTGAATTGTACGACGTTTTTAATTAGAGAGTAACACATTTTGCAGATGAAACACAAAAGATGTCCATACCGGTTTATGTACTTACATATATGATGTTTGAAGTTATTTAGTTTTTAATAAATGATTTTGCATGAACACTCTAATTTGTCTAAAAGGGGATACGAACGTTTAAGGTGACAAGCAAACATAAAACCCGTCTCTATTGCACTTAAGTTTTATCGTCTAGTAGTTTGTTTATGCATTAAACAATTTCTTTCCTTAATAGTTATCTAAGGTATCAGGATTATAATTTGAGTACACCAGACGCGCGTTTCATCTACATAAGACTCAACAGTGAAGCTCATATCAAAATATTAATAAAGCCAAAAAATACATGTACAAAGATAACGAGCATAGAGAATCCAAAATTCCAAAACGTTGTGCCAAATACGTCAAAGGTAATCGTTGCCTTCGATAAGAAAATCCTTAGATTTTCGAAAAATTTAAAGTTTTGTGAACAGGAAATTTATAAAATTTACCACATTAATGATATTCATGTCAACACCGATGTGTTGACTACTTGGCTTGTGATATCCTCGGGGACGAAACATCCACCAGCAGTGGCATCTACCTAGTGGTGTAAATAGTTTATAAATGCCGAATAGTATGGAAACGAGCTCAAGGGTGGCATCAAATCAACCCTTTGTTCTGTCTCGTGCCCGTTTTTTTATAGATAAGACTAAACTTGATAACAGCCCAAAATCTATATGCCATAATGCATAGCTCATTTAAAAAATGTACTTGATAAATAAACCATAAATCAGTAAATAATTTAATAAATACAAAATAAATCAATAATTAAATAAAACGTCAGACCAGCTGAAACAACAGTTACAGTATGTTATTGTAAAGAAAAAAGTAAAAACACAAAAATACTGAACTCCGAGGAAAATTCAAAAAGGAAAATCAAAAATCAAAAGGCAAAATCAAAAGTCCAAGCACATCAAACGAATGGATAACAACTGTCATAATCCTGACTTGGTATAGGCATTTTCTAATGTAGAAAATGGTGGATTGAACCTGGTTTTATAGCTAGCTAAACCTCTCACTTGTATGACAGTCGCATCAAATTCCATTACATTGTCAACGATGCATAAACAAAACAAACATACTCAAAGAGTAAAAATGTCAAAATTAGGGGTACAACAGTCAATATTGTGTGATCATCTTAATATCACTACATAAACAACAAATGTAACAAAGTAGCACAAAAAGGCATACATCAAATTCAACATTCTCATTTTGCTTTTCCTATACGGCTGAATTTATCTATGTAAAGTTTACCCATAAATGAACGAAGGTTTTCATTACTGGTGTAAAATTGCGCGTTTAAAATTCGCACAGGTAGACATAAAAATAATTTTGTCGTATGACGGCATAGATAAATGCAGACTCACGTAAAGTAGATATAACAAAAAACAGACTTACAGTAAAAATAATAAATAAAATAATGGTGTGGTTCAAAGTATGACGGGATACATAAGTACAGTTTCACGTCAAATACGGCTGAATTTATCTATGTAAAGTCCACCCATAAATGATAGAAGGTTTTCATTACTGGTGTAAAATTGTGCGTTTGAAATTCGCACAGGTAGACATAAAATAATTTTGTCGTATGACGGCATACATAAATGCAGACTCACGTACAGTAGATATAACAAAAAACAAGTTTAACAGTAAAAGTAATAATAATAAATAAAACAATGATGTGATTCAAAGTATGACGGGATACATAAGTACAGTTTCACGTCAAATGTATATCATAAAAAAACAGACTAAACAGAAAAAGTAGTCTTATTGAATAAAATAGTTTTGTCATTGATAGTATGTCAAGATCCTTAAGTAAAAGTAATATCAATAAATGAAATAATTTTGCCGTTCAAAGTATGTGGTTTTACATAACCACAGAGTCACTTCAAATGAATATCTAAAAAGACATATAAAGGAATACTATAATACGTAATTAAAGCACAGTAACATTGATTTGACGATAAGAAGTTACTTGTGTGTTAAACCATTTTCTTAGAAAAAATATTTTTTTTTGTCAATTTTTGTTGTCTGAAATACCGAAGTATTGTCAAACGGAAAATTCGAAGGTATTTCAACCAACTTAGCAAAAAGCAACTTTATATATAGTAAATAAGTAATGTGCATTGTGAATCCTTACTCAATCAGACAAAACGAAGTCAATGATTTATACAATTACCGTTTTGAATAAACGTTCTCGTAAGTCAGTTTGGTATTTGATAACAGAGTGATATGTCAGTACTCGAGTACATGTCGACATTCCTAAGATATCAGAAGGTTGTAAACAAATTGCTACAGTAAACAACCCTCTCCTTATACTTGGCCAGTAAACATTTTATGTATACTTTTAGGCATTGGTGTTGTCAGTATATTTAAATGATAATGACTTTCACTTTGGTATTATTTCTTCATTTTAATCGAACTCGTTCGGTCAGCCTGATATGAGTCCCTGTTTGTCATGTTTGTAAGGGTGTGCGTTTGTCAAACATTTGATTTTTAAGGAAGACTCTTTAGTTAATTGCCCAAAATTCTCCGACTTTTAATGATATTCAAGCTTGAGGTTGGGATATCGATGTTCTTTATAAGTATATCTGTTCTGTAAGTTTTACGAGTCATTCTGCATGTTTAGCAATGCTACTTTATTGGCGACATTGTGTTATGATATGTGAAAAAAAGGCAGTGATTATTTAGTATGTTACAGCTGTTTCTATGTATAGCAACTACATACATCATTATTGTTGACTCAGGGAAGCTTGGTAATTCTAGAAGTCCGCTGTTTGTGCAGTCATATTCAGGTCCGACGGAACGACACACCATTGTACAGCTAGATATTATAGTACACTTTTGATTGGCATTGCAGCTCAGTCCGATTAATAAAAGTAGTGTTATTTCCTTGCACCAAAGTAATATAATAGACATTTCTGATCCTTATCTTTTCCTGTAAATGATTTTCATGAAAATGTTATACAGAGCTTTTTTATATTTTGTTCGTTGAATATATGTTTTGAAAGAACATTCATTTATATATTGCTTTCTTTGTTCCTAAACTTATTTACTGTCATATCAAATTATGTTCTCCTTTGTAATTTAAATGATGCGTTAAAGTAGAGAATTTTACGTTTCAAACAAAACTTACGTACGTAAGCGCAAGTAACTTTGGCTTACATTTATACGAACTTATAAAACGTAAAATAAATTGTGGATGGCTCCCTTCGCCGGTTTCACAATGTCAAATTGCAGTCGGATAATATTGTTTTATTTCTAAAATAACATTCATGTACCAGGCACGGATCGTTCGATATTGGAGGGAGAGGATGGTAGTTGTTGTTTGGGAGGGGTAGGGAGGGGGTCATGCTGTGAATTAAAAAAGAAGACCTTCTGTCCATTATATAGTTTTAAAAAAAAAATTCCATATTAAAATCTCCCGTCCCTCTTCCGAATAATTAGGTGTAGGATGACTTAATGAAAAATTAAACAAGTTTAACATTAAAAAAAAGGCAAAAGGTTCCTCTTTATAAAATCATATCTATTCGGGAGGGGCCTAGATAAAATTTGAAATTAACAGGCAGGCCTCTCGAATTAATGGTGAAACACATTTTACAAGACTATTTACCAAATCAAAAGGCAAAATAAAAAAAATGGTTGCAAAACATTTGTTTGGAACATAGAAAAATCATGTAGTCGGGAAGCAATGATAAAATAGACACAATTTCTCAAAAAAAAAAAATAGAAATACAACAAATGTATCCATGCACCCCCTCCCCTAAAAATAAGAGGGATTCTCCCTTAGCCAAAACATGGACATGTATCTAGCTGAACGAAAGTAAAATATGTACAAAAGTAAGAAAATAACACATTTACAGAAAAATAATTTATCACAAACATTTTTGGTATTTATGGTTTTTGAAAGTCAATATTTTCCATTCTTTTTTATCAGTCTACCGTCTTCACGAGACTGAGGGAATTTATCGACCTCACTATACCAGAATACATACAGGTCTGCATAGTCGGCGTTCTATCGAACTGACAGAAAGCAGTTCAACTATCTGACTTCACCTCATAAGCTTAAGTCAAGTAAGACAAACGGTAATGTGGTTCTATCGGAAAAACGGAGGAGTAAATCGGTTTATTTTAAGAAGTAAATCGGTTTATAGATCTCTGTTAAGGTCGACAGGTTGACACTAGAAATGTTGACAGGTTGACATTAGAAAGATCTACAATGTTGACAACTGTTAAAGTCGACAGGTTGACACTAGAAATGTTGACAGGTTGACATAAGAAAGATCTACACTGTTGACAACTGTTAAGGTCGACAGGTTGACACTAGAAATGTTGACAGGTTGACACTAGAAATGTTGACAGGTTGACGTTAGAAAGATCTACAATGTTGACAGCTGTTAAGGTCGACAGGTTGACACTAGAAATGTTGACAGGTTGACATTAGAAAGATCTACACTGTTGACAACTGTTAAGGTCGACAGGTTGACACTAGAAATATTGACAGGTTGACGTTAGAAAGATCTACAATGTTGACAGCTGTTAAGGTCGACAGGTTGACACTAGAAATGTTGACAGGTTGACATTAGAAAGATCTACAATGTTGACAGCTGTTAAGGTCGACAGGTTGACACTAGAAATGTTGACAGGTTGACGTTAGAAAGATCTACAATGTTGACAACTGCTAAGGTTGACAAATTGAAATGTCTACATGTTGTAAAGTCTATCAATGCATAGATCGATAGGTTGACAAGGTTAAACTTCGTGTATAGTTGAGTTACAAAATGTATGTGTTGGACTTGCAAATAGAAGTGCTGGATTTATGAAAGATCTTAATGAAGAACAAGATATTCCTACGGTTGCAGAATAAAGCCGTGCAAGAATTTTTAATTTCGTTCTTGAAAGATAAAATTGTCAATATAAGAAAACCTTTCAGTCCATTTTTTTTAAATAACAGTCCTTCCAGTGAATTAAGCAAGGAAGAGTCCTTTTCATTTGTTTTGTACCAAGTTGTATAGATGAGTGAGATTTAAGCAGACTTACCTGATATACACTACATCAAAGACTGTGATCTGAAAAAAATAACTGTAAAAAATGAAAAATTTAAACATTTTTATTTATTTCTCAGTCATTTAACATGACTTTTCAGTTCGATTTGGCCGTTTCAGTCTGATTATTAATAATTAGTGGCAAGTTTCACGTCGTCACTACGAAAACATGTTTGTTCAACAAGTTAATTTAAAATAAAGAAGTTAAGCAAATGAAACCGTTAAACAAAATTATGACTCAGAAAAGAAAAGGAACTTAAAAACCAACTAAAAATGTCAAAGGTCAGTGTCATCACTTTTTGGAATTCTGCGCATCAATTTCAGTTGATGATCAGAAGAAAGTCAAATGTCGTTGGTAATACTCGGCAGTTTTCCTGCAGACCATGCAAGCTTACCATGGACTACAGATGAAAAGTAACAAATAGTTTACTCAGTAGCTGTACCAGTGGTGGGAGTCTGTGATTGGATCTTTTTTTTTTTCTCGAAAAATTCGAAAGATTACGTGGATATTACAGAAAAGGAAACAACAATTGTTTTTTTTTGTCTTTTATTCTGGAGCCCTTTTTTTTAAATTTCTGAATCCGCCCCTGTTACTAATCTAACACCATAGAACCACGATTCCACGATTTTAATCTAAGTGTTGTAATCTCGATTATCATGAAACAGATATATATAAACGAAGATGTGGTATGATTGTCAATGAGACAACTCTCCACAACAGACCCAAATGACACAAAACTAACAACTATAGCCCATACAGCATAATCAGATATATAAGGCCCCGAAATGACAATATAAACCAACTCAAACAAGAAAACTAACTGCCTTATTTATATAAAAAAATGAACGAAAAACAAATATGAAACATATAGCCAAACGACAACCACTGGACAAAAATATAAGTGAACGTGGTCGGGTACTTGTACATCCCAACCACAAAAAGACACTAGGAACAGATCTGAGATTACTCGCAGTTAACTGACAGTCGGTTCAAAGCCACAAAAAATAATAAAAAAATCATGAATATAAGACTAGACTGATAGCTACCCAAATTAAAACAACATAAATTTTATACAAAAGAAACATGCGTCTTCATGCAGATTTGATAGTCACTTATGCATAATTTGATTCCAATATATAAAGCAATTTAACAGGGAAAAATATAAAGATTCCGAAAACCTTACTCGGCATGCATGGTTCATCTGGTTATCTGGTCATCTGTTATGGAATGCATTGGTTTGAATGGTAGCTTAGCTTGTACACAAAGCCATGTGACAGCCAATTTCTTAAGTTAATACCACTGATCGTGGTAAAAAGGTTCAAATAATCTTAGAATCAAGTCATGCTATGTTGATATAAATGGTTGAGATTTTATAACCCATTCTGCGTCATTTTATACGGTATCTTGCCTTTGATAACTTTCATGTCCCCTTGGAATTTTTTTGTCGAAACGCCGATCTTTTCTTTTCCAGAGACAGCATTCTTTTCACTCAGAGTAATTATCTTTCCTCAGCGATACTTCGAAGGGTAATAGTAACACAGTGCTTCCGTCTATTCCATCGTCTGTCCGTCGGTCTGTCCGTTCGTTACACTCCTGTTGACACCCTTGAATCTACATCCTTCAGGAAGGAATTCTAAACGTGAAACATGGAAAATGTATGACACAGCGATAATATTTTTTTTCACTTTCCATAATAAACTTTCCAGGTAATATAAAATTGAGAATGGAAAAGATGTCAAAGAGACAACAACCCGACAATAAAGCAGACAACAGCCGAAGGCCATCGATGAGTTTTCAATGCAACGAGTCCGTCAGCTACACAAGTTTTCAAACTGCTTTTCTTGATAGATTATGGCACACACGACACAGATCATTCATTAAAAAAATGAAAAGCTGGGTTATCCATAAGACAAAAAAAAGTAAAGCCCCAACCCATGCTAAAGGCATTCAAATAAAATACCTCCCAGAACGATCTGATGGTCAGATAATCCAGGTATTTTAATATGCCTAAATATTAGAAAAACATTATAGCCTACATGTATATATTTACAAAATTTCTGAACTTGTACAGGGTCCTCCATCTTTGATCAACTTTATCCTTTTTAGAATATATATGTTCAAAAACTCATGTTTCAGTATACTCTTTGAACGTGGCACGCCGTTTCCAAAAAATAGTTGAAAAGCAATTCGTTTTGCACGAAAATATGAAAACATTTGTAACTTGATATATTGAAAGCCACATTGACCTCTACCCCTCCCCCTCCCCCCATTTTTATTTTCCCCATAAGACACGCATTAAAAGAAATTATTTAGCGGGATTCAAATTCTCGCCGGCAAATCATCAAGTTATCATTATTCCCGCCCGAAAATTTCAAAATATGTACCTGTGCCCATGCGAACAAATTTTGGCCTTACGTATAAGACAAGTGTAAACTTTCGTTCGTGGAATATATACTTTAACGCTATATTAAAAAAAATGATTTAAATGGAGAAAGGGGGACAAACACAATTTCAAAACGACCAAGTTAAGGTGCATTACGTACGTCAAAATATATGATTTTTTTGTTCAATCAGAAGTTACGTGGTCAACGGGAGATAACAATGAAATTTTGTTTTGAAATGTTAAGGTTTGTTACGTCTAAGTACGTCAAAATCTTAAAATTCTCTAGTAAAACAATAACAATAATCACCTAAACGTAAAACTTATTTGGCGTTTTTGAAAATTAAAATAGACTATTATTCAGTTTTGCCACTAATTATGATTTTTTATAGTTAAAAAAGTTTCTTTAACCTTAATTGTTGTACCATTTTCATGTTAATATTATACTATACCTCACTTTACTATGTTGTTTAGCTGGAAACTTATTTTGTGATAATTTAGGAAGTGGTAATATTGTATTTACATGCTCTATGACTAATTGGAACTTAAGTATTTACTCGAATGTAAAGATAAACAGTATGGACTACGTACGTTTGAATACATCATGGGATGTTCGTACAATTTAACAGTGATTGAACATTGTATTTAAGAATATATGTTGTCACAATTCCCAATCCGGATATAATTGTTATTTTTCTGTTCTTTTCTTACGAATTCTCACTTGTAATTCAAGATGTATTTTTCTTTATAAAAGAACGAAATGTTACCTATAGCAAAATTAGATATAATCCATCAATACATATACCTAATAATCATTGTCGAAAGAAGAGTGAGTGTACATGATTTATAAAAGTTCATATATCAAAATATGAAAAAGTGGTTTCATTACTTTTGAGACAATACACTATCAAATAGTTATCAAAGGTACCACGATTATAATTTAGTACGGAAGACGCGCGTTTCGTCTACATAAGACTCATCAGTGACGCTCATATCAAACTATTTATAAAGCCAAACAAGTACAAAGTTGAAGAGCATTAAGGTCCCAAAATTCAAAAAAAGTTGTGCCAAATAAGGCCACGGTAATCTATTCCTGGGATAAGAAAATCCTTAGTTTTTCGAAAAATTCAATGTTTTGTAAACGGGGAAATTTATAAAAATGACCACATAATTGACATAATTAAACAATACACTATCAAAGATTAAATAACTGCAGACTAATACCAGGCCTTTAACAATGACTTAAATACGTTTCTCATTTACAATTCGGTAAACCTAATATACATGTTAAAGTGCTGTTTTAAACACTTATTAAGTATAAAACATATTTTATATATTCAATTGAATATACAAATACTGCTTATTGTGTTCTTATCATGTTATAGTGTGAATATATAAGATATAGACTGATATGCACACTGATTCTGTATATCATTTTACAATAATAAAAGTTTAATTTACACTCAACAGGTATATAACCCCGTCAATCTTTCAGACTTATGGATGTGTTGTGCTGAAAGCTCACATGTTAAACGATTCCCAACGATTAATTAATTAAGACATTAAGAATATGGCAGTTGTTATCAAAAAGTTTGTTCATGTATGTTGGCGTTTGTTTTTGTAACACCTCAATGTTTCTGTGGTTTCATTGTTTTCCTCTTATATTTGATGTGTTTCTCCCTGGTTTAATTTGCGACCATGATTCTTTTCGCTCAATCCGTTTATAGCTATTGAACAACAGTATATTACTGTGATATCTTAAAAGTACCAACCGGATTTGTCTTATCTTGCAAACAAGGCACCTGATTATCCTCCTTTGATTTTTGTTGTCTACGAATAGAGCACTTAATGTGGACAGTCTAACTTGCCACTTTTTTCATACACCTTCCAAATTTATTTCTGTATATTTTATACCTAAAATAGTACAAAATGTAGGTAGGGGAATGTAATACATGTAAAAAATTGGTGCATGAATAGGTATAGTAGTGATTTGGTTCGGTTTGAAAAGGTAAAACATTAAGATGTCTGAAGCTGTCAAACTGAATTACAGGCCCACCTTAATATAAAATTATCAATATTTTGAATTAAAGCTAATAGATTTTTCTATAATGATGAAACAATTTGTCCCAAAAAAGTACACTTCACTGCAAAAAATAAATTGGAAAGAGCAGGTGAGATTTTTTTAATTTGCTATTATTTTAGAAATACGCTACGAAATAACTGTGTTCTCGTGCCAAATGCAGTGAATGTGAAGACATGAAGCGACAAATGTCGTTTTCGGTCCCATCATGTTATAACTGTATACGTATCACAGAGTAAACGCAAAGTAATTTATTCATAGCAACAACAATTTCCCAATTACAACACAATTGTATCAAATACCCTAAGCGGTTCTTCCTCGCTCCTACAGAAATACATCAATAAAAAATAAACAAACATGTGTAGGTATAGGTGGCTTCAAACAATGTCGAAATGAAAATAATTTTTAGTTTAGCTATTTCAGAGTTAGAAGCTTACTGTACTCCTGTCTGTAATGCCATTACGTTGGGCTTCAACATATGTAAGTGATTCAACGTTCTAACGTTCCTTTATTCTTATTGATGTCTTGAGATTTGATCTCGTCAAAATATGCGTGAACCATTCGCAATCAAACGTTATTAAAACAAAATTGAACTAACAATCGATCCACAAAGGAGTAGGTCCGGTAAGGGCCGATTTTGACCTCAAATTTAAGGTTCATCTGACGCAACATTTTGGACACTTTTTAAACACTCAAGTGTCTATTTCAGTTGATGCAATTAGTTTAAGTGAAAGGTTTTAACTTTTTTAGTAATTAAAAACGCTCCGATTTAAGCTTAAATATAAAAAATCTTAAAATATGCCACAAAATGTCACTTGTCAGATGATTTTTGTCAAAAATGAAAGTGACCGCATCCGTGTTCATCCTCAACCTTTATATATGTTATGTAGTATCATCAAATACAACTTAGATTTCAATATTATTCGGTTTTTAGTGGAGTTAGTGCTGTTTCTTAATTATTATTTCTAACTGTTGATGTAAATGTCTTTTGGATTTGTGAATCTTTGTTTACTCCTGGGTTTTGATTGTTATTGTCTTAAGAATTAACACAAATGTGGCCACTTTCATTTAAGACAGAAACCGTCTAAAATTTAACTAAAATGTTTAAGATTTCAGTAATTTAGCATGACTTAAGGATGCTGATACCCGATATATGTGCATTGTATTGTAAAAAAAAACCAGCCTATATTTATGTAGAAGAAGCATTCTACTTTCCAATAAATAACTAAAAGTTTACTTTTTAACTATTTTGTAAAACTGCTATATTTTGGGGTCAAAAGGAGTCTTCCTGCACCTACTCCTTTAGCATACAGTTAACGCATTTCATTGGTTCAAGTATGATATTTAACGAAATTTATATCAGAAATAATGTTAAATTTTAATTTCGATTAAGAATAATTCATCAATTTTGTCAGGAATATAAATAAGGGCAACAGTAGTATACCGCTGTGCAAACTCATAAATCGAAAGATAGTTGACCGAAAGTGATACTTTATCTTATATAACAATGATTTACTCCATTTTGTAACATTTTGGATACAATACAAGCAAAATGGGCCATACATATGATGTCTGTTCCCTGTGAAGACGTCATTTCGAAAATCCAAGATGGCCGCTATGATCGGATGATTTTTTTTCGTGGCTACCCCCCTAATATAATTACATACACCTAAAGGAATGTTCTTACAAAGTTTCATGCTTTTATCACCATTTACATGATTTTTGTGGTAAGCTGCTTAACCATAATTGATATTCGTTAAGCATCGTTCGTTTTTAAATAAAATGGAAATTTTTTCTTTTTTTCATTTCTGAAGTGAAAAAATCTAAAATCTATCTTTATCAATGTATACAGATTTTTCTTTCATTTTGTATACCTTTATATACGTAATAACACGTACACATCCAACAGATTTAATATAAAAATGCCATAAATATTTTTTTGGAGAACCCCCTAGCATTGTTATCTTAAATAGAGGAAAGACCCATCATTCGTCGTTTTTTTTCATTTTACTATTGTCATTCTTTAATGAACGTTTGTCGAATTTCCATAAAACGTTTCAGGAATTTATTTAAATACAAAATAGCTGCATAAAGTGTTGTTAAGGTGAAAATGCAAAGTCATTGTGCAATGCATTTGAAACGTTGCAGGGATGTTCAACCGGTGAGTAGTGATTCATATATTACATAAACCTCTTACCGCTCTGAACATGCATGAAATATTTGCCACTGGATGTAAAGCAACAAACAAGCAATCAATCATTATAATGCAACAACGTTTGTAACGTTCATTTTGATTGGATAACGTCACTTTCTTACATGGCATCAATTGACAATATGGGACGTACGGGCAAGCGCAGACGGCATATGACAGATTTTAAATACATGTTTTAACGTTGTTTTCTGTCAGTTTCATTAGAATGGAGATAACAATATTGTATTTTAAGCTCCGACGGCATCAATTTGGGATTAGATGGTCGCAAATACACATTTACTGTCTCCGCTAACGCGTCGCCATTAAAATTCATCTGCGACCATCAAATCCCCAATTGATGCCGTTGGAGCTTAAAATACAATACAGTTATCTCCCAAATCACAAACCCCTTTATAAAGAAAATATCAATTGAACTGAAACTGTTTAAATTAACACAAAATTGGAACGAAATAAAGGAAGAAAATACATGTCTTAGAAGCTTTATGACCTGGAGTAAATTTACTAAAATTATAATACAACACATTTAAAGATGAAATTGTATACAATTTCTGTAAAGGTGTTTTAAAACAGAACCCGTTAGATAAACATTAAGGTGGCAAACAACTTGATCGAAATACATAAACCAGCTCATTTGTTTGCTTTTCATAAATAACTATATAAGAATTAACCATTAAATGTATATTCACGAGTAGGTATAAAATATAGATTATAATACTTCAGACTATTTGAAAGACCTATTCGGGGCTCGCCGACGAATATACACACATATGTACATGTAACCCGTGTCTACGTTGCCCTGCACATCTACATGTACCTCATTTATATGACCGCCCCCACTCCTACCAATGGTAAACATGTTATTGAATACTCGTTCCATACGGAATTGCCTCCAAAAGGATCAATGCAGCTTTTAAATAATATTCAATGTATACACAGGTAATCTCTTTTGTGTTTTGACACATTCCCCACATCTAACGTGTAATTTGTCAACCGCAGCGTTGTAAATATACCTTTTCGTAACGGGTCTTATATAATTTATTTTTTTCTATGATGTATTTATATTGTTGAGATTGTTTTAATTAATTGTATTTAGATGATGTATTTGTATTGTTGACATTGTTTCCATCATTATTATTTCTATATTATATCTGCATTGTGTGTATTGTTATTATTTCTATATTATATCTGCACTGTTTTTAATGTTATTATTTTTATATTATATCTGCATTGTTTGTTCATAAATGTAAATTTACTGTTAACTGAACTTTGATTTTTTTAAAAACAAAGGCTTTTCTACCTGAGGAATAGATTACATTAGCTGTATTTGGCAAAACTTTTAGGAATTGTTGGTCCTCAATGCTTTTCAACTTCGTACTATATTTCGCCTTTTAGAACATTTTTGATTCCAGCGTCATTGATGAGTCTTTTGTAGACGAAACGCGGGTCTAGCGTAGGTATTAAATTTTATTCCTGGTATCTATGATAAGTTTATTATTATCATTTCCAAGATGTATCTGCATTGTTTTTATTCATTATTATTTCTATATTATATCTGCATTGATGATATTTTTTTTTATTGTGTCATTGGTGTGTATTACTGAATAAAGAAAAGGCAACAGCATTATACCGCTGTTCGAAATTCATAAATCGATTGAGAGAAAAACAAATCCGGGTTACAAACTAATACTGAGGGAAACACATCAAATATAAGAGGTGAACTACGACACAACAGTAATACGTCATTAAAATACAACACACACATACACGAACTATAATATAACAATGGACATTTTCCTGACTTGGTACAAGACATTTTAATAAAACAAAATGGTAGGTTGAACCTGGTTTTGTGGCTGACAAAGTTTCCATTTTTTCTAATATTTCTATGATATAACTGCATTGTTGATATTGTTTTATGGTTATCATGTCTTTGGTGTGTCTGTTTTGTGACATTGTTTCCATCATTAGTATTTCTATGATGCATCTATAATGTTGATATTGTTTCTATTTTGTTGATATTGTCTCTATATTGTCGATATTGTCTCTATACTGTTGAGAATGTTTCTATGTAGTTGATATTGTTTTTATATTGCTGATATTGTTTCTATATTGTTGATATTGTTTCTATATTGTTGATATTTTTTTCTATATTGTTGATAATGTTTCTATATTATTGATATTGTTTCTTTATTGTTGATATTGTTTCTATATTGTTGATATTGTTTGTATATGGTTGATATTGTTGATATTGTATCTATATTGTTGATATTGTTTCAAATTCTTTTATTTTTATAATGTTTCTTTATTCTTGATTTGGTTGAAATTGTTTCTATATTGTTGATATTGTTTCTATATTGTTGATATTGTTTTTATATTGTTGATATTGTTTCTATATTGTTGATATTGTTTATATATGGTTGATATTGTTGATATTGTATCTATATTGTTGATATTGTTTCAAATTCTTTTATTTTTATAATGTTTCTTTATTGTTGATTTGGTTGAAATTGTTTCTATATTGTTGATATTGTTTATATATGGTTGATATTGTTGATATTGTATCTATATTGTTGATATTGTTTCAAATTCTTTTATTTTTATAATGTTTCTTTATTGTTGATTTGGTTGAAATTGTTTCTATATTGTTGATATTGTTTCTATATTGTTGACATTGTTCTATATTGTTGATATTGTTTCTATATTGTTGATATTGTTGATATTGTTTCTATATTGTTAAATTGTTTCTATATTGTTGATATTGTTTCTATATTGTTATATTGTTTCTATGTGGTTGGTATTGTTGATATTGTTTATATATTGTTGATATTGTTCCTAATTTGATTATTTTTATAATTTATCTATATTGAATAATGTTGTGATGAATTTCAAAGTAAAATGCAGCTTAAAAAAACATAATGAACGTATGAGACAAAATTTTCACCGAAAGTTATTGCTTACAACATGTGGATTGTAGATCATGGTACTATAGACAATCACGCATCAAGACTTTTAATGTGTACGTCAGACGTGCAATCCGTCTAAGAAAGACCAACCAGTTACGCTCAAATCACAAACGTAACAGCCAAACAAAATGCCAAAGTTGATAATTATTCAAGACTGGGAGTTCCAAAGGGGTTTGCCTAACACATATAAGGTAATATATTCATTGGGTTATCAATCCTAAGTATTTTGAACAATTCAAAGTTTTGTTACCAGATAATTTATGAATAAATATGAATGATTTTGATATCATAAATCCTTTTTATTTACAATGACATATTTACTTTTGTGTTTTCGTAATAGCAAAATCCTCCATTTTCAAAATAACGTTTACATATTTAAAAGGGAATTATTTTACTATAAGTTGGTATTTCAAACTAATCTTGTACTTTGTTCAAATACAGTGGTATTTAGTCAAGTTTAGCTGTTTTTGCACGAGGCGGATTCTATGGCACCTTTATTTACAAAAGACTTGAAACAACCACCATAAGCTGACTGAAGATAAACACGATGTATAACCACACACACAGGATAAAAGTGGATGTATGGGCGTTATTATAATTTTAATGCAAGAAATAATCAGGAATGTCAAGTAACCCTAAAAAACAATTATGTGCGATGAATTTTCTTTTAATTTAGAATTCAAGAAAATATGTTATTCGTCTCGATTATGTCCTATTAAAACGACGTATCTAACGTATGCATTTATAAAATTGCAACGTCTTGATCATAACGAGTGTGACTAGTGACGAATAAACAAATATTTGAATTCCAGCTGGTGCCGAAGACAGCTTTCACAAAGGCCCTTTTCCAAAACAAAAATATTGTACAGAAAGAAAGAGGTTTCGTTGGCTGTACATATGACGTATCTTTAGTCACATAGTAAATCTAAGACGTAAATGTTTTGACAAAGATATGCTACTGCATCGAGAAATGTTTAAAGCTTCTTCAACATGTATTTTCAAAAGTTAGAAGGGCCATTTAGTATAAATAAAAATATGATCAGTTTGAAGCGGTGCCTATCCAAGATTGCCAATCATACGTATTTTTCTCATTTCGGACTGTGCCCCTAGAGACATAAACTTAAATATTTGTCAGTTTTTGATATTAAAATTTCTACCGTCCATTATTGTATAAATTATAAGATACAAAAGCAAACATATGAACAAAAACAGCAACCCTAAAATCAAACACGTTGAAATCTTATAGTCATCAAACATTCTGGATAAGGAATAGTAAAACTTCTGTATTGACCAGTTTTGCTGTATTTAACATGCTCTCAGACACAGGTAGTCGTATTATATCTAATTTATAATGTACTTAAGGTTATTGGTTATTAATATATTTTTAACAAATAAATGACATGTACGTATTATACCATTGCTTATTTGTAGGAAACAGCTGTTATTTTGATTTAACATTATCTGTTGCATGCTTATATTCTAAAAGAGGGAAAATCTTGATTCATGTAAAGCGACAACTGAAATTACCTGCCAATATTGTCTTTTTGGGTTTAATTCTTATTTCCGGCTGACTGTTAGCTAATGCGTAATTACTGTTTATATGTCGTAATTGTGTTTTCCATATCAAACTATTTAGTCCATGTGGAGGCTCAAGTATACTCTTCACTTACTGATGTTGGGAATGTAAAATGTTCTGCAACGAAATCTTCAAATGGACAGAGTTTGACTGCATATATGTTTGGTTTTTTTATAAATCTAAAGAATATATCATATCTAGTATTATCCCGTAGAATTTATTATGCATGTCCTTGTCATTTGATCTCTGATATACATCTGTTTTAATGGCAGTTGTTTCGCATTTCTTTTATTTTTCATTGACTTTTTAAAGCAATACTAAAAACATCATTCCAAGATCTATAAATTATCGTCAAAAATATGAATAATACATTGTTTATTGCAGTATTATTTCCACCTGTCTTGTTGTTCGTCTGTCCGTTTGTCCAAATATGTTATTTTACATTGTTCTCAAGAACAACCGAACAGAATGATTTCATAATCTATTATAAGCTTGACACTATTAATGTAACATGTAAAAGGTATTATCTCAAAAATACTGAACTCCGAGGAAAATCAAAAAAGGAATGTCCATAATCAAATGGCAAAATGAAAAGCTCAAACACATAAAACGAATGGTTAAAACCTGTCATATTCTTTATTTGGTACAAGCATTGTCTTGTGTAAACGATTGATGGATCTGCTAGACTCCTACAAAACGATTATGAAGCTTAGAAATGGAAAATTACTAAATACTAAACTTGTTCAAAGGGTATCTACACGTCTCAATCTTCAAATATCTAAAAATACTACCATCGCTAACATTTTTAACAATAAAAAGCGTGGTTACCCTTCTATCAATAAGTGTCATGCCAAAAAAAATGACTTACATGTCCCCGTCTTTCCACCAACAATACGGTAAGGTCCACGTTTAATGGTCGCACATTTTCTTTAAAGTTTGAAACTGATATAACTTGAAAAACAAACAGTATTATTTATTTACTCACATGAAACAAACCGGGATGTGGTATTCCGTACGTAGGAGAAACTAGACGATATTTATCTAAACGCACTCAAGAACATTTGTATCGTTTTAAAAGACGCAATAAATTCAAAAGTATCATTTACCAACACCTTAAGAAGCACAACCATCCTTTTAAATATTTAGCAGTTCAACCTTTAGAAGTAGTAAATAAGCAGCCTGGTGAATCGCATTCAAAGTTTGTACGATCACGGAAAATAATTGAATTAAATTGGATTAAAAAATTACAGACAGTTTATCCTCTCGGTCTAAATGATAATATCATGGGAATTGATAATATATCTAGAACCAATTCCGTTAACATTTTGGATATAGTTTCTAAAACTGTTCGTAAAAAACGTTCTCACGGTCGTAGAACAAATCGCAATCAAAGAAAATTTCGGGCCAATCATACCAATATTTCGGACCTAATTTCTATTTCAAAAAACAACGGCAGACATTATTAGTTACATAGTGTGCTAGTGACCTAATACGGTATATATGGGGTCAGTAAATTCCATATGGGGTGAGAGCGAAGCTCGAATCCCCATATGGAATTGACTGACCCCATATATACCGTATTACGTCACTAGCACACTATGTAACGAATTTATCTTACCGACTATCTGAACGTGTGATTCTCAAAACGAGCAAGTCTCAATACTGTTAGCACTAAGAAATTCTTCCATTGATCCTACAAAAACAGATGCCAACAATAATGACTTGTAAGCGGTTTAAATGTGTTTTATGAATTTGTTTCAAACTTAATCATCAATTTCTTCGTCTGTTGGAATTTTTAAGATATTTTCTCAGTACCGTTTTGTTTTTTTATAAAGGGACATAACACCATTACTAGCCGTGTATAAAATAAGCCCCGCCCCCTTCTTACCTAATAAGGAATATAAAGGGACGTAACTCCACTACTAACCGTGTATGGGATAAGCCCCGCCTCCCTACTAACCTAATATCAAATATACACGGTTTGCACGCGGACGCTTTTAACCAATCATATTCCTGGAAATGTATAGGAGGTAAGATAATATCTGTTAACAAAACTGTGTTCGTTAACGGTTAATAAGTTAAATAAAATTTTGGAGGATTGCAATACAATTTCATATAGCAGTCCTAAGTATGAAATTGTTCAAATTATTATGGCATATTGTTGTTCTAAATTATTTCCCAAAATTGATCGCGCTGAAGATCATAAAAAAACATTTTATTAAAATTAAGTATGTCAATAAAGGCTTTGATTTTGTAAATATTGCCGGTATATGTAACGACCATTCTGTTAAAGAACAAATTCCTGGATATTTTGACAATACTGAGCTACCTCTTATTTGTTATATTTACAAGAAATCTACCCGGAAATTTGTGTTTAATTATAGTCAATTGTGTAAAGATGTTAATATCAGTGAAAATACACCTACTTCATGTAATTGCAGTAATTCCGAATATATTTATGGACCTATTTCCCATGTTATAACAGGAGATCTTAAAATCGTTCAAGACCGAGAGTTAAAATCATTCCTCAGTAAAGGACATAAATATCGTCCCCCGTCAGTTATTAATTGGAATGAGTGTCGTAATGTCATCCACGACTCACTCCATACTTACTGTATGAAATGGATATAACTGGAAAAAGCTGACACAAAATCTTTGGACTCTTTTTTTAATTCAGTAATGAAGATAGTTGATATACGTATTCAACATTTTACAGAACATTTTACTATTAACAATAGCCACAATAAACCTATTTCTCGTATCAAGCATAAACTAAAAGAACTAGCCAAGGAATTTGTTTTTGTCCCTGCCGATAAAGCTGCAAATAATATTATTATTGTCTGACGTAAATTTTACATTGAGGTTCTGAAAAAGGAAAGCACCAATTCACCAACATTCCAACTGACTCCATTTTCAGAAAACGAAATCTGTAACAAACATAAACTTTTAGCCACCGCTTTACAAGCAGAGCCAAAATACAATGAAAGTCCCGACTATGTATTGGCTTCCGAAGCTACACAAAACCCCTTACAAATAAAGATTTATTTCGTCTTCAAGCCATTGTTCAACTACTAAATTGTCTATTCTTCTTACCAGCACACTTGGTACAATTAAAAACCTGATAATAAATTGTTCAAATAAGGCCTTCGAAAATAGTGGAATAAATTACTTTTGGAGTGTCAAGAACTCGTTGGAAGTACTTGATAAATTGCATGCTTATATTGGTGATTTTGAATCTGTTCAAAGTTTTGATTTTTCTACCCTGTATACCACATTGCCTCACATTCTCATTAAGAAAACATTCACACACCTAATTAAATGGGCATTCAAAAAATCAGAATGTGAATATATATGTTCAAACTCTTTTAGGTCATTTTTTAGTAGCAATAAACAAAAAAAAAACTATGTTAATTGGACATGCTTTGATACTATATATAATATGCCCTTGAATCTTTACTAAATAACATTTTTGTTCGCTTTATGGATTCCGTATATCGTCAGATTATCGGAATTCCAATGGGGACTAACTGTGCACCACGTATTGCGGACCTGTTTTTGTATTGTTATGAGTTACAATTTATGACAAAAATAAGCAAAGACCCATCAAAACAACATCTGATAAACACATTTAATAATACTTTTAGATATTTGGATGATATTTTGGCTCTCAATAATGACTACTTCAGTATGTATATTAATGAAATTTATCCTGTTGAACTTACTTTAAATAAAGCTAATACTAACAATGACCACTGCCCTTTTCTCGATCTTGATATCTATATCACTAATGGAAAGCTGAATACCAAAATTTATGATAAAAGGGATGATTTTTCATTTCCTATCGTTAATTATCCGTTTTTAGATGGTGACGTTCCCTTGTCACCATCTTACGGTGTTTATATATCTCAACTTGTACGATTCGCTCGTGTATGTAACAATTTTTTAGATTTTAACGAGAGAAATCTATGTATTACTGAAAAATTATTACACCAGGGTTTTCGATATCACAAACTAGTCAAAACATTTACTAAATTTTATCATCGGTATAAAGACATCATTCGTAAATATAGCTCAAAATGCAGACTTCTAATACGTACAGGTATTTCACATCCAATTTTTTATGAAAATATTCTTTATAAAGCACAAAGGTGTCATTATTCACCTCAGAAACTTACAAAACCTTTGAATAGACTTATTAAGAAGGGATATAATTACGATACTGTTGTCAAGTCATTAAAGATTGCATATTTTGGCGTTAATATTGAGTCACTGATAAGGTCTTTGCATCGGAACTAAACACATTTATTATAAAAACAGTTGTTGGCATGACACGGGTTATGTTCTTCTCATATATGTTATGATGGTATGATACTAAAACCCTAACGGGAAGGATTGTGCCTGATGTTCATATGATGAAATCATAATCTTTCAGTCAGTTTAATTGAAGTCTGGAGCTGGCATGTTAGTTAACTGCTAGTAGTCTGTTGATATTTATGTATTATTGTCATTTTGTTTATTTTCTTTGGTTACATCTTCTGACATCAGACTCGGACTTCTCTTGAACTGAATTTTAATGTGCGCATTGTTATGCGTTTACTTTTCTACATTGGTTAGAGGTATAGGGGGAGGGTTGAGATCTCACAAATATGTTTAACCCCGCCGCATTTTTGCGCCTGTCCCAAGTCAGGAGCCTCTGGCCTTTGTTAGTCTTGTATTATTTTAATTATAGTTTCTTGTGTACAATTTGGAAATAAGTATGGCTTTCATTATCACTGGACTAGTATATATTTGTTTAGGGGCCAGCTGAAGGACGCCTCCGGGTGCGGGAATTTCTCGCTACATTGAAGACCTGTTGGTGACCCTCTGCTGTTGTTTTTTATTTGGTCGGGTTGTTGTCTCTTTGACACATTCCCCATTTCCATTCTCAATTTTATTACTGTTTAACGAGGCCTTTAATATTGAGGGGAATGCTTAGCAGACACATGTTTTTTTATATACTAATGATGTTTAAAGAGTATTCCACTTGGAATAGGAAGCTGCTCTCATATACTTTAATGTATTGTGTCAGATATTTTCATGTAGGTTTTTTCATTCATTTCCTTGTCATTTAATATCTGATAGCTACCTGTTTTAATGACATTTATATTGCATCAATTTCTTTTTTCATTTACTTATTTGATCAATACTAACTTAATCCATTTCAAGATATAGGGTCAAGCTGATTTTTCATAAATTCTGAAGAATTCAGGGTTTAATGATACAGGAATGAGATTGATAGTTTCCGAAGATAACACCAGTCTTGTTGCCAGAACTTTGGACTGGCATGAAAATATTGGTTTTTGTGTTATACATTTTTGCTGTTACAAAATTTTAGAAATTATCCAAAATCAAGGAATATATCTCCCCATGCAAAGCTCTGATTCCTTTCCCAGCTTGGGTTATACGTTATTGTATTTTTTTTATTTATAGTCCTTCTACTTTTTAATAAGCTTTGGATTTTCAAATATTTCAAGTGTCAATGATTAGAGTTTTGTACACACAACGCGAGAAGAACATACATCATTTTAATCCTGATACGTATGATGAGTTTATTTACACACTTTTTACAAGGTTCTCATATTCAGTATAAATTATGTCAGGATCTTTGTACACCTATTGGAACCTCATTAAAAGGTCTTGTTCATGATGAAGAAGAGCCTCTCAATAGAATATCATGTTCACGAAGTACTATGCGTTCTTTATTTAACACTTGTTGAACCCCGTATTTTTTTTCTAATCAGACCCTTAAGTTCTCAAAGAAGCTAATTCTATATGAAGACCTTAATAAAAGCAATATTTTCTCGGCTGTTTTCTGCTCTTTGATCGGTTTCTTTTCTTTTGACGCAATACCAAATCTCCATTCTAACTATGTTTTAATTTGGTAGATGTTTGTTTGGCATGTTCCACTGATCCAATTGTACAAAAGAGGGACGAAAATTACCAAAGGGACAGTTAGACTCATAAATCGAAAATAAACTGACAACGCCATGGCTAAAAATGAAAACGACAAACAGACAAACAATATAACACATGACGCAACATAGAAAACTAAAGACTAAACAACCCCACCAAAAACTAGGGATGATCTCTGGTGCTCCGGAAGGTTAAGCAGATCCTGCTCCACAAAAGCACACATATAAATGATCGCGTGATATTGAAAAAAGTCTCAGAATATATTATCACATTGTTGAATTCTATTCTCGGAATTACATATGTCATGGCTTCCGTCAACATAATCTATGCAGACTAATAGTTTTAAAAAGGCTTATGACCATTATTCTTGACTTTTCATGTATAGAAGGCAGTCCCGACATAATTAATGTTTGCAATATCATTTGCGTCAAGCCATCTGTTTGCCAAGTAGTTCATACAATGTGTAAGAATAGAGTAGAACGATTCACTTGTTATACAAGGTTGGCATAATTGTATAATCTTGTTAAATAATTGACAGAGAGCATGTTCGAAAAAAATGGTACTTGATGTAGGTATTTAACGTATGAATATATTTGGTTGGTATAAATTATTTATCTGTATCCTTTAGAATATGATATTTTAATAGCTATCAAATGTACAAGGATTATAATATAAGTGTCTAAGATAAAGACATAATACGAACAGTTTGGCATGTACATAATCAATATCGGTTAAACTACCCGAGGTTATTTCAAAGCATAAGGTTGCGACGAATTGACAAATTTAGGCAAGTAAAGAGATGCAATATCGAAAAGTGTCGTACAATGTAACGATTCTTTAGATGTAATTGTTGGTTTTCAAAATTGTCAAAGGCTGTTGTTGTTAAACCACAAGGATTCGAGGGAGAAACCACATATTTGCTGAATGTTTCATTGATGGAATTGCTTTTTAACGTTCCTCCAAAGATACCTTACGCTTTATCATATTACACAATGACTTGATAGATGTCAAATTTCACCTGAGCGAGGGACAATAGGAAGATGATTTTAAGGTATCGACAATGTGTATTTGTAAAAGAGCAGATGACTTCTGGCGAAAATATCGGGGTGAATAATCATTTGAGAATAGTTCTGGAATTTGCCAGTTATATAACGGGGGTGCTTTACTTTTGGCGGATTGTAAACAATAAGCAATGATTTTATCTAAGTGCCTCAATGGAATAACTTGTTTAGCTTTATAAATATTGAGCGTCACTGATGAGTCTTAGACGAATCGCGCGTCTGGCGTACTAAATTATAATCCTATATACCTCGAAATCACCTTTTATAGTGTTTGTTTGGTGTGAGCCAAGCCTGTGTATTGAATATAAAAACGAAGATGCGGTTTGATTGCCAATGAGACAACTCTTCACAAGAGACCAAAATGACACTGAACTTAACAGCTATATGTCACCGTACGGCCTTCAACAATGAGCAAAGCCCATACCGCATAGTCAGCTGTAAAAGACCTCAAAATGACAATGTAAAACAACTCAAACGAGAAAAACAACAGCCTTATTATATAAAAAAAAATGAACGAAAAACAAATATATAACACATAAACAAACGACAATCACTGCAATTACAGGCTCCTGGC
The DNA here is from genome assembly GCF_965363235.1 of Mytilus galloprovincialis. Taxonomy (NCBI): domain Eukaryota; kingdom Metazoa; phylum Mollusca; class Bivalvia; order Mytilida; family Mytilidae; genus Mytilus; species Mytilus galloprovincialis. Next base: position 80,217,605 of record NC_134842.1, on the reverse strand, counting down.
TTGGCACAGGCACATACATACATAATGTGGCGGGGTTAAACATGTTAGCGGGATCCCAACCCTCCCCTTACCTGGAACTGTGTGCAGTGGTATAACAGAACAACAAAGGAACGAACTATAAAAATCAGTTGAAAAAGGCTTAACTCATCAGATAGACAAAAATACAAGTGGACATCCCAACAACAAAAAGACACTAGGAACAGATCTGAGAGTACTCGCAGTTAACTGACAACTAGTTCAAAGCTCCAAAAACAAATTATGCATCTAAGACTAAATTATCAATCCGTACACATACAACATCCAATGGATTAAGGTTAAACACGTCATAAACAGTCAGAGAAAAACATGACATTGTGCAATGTCAAGACACAGGTATCGACAGATTGTAGATCCATGAATGTATATATGTATTTATCTAAAACATACAAAGAATTGTTTACACTCCAAAAAAGTTAATTCCACTTTTTTTCATATATTTAATTACCGTAGTTTATGATAAAATCTTTGATAGAAGCTAAGAGACTTGTTAAAAGCATTGAAAGATTAATTGTAGAACACTAACTAGAGGCCGAGATGAAACGATAGTTTACTGGTTTTTGTGTAGTTTAGGTTACCAATACATAGTAGGGACCTTCAAATGTTCAGAAGTCTTTGATTGTGATGTGGTTATGATATGTTTGTTTACTATATAAGTCTCTGTGCATACTTATACTCCATTTCCATCTCTTCTAGAATGCTTATTTCTCCTTTGCTCAAATATTGCAACAAAGCTTATATTCCTTTTCTCTCATCCTCCATTATATGCAAACTCACAATTGGGAAAGATGATTATCGCAAGTAGTAATATTTAAATTATTTTAGAAAAATGGCCTTGTGCATGTTTTGAAGAGCTTCATGCAAAATATACCTTATGGGACGAGTTTAAACCTCAGATAAACAAAAATATCCAGTTTATCATAAATCTATTCAATGCTGACAAGGGTTATATGCATTACCTTGGAGAAACTAATAACCGTAGTTTTTTTTTTAATCAAAATAAAATAGTATTGTTTCACCAAAAAAAAATTTTGCATTTAAATACTGTAAACCAACTTATTTTCGCGGATAGTCCTTTCTTGCCCACTTCGCGGCGGCAATTTTTGTTCGCGATTTTCAAATTCACTTCACAAAGTTTAATTAAAATGTCACATCCAGATAAAGGACACAATCTGTAACTTTACAGATTTTACGTATGTTATTGTATTTGAAGGTTTAACTGTGAATGAGATACAAAAATGTACAGATATGTTGTAATTGTCAACCATTTCGTAATGGTGACCGACAACTTACGAATTGTCAATGTAAGGCCTCTTAAGGATGTACACCTCTGAGGAGCCAAACATTTCTAGAATTAAACTTTTTTTCTAAACCTGATTTTTTGGGATTATATAACTGTACAAAAATAATTGGTGAAGAAAAAATCATATGGTTGTGCACTTCTGTTTTTGCTATGGCCCTTTGACCGTTTCCAATTTTGATAATTTTCCCATTTTTGATGAAGTTTTACTCTTTTTTGGGCTATTACCGTTCCCCTTTCACGAACATGACCTACTAAATTAGACTTTTTACCGGGTTGTTAATAATATGAGCAACACGACGGGTGCCACATGTGGAGCAAGATCTGCCTACCCTTCCAGAGCACCTTATATCACCCCCTGTTTTTGGTGGTGTTCGTGTTGCTTAGTCTTTAGTTTTCTATGTTGTGTCTTGTGTACTATTATTTAAAAATAAAATCGAGAATGGAAATGGGGAATGTGTCAAAGTTGTCTGTTTGTCTTTGTTTTTCTTTCTTAGCCATGGCGTTGTCAGATTATTTTTTTGATCTATGAGTTTGATTGCCCCTCTGGTATATTTCGACACTCTTGTATAAAACTACTGAGCCGTGGTTTGATACAACTAATAAATGGAAAGTTGGCATTCGCACAAACGAAATAATCACGTTTGTCAAAAACTCTGATTTAAAGTCGTTGATCTATGTCATTATTGAGGAAAAGATAAAAACATAACATAACAAAACCTAATCATGATTAACTGGATCAGCATTTTACACGCCAGGCGCGCAATTCGTCTTCTAAAAGCTCACCAGTGATGCTCAAATTACGGAAGTTCAAAACTGCAAAAATGAAGTATGAATCAGACGATATTGGGTCAGGAAAAGTTATCTCAAGAGGACACGTAGTATTAGTGTTATATCAACCCGAGGTCAGAGGGTGATCTTAAACTGACATACCGAGTCCGAGTGAGATAACTATTTCACATCCCAGAATTTCTACAAAATAAGCTAAAACATTTACCCTCCTTAACATCGAATTCAGAATGCCATATAATTATAATATACTTTATATATAAATTCATATTATATACCCTTTATGTGCCCCGGATTCAATGTTGAAATATGATGTTAGTGTTTGGATCGTGACTTCATTTATTTGAGGTCTTGATTTCGATTCCAATAGACAATGGAATGAGTGTTTTTTTTTTACATAAATTTGAAAGTAACAAATATTTCCAAATTTAATTGACTCGAGATACCCTCCAATGTGTTTTAGAACAAAAGAATGCATGCAGAACAAAGAAACTCACGGAAGGGGAGACCAGACTCCGTTCACTCTTGGAAGAACAAAGTAGTTTGAATGTCAAATGTTTTTCTCAGTTCAATAGAATGATATTATTTTAACTTTTCAAATATTTTATTGATACCTGATCTCATTCTTTTTAAAATACGAGTAGGAACCTTAATCAGTTCAACTTCTGACATTTTTTCCAAAACTTCAGTTTAAATTGATAAGAGGAAGAAAAACGATTCATTAACAAATAAAGAAGGACAATCACGCATCACATTAAAAAGTTCGAATGATATATTTCGGTTTATCAAAAATGCTGCCCAGATACTTCCCCACATGTGGCATCCATGTTGTTGTCAGGGTTAGTATAAATAAGGTTATGTCACAATCGAGGAAAAGAGGATGGTAGCTACGACAATTTGAAAATATTTGTCGTCATCAAAGTCTCAAATCTTCAAAACAACGGTCAACTAAATCCTCCTTGCATCCTCAAACGGTGAAAGGAATGGCTATTTTTGTTATGTCTTGTCGTTTGTGGTCCAAATAATTATAGAATAGCCTTTCAATACGGTTTTTGTTATGATACTTGTTTTGACTGGTATTGTAAAAAGGATATGAAGTTCCAGAGTATACATCTGTTAACTTAAGTGCGACACTGTTAGTGTTGTCCTGTACTGTCTGTCGTTGATGGAATATACATATTGTTGTTCTGAAATTTCCATATTGTATCGAATTATTTTTTGACGTTTCTCTATGATGAGTTGTATTAACGTGTGCCTGTGCTGTATTTCTGTTACGTTGTGTTATCATAAAGCGATATTTGTTAACCGTGCAATGTAAGCGGGAGGTTTGGCTAGTCCTAAAACCAGGTTTTACCCTCAAAATGCGTTCTTTATAATGTAATTTTTAAACAAAACAGAGAAATCCTGAAATAATGTATTATCGTATGTTATCATACATCATGTAGATCATTTATATTGAAGTCAATTGCAATCTTAATAACATATAATGATGCATTTGTATGTTTATAGGAACCATGAAGCTATCTTTTCAACAAGCTTGTTGTCTTAAAAAAATAAAATAAGCATTATAAATCATTTAACTACAAATTTTAAAAACAAAGATGCACTATGCATTTTTACTCATGAAACTGAACACATCCTGATTATTTAATTTTTTTGCTGATCAATGTTTTTTTTTTAAATCTCAAATCAACAGTTTAGTAATACGAAACCTTGCTAAGGACACGCAAAGAAAATTGTTGTTCTTGATACTTATTCAAACTATACTTAAATTGAGCGCAAAATATGTATTTTATTTTTGCGCATAATTTTTTTAGAAATTGCGTATAATATATTACTTAGTGTGCACAAATGCATTAAAATTGTGCTAACAACATTTTATTTTGTACGCACAAAATAAAATTTTGTTTTCTTTGTATTTGACAAACCAAATATAATGCAAATTCCAAGTTTAAACTGTTTTATAAGGCTGCACAACGCTTTCGAGCCAATATTCTATTAATAAACTGTGTAATTTTCTTACTAGTACATTTGGACTAATTAAAATCCTTTTAATAAATTGAAAACATAAAGTCTATAAACAATAGTAGAATAGATTTATTCTGTCGTGTCAAAGAGTTGTTGGATGTAAATCGAATATTTATATTGTTGATTTAGAATATGTTCAAAAGTTTGATTTGTCTGCCCAACATTGTTTATACCACTCTTCCTCATAATAATATTAAGGAAAATTAGCAGACCTAATAAAACGGACATTTACATAGTCAGATTAAGAATGAATATTTACCAACTAAGTTAATGTCAATATAAAAATATAAAAAAGAAGATGTGGTATGATTGCTATGAGACAACTGTTCCCCCGAATTGACAATGTAAAACAATACCTACGAGAAAACTAATGGCCTTATTTATAGAAAATTAACAAAAAACAAATATTTAACATTAAACAAACGACAACCACTGAATTACAGGCTGCTGACTTGGGACAGGCACATACATACATAATGTTGCAGGATTGAACATGTTAGCGGGATCCTAACCCTTCCCTAACCTGAGACAGTGGTATAGCAGTACAACATAAGAACTAACTATAAAAATCAGTTGAAAAAGGCTTAACTCATCAGATGGTCAACATTAAAATTGTACGTGGCCGGCTGGTACCTGTACATCCCGACAACAAAGAGACACTAGGAACAGACCTGAGAGTACTTGCAGTTATCTGACAGCTAGTTCAAAGCCACTAACAACTAAAAGAAATCGTGCATCTAAGACTTAATTATCAATCCGTACACATCAAACATCGAATGGATTTAGTGTAAAGACGTCATAAACATGATAAACAGTCAAAGAAAAACACGAACTTGTGCAATTCCAATTAACAGTTATCGCCAGATTGTAGATCCATTAATGTGTATATGTATATAAGAAACTAGTAATATTTAGTTTGCTTTTAATTTACAAAAGTCATTTGGATCTGCTTTGAAACGTTGACTGCACTTGTTTTCTTTCTACATAACATGTGTGTTCACTATGGAAATTTCTTATATCGTCAAGTTAATGGGGAGTAACTATTAACCACTTATTTGCAGACTTGTGTCTGTTTTGTTATAAGTTACAATTTATGACAACAATCAGCAAAAACCTATCAAAACATCATATGCAAACATTTATTAACTCTTTTAGATATTTGGATGATATATTGGCCTTCAATGAAAGACTGCAGTTGATATACAAAATGCATGTATCCTGATAGACTGCATTTGGATAACGCTTATGATAACAATGAACACTGCCCTTTCGTTGATCTTGATATCTATATATTTAACGGGAAGCTTAATACCAAAATATACGATATAGATATAGATTTTTCCTTTCCCACTGTTAATTGTCAATTTTTATGCCCCACCTACGATAGTAGAGGGGCATTATGTTTTCTGGTCTGTGCGTCCGTTCGTCCGTCCGTTCGTTCGTCCGTCCGTCCGTCCGTCTGTCCGTCTGTCCGTCCGTTCGTCCGTCTGTCCCGCTCCAGGTTAAAGTTTTTGGTCAAGGTAGTTTTTGATGAAGTTGAAGTCCAATCGACTTCAAACTTAGTACACATGTTCCCTATGATATGATCTTTCTAATTTTAATGCCAAATTAAAGTTTTTACCCCAATTTCACGGTCCACTGAACATGGAAAATGATAGTGCGAGTGGGGCATTCGTGTCCTGAGGACACATTCTTGTTATATGATGTTTTTCATGATCACTATCTCAATATGCTCGATTTAATCGTGTGCATGTATTTCCATTATTCTTATTAGATTTATCATTTTCCTGACTTGTTGATTATCTTTATTTTATCAACGTGTGGTCCGTCTGATCTTAGTTCTTCATTGGTCGAAATTCAATTATTTTTTGCTTTCCTTAATCGTTCGAAAAGAAAGATTAAAATTGTCGAACTTGGCGAGCTTCGCGTTTAAAATTTGAAAATTTACTCGTCTGGAGTGGATAAATATCATCTCAAACTCGGTGCAGGGGTATAATCTATCTGTAACACAGTTTTTGATTGTATCTAAAGAAATGTCTGTATTACCCGAACAATAATTCACCAGGCTTTGCAATATCAAAAGCTTGTAAAAACGTTTACTAAATCTAACCATAGTTACAAAGACATCAATTGTAAATACAAATCAACATGCAGTCATCGTACACTTTCAGGTAGTTTTCATTAAATATGGTATGATTATATTCTGTACAAGGCACAAACATGTGGTCATGCACCTCAAAAACTTCTAAACAATTTAAATCGACTTGTTAAGAAGGCATATAGTTAACTTACCACATTGTTATCAAATGATCGAAGATGACATCTTTTGGAATTAATATTGATTCAATCATAGGGTATTTGATACGAAATAAACACATTTATTATAAACCTAATTGTTGGTATTCTAATCATCTATAAGACTAAAATAGCGAGATCCATTTTGTCAATTTTTTTGACAAATCAAAGAATTCAACTTTATATATATAAATGATATAGGACTATAGTGTAGATTTAGAAATTGCCCACTCCAGACCCTTTTGATTTACACATAATTAATATTGCCAATAATTAACAAGTTCCGAGGCGAATCCGATACCGATACCAATAGTATGTATGCACCTGTTACCTTTTATCTTATCTGTACGTTCTGCATTTGACAGGTGCACCACCAAACGATGTATTTATAATTTTGCTATATACACGGGTCATAATCACAGGGTTTACACTACTTAATTCAATCATTGTCAAATTATTCCATATTGTAGTATTTTAATTAGTAAGACTTTCTAAGATAACAATACGAATACTAAAAACTATAACTAATATAGGACAATGCTGTTGATTAAAAAACTCCATTTCAGGACCTTTTGTTTTCCTAATAATTATTATTACCAATACTTGATAAGTTCACACAGAAAGAGTTTGAAAGCAGAGAAAACTGTGTATCTTATAATCGGCATGACTTTATCTGATGACAATACCAATCCTAAAAATAAGGCTTACACATAGTTACATACTTTAATTCAGTTACGGACCTGCGATATTACGAGTGTGTTCTAGTATATCTTTTGATGGCATTAAACTAAACCAAATAATGTGGGTATGTTGCTTGATTTTCATATGATGATGCCACAATTTTTCAAACAGATCAATTGATGTCTTGAGATTGCATGTCAGTAACTGTTAGTGGTCCTTCGTTAATGTATATATTCCAGACCATATGAGTATTTGGATCGTACGCGTACAATCTGGACCGTATACGTATACTCGTACGGTCCGACCATACGCGTACGGTCGGGCCGTATGAGTATACGCGTATGGTCCAGTACGAGCTGACCATACATGTGATTGGATCATATGGGTTATATTTAAACAATATGTATCACAATCTTTATTTTTAGTTTTACAATTTGTTTTTATTACAATTAGATGGATAAACTGAACAAACAAACAATTGAAATTAAACATTTTTTTAATTGCATATCTGAATCCTATGTTGGTACACTCGCCAAAGGTGACACTTGCTACAACCAGTAATGTCATATCTTTTACATTTAAAGATGCTTGCAGTTCATGCATGTTCCTTTGTATTTGCATTTTTTTGTAAAATCGCTAAACATTCTAAAACAATTGTCCTACCATATTATGTTTACTTCAGACATCTTCAATTTCAGTAATCATGATTCAATTAATGAGTAACTGATCGACCTGCTAAATACCACAGAGTAACAGCGTGATTTTTTTTAAATAGTTGGAATATAAAGTGTTTATTTCAATTACAATCGAACTTTTTTATATTAATTTGAAAGTTAAGTTATGTTGATCTTTAATATGCATTTGCGTGTAATAAACTTTACCAACTTCTTAATATTAGACAGACCGTACGCGTACGGTCCGACCGTATGAGTATTTTGAAAAAGTGCGCATACAGTCAAGACCGTACGCGTACGGTCCAAATATACATACGGTCTGGACTGGAACATATAAATCATCGACATTTTTGTATTAGTTTTTTTTTTCAGCTTCTTATTCTGACAAAGGACTGAAATTTCTTGTTTCACTATGCGTATTATTCGTTTCTGTGTGTTTTTTTGTATTCTACATAAACTATAGGATAAGAGGATGACTGAACTATCACTAAACTTGTTTAACCCCGCTGCAATAGTGCACCTGTCCAAAGTCAGGAGCTTTGATCCGTCTTAGTCCTTTGTGTTATTTTTTTTTAAATGGTAGTTCATATATATGTTTCAGAATTAACTGTGATGTCCATTTTCACTGAACTAGTACTTTTTTTGGACCAGTTGCAGCCGTCCTCCGTGTGTTGCATTTTCTCACTGGGTTGACTAATCATTGCTTGTCGTTGGGCTGTGTTCTTTTTTATTTGGTTGTTGTCTCTTTCACACATTCCTCTTCTTTATATTCTCAAATGAACAATCAGTATATCTTTAGTAACCAAAATTTAAAAATGAAATTCTTAGAATTCTTAGAATGATAGAACACGTAAAATGTATTTCTTTTTGTAGGATAAAAGATGATTTGTTCTTGAGAATTGACATTACATCAGTTTATGGTAACCATGACGAATTGGTTGAACAATATGGTGTGTCGTTGTCTTAACTTACTATTTCAATATTCAGCAATCTAGTGGTCTTACACATGTTTGATACCAATGCAGTCGGATTTGTAATATTGGTATTTGTTGCCGACATTATTATTGTCTTTTTTGTAATACGTTAAATACAAACACAATGTTTTTAAGATATTTCTAACATCACGCATGGATTCAAACACAGGCACATACGCAAACACACATACACACGTGCATTACAATATTTAATTTCAATATTAAGCGCATGTTCGGTGCAGACGTTTTGAGTTTCGAAACTTTTCTATAAAAAAAAATGTCACTTTTTGCCACTGGTTCGGTTTCTCTCTGAAACTATCATATGGTGAAAGTTAGGAATGTTGCTGAACGAAGACAGAGTTATGTGCCTTTTAGTTGGGATGTTGTTGTTCTCCTTGTCCATCTGTTAATTACATTTTAGTGTTTTGATTTCATCGAAATCATCATTTACTATGTTCATGTGACATTCAGGTGGAATATTGTTGTATCCCTCCTTGTCCAACTGTTTATTACAGTTAAGTTTTTTTGCTGACATCGATACCATTATAGAGTGTGTTCATGTGACTTTTAGGTGGGATGTTGTAGTATTTCTTGTCCATCTGTCCATTGTAGTTTATTGTTTTGATAAAATCGATTCCATCGTTGATTATGCTGTTGTGTTCAGTGTCTGTCAAATCTGACTAAATAATGTAAAATGATCCTTATGTTTGTTATTGACTTTCAAGTGAACAGTTTGCATTTGAATTAAAATTCAAATGATCATAACACACAATGATTCAGTTAAAGCAGAAAAGGTACAGTCAACATTAAATCATCTCAAACTCCCAAAGGGTTCAAATCAAACATTATTGAAAGTTGTTTAACCTATTCTGTAATTGTATTTTGCATGCGATTTGGAATACACTAGTCCTAAGTCTACTAGTTAAAACATAGTCGTCATTTATTCAAACACATTTAATTAAACAGACTACTAATCTATGAATTGCATTATGCAATTCTTCAAAATAAAAGGACCTGTCATCTCCTTGTGACAATTATCATTTACATATTTATGAAGTAATATAACATATTAATTATAACTTTGCAATGTACTTTGAACTTATAAGGATAGTGTTCTCATTGGCAATCATATGACATCTCCTTATCTTTATTGTTTATGTTTAAGGCTGACAACACATTGTATTTGATTGACAACTGGATACAGTTTACCCTGTGATATGATGTGACTTCTAACCCTTTCTTGACACCTGATATTACCTCTGACTTTGGTTTGGGTTGTGTTTTTAAATCTTTTGCTTCTGATGATCACTCTAGCAATTTTTTACCCTTATTCTTATTTTCGTTTTCTGCCGTAAATTGTTGATTCAAAGATGTATATATACGGGTGAGTATGCTTGTTTCTTATATTATAAAGAAAAAAAATATTATTTACATGTTTAATCCTACTCGTTGTATCTTTGAACTTTCTCAGTACTATGAATGCTGTTATAAGCGTAAATGATGCAGCTATTCCACTGATGATAAGCGCTATAGATGTGTAAGATGAGTCTAATTGTAGGATAGAAAACATAATACCTTATTTTAGTTCCATTCAAAAGATTGATTTAACACTTAAATGTTTCTATGTCAAATTTTCCTTCGATACGACCTCTATACAGTAATGTACGTTAAGTTAAATGTGTATTTTTTTTTATATTGCTTAATTTCCAATGTGTATTCATGTATTACTTGATATGTGTGTAACATTCAAAGGCAAATTGTTCATGCATGTTCATGACAACTCTATGGTTATGCTTATATTTTCGTTAAAGAACAAAATCAAGCAAATAGGTATAAGAAGATGAGGTAGGAGTGCCAATGAGACAACTCTCCATCCAAATAACAATTTATAAAAGTAAACAATTGTAAGTCAAAGTACGGCCTTCTACACGGAGCCTTTGCTCAAACAGGACAACAAGCTACAAAGGGCCCCACAAATTACAAGTGTATAACCATTCAAACAGGAAAACTAACGATTTAATCTATATAAAAAACGAAATACAAGAAATGTCTATTTTGTTAATCAATTCTACGACAGAAACCTTATCCATGGGAATAAGGCAATGCAAATGTATCATGTGTATTGTGTTTTATTATTCATATATCAATGCATCATGAATCTGCTTAGCAACTAGTCATTTTGATTTGTACATAGGATGTTCTTCCATGTATAATGATACCAGATATGCACTGCGCGAATCGGTTTGTTATCAAAACATATTTTGTCAAGCTTCTAAATTTGCAAACTTTTTTTCAGTCATAAATGATCCCCTAACAATAATATATATACTCCTGTATTTTAGTTGTTGCTTTGCTGATACATCAATCATTTCCTAGCGTTAATCACTGATACATGTATGAATCTAAATATTGTTAAAGTGACTTACCTTTTGTCTTGGTCGTATGCTGGACTTTGTCAATGGTTGATTCCATAGCCGGGTGTGTGTCAGTCGTTATTTCCAAAGAGGAAGATTTAATTGAACTAGATTCATTGCAATTACACGATGTTTCATTTTGTATTCTTGTAACTGCCAAACTTGCTTCGACGTCTATAACAAATGTATCTTTTTTTAATCCTTTTTAGGAGAATTAAAAACACATACAAAAATATGTAAATAAACCAATGATGTATCAGGGTGATATGAGAAACGTTTTCTTTTATCTTTTGTTTGTCTTGCATTTTCAAAATACTTAACATTTAAAACATTAATGAAAAAAGGACACGTTGATTACATGGTTGCATTTGATTTCGTGTTAGATCGGTTCGGAGTATTATACTGGAACTGTTTTTATGTAATTAAAGGAGCAATGTCTGCTTATAGTACTACACATACTTATTATCTTTCTACTTTCATAATGTGAGGAACTCGATGCATTTCAAACTTAGATTAGGAACATCCGTTTTAAATTTTCCTAGAAGTTCAATATTTTTGTGATTTTACTTTTTAAAATGTTACTTTACCGTAATAGTACGGCAGCTTTGTGAAAAAATGTGCACATCCTGCTACAAGCATGAAATTTGGCATAGAACTTTCTCAACTATTACTCTTTCATTTCAGATAGAGAGGCATTTGAAAAAATGTCTCACTTCCGGTAAAATTCAAGATGGCGGACATCATAGCCCAGTATTAGAGGATACTGTGTAAATAGGTGTTTTTATCTTGCTGCTATAATAATATTTGGTACAAACCTTTGTTATGTCCTACTTTTGGATATATTATATAGATTTGATGTCTTTAAAAATCCTACTTATGGTAAAATCTAACATAGCGGACATTGTACTAGAATAAGCTTATTTTTAGCGAGGGTGATTGAAATATCTTTTGACGTATTGCTAATATCATTGAATTGTGCAGGAACTTTTCTTTGATGCTGGTCATGGATAAAATGTAATAAGACATATCTCTTTAAAACTTTTACTTCCGGTAAAATTCAAAATGGCGGACCTAGAAATATCATTTTTTTATTTTGATATTCAATTTTTTTTCAAAATGTTAAGAAAATAGTTTTGTGTGCTTTTGGATTTAAGTTATCATTTAAACCATTTATTCTATTCTGTAGTTAATGTTTGAATACAAAGTTAACACTTCCGGTAAATAAAACCAATATGGCGTAATTTTCAAAGATGAGTCCTCAATCCATATCTTCGATGTAGAGTTTTGGATAGATTGATTAAAATAAAATAAAATCACTAAAATACTAAAACATCTTTAACATTACTGATTTATGGCCGCAATACATGTTTATTCACAATCGGACAGCTGATTTTCCTAATTTACAAAGACCGTGTTATTATTTCTTACATCAATAATGTAAAAGCTCCTGATAAGTTGAAGAGGCCTCACAAAGAGTTGTCCAAAAGGGTTCCAATGGATCATATTTTCCCCTTCGCTATTCATAAGGGTCTGGACTAGTAGACATAGGGACCAGTTCCAAGACTGTTACTCATCCACACCCGCCATGGTATATTGCATGTTGTACATGTTGACAAAAACTAAACCGAGTCGTTAAAATAGCCTCATAAGCGTCTGGACTAGTAAGCATAGGAAAAAATTCCAAGCTTTTTACTCATCCACACCCGCCATGGTATATTCCACGTTGTACATGCTGACAAACACTAGACCGAGTCGCTCAAATAGCATCAGTAAGTCTTTCCTCTTCCAAAAACATGTTGTCTTGCTTCGCAAAACCCATCTGATAAGTTTGTTCGATCTTACTACAACACCACGTATCGTTTTATCAATGACATTATCAAATCCATATCTGGTGATGAAGGCAGATCAATCATCATTCAAATCATAAAATCACATCTTCAAATCTATATCATGTGATGTTGGCTGATCAATCATCATTCTAAATCATAAAGTCACATCTTCCAATGCCATCATTGTCAACAACAAAGTTCCCTTTCAAGTAAACGTGCATTTGAAAGGTCATGGACAGATGTATATCTATAGCTTTTCCCACTTCCAAATGCATGCTAAAGTTCGTCTGCCCCTATGTCACGGAATAACGAAACAGCAATGACAGCAACATCAGTATCGATTGTTTGAGTCATGACTCAGTTAAGTCTGTGTATCACTGCATCAGACACATTTGGATGTAAGAAAGGTTGCCACGGTTGTTGTTAATGTGGAAAATCAAGTCTCCCGTGCACTGCGTCGTGTGCATGTGGTGGTGACTGGGAATTAACATGTTTTGTTGGCCAAATAGTTGTCACTTTTAATATGTTTTTGTACTTATTTTGTTTTAATCAATCTATCCAAAACTCTACATCAAAGATATTGATTGAGCACTCATCTTTTGACATTTAGGCCATAATGTTTTTTTTACTGGAAGTGTAAACTTTGTATTTAAATATCAACTACAGAACACGATTGTTGGTTTAGAGGTCAAAAATTTAATGACCACCACAAAAAAAAAACAACACCAGAAGTTTAATATCAAAATAAAAAAATGATATTTTGTAAATCTTGAATGTTATATAAAGTAGAGATTTCTAATACCAATTTCATTATTAGTCTAATAAGTGAGCAATAATAACAAAAAGGCTAACATGATTAGAGCACAACTGTTTACAAAGATGACAACTGACCCGAGCAATTAACGACGGTGTTAGGTAGATTTACTCCGTTTCGGCATGTGAAACTGTAACTACGAAGGTCTGTTACTCTTTTTGTTATCCATTTACAGGTTGAAATAGAAAGACGGTCACAGTCAAAACAATTGCTGCAATCTCTGAAAAAATAATCGTAATTAATTATAATTAGATTAGCGTTCTATTTGATTTTTTCTTGCTGCAGTGTAATTGTAAATTTAAGCTGACATCGATTGGACAATTGAAAAATCCCACAATTTTAGATTTATGCTAAAATAGGTTAGTATTAGAATGAATGTTTATTTTTTTTTAAATTGTCATGAACACATGATGAACATAGTTATTTTAATCACACAATTAGATCAAAACACATTGAGACGATTCACATTGTGCAATAAATAGTTGGTTGTATAGCTAGCTTTACCTATCACTTGTTTATTGTATGACAGAGGCATACAGACTAGTACCAGCGATGGTTACACAAAAATCAGCAATGCCAAAATTCACACGAAGCACCACCGAAGTGCACATGAAGTACCAGCATCCAGGACAAAGAAAAGAGCAGTCCCAAGTACACGTGAAGTATCAGCATTCAGGACAAAGAAAAGAGCAGTCCCAATTACACATGAAGTTCAAATTTTATGGCAAGCAGTAATGTCTGTATCAATTCGACAAAAGTTTCTTTTGTCCTTTTATTGTGTACATTTTCCTTCTTTTTTTTTGGTTTTATTAATATAATTGTGAATCCTCACTAAGTTATTGAGATTTTCAAGTAATTCCTTATTCTTAAATGTGGAGTACACACATTACATCAATGTTTTATTCACATCTGTAAAAATCGAATAACTGATGTATTGTTCTTTTTATTTGATGTTTCGAACAATTTGACAATTTTATATATTGCTAAATATTCATCTTTAAAGAAATGTACTAGCTGCTTGATTTAACAAAAAACAAGTTAAACACAAAAATACTGAACTCCGAGGTTAATTCATATCGAAAAGTTCAAGACTAGATGGCAAAATCAGAAACTCAAACGCATCAAAAGAATAGATAACAACTGTACTATTTCACAGATGGTATCAGATGTGTTCCTTACGTCGTAACTACAATCCCCTTCCCTTTCATGATTATGACCTAACGAATTAGACATTTTACTGGATTTTTTATAACATGAGCAACACGACGGTTGCCACATATGGATCAGGATCTGCTTTCCATACGACGCACATGAGCCCACCCCCAGTTTTTGGTGGGGTTCGTGTTGCTTATTTATTAGTTTTATATGTTGTGTCATGTGTACTATTGTTTATCTGTTTGTCGTTTTCACTTTTCGCCATGGGATTGTCAGTTCATTTTCGATTGATGAGTATCTGGTATCTTTCTGAGTACTGAATTACCGTTCTATTATTAATGTCTTTAGCGAAATGCTTGACGACTCTTTTGTCTTATAACAATTTAACTGTTCTCTTTTGAATTATATGATATTTACAATAAAATTGTACTCTTAATACAAACACGCTGGTACTCTTATAATTATATGTTCACTATGATATACTAGAGTCCGGTAAATGGAAGATCCAGTGTAAAGTTCATGTCACGTAAAAATATCAGGAACAAGAGATGCTGATGATACACAAATGTATGGAATTGATATTATCTATAATGAAATATCAACTGCGAGTCACAATATTTGTCTGTTTTTCTGGGTTTTTTTTCAGTAGTGGCGTTGTCAGTTTATTTTTAGGAGTTCAAATGTCCGTCTGGTACTGTTCGCCCCTCTTTTACTTGACGTCACGAAGTCGTGATATGCATTTGTAAAACGGAGCTTAGCTGAGTGATACAAGCTGTGGTAAAACAACGATAACATCATATTTGCTACTTGCATAAATATTTTTTTTTGTTTTGAAATGTGTGACTTCTTCATATGTATTTTTCTTATGTCATGAGTTCTATGTATATACACCCTACTACAGTCAAAACGTTGGTCAGTTTCACAAACATAAAAATAGGATAGTACGCACTTCTCTATTCACGCATTGTCTTTTTACCACAAGACATTTTTTCATATTTGCTTAATCCTGTTAAATGCGTCAATGCTCGAAGCCTTCTAAACATAGTTTGATATCACGACCAGAGACGCATAGTAAATGTCATGACGGCAGACATTGAAGAAATATCTACCAATACAATAACTAAGTCCTGTACCATGCATCAATGGTCAAAGCGTTAACGATCAGTCATTGATAAATATACTTCATTAATGAAATACCTATAATTGTAAAACCAAAGATGTTGATATCTTTGTTGATCATTCTGAAAGTTTGGATCTTATTATATGCAGTATATTCTAAAGGAGAGTTAAAACTTGAAGGTTGGGGGTTGGGGAGAACAGATAATATCAAGGCACAACAGGTAAAAACGATGACAAAAATAAGATTAGTTCACTAAATAATATCCAGTCAAGTACGACCGAATGACCAACACGAACCAACATCAAACACATTAGCTGATATCCAGTATCCTGGAGTGCAGTCGGATATTAATTCAAACTGTTAATTGTGTTGAATTTCGTAAAAACGTCAATTCATACTTACACGAGAAGATCTCTGATGTTGTTGTTATAATCAAATACGTGTATTTCTATAATGTCTATTGGATTTCCTGTTATGTATCTACAATTTAAAAATTAATTCGTTTTCATAGGCATTAAACGCTTATGTTCAGTCTTCAACTTTTGTACTTCTCGTTGTAACAGTTTTACTTAATCAGTTAGGGGCATTACTTAAACAAGTAATTTTTTTAAGTTACTTATATAAGTGTTTTTGAAAATAAAAAAAATTACTTCATTAAGTTCTTTTAAATTTCAATAAAACATAGACTTAATGTAGTTTTGATGAGTTTTTACATAATTTCATGTCATAAAGTTAAGAATTTATTATATTTCAGAGGTTTATAGAGATGAAGGGTTATTTTAAAAATTATGACAAAAATATTACTCGAATAAGTTATTTGATACATTTTTAATAAAATTAGTATTAAAACTTATTTAAGGAACATGTGTACTTGGTTTGGGTTACAAATTATAAATAACTTCAAGTCTTAATCAATTCACAAGTATATATCTATTTATATCAGTCTACCTTCAAGATTTTGGAGGAAAATGAGAATTTAATTGTCCCAAGATACCAATCTTTGACCAAGAAGCGTCGGTATGAAAGATAAGTGCATCAGAAAGTTAATTAGTGTTTCAGAAGGATTAGATTTCATATGTCAGGGGAAAAATAACCAGATGACTGTGAAAAATTGTTAAACCTAGTAAAATCTGTATTATTGGACACCTATAAAAATAATATTCAGAAAAGTTACCTATGTAAGTAATATTTAAAATAGCCTCGTTTTCAACATTACTTGAATAGGTAATTTTAATTGTTACTTGTTTAAGTAATGCCCCTGACTGTTTATAGCTGTACCAAACAGATTTGCTTAATTTACTTTTGATTGCGTCAATATAGCGTTGAAACATAAAACGAAACATTATCTCCCAAAACACCGAATATACCAATCTTATGTTACATGAAGTCGATATTAATATATTTTCAGTGAATAGTTTCTCTTGTAATATACGTTAACTTTATTTATCATATACTTAGCATTGGTATTATAGCTTTTGCATATGTGTAATGAGCGGAAGTACACAAGCCATAATTTCCAACCTGGGCTGATAACCCATATCAGGGGCATCTCGTGCACAAAACCCATAATAGTGCCTCTCTAGCAAGTAACTTCCGGTATTTCGGTATCGGTTGATTACTTTTCCATTGTGACGTCAGATATTTTGGAAAAGGCCATGTATTAATCTCTTTAGCATATACTTCCGAAGATTGTTTTATGTATGGCAAATAAACAAATAAAATAACTGAAACAGCCAAAACCTTTATATAAAAGTTAAATTTCGAATCCAACAAATACACTATAATTGCCAAACAATAACATCACTAACTCCATATATATGTCAAACACAAGTAACTCTTTTAAACAGTTACTTAACCGTTTAAACTTCGCAAGAACTTAAATCAGTAAATGTTCTTACACCGATATTCAGTTCTCATTCTCCTGTTTCCGTCGAAATTTCATTTAAAACTCGTTTAAAAGACAAATTCGTTATTTAAAGCGTGCAGATTATGAAGGTCTTCAAAACCAGTTGAACGATACTGACTGGGATGATGTTGTTTTTAATTCAAATAATACAAAATGATATTTATATGAACTTTGTCAGAACATTCGAAAGTACTGTAAATAGGTATATACCTACTAATACTATTACAGTAAGATCAATTGATAAACCTTTTATGAACAACTTGATAAGAAACAAGATAAGGCATCGTAATAGAATTCACCACAAAGCGAAAACTTCAAATAATCCAGATAACTGGAAACAATTTAGAGAAATTCGTAATGGAATTATCACCTTAGTTAGAAAGGCAAAAGAAGATTATAAGTGCAAACTGACATCTCAATTTATTGACAAAAATATTCCTCCTGGTAAATGGTGGCGCATTGCCAAGTCTGTATCAAATTTTACTAAAAATAGAGATTCATCCCTTTTTTTGAACATGTTGGCCAAATGTTTATTCGTCCATTGGAAAGAATTCATTTCAGAAAGTTTTTCGTCAACTCTAAAAAGTATACATGCAGGTGTCCTCCAGGGATCAGTTTTATGACCCTTTCTGTTTCTTATTTATATAAATGATATAGCAAATGACATTTCTAGTGATATCAGACTTTTTGCAGATGACACCTCTTTATTTGTTATAGCAGATGATGATCCTGTTGTAGCAGCTGCTTTTTCGACTGATGACTTGGATATTATCTCAAATTGGGCAAAATCATGGGCTGTTCAATTTAACTCTAAGAAAACTAAAAATATTGTATTTACTAGAAGGGAAAGGGATCACCCACCTGTATTTTTGGGGATAAATGGGGAAGAGGTTGAGAAAATAAATATTCACTGTCATCTTGGGGTAACATTTCAGTCATCAGCTTCATGGAACTCACATATTGATATTATTTATAAAAAAAAAGCATGCTCTCGTCTATCTGTGCTTTGTCAAGTTAAACATTTATTAGATAGGAGTTCACCTATACGTATTTATGACGCTTGTCTTAGACCTATATTAGAGTATGGTGATGTTGTATGGGGCAATTGCTCCCAGCACGAGTCTGAGCTTCTTGAAAATATTCAGATATAAACCGCTGGAATTATTACAGGTTTACGACGTAATTCCTCCAGACAAAAACTTTATATTGAATTAGGTTTAGAAACTCTGGAGAAAAGACGTAATAAACATAAGCTTATACCATTCTATAAAATATTAAATGGGTTGACTGACACCTGCATACTTATATGAGTTAGTCTAGCTATATCTTCCCAGACAAACCCCTTATACCTTGAGGAATGAAAATAACACTTTTCAACCGCCTCTTGCTAGAACTAGTTCTTATTTTAATAGTTTCATTCCTTCCACTATAAGACTTCGGAATAGTCTTCCTTTGAATCCCCAAGTTTTGGTATATTTAGTAGTGGACTGGAAAAGTTTTATAGGACTGATGCTATATTTAAACCTTTCAACTATGGGATAATGAAACTTAATATAAGTCATTGTCAACTCAAAAATAATGCTAGCAATCTAAATTCTCATCTGTTTAATCAGTTCTTATCCGAGAACACTGTTTGTGCAAACTGTTATCATCCTGTTTAGGATAACAAACATTTCTTTTTCATTTGCCATAAGTACAATGATGTAAGACAGATCCTTTTTTGATTCCATTGACTCCATTGCTGATAATGTTGATATAAATATTGAATTATTACTTTTTGGAAACAGATTATTTTCATTTGATATTGTATTGCTATTTTTAAATCTGTTCATTAAAACTTACTTATTTTTTGTTTCATTTTGTTTTATTTTTTATTTTTTTCTCCTCTACTTAAACATTAACTCATTTTATCCACTAAGCAAGCTTAGTGTCTCTTTCAAGCCATATATATCTATACTATTAAACGAGAAGACCTCATTTTGTGTGTCGCTTCTTTTCTTTCCACAATAAATAAATCAGCCACTGTGTCCTATAGGTACAGTGCATGGTCGCATTTGTCATCCGTTTATATGATCATTCAGATAGAGTTATGTTGGGAGAAAAACGAAAAAAAAAAGGCATCCGGATATTGTCCCGTCATTGGACGAAATTTTAAGTCAGATTAGACTTCCGGTTTGCGTTTTTCTGTATACTTTGAACATACATATACTACGAATAAAGTGTATTTTAATTCTATCTGCTATCATTTTCAAGTTTACTATCCACGGCGGTCACAGAGTTTATTAAATGGAGAGGGTCTGTATACTATATCAATTGACCACCATGGATCGATTAGTAAACTTTGAATTGAAAGTAAATACACTTTATTTATATAGTAATGAATGTTCATAATATACAGATAAGCGCTAAAATTATTCATGTGAACTTTTGATACCTTTTCTGAAATTCTCCAGTCATTAAATCTTTTACAAAATTCATTTATTACAACAACAAAAAAAGATGTGGTATGATTGCCATCAGGCGCGTAGCAACCCGTACGCAAAAACGCAGTTGCGTACACATCGAAAATTTCACAAAAATAAAAATATGGTAAATCTAGTATAAAGAACAGAACTAAAGTGATGAAGTTAATAAAAAAAATATACAAATATATGTTAATGGTCACTTTGTAGCTATATTCCGTTCCGAAAACTAGTCTTCCCTTTTCATTTACGAAACCAAAAAAATTTAAAATGGCTAAGTCCTCCGTGTCAAAACACAATTGTTACGTCTTCTATGCCTCCTTACCCTGACATCTTTTCTGAAGATTCCAAAATAACTGATGAAATAAAATATGACATTCTTAAGAGACCATGGACATCAATTCATTCTTATGAATTTCCTGTGAGGTATGTAGAAGTCTTAAACAGTCTAGTCCAACTTAAGTTTAACGGGGGTGGTAAAGGGTAATTTTCGTGCAACTGTATTCACCTTTTTTTTCATTTGACGTTCAACGTGTTTTCACTTTTTTTAATTTTAGTGCAAGACGGGTGCCTTTTTCGTTCAACAAGTTACATGTTCCCAAATTTAAATAAAAGTGCGTATTTTCTATGCTTTCAGTTTTAAAGTTTTGGTTTTCCGTAATCCTAATTTGAATTAAAAAAAACTTTTTTTCGCGAAGTAGGCTGATCCACCATCCCAACCCCACCCTTTACACCCTTTACTACCCTTTTTAACCTTTACTAACTAGCAAATATTTAGAATTTTATCTTAGATTTTATTTAATATTGTTGAAGAAAAAAAATGATTTGATTTTGTTATGCCCTACCTACGATAATAGATGGGCATTGTGCTTTCTGGTCTGTGCATCCGTCTGTCCGTCCGTCGTATGCCGGTCTCGATGGTAACGGCAGAACGGTCTTTTAGTACCATGAGAAGAGTGAAGACCTACTTGAGAAATACAATGAAAACGAATCGTTTATCTGGACTCGGTCTTTTGAACATATACCGAGAAAAAAAATTAAAGCAGGCACGGTTTTGGACATCTTTAGTAGAAAAAAAGAATAGGAAATGGGCATTGGTTTGTCAGAATTAACTTTGAGAGAGAGAAAAAAGCTGAAAAACACTGCTTGTTCACTCATAAAATATAACATAAAGATATATGTGATTCGAATTTTTATGCCCCACCTACGATAGTAGAGGGGCATTATGTTTTCTGGTCTGTGCGTCCGTTCGTCCGTCCGTTCGTTCGTCCGTCTGTCCCGCTTCAGGTTAAAGTTTTTGGTCAAGGTAGTTTTTGATGAAGTTGAAGTCCAATCGACTTCAAACTTAGTATACATGTTCCCTATGATATGATCTTTTTAATTTTAATGCCAAATTAGAGGGTTTACCCCAATTTAACGGTCCACTGAACATAGTAAATGATAGTGCGAGTGGGGCATTCGTGTAATGGGGACACATTCTTGTTATTTATGTATTTTCTCAATAAAAAAAATACCATTTAAGTTGCACAGTGTTGGCTTAGAAATTAGTTTGTTTTCTAATGTAAAGTGGGTTCAGCATGATTAGGTAACAAATAAAATATACCTAATCAAGCCATTTTAACCCACTACACATAAGGGGAAAAAAACAAATTGTTAAGCCAACAGTACGGGTTTCTTTGTTTTTCTCTGATTATTTATTTCAAATGTTGACTTGTTTCTCCTAAAAGTAAGATTTCTATGAGGTCATTTTAAGTCCTCGGAAATTGCGAGAATGCAGGATTTTGCACCATTTACCCCAGAGCTTCTTGAGCGGCCCCCAGACCCCCTGTCGCAAGACTTCCTTCTCCGGCATTGCGTACACATCAAAATTGCCAAGCTACGCCCCTGGCCATGTTGAGACAACTCTCCAAAATGACATAGAAATTAACAACTATAGGTCACCGTACGGCCTTCAACAACGAGCAAAGCCAATACCGCATACTCAGCTTTAAAAGACCCCGAAATGACGATGTAAAATAATTCAAACGAGAAAACTAGCGGCCATATTTATATACAAAAAATGAACGAAAAACAAATATGTAACACATAAACAAACGACAACCACTGAATTACAGGTTCCTTATTTAAATGTTCATAACATACTAAATGTATGTTCATATTGAAATTGATAGAAAGCCAAAAATTGGGAATTTTGGAAATGAAGGAGCAGGGATAAAAAAAAATATTTTCCTGTCCCCAATAACCTATGACTTATGATACATTTGCTGAAATTCTCCAGTCGTTCAATATTTTACAAAATTCTTCCAACAACACTTTACATACTTTAAACTACGCTCTGAATGCCCGCGATTGCGCCGGTGTGTTCTAGTATATATATATTTATCTAATGACTTATAAAGGATATTTGCATGTTTCAAGGTTCTTGCATACATGACGAGTAATTGCCTATATACTAAAATAAACTTTGCATTTAGTAAGTAACACTGTAAACATATATTTGATCGTGTGTGCTCATAAGTAGAATGCATGTTCCACTATATTGCATTATTTTAAATACAGTTGTCATAATTGAATTATACTTTGAACATGTTATATTGAGAGAGCTTTCATAGGCTGTGCTTGTTGCTCAACCCTTTTCATATCTTAATGAATAAAATACGATTGTTTAAAATCAAAAATCCATATTTATTTATGTTACTATTTCCTATAGAGGCATTTTGAAACATTGAAAATTTGGAAGAGTGTTATGATCATTACTACTCCATGTTTCTTGAACTATAAAATGATTCGTAATTATCAATGGCATTTGTTAGAAAGTACTAAACTATTCCCACAAAATTAAAGTACCCGAAAATTTTGACGTCGTCATAAAAAATATCTGATATCACAATGGAAAAGTTACAGTTATTATTTACTTACACATCGGTCAAAGCCACGTTGTTCCTGAAAACATCACCAGATATGCTAGTAAGACTGTTGTACGATAAATCCCTACATTAAATTTAAAAAAAAAAATTGTATTCCATTTAAATGACTTAAACTTCTACTGAAACAAACAGAAATCAAATGGCAAATTAAAAATAGTAAATGCAGCTGACGAGGATTATACAATTGGAAATCACATATATTTGAAACAATCAAAAGAATGTTAAATAATAGAATGAAAGTCTACGAATGGTTTATTATATTTTTCCAAAAATGCACAGTAATAAAAAAGCTCTCTGTAATTTTTTTTAATAGGAATATAACTCAATTGCTTAATGGTGAACTCGACTGGTTTTTAATCTTTCACATTGTTCTAAAAAACTTCAATCAAGTATGGTAGTTATATTGTTCCTCGATAAATCCCTACATTAAATAAAAAAAACAGTTTTTTTTTTTTAATTTAATGTTTAACATTACGAAAACCGAGAATCATTCATAAGACCAATTCACAAGAACATATAATATGTCGATAGCAAAGGAAGAACTATTTTACAACGTGTTATATTCTAGTTTTATTTGACATCATAGTCACTACATCCCTTAACTACTAGTGGACTGAAACGGATTCAGCAACAGCGAGAAGTAGTCTTCATCAAGCAAATTTTACTAATCATATAAACATCAAAGAAAAATAGTTATCTATTTCTAGATAATTTAATTTTGGATGTAACGTGTCTTCTGATTGGCTGATGTCGTTTTGTTTATCAGGTCATAGATATAATTTTGTCATGTGACCGTGACGTCTGAACAGGTTCATTAAATAAAAATGAAACTAATGAATAATAACAGGTGTATAGATATAAGAAGATGTGGTCTTGAGTCAACTCTCGATCCAAGTCACAATTTGTAGAAGTAGACAATTATATGAAAAAGTATAGCCTTTAACACGGAAGCTTTTCTCACACCAAACAGCAGATATAAAGGGCCCTAGAAATGACTAGTATAAAACCATTCAAACAGGAATACAAACTGTCTAATCTATATAAAAACGAAAAACGAGAAACGCTTGTGAACCACATCAACAAACAACAACCACTTAACAACAGGTTCCTGACTAAGGACAGTTGAAAACAAATGCAGTGGGTTTAAACGTTTTAACAGGCACCAACCTTCACCCTAAACTGAAATACTAGAGTTACATCACAACTTAGAAAGACACATATTTGCCGAAAACAGCACTAGAATGCTAGCGTGGACACAACCTGCACTTATCGTGGTCGCCTCCAACAATCGCAATGCAATGTAATTTGTTTTCATAGAATACGTCAAAACAACTCATCAAGCTCTGCTCGATAAAAATTGCACACCACAAATCATAGATCCGCTCATATTTGTCCATTTGACATACATATTATAGGGGTATACGATAGACGGATTAGGCATTTCGGATGACCCATCTCAATTTTCCTGGTTTGTCAATGTTGTATAATTTGAGGGGAGTAAAACATATCACGCAACTACATTAAAGGACATGCAACTATATTTACTATTGCAATAGTTGACATGCCGTTTGTGATTTTTAAAATACTGTTATTTCTTTTATTGTTTTGTCTTTAAACATAACGTAATAGCCGGCTGTCTTCGTTTTTTTTTGTTTTTTTAGGATATCAGAAAAAAATCTTCGTTGAGTGTTCATTACACATTGCATGTTATGTTTGATGAAGTCAAGGTACATTGAAATTCACTCCGAAACACACATTAATTCCTTTCATGTTATCTCAAAAAAAAAAATTCTGTTTGTAATTCCTTTCAATTTCAAAGATAAAGGCATGGGGATTCTTCTTTTGTATTGTATAATATTATGACATTATTATTATGACAAACAACTTTAAAAGAATTTTGTTGGTTGTTCTGTCAAATGTTTCGAACAAACTCTCTCCAAATGAAAAAAAAAAGGTTTTATCCTAATGCAGTAATAAATCATTTAGAAATTCTGGACAACTCATGGACCAGGACACAATAGAAACACAGCATTAAAATGTAACACCTTTTACATTCGGGTGTGTTGGAATCTACTTTAAACGTTAATACTTGTAAAAAAAAACAAAAACAAAAGACAACCTTCTCGGAATTCATTATTTTAATATTTTCATGCTACATTTTGTCTTGGTAGTTTTTAAAATTCATAATTTGAGAAGAACTAAACTATGGGTTAAGTGAAATGACAAGAAATGATGGGTGTATTTGATTACAAGTTGCTAAAAGTGGGACGGAAGATACCAGAGGGACAGTCAAAATGTATGCTAACTTACTTATTCCATTATAATATTCGTGCCAATAAAACCATTCAAAGTTTAATGACAAAATATTCAAAGATTAAAAAAAAAGTTGGGGTTCATTTTTCACATAAAGTATACACCAGGAAAAAATGCGTGTTCAAAGAACAAAAAATACATGCAGTGTATTCTCCCCTCCGTCATGCTTGAATGCAATACGACGAAGTACGTTGAGTTATGTTTGTTATGTCGAGTAAAGTCATTTTATTGGAAATCTCTATTAACTTGTTTTGTACATAACACACGTTGCATTTAAGACCAATATCTTAAAAAGTAAAATTAAATGTGGTATCGTTTTCTACAAAGATAATTTGTTCAGCCGAAATATTTGTCTACACGATGTTGTAGCATCATTTGCGTATGATATTATTTTGTTTCATTAACGTTGCGCATTTTTTTCCTTATCTGCACAACACTGTCTAACAGTAGTATTTATAATCAGAATGTCGTGATTATGGTAAACGCATAACTTGGCATTTGATAGTTTTGGTAGCAGGTGACTGTCTCTCTTGTATCTTTCGTCCCTCTTTTATTGATAATCAATACTTACAGGAATCTCAAAGCAACATTAGTGGAAAACAGATCACGTGGCAAATTCGTCAAACTATTCCTTTCAATGTATCTTTAAAAAGGGGAAAAATGTTAAAGACACAATCAAATGTAAATACCAAAATGAAGGGATAAAAAGTCCACGCGTTAGTAACGTTAACACCGAAGGATTATTTATGTATATAAGTAATCAAAAAACAAAAAAAATGCAATCGATTGTTTTGCTTTACAACTTTTTATAATTGATGTCAGAGTCAACTCTAAACACACTTCTTTTCTAAAATATTACAGATTATCAAAATGAATCAGGAAAAGCGAAAAGTGAGCTTTTACCACAATTTTGATCTATCATGTATTAACTTCACTAGAGGATGATAGAATTGTTAGGATTGACATATGAAAGATTCAATTATAACTGACATAGTGTGATATGAAACGATTCCCATGTCTTATACCTAACGATTGCTAATGAGTGTAGGTTTTTTTTCTAGAAAGTATGAGTCTTAAACATTGTAAATAATTGGCACTAGTGACCTAAAATAAACAAGTAATGTAAATAGATGCGTCTTGAAAATTCCCAATATAATCGGGTATTGATAATGACTGAACAGCTTCATTTAATAAAAATGAAACTAATGAATAATAACAGGTGTATAGATATAAGAAGATGTGGTCTGAGTGCCCTTGAGGCAACTCTCGATCCAAGTCACAATTTTGTAAAAGTAGACAATTATATGAAAAAGTACAGCCTTTAACACGGAACCTTGGCTCACACCAAACCGCAGCTATAAAGGGCCCCAGAAATGACTAGTATAAAACCATTCAAACAGGAATACGAACTGTCTAATCTATATAAAAACGAAAAACGAGAAACACTTGTGAACCACATCAACAACAAACAACAACAACTTAACAACAGGTTCCTGATTAAGGACAGTTGAAAACAAATGCAGTGGGTTTAAACGTTTTAACAGGCACCAACCTTCAACCTAAACTGAAATACTAGAGTTACATCACAACTTAGAAAGACACATATTTGCCGAAAACAACATTAAAATCCTAGCGTGGACACAACCTGCACTTATCTTGGTCGACTCCAACCATCGCAATGCAATGTAATTTGTTTTCATAGAATACGTCAAAACAACTCATCAAGCTCTGCTCGGTAAAATTACATAAGTCACACCTCAAATCATAGATTCGCTCATAGTTTGTCCATTTGTCATACATATTATAGGGGTATACGATAGACGGATTAGGCATTTTGCATGACCCATCTCTATTTTCCTGGTTTGTCCATGTTGTATAATTTGAGAGAAGGAAAACAGATCACGCAACTACATTAAGGTGGTACCTAACACCACAGGGAGATAACTCTGTAAAATCAGCTAAACGTTTTAATTACGTTGTGTTGTTAAGGGAATATTAAGCTTCTCAATGATCAAAATAAGTGTTTCTCAAACTGCTATATAAACCAGTGTAATTTTTCTGATAAAACGGTTGGTTCAAATTTTTTGAAATTTTTATATTTTTGTAAAAGGGTCAAAGTAAATATTTTGTCAAAATTTTAAGAAAATTAAACGACCCAAATTAATTTTAGCTGAAGTGTTGGGTACCACCTTAAATGACAACTATATTTACTATTGCAATAGTTGACATGGCGTTTGCGATTTTTAAAATACTGTTATTTGTTTTATTGTTTTGTCTTTAGACATAACGTAATTGTCTTCGTTTTTTTTGTTTGTTTAGGATATCAGAAAAAAATCTTCGTTGAGTGTTCATTACACATTGCATGTAATGTTTGATGAAGGTCAAGGTGCATTGAAATTCACTCCGAAATACACAATAATTCCTTTCATGTTATCTCAAAGAATAAAAACAAAATCTGTTTGTAATTCCTTTGAATTTCAAAGATAAAGGCATGGGTCTTCCTCTTTTGTATTGTATAATATTATGACATAATTATTATGACAAACAACTTTAAAAGAATGTTATTGGTTGTTCTGTCAAATGTTTTGAACATACTCTTTCCAAATGAAATGAAAAAAAACGGTTTTATCCTATTGCAGTAATAAACCATTTAGAAGACGTTCTGGACAACTTATAGACCAAGACACAACAGAAACACAGCATTAAAATGTAACACACAGAGAAACGAAATATAATATAACAATGTCTATTTCCATGACTTGGTGCAGGTCATTTTAAGATAAAAATGGAGGGTTGAACCTGGTTTTGTGGTATGCCAAGGATTGTTGATTACAAAGGTGTAAATTAAGTGAGATGATTTCAGATTTTCTTGTGATGTTACCCTTTCCATGTAGAAGAATTGTAGCACCGTTTCATCTATACCATAAATCTCCACGAAGAAACGCAACTAAAGAGCTTTGATTTCATGTCAAATAATTTCAACAAAATAATGAAGCTTTTATTTCAGGGACTTAAGTATCAAAAAGATAATACAAAAAGGATAACAAAACACGGAAAGTCCCTTATCAAATGGCAAAAAAAGAGCTCAAACACAACAAATGCATGGAAACAACTGTCATATTCCTGACTTGGTTCAGACATTTCCTTAAGTAGCAAATGGTGAAGTAACGTTGAAGTTATCTCTTATGATATTTTACGGATGTGATCATGAGTTTGTTTATCGTTATGGAATCTCTGTGCCACTGATGACTACCGAATTGTTCCAGTTGTCATAACCACAATCCTGTCGTCTTGTCTCGATTGTCACATAATTGAATATCAAAGAATTTGAATTGTCACTAAGATTAGCAAAACAACGGGTTCCACATATGGAACATGCTCTGGCTACCTGTCGGGGGCGACTATGATCAACCTAAGTTTCGGGTTTGTATTTCTCAGTCATCAGTTTTCAAATGTAGTGTTTTCGAGACAATTGTGTGACATTGTTGAAATGGAGCTTATTTCACTGTATTGGATACCAAAATGACATAATTGCTATAGTGGAATCAAAGGATACCAAATTATTCATTAGGAAAATTCTATCATGTCAGTTAACATACTAAAATGATAACAAGTATTTGTACTTACAAATGTTCCAATGCCACATTGTTCTTGAAAACATCAGCAGGTATACTTGTTAGATTGTTGTTCGTTAACACCCTACATTTGATAAAACAAACCAATGTTTCAATTAAATGTTTTGTTGTAGAAATTAGATGAAGTACTTAAAGAAGAGTAATTCTTATCTATACAAATCCCTTTGAACTGTACAAAATGTACGTACCAGTTTTATAACGAAGTATTTCGTTGTATTAACTTATGATGTGAATAAACACACCCCAATTAAGATAGAAAACCTTGTCATTCGTTGGTTGTTTTATACATGCTATAATAGGTGTTGATTGTTTTATGTCCACTTATAATATACCTGTTACTATACAAAGTGGTACAGGTTTCAGCTATTAATCTTATTATTCAGAACGTTTAATTTGTTTGACACTTTAATAGACTTTCGATATGTTTTCAATACTTTGGATGTTTGGTCGTTGTGCTCATTCAGGTATGTCACAGCCGTCTTAAATAATAGTTATCACGTACTATGAACGTTCAAGTTGAACACTAAGATGCTGTATAAATGTTTTGAAACATTTTTTTTTATAATGAATTGTCTTTATTGTAACAAATAGACTAGCACAACATGTATTAACAAAGGTGTACAGAATGGCATTTTCAAACAAAGGAAGTATTAAATATTAAAACAACATTTGAATATATATGATGGTGCATTAGTAGGTTGAAAATAAATAAATATCTTATAACATTGAAATCTTATGTGTTCTTGCAGTATACATATGTGGTGTTTCAATCAAGTTTCAACATTTATTGTCTATTCTATGATAGGAGCCCAGGGACTCCAGTATTTTTTATATTCCTTTACAGAGAGGTTTTTAAATGAAATATATTTTTCTAAGTTCAAGTGTTCCTTTAAAAAGTTTTTTAAAGCATTTTAATTTGGCAAAATGTCTTGTAGTTTTGTTCGGTAAATATAATATTTTGTAAGTAGAATAATTTTATTTTTAACAAAATTCAATTTAACATTTTCGTAGATACCAAA
The DNA here is from genome assembly GCF_965363235.1 of Mytilus galloprovincialis. Lineage (NCBI taxonomy): Eukaryota > Metazoa > Mollusca > Bivalvia > Mytilida > Mytilidae > Mytilus > Mytilus galloprovincialis. Next base: position 80,187,234 of record NC_134842.1, on the reverse strand, counting down.
TAAAATAATCATAATATTCAAAGGCAGTTCATTTCCAAAATCCAAATGTTTAGTGCATGCTAGAGACTGGCAACACTCGGACAGCTCCAAAATAAATGTTCTATGGTCCTTGGTCCTTCTTTACAAAATGTACGTATGTTGTTACTATTTATTTTCATCTTGTAAAGTAGTGAATTAGTTCCCAAAATTCTATGGATAATTCTGTATTGAAACCAGCAAAGCTTAGTGCTTTAACTATATTTTGTACACGAAGTGTGTATTTTTTTTCCAGTTAATACCAGTCATATTAAGATGGTTCTCCCATTTTTCCTTTCAACAGTTAATTATATTCTATAACACCGCATATGAATGTTTTATCCTTAATAATGATATAAGAGCTAATCTTGAGGTACATGTATATCTATTGTCTAAAAGTTTTCAAATAGAGAAAAATAAAAAGGCATCTCGGTATGTCATTTAAAATAAAAAAGAATAGAAATTGTGTTCAAATTTTGAATAATTCCTATCCAAATGTAACATCAAGTTATTTTGGATATAAACTTTAGTGTTTTTATCTATGATGAGTTTATTTACAACCACTGGGTCGATGCTACTGCTGGTGGAGATTTATTTCCCCGAGGGTATCACAATAAAATTGAGAATGGAAATGGAGCTTTGATTTCATGTCAAATAATTTCAACAAAATAATGAAGCTTTTATTTCAGGGACTTAAGTATCAAAAAGATAATACAAAAAGGATAACAAAACACGGAAAGTCCCTTATCAAATGGCAAAAAAAGAGCTCAAACACAACAAATGCATGGAAACAACTGTCATATTCCTGACTTCGTTCACACATTTCCTTAAGTAGCAAATGGTGAAGTACGTTGAAGTTATCTCTTAGGATATTTTACGGATGTGATCATGAGTTTGTTTATCGTAATGGAATCTCTGTGCCACTGATGACTACCGAATTGTTCCAGTTGTCATAACCACAATCCTGTCGTCTTGTCTCGATTGTCACATAATTGAATATCAAAGAATTTGAATTGTCACTAAGATTAGCAATACAACGGGTTCCACATATGGAACATGCTCTGGCTACCTGTCGGGGGCGACCATGATCAACCTAAGTTTCGGGTTTGTATTTCTCAGTCATCAGTTTTCAAATGTAGTGTTTTCTAGACAATTGTATATCTTTTGTTCATACAATGTTTTTTTTTCCGATTTCAGATCAACTCGTGGATTAAATTTGTTATATATCTATATCTGCCGTAAGTGCAAAAACAAAATGATAAATATTTTTACATTCCTGTTCAAATTTTCTTTTCATTTAGTGTTTTTAAGGTAGATGGTGGGGACCTAAATTTAAAGCCATAGAATTTTTTAATATGTGTCAAAATCTTCCTTTTTTTAAATATAATGAAACATTTGAGTCCCCGGACTTTCTTTGTGCTACGGGTTGTGCAAAATTGTCAGATTTTGTATAGATTATGCATGGAAAATCCAATTTTGTGTGATAAAAAGTAATCTACACCATATAATTTAAAGAAAAAATCTGAGCAGCTCTAATAACGTGCTTTCAGATAAGAAAAAGGAAAATTGGGTCACCGGTCACCATTTTCTCGCTACACAATAACAAAAAAGATAAATGTACAACACTTTCTATTATCAAATTACTTTATCTGAGTTATTTAACATAGTCATTAAAGCGGGAGGTTTGGCATGCTACAAAATCAGGTTCAACCACATTTTTTTTTAAATTGTCCTGTACCAAGCCAGGGATATGGCCATTGTTATATTATAGTTCGTTTCTGTGTGTGTTACATTTTAACGTTGTGTTTCTGTTGTGTCGCTTGTTTCCTCTTATATTTGAGTGTAAATTCACATTACTATAAGAAGTGTCACGGTACTTTTCTATCCCAATTTCACGTATTTTGTTTTGATGTTATATCTGTTATTTTCATCGGATTTTGTCTAATGCTTAGTTCGTTTCTGTGTGTGTTACATTTTAATGTTGTGTCGTTGTTCTCCTCTTATATTTAATGTGTTTCCCTCAGTTTTAGTTTGTAACCCGTATTTGGTTTTTTTTTTCTATCGATTTATGAGTTTCGAACAGCGGTATACTTTTGTTTCCTTTGTTTATCCCCTCTTATATATCAGTTACCTCCCCTTATGAGGCAAAGTCAGACAGAGTAAATCAAACAAAAAAAATCAATGCTTATGTTGTTGTAAAGTACAGTCGTTAATATCATAAAACACTTAATTTTCTATATTAACACGAATGTCTAACATGAATTACATACTACTCTCAAAATTTGCACATTTCACTTAAGATGTAGACCGACTGTTGTCTGCTTTATTAAATTCCAAGACACCCAAGCCACCTTCACTCTGAATTTATCAGCAATTTGAGCAATAAATAAGGCAATTGAATCTGAACAGTTTATATCAGAGGTGACTTTCTTCAACAAAGTGAAGATATACTTTCTTTTTATTTTATAAAAAGGTTCATTTTTTAATTGGGTACATATTATGATGATAGTGATCAAAACACACACACGCGCATTTCTCTTCTTTTTCTCTCAATCTTCCCTTTTCTATATTGTTTTAATATTTTTAAGTACACCTTTAAATTACAGATGTCTGATTAGAACTATGTAATCATGAATTGGATATTTAAATGCTTTGAATTCTATTGATCAATATTGTAACTTAGGATTAGGCAATCTAAGTTGGCCTAAATTGTGTTTAATACTTTTTTTGCAAAAACAACATTTGTTTAATTAAAAGGAAAACGTACGTCTCATTTGTATACTCAGTGTGTCTTCAAAAAGCCTATATGTTTGAAAATAAACAATGATCAGGGCAAAGGTTTGCATTGCCATAGTTGAATCTAAAGATGAGCATAGCAGATTTTGTATTAGGTAAATACTATCCTGTAAAAAGTGGTATGTTCTAGCTACTTACAATAACAATAATGCTACATTGTTCCTGAAAACACCATTCGGTACGTTAGTTAGATTGTTATCCTCCAAATACCTAAATAAGAACAAAAATGACAAGTCAATGTTTATTCATCAATGTCTTAGATTTCAAATACTTACAGAAAAAAGAACTTATAGAAGAGTAATTATATATAACTGAAAGCTCAATATTTAGTTCAGTCTAGGTGGCCGATTGGTCTAAATCGGTGGACACAGTGCAGGCCTTGTTGTCACGATATCCCAATAGGATGAATTCGAATCTCAGCATCAGAAGAACAAAAAATGTGCTTCCGTAAATTTGCAGATTTAAAATTTTTGTACTGATATTAATAGTAATTATGGATTTAATGTGTGTTTTCAGCAGTGTTTCACCTTCACTTGTGTGTCCAATGGATGGGTATGTCGTAGAGTTGTAACCCGCTTAGACGTACTTTATATGTATATATGTTGTTTTGTTTTTTGGTTATTTTTTTAAGATTAAAAATGAAAACGAATGAACACACATACACACGGACCTCCAATCTGAAAAGATAAAATTAATGATATCGGGAAGAATAATACAAAATTCAAAGAATAAAAGAATAAAAGAATTCAATTATAGCCGAGAGAGAGTATTTCTGCATAATAATAGTCAAAAGGGAAACAAATACAGTCGGTTGTCGCGCTTCACATCATTTGACATCATACACACTACTTCTCTAAAATATTGCATTTGATTAAAATTCAAAGGAATTCAGGAATAGCGTGACGTTTTGAAAAATCAGAATCTGGCTTTTAATTTCTTTAAATTTCAAATATGTTGAAAAGGAGCTTATTTCACTGTAGTGGATACCAAAATGACATAATTGCTATAGTGGAATCAAAGGATACCAAATTATTCATTAGGAAAATTCTATCATGTCAGTTAACATACTAAAATGATAACAAGTATTTGTACTTACAAATATTCCAATGCCACATTGTTTTTGAAAACATCAGCAGGTATACTGGTTAGATTGTTGTTCGCTAAGTCCCTACATTTGATAAAACAAACCAATGTTTCAATTAAATGTTTTGTTGTAGAAATTAGATGAAGTACTTAAAGAAGAGTAATTCTTATCTATACAAATCCCTTTGAACTGTACAAAATGTACGTACCAGTTTTATAACGAAGTATTTCGTTGTATTAACTTATGATGTGAATAAACACACCCAAATTAAGATAGAAAACCTTGTCATTCGTTTGGTTGTTTTATACATGATATAATAGGTGTTGATTGTTTTATGTCCACTTATGATATACCTGTTACTATACAAAGTGGTACAGGTTTCAGCTATTATCTTTTTATTCAGAACGTTTAATTTGTTTGACACTTTGATAGACTTTCGATATGTTTTCAATACTTTGGATGTTTGGTCGTTGTGCTCATTCAGGTATGTCACAGCCGTCTTAAATAATAGTTATCACGTACTATGAACGTTCAAGTTGAACATTAAGATGCTGTATAAATGTCTTGAAACATTTTTTGTTTTATAATGAATTTTCTTTATTGTAACAAATAGACTAGCACAACATGTATTAACAAAGGTGTACAGAATGGCATTTTCACACAAAGGAAGTATCAAATATTAAAACAACATTTGAATATATATGATAGTGCATTAGTAGGTTGAAAATAAATAAATATCTTATAACATTGAAATCTTATGTGTTCTTGCAGTATACATACAGTTGGGTGCAGACCAAGCATTACATAAAGTAAACGCAAGTTAACGCCGCGTGCACATATTTCGTTAGTTAACTTCAAATCTCCCGTTTACTAGTAAACGCACGTTTACTAGTAAACGCACGTTTACTATAATTACGTTAACGTGGTCGAAATGGAAATTTCTAATGTCTACCCTAGTAAACGGGCGTTTACTATGTGTCCGTTTAGTCAGTAGTAAACGGGCGTTTACTTCAGAATTCTTCAAATTTATTTTTACGTGCACTTAAAAGTAAACGGGCGTTTAGTACAGATTTTACAAGTGTATTTTTACGTGCACTTGAAAGTAAACGCACGTTAACTTTTCGCGTTAACTGATTGGGTAAATTTAGAAATAAACTTCAAGTTCATTTGCACATTTATTTTATAAAAGCGACCTTTAGTCTTTATATTTCACGTATATGTGTTTCAAACCAGAACAATTCAAAAACTCTTTTAATTCGAAATATTAAATTACACAAAATCACTTTCATAAAGTCCATTAACTTTACTGATTGGCAGATTTTCTATATTTTCCTTTCAAAAGTTACATGTGCAAATATTGATTCGGAAAGAAAGGTTGTCCGAGACATCGGGAGAATATTTTTATATGATGGGATATAAACATCATGGTTTACGTTGTTTCGTTCCCCGTTTATAATTGTCTCTTCGAATTCTTAACTATAACTCGGTGTATTTAATACATTAATTTTTAATCGAAATTCACCTTGTTTGCCTTGGATTAACATGATAAGATTCTGTTTTGACAAATGATCAAAAAAAAAACGTAAATTGAACAGTATATTGAAAGGGATATCAATAAAGTGTAATATAAGTATGTTCATTTGTACCATCTCGTCAATTAAAATGTTCAAATATTGCTATCTTTACATTGATATATAACTGATTTACTATGCGGCTATATAAATTTACATAATAGAATGCTTATATGGTCAGTTTTGGTTGTTGTGGACAAATAATTTTATTATATGAGTCAGTCTGAGGTATGAAAACTCCTGAATTTTGTTTACGATTCAATATTTTCAATAAAAAAAGGACATACTGGCACTCTAAATTGATGCGAACAGATTTGTTTAGTCATAATATTCAAATATTGCTACCTATTTTCTTATACAATCAATCCTTACATGAAAATATAGCTCATTTACTATGCGGCTATATAGATTTACATAAGCAAATGCTTATATGGTCAGTTTTTGTTGTTGTGGACAAATAATTTTATTATATGAGTCAGTCTGAGGTATGAAAACTACTGAATTTTGTTACAATTCAATATTTTGAATAAAAAAAGGACATGCTGGCACTCTAAATTGATGCGAACAAAATTTTTTAGTCATAATATTCAAATATTGCTACCTATTTTCTTATACAATCAATCCTTACATGAAAATATAACTCATTTACTATGCGGCTATATAGATTTACATAATAAAATGCTTAATATATGGTCAGTTTTGGTTGTTGCGGACAAATAATTTTATTATATGAGTCAGTCTGAGGTATGAAAACTACTGAATTTTGTTAACGATTCAATATTTTGAATAAAAAAGGACATGCTGGCACTCTAAATTGATGCGAACAAAATTTTTTAGTCATAATATTCAAATATTGATACCTATTTTCTTATACAATAAATCCTTACATGAAAATATAACTCATTTACTATGCGTCTATATAGATTTACATATTAATAAAATGCTTATATGGTCAGTTTTGGTTGTTGCGGACAAATAATTTTATTATATGAGTCATAATATTCAAATATTACTTCCTTTTTTATTATACAATCAATCCTTACTTGAAAATATAACTCATTTACTTTGCAGCTATATAGATTTACATACTAGAATGCTTATATGGTCAGTTTTGGTTGTTGTGGACAAATATTTTTATTATATGAGTCAGTCTGAGGTATGAAAACTACTGAATTTTGTTTACGATTCAATATTTTCAATAAAAAAGGACATGGTGGCACTCTAAATTGATGCGAATAAAATTTTGTAATCATAATGTTCAAATATTGCTACCTATTTTTTTATACAATCAATCCTTACATGAAAATATAGATCATTTACTCTGTGGCTATATAGATTTACATTTGTACATAAGCAAATGCTTATATGGTCAGTTTTGGTTGTTGCGGACAAATAATTTTATTATATGAGTCAGTCTGAGGTATGAAAACTACTGAATTTTGTTTATGCTTCAACATTTTGAATAAAAAAAGGACATGCTAGCACTCTAAATTGATGCGAACAAAATTTTTTAGTCATAATATTCAAATATTGCTACCTATTTTCTTATACAATAGATCCTTACATGAAAATATAACTCATTTACTATGCTGCTATATAGATTTGCATAATAAAATGCTTATATGGTAAGTTTTGGTTATTGCGGACAAATAATTTTATTATATGAGTCAGTCTGAGGTATGAAAACTACTGAATTTTGTTTACAATTCAATATTTTGAATAAAAAAAGTACATGCTGGCACTCTAAATTGATGCGAACAAAATTTTTTAGTCATAATATTCAAATATTGCTACCTATTTTCTTATACAATCAATCCTTACATGAAAATATAGCTCATTTACTATGCGGCTATATAGATTTACATAAGCAAATGCTTATATGGTCAGTTTTGGTTGTTGCGGAAAAATTATTTTATTATATGAGTCAGTCTGAGGTATGAAAACTACTGAATTTTGTTTACGATTCAATATTTTGAATAAAAAAAGGACATGCTGGCACTCTAAATTGATGCGAACAAAATTTTTTAGTCATAATATTCAAATATTGCTACCTATTTTCTTATACAATCAATCCTTACATGAAAATATAACTCATTTACTATGCGGCTATATAGATTTACATAATAAAATGCTTATATGGTCAGTTTTGGTTGTTGCGGACAAATAATTTTATTATATGAGTCAGTCTGAGGTATGAAAACTACTGAATTTTGTTTACGATTCAATATTTTGAATAAAAAAGGACATGCTGGCACTCTAAATTGATGCGAACAAAATTTTTTAGTCATAATATTCAAATATTGATACCTATTTTCTTATACAATAAATCCTTACATGAAAATATAACTCATTTACTATGCGGCTATATAGATTTACATAATTAAATGCTTATATGGTCAGTTTTGGTTGTTACGGGCAAATAATTTTATTATATGAGTCAGTCTGAGGTATGAAAACTACTGAATTTTGTTTACAATTCAATATTTTAAATAAAAAAAGGACATGCTGGCACTCTAAATTGATGCGAACAAAATTTTTTAGTCATAATATTCAAATATTGCTACCTATTTTCTTATACAATCAAACCTTACATGAAAATATAACTCATTTACTATGTGGCTATATAGATTTACATAATAAAATGCTTATATGGTCAGTTTTGGTTGTTGCGGACAAATAATTTTATTATATGAGTCAGTCTGAGGTATGAAAACTACTGAATTTTGTTTACGATTCAATATTTTAAATAAAAAAAGGACATGCTGGCACTCTAAATTGATGCTAACAAACTTATTTAGTCATAATATTCAAATATTGCTACATATTTTCTTGTTCAATCAATCCTTACATGAAAATATAACTAATTTACTATGCTGTTATATAGATTTACATATTAAAATGCTTATATGGTCAGTTTTTGTTGTTGCGGACAAATTATTTTATTACATGAGTAAGTCTGAGGTATGAAAACTTCTGATTTTTTTTTACGATTCAATATTTTGAATAAAAAAGTACATGCTGGCAATCTAAATTGATGCGAACAAATTTTTTTAGTCATAATATTCAAATATTGCTACCTAATAATAATTATATATTACGAGTTAGTCTGATGTATGAAAACTACTGAATTTTGTTTACTATTCAATATTTTAAATAAAAAGAGGTCATCGCCGTCAGACTGGTACAAACATTGCTGTCAATTGTTTTATATGGTCAATTATGGCATAAAAATCTAACTGAATTACTTCTATATAGAATAAGATAACTTGTTAAGAGGTAAATATTGTCAGTTGTGGTGAATGATATCAAAAAGTTTTGTTTTACGAGTCAGTCTGTCTAAGATGAGAAAACTGTTTGATTTTGGTGAGGATTACATTACATGTATTTAAACATACTTAAACTATTATTTGCGAAGAACAAGAAATTTACTATAATTATTGTTCAATTAAATACAAATGTGTGACATTTTTAAATAACTGTAATCGTCAATATGTCAAGCAGAAATGACCACTTGGTCAATTAATTTTGATGTTCCTTATCATTTCATATTTTAGGTCAGTGTATCCAAGTTACGATGACAATCTGAGTTAACGGGCGTTTACTACAAACAGTAAACGCGCGTTTACTTATTACAAAAATAGAAGACGCGCCCTTTTCCACGTTAACGCGGAGGTAAACGGAAAAGTAAACGCCCGTTTACTCTTTACAAAATTAGAAGACTCGCCGTTTTTGCGTTAACGCGGAGGTAAACGCGAAAGTAAACGCCCGTTTACTTTTAATGTCTACTGCAATTTCGGAGTTAACGCACAGTTAACGCGGCGTTTACATGAAGTGCACGCGAGTTAACGCCGCGTTAACTTTTTCGGCCCGTCTATATGTAATGCTTGGTCTGCACCCAACTGTAAGTGGTGTTTCAATCAAGTTTCAACATTTATTGTTTATTCTATGATAGGAGCCCAGGGACTCCAGTATTTTTTTTATATTCCTCTACAGAGAGGTTTTTAAATGAAATATATTTTTCTAAGTTCAAGTGTTCCTTTAAATAGTTTTTTAAAGCATTTTAATTTGGCAAATCGTCTTGTAGTTTTGTTCGGTAAATATAATATTTTGTAAGTAGAATAATTTTATTTTTAACAAAATTCAATTTAACATTTTCGTAGATACCAAATAAAATAATCATAATATTCAAAGGCAGTTCATTTCAAAAATCCAAATGTTTAGTGCATGCTAGAGACTGGCAACACTCGAACAGCTCCAAAATAAATGTTCTATGGTCTCTGGTCCTTTTTTACAAAATGTACATATGTTGTTACTATTTATTTTCATCTTGTAAAGTAGTGAATTAGTTCCCAAAATTCTATGGATAATTCTATATTGGAACCAGCAAAGCTTAGTGCTTTAACTATATTTTGTACACGAAGTGTGTATTTTTTTCCAGTTAATACCAGTCATATTAAGATGGTTCTCCCATTTTTCCTTTCAACAGTTAATTATATTCTATAACACCGCATATGAATGTTTTATCCTTAATAATGATATAAGAGCTAATCTTGAGGTACATGTATATCTATTGTCTAAAAGTTTTCAAATAGAGAAAAATAAAAAGGCATCTCGGTATGTCATTTAAAATAAAAAAGAATAGAAATTGTGTTCAAATTTTGAATAATTCCTATCCAAATGTAACATCAAGTTATTTTGGATATAAAATTTAGTGTTTGTATCTATGATGAGTTTATTTACAACCACTGGGTCGATGCTGCTGCTGGTGGAGATTTATTTCCCCGAGGGTATCACAATAAAATTGAGAATGGAAATGGAGCTTTGATTTCATGTCAAATAATTTCAACAAAATAATGAAGCTTTTATTTCAGGGACTTAAGTATCAAAAAGATAATAAAAAAAAGGATAACAAAATACGGAAAGTCCCTTATCAAATGGCAAAAAAAGAGCTCAAACACAACAAATGCATGGAAACAACTGTCATATTCCTGACTTGGTTCAGACATTTCCTTAAGTAGCAAATGGTGAAGTAACGTTGAAGTTATCTCTTAGGATATTTTACGGATGTGATCATGAGTTTGTTTATCGTTATGGAATCTCTGTGCCACTGATGACTACCGAATTGTTCCAGTTGTCATAACCACAATCCTGTCGTCTTGTCTCGATTGTCACATAATTGAATATCAAAGAATTTGAATTGTCACTAAGATTAGCAATACAACGGGTTCCACATATGGAACATGCTCTGGCTACCTATCGGGGGCGACTATGATCAACCTAAGTTTCGGGTTTGTATTTCTCAGTCATCAGTTTTCAAATGTAGTGTTTTCTAGACAATTGTATGTCTTTTGTTCTTACAATGTTTTTTTTTCCGATTTCAGATCAACTCGTGGATTAAATTTGTTATATATCTATATCTGCCGTAAGTGCAAAAATAAAATGATAAATATTTTTACATTCCTGTTCAAATTTTCTTTTCATTTAGTGTTTTTAAGGTAGATGGTGGGGACCTAAATTTAAAGCCATAGAATTTTTTAATATGTGTCAAAATCTTCCTTTTTTTAAATATAATAAAACATATGAGTCCCCGGACTTTCTTTGTGCTACGGGTTGTGCAAAATTGTCAGATTTTGTATAGATTATGCATGGAAAATCCAATTTTGTGTGATAAAAAGTAATCTACACCATATAATTTAAAGAAAAAATCTGAGCAGCTCTAATAACGTGCTTTCAGATAAGAAAAAGGAAACTTGGGTCACCGGTCACCGTTTTCTCGCTACACAATACAAAAAAAAACATAAATGTACAACACTTTCTATTATCAAATTACTTTATCTGAGTTATTTAACATAGTCATTAAAGCGGGAGGTTTGGCATGCTACAAAATCAGGTTCAACCACATTTTTTTTTTAAATTGTCCTGTACCAAGCCAGGGATATGGCCATTGTTATATTATAGTTCGTTTCTGTGTGTGTTACATTTTAACGATGTGTTTCTGTGTGTGTTACATTTTAACGTTGTGTTTCTGTTGTGTCGCTTGTTTCCTCTTATATTTGAGTGTAAATTTACATTACTATAAGAAGTGTCACGGTACTTTCCTATCCCAATTTCACGTATTTAGTTTTGATGTTATATCTGTTATTTTCATCGGATTTTGTCTAATGCTTAGTTCGTTTCTGTGTGTGTTTCATTTTAATGTTGTGTCGTTGTTCTCCTCTTATATTTAATGCGTTTCCCTCAGTTTTAGTTTGTAACCCGGATTTGGTTTTTTTTTTCTATCGATTTATGAGTTTCGAACAGCGGTATACTACTGTTTCCTTTGTTTATCCCCTCTTATATATCAGTTACCTCCCATTATGAGGCAAAGTCAGACAGAGTAAATCAAACAAAAAAAAAATCAATGCTTATGTTGTTGTAAAGTACAGTCGTTAATACTATAAAACACTTAATTTTCTATATTAACACGAATGTCTAACATGAATTACATACTACTCTCAAAATTTGCACATTTCACTTAAGATGTAGACCGGCTGTTGTCTGCTTTATTAAATTCCAAGACACCCAAGCCACCTTAACTCTGAATTTATCAGCAATTTGAGCAATAAATAAGGCAATTCAATCTGAACGGTTTATATCAGAGGTGACTTTCTTCAACAAAGTGAAGATATACTTTTTTTTTATTTTATAAAAAATGTTCATTTTTTAATTGGGTACATATTATGATGATAGTGATCAAAAACACACACGCGCATTTCTCTTCTTTTTCTCTCAATCTTCCCTGTTCTATATTGTTTTAATATTTTTAAGTACACCTTTAAATTACAGATGTCTGATTAGAACTATGTAATCATGAATTGGATATTTAAATGCTTTGAATTCTATTGATCAATATTGTAACTTAGGATTAGACAATCTAAGTTGGCCTAAATTGTGTTTAATACTTTTTTGGCAAAAACAACATTTGTTTAATTAAAAGGAAAACGTACGTCTCATTTGTATACTCAGTGTGTCTTCAAAAAGCCTATATGTTTGAAAATAAACAATGATCAGGGCAAAGGTTTGCATTGCCATAGTTGAATCTAAAGATGAGCATAGCAGATTTTGTATTAGGTAAATACTATCCTGTAAAAAGTGGTATGTTCTAGCTACTTACAATAACAATAATGCTACATTGTTCCTGAAAACACCATTCGGTACGTTAGTTAGATTGTTATCCTCCAAATACCTAAATAAGAACAAAAACGACAAGTCAATGTTTATTCATAAATATCTTAGATTTCAAATACTTACAGAAAAAAGAAGAACTTATAGAAGAGTAATTATATATAACTGAAAGCTCAATATTTAGTTCAGTCTAGGTGGCCGATTGGTCTAAATCGGTGGACACAGTGCAGGCGTTGTTGTCACGATATCCAAATAGGATGAATTCGAATCTAGGCATCAGAAGAACAAAAAATGTGCTTCTGCAAATTTGCAGATTTAAAATTTTTGTACTGATATTAATAGTAATTATGGATTTAATGTGTGTTTTCAGCAGTGTTTCACCTTCACTTGTGGTCCAATGGATGGGTATGTCGTAGAGTTGTAACCCGCTTAGACGTACTTCATATGTAGATATGTTGTTTTGTTTTTTGGTTATAAAGACTAAAAATGAAAACGAATGAACACACATACACACGGACCTCCAATCTGAAAAGATAAAATTACTGATATCGGGAAGAATAATACAAAATTCAAAGAATAAAATAATAAAAGAATTCAATTATAACAGAGAGAGAGAGTATTTCTGCATAATAATAGTCAAAAGGGAAACAAATACAGTCGGTTGTCGCGCTTCACATCATTTGACATCATACACACTACTTCTCTAAAATATTGCATTTGATTAAAATTCAAAGGAATTCAGGAATAGCGTGACGTTTTGAACAATCAGAATCTGGCTTTTAATTTCTTTAAATTTCAAATATGTTGAAAAGGAGCTTATTTCACTGTATTGGATACCAAAATGACATAATTGCTATAGTGTAATCAAAGGATACCAAATTATTCATTAGGAAAATTCTATCATGTCAGTTAACATACTAAAATGATAACAAGTATTTGTACTTACAAATATTCCAATGCCACATTGTTCTTGAAAACATCAGCAGGTATACTGGTTAGATTGTTGTTCGTTAACTCCCTACATTTGATAAAACAAACCAATGTTTCAATTAAATGTATTGTTGTAGAAATTAGATGAAGTACTTAAAGAAGAGTAATTCTTATCTATACAAATCCCTTTGAACTGTACAAAATGTACGTACCAGTTTTATAACGAAGTATTTCGTTGTATTAACTTATGATGTGAATAAACACACCCAAATTAAGATAGAAAACCTTGTCATTCGTTGGTTGTTTTATACATGATATAATAGGTGTTGATTGTTTTATGTCCACTTATAATATACCTGTTACTTTACAAAGTGGTACAGGTTTCAGCTATTTATCTTTTTATTCAGAACGTTTAATTTGTTTGACACTTTAATAGACTTTCGATATGTTTTCAATACTTTGGATGTTTGGTCGTTGTGCTCATTCAGGTATGTCACAGTCGTCCTAAATAATAGTTATCACGTACTATGAACGTTCAAGTTGAACACTAAAATGCTGTATAAATGTCTTGAAACATTTTTTTTTTATAATGAATTTTCTTTATTGTAACAAATAGACTAGCACAACATGTATTAACAAAGGTGTACAGAATGGCATTTTCACACAAAGGAAGTATTAAATAAAACGAATGAACACACATACACACGGACCTCCAATCTGAAAAGATAAAATTAATGATATCGGGAAGAATAATACAAAATTCAAAGAATAAAATAATAAAAGAATTCAATTATAACAGAGAGAGAGAGAGTATTTCTGCATAATAATAGTCAAAAGGGAAACAAATACAGTCGGTTGTCGCGCTTCACATCATTTGACATCATACACACTACTTCTCTAAAATATTGCATTTGATTAAAATTCAAAGGAATTCAGGAATAGCGTGACGTTTTGAACAATCAGAATCTGGCTTTTAATTACTTTAAATTTCAAATATATTGAAAAGGAGCTTATTTCACTGTATTGGATACCAAAATGACATAATTGCTATAGTGTAATCAAAGGATACCAAATTATTCATTAGGAAAATTCTATCATGTCAGTTAACATACTAAAATGATAACAAGTATTTGTACTTACAAATATTCCAATGCCACATTGTTCTTGAAAACATCAGCAGGTATACTGGTTAGACTGTTGTTCGTTAACTCCCTACATTTGATAAAACAAACCAATGTTTCAATTAAATGTTTTGTTGTAGAAATTAGATGAAGTACTTAAAGAAGAGTAATTCTTATCTATACAAATCCCTTTGAACTGTACAAAATGTACGTACCAGTTTTATAACGAAGTATTTCGTTGTATTAACTTATGATGTGAATAAACACACCCCAATTAAGATAGAAAACCTTGTCATTCGTTGGTTGTTTTATACATGATATAATAGGTGTTGATTGTTTTATGTCCACTTATAATATACCTGTTACTTTACAAAGTGGTACAGGTTTCAGCTATTTATCTTTTTATTCAGAACGTTTAATTTGTTTGACACTTTAATAGACTTTCGATATGTTTTCAATACTTTGGATGTTTGGTCGTTGTGCTCATTCAGGTATGTCACAGCCGTCTTAAATAATAGTTATCACGTACTATGAACGTTCAAGTTGAACATTAAAATGCTGTATAAATGTCTTGAAACATTTTTTTTTATATAATGAATTTTCTTTATTGTAACAAATAGACTAGCACAACATGTATTAACAAAGGTGTACAGAATGGCATTTTCACACAAAGGAAGTATTAAATATTAAAACAACATTTGAATATATATGATGGTGCATTAGTAGGTTGAAAATAAATAAATATCTTATAACATTGAAATCTTATGTGTTCTTGCAGTATACATAAGTGGTGTTTCAATCAAGTTTCAACATTGATTGTTTATTCTATGATAGGAGCCCAGGGACTCCAGTATTTTTTATATTCCTCTACAGAGAGGTTTTTAAATGAAATATATTTTTCTAAGTTCAAGTGTTCCTTTAAATAGTTTTTTAAAGCATTTTAATTTGGCAAAACGTCTTGTAGTTTTGTTCGATAATATAATATTTTGTAAGTAGAATACTTTTATTTTTAACAAAATTCAATTTAACATTTTCGTAGATACCAAATAAAATAATCATAATATTCAAAGGCAGTTCATTTAAAAAATCCAAATGTTTAGTGCATGCTAGAGACTGGCTACACTCGGACAGCTCCAAAATAAATGTTCTATGGTCTCTGGTCCTTCTTTACAAAATGTACATATGTTGTTACTATTTATTTTCATCTTGTAAAGTAGTGAATTAGTTCCCAAAATTCTATGGATAATTCTATATTGGAACCAGCAAAGCGTAGTGCTTTAACTATATTTTGTACACGAAGTGTGTATTTTTTTCCAGTTAATACCAGTCATATTAAGATGGTTCTCCCATTTTTCCTTTCAACAGTTAATTATATTCTATAACACCGCATATAAATGTTTTATCCTTAATAATGATATAAGAGCTAATCTTGAGGTACATGTATATCTATTGTCTAAAAGTTTTCAAATAGAGAAAAATAAAAAGGCATCTCGGTATGTCATTTAAAATAAAAAAGAATAGAAATTGTGTTCAAATTTTGAATAATTCCTATCCAAATGTACATCAAGTTATTTTGGATATAAAATTTAGTGCTGGTATCTATGATGAGTTTATTTACAACCACTGGGTCGATGTTACTGCTGGTGGAGATTTATTTCCCCGAGGGTATCACAATAAAATTGAGAATGGAAATGGAGCTTTGATTTCATGTCAAATAATTTCAACAAAATAATGAAGCTTTTATTTCAGGGACTTAAGTATCAAAAAGATAATAAAAAAGGATAACAAAACACGGAAAGTCCCTTATCAAATGGCAAAAAAAGAGCTCAAACACAACAAATGCATGGAAACAACTGTCATATTCCTGACTTGGTTCAGACATTTCCTTACGTAGCAAATGGTGAAGTAACGTTGAAGTTATCTCTTAGGATATTTTACGGATGTGATCATGAGTTTGTTTATCGTTATGGAATCTCTGTGCCACTGATGACTACCGAATTGTTCCAGTTGTCATAACCACAATCCTGTCGTCTTGTCTCGATTGTCACATAATTGAATATCGAAGAATTTGAATTGTCACTAAGATTAGCAATACCACGGGTTCCACATATGGAACATGCTCTGGCTACCTGTCGGGGGCGACTATGATCAACCTAAGTTTCGGGTTTGTATGTCTCAGTCATCAGTTTTCAAATGTAGTGTTTTCTAGACAATTGTATGTTGAAATGGAGCTTATTTCACTGTATTGGATACCAAAATGACATAATTGCTATAGTGGAATCAAAGGATACCAAATTATTTATTAGGAAAATTCTATCATGTCAGTTAACATACTAAAATGATAACAAGTATTTGTACTTACAAATGTTCCAATGCCACATTGTTCTTGAAAACATCAGCAGGTATACTGGTTAGATTGTTGTTCGTTAACTCCCTACATTTGATAAAACAAACCAATGTTTCAATTAAATGTTTTGTTGTAGAAATTAGATGAAGTACTTAAAGAAGAGTAATTCTTATCTATACAAATCCCTTTGAACTGTACAAAATGTACGTACCAGTTTTATAACGAAGTATTTCGTTGTATTAACTTATGATGTGAATAAACACACCCCAATTAAGATAGAAAACCTTGTCATTCGTTGGTTGTTTTATACATGATATAATAGGTGTTGATTGTTTTATGTCCACTTATAATATACCTGTTACTTTACAAAGTGGTACAGGTTTCAGCTATTTATCTTTTTATTCAGAACATTTAATTTGTTTGACACTTTAATAGACTTTCGATATGTTTTCAATACTTTGGATGTTTGGTCGTTGTGCTCATTCAGGTATGTCACAGCCGTCTTAAATAATAGTTATCACGTACTATGAACGTTGAAGTTGAACACTAAGATGCTGTGTAAATGTCTTGAAACATTTTTTTTTATAATGAATTTTCTTTATTGTAACAAATAGTCTAGCACAACATGTATTAACAAAGGTGTACAGAATGGCATTTTCACACAAAGGAAGCATTAAATATTAAAACAACATTTGAATATATATGATGGTGCATTAGTAGGTTGAAAATAAATAAATATCTTATAACATTGAAATCTTATGTGTTCTTGCAGTATACATAAGTGGTGTTTCAATCAAGTTTCAACATTGATTGTTTATTCTATGATAGGAGCCCAGGGACTCCAGTATTTTTTTATATTCCTCTACAGAGAGGTTTCTAAATGAAATATATTTTTCTAAGTTCAAGTGTTCCTTTAAAAAGTTTTTTAAAGCATTTTAATTTGGCAAAACGTCTTGTAGTTTTGTTCGGTAAATATAATATTTTGTAAGTAGAATAATTTTATTTTTAACAAAATTCAATTTAACATTTTCGTAGATACCAAATAAAATAATCATAATATTCAAAGGCAGTTCATTTCAAAAATCCAAATGTTTAGTGCATGCCAGAGACTGGCAACCATCGGACAGCTCCAAAATAAATGTTCTATGGTCTCTGGTCCTTCTTTACAAAATGTACATATGTTGTTACTATTTATTTTCATCTTGTAAAGTAGTGAATTAGTTCCCAAAATTCTATGGATAATTCTATATTGGAACCAGCAAAGCTTAGTGCTTTAACTATATTTTGTACACGAAGTGTGTATTTTTTTCCAGTTAATACCAGTCATATTAAGATGGTTCTCCCATTTTTCCTTTCAACAGTTAATTATATTCTATAACACCGCATATGAATGTTTTATCCTTAATAATGATATAAGAGCTAATCTTGAGGTACATGTATTTTTTGTGTTCAAATTTTGAATAAATCCTATCCAAATGTAACATCAAGTTATTTTGGATATAAAATTTAGTGCTGGTATCTATGATGAGTTTATTTACAACCACTGGGTCGATGCTACTGCTGGTGGAGATTTATTTCCCCGAGGGTATCACAATAAAACTGGTAGAAATATCTTACAACTGTTACAGTAAATTATATTCGATAACACCGCATAGGAGTTTTATATACCTATAAATGATATAAGAGCTAATCTTAGGGTAATATATATTTTTCAACAAGTTTCAAACATAGACATTGTTTTAAAAACATCTCGGTATGTCATTTTGATACCAAGAACAGAAATTGTGTCAAAATTTTGATTTGTTGTTGTCAAAATACTTATGTCTTTACAAACAATTATTAAACGACCATTCAAGTGATCAAGTTATATATATCTACCAGAACAACCTGCATTATGTGTGAAGCCATTTAAAGTAAATTTTTAACTGGATATCTTAACCTTTTACATCGTTTATGCCGAACTAAAAATAATGTTTATGGAAAAAGATTTTGATTTTGATTATTTCATTTTAACTTTGCATCCTTGATCCTGTTGCACTTTGAACAAAACAGTAGATATAAGGTTCCATAGTTAGTTACATTCTTTTTCATCACACCCACAAATATACTAAAAAAGATGTAACAAATCAAAACAATAAAGCTGAACACACATAACAAGTTCATATTATGTTTTAGGTGATAAAAAGAAATGAAAACGAGGCAGTAATAGCAGTTGTCGTATAGTTTTTATGCTCGACAGGACAAATGCAAATCAAGCCGTGGACCTTGACCTCACTACATATGCAAAAGAACTAATCCGCCGGGTCTTTGCTTGCATGTTTCTTTTATAATTTGTATTTTGTATCTGAATTGTACGACGTTTTTAATTAGAGAGTACCACATTTTGCAGATGAAACACAAAAGATGTCCATACCGGTTTATGTACTTACATATATGATGTTTGAAGCTATTTAGTTTTTAATAAATGATTTTGCACTAACAATCTAATTTGTCTAAAAGGGGATGCAAACGTTTAAAAGTGACAAGCAAGCATAAAACCCGTCTCTATTTTACTTAAGTTTTATCGTCTAGCAGTTAGTTTATGCAGTAAACAATTTCTTTCCTTAATAGTTATCTAAGGTATCAGGATTATAATTGGAGTACACCAGACGCGCGTTTCATCTACATTAGACTCATCAGTGAAGCTCATATCAAAATATTAATAAAGCCAAAAAGTACATGTACAAAGATTAAGAGCATAGAGGATCCAACATTCCAAAACGTTGTGCCAAATACGTCTAAGGTAATCTTTGCCTTCGATAAGAAAATCCTTAGATTTTCGAAAAATTCAAAGTTTTGTGAACAGGAAATTTATAAAAATGACCACATTAATGATATTCATGTCAACACCGATGTGTTGACTACTTGGCTTGTGATATCCTCGGGGACGAAACATCCACCAGCAGTGGCATCTACCCAGTGGTGTAAATAGTTTATAAATGCAAAAGAGTATGGAAGCGAGCTCGAGCGTGGCATCAAATCAACCCTTTGTTTTGTCTCGTGCCATTTTTTAATAGATAAGACTAAACTTGATAACAGCCCAAAATCTATATGCCATAATTCATAGCTCATTTAAAAAATGTACTTGATAAGTAAACCGTAATTCAGTAAATAATTAAATAAATACAAAATAAATCAATAGTTAAAAAAAACGTAAGACCAGCTCAAACAACAGTTACAGTATGTTATTGTAAAGAAAGCACAGTAACATTGACTTGACGATAAGAAGTTATTTGTGTGTTAAACCATTTTCTTAGAAAAAATAAATATTTTTGTCAATTTTTATTGTCTGAAATACATATGAAGTATTGTCGAACGGAAAATTCGAAGGTATTTGAACCAACTTAGCAAAAAGCAACTTTATATATAGTAAATAAGTAATGTGCATTGTGAATCCTTACTCAATCAGACAAAACGAAGTCAATGATTTATACAATTACCGTTTTGAATAAACGTTCTCGTAAGTCAGTTTGGTATTTGTTAACAAAATGATATGTCAGTACTCGAGTACATGTTGACATTCCTAAGATATCAGAAGGTTGTAAACAAATTGCTACAGTAAAGAACCCTCTCCTTTGTCTTGGCCAATAAACATTTTATGTATACTTTTAGGCATTGGTGTTGTCAGTATATTTAAGGTAGCACAATACAAAGATTTTAAGCCTCCAATTCCCCAGTTTTAAAATGCTGTAACTTTCGTTTTAATGCTTGAAAATTTATAATAGTGGTATCCATGGATAGCTAACAGACTACTCTTTCAAATTAATGCAATGTTAGTATTATACAACAATTATGTAATCAATTATAATGATAACTGTGTCTACAAAATTTTACAACAAATTTCCACTTTTAATTGAAATTAGCTTTTTTATAGATCCCCCTAGAGGGTTGATTTTATTACATGTTGTTCCTTGGGTCATTATCAACAAAAGGGTGTCTCAGATTTTGGATAGAATGTATAGATCAAATTTTACACCTAATCATACATTAGCTTCTTTTATGTGGTAAGGATGTTTACACTAATTACAAATTTATGAGAGAATGGAATACGATAGCGATAATTTGAGACAACCTTTTGAAGCTCTTGCTGTGCTGATTAAGATAACGTTCAAATTTCTTGTGTAGCTATAGAGATGAAAGAGCTAAATTCATTTCAGTGACCTGACCAAGAATTTGCCACTAATTGCATAATAATTGATTACATAATGATTGCATAACAAAAATATTGCATTCATTTAAAAGATTATTCTTTTATCAATCTACATATACCTCTTTTATTAATTTATATGCAATTTTAAGAAAGTTACAGCATTTTAAAGGTTGGGGATTGGAAGTAAAAAAATCTTTGTATTGTGCTACCTTAAATGATAATGATTTTCACTTTGGTATTATTTCTTCATTTTAATCGAACTCGTTCGGTCAGCCTGATATGAGTCCCTGTTTGTCATGTTTGTAAGGGTGTGCGTTTGTCAAACATTTGATTTTTAAGGAAGACTCTTTAGTTAATTGCTTGAAATTCTCCGACTTTTAATGACATTCAAGCTTTGAGATTGGGATATCGATGTTCTTTATAAGTATATCTGTTCTGTAAGTTTTACGAGTCATTCTGCATGTTTAGCAATGCTAGTTTATTGGCGACATTGTGTTATGACATGTGAAAAAAGGCAGTGACTATTTAGTATGTTACAGCTGTTTCTATATATAGCAACTACATACATCATTACTGTTGACTCAGGGAAGCTTGGTAATTCTAGAAGTCCTCTGTTTCTGCAGTAATAATAAGGTCCGTCGGAATTACACACCATTGTACAGCTAGATATTATAGTACACTTTTGATTGGCATTGCAGCTCAGTCCGATTAATAAAAATAGTGTTATTTCCTTGCACCAAAGTAATATAGACATTTCTGATCCTTATCTTTTCCTGTAAATGGTTTTCATGAAAATGTTATACAGAGCTTTTTTATATTTTGTTCGTTGAATATATGTTTAGAACAAATATTCATTTATCTATTGCTTTCTTTGTTCCTAAACTTATTTACTGTCATATCAAATTATGTTCTCCTTTGTAATTCAAATAATGCGTTACAATAGACAATTTTACGTTTCAAACAAAACTTACGTACGTAAGCGCAAGTAACTTAGGCTTACATTTATACGGACTTATAAGACATAAAATAAATTGTGGATGTCTCCATTCGCCGGTTTCAGCACGTCAAATTGCAGTCGGATAATATTGTTTTATTTCTAAAATAACATTCATGTACCAGGCACGGATCGTTCGATATTGGAGGGAGGGGATGGTAGATGTTGTTTGGGAGGGGTAGGGAGGGGGTCATGCTGTGAATTTAAAATAAAGACATTTCTGCCCATTAGATAGTTTTTAAAACAAAATTTCCGTATTAAAATCTCCCCTTCCTCTTCCGATGAATTAGGTGTAGGATGACTTAATGACAAATTAAACAAGTTTAACGTTAAACAAAAGGCAAAAGGTTCTTCTTTATACAATCATATCTATTCGGGAGGGGCCTAGATAAAATTTGAAATTGACAGGCAGGCCTCTCGAATTAATGGTGAAACACATTTTAGAAGACTATTTACCAAATCAAAAGGCAAAATAAAAAAAATGTTTGCAAAACATTTGTTTGGAACATAGAAATTCATGTAGTCGGGAAGCAGTGATAAAATAGGCTCAATTTCTAAAAAAAAATAGAAATACTACAAATGTATCCATGCACCCCCTCCCCTAAAAATAAGAGGGATTCTCCCTTAGCCAAAACACGGACATGTATCTAGCTGAACGAAAGTAAAATGTGTACAAAAGTAAGAAAATAACACATTTACAGAAAAATAATTTATCACAAACATTTTTGGTATTTATGGTTTTTAAAGGTCAATATTTTCCATTCTTTTTTATCAGTCTTCCGTCTTCACGAGACTGAGGGAATTTATCGACCTCACTATACCAGAATACATATAGGTCTGCATAGTCGGCGTTCTATCGAACTGACAGAAAGCAGTTCAACTATCTGACTTCACCTCATAAGCTTAAGTCAAGTAAGACAAACGGTACAGTAGTTCTATCGGAAAAACGGAGGAGTAAATCGGGTTATCTTCAGAAGTAAATCGGTTTATATGTTACAGTTCATAAGTTGACAGAGTAACAGGTCGACAGGTTGACACTAGAAATGTTGACAGGTTGACATTAGAAAGATCTACAATGTTGACAACTGTTAAGGTCGACAGGTTGACACTAGAAATGTTGACAGGTTGACGTTAGAAAGATCTACAATGTTGACAACTGCTAAGGTCGACAAATTGAAATGTCGACATGTTGTAAAGTCTATAAATGCATAAATCGATAGGTTGACAAGCGTGAAGGTTAAACTTCGTGTATAGTTGAGTTACAAAATGTATGTGTTGGACTTGCAAAAAGAAATGCTGGATTTATGAAAGATCTTGATGAAGAACAAGATATTCCTACGGTTGCAGAATAAAGCCATGCAAGATTTGTTAAAATTTCGTTCTTAAAAGATAAAATTGTCAATATAAGAAAACCTTTCAGTCCATTTTTTAAATAACAGTCCTTGCGGTGAATTAAGCAAGGAAGAGTCCTTTTCATTTGTTTCAGGTGAGTGAGATTTAAGCAGACTTACCTGATATACATTACAGCAAAGACTGTGATCTGAACAAAATATCTGTAAAAAATGAAAAATTTAAACATTTTTATTTGTTTCTCAGTCATTTAACATGACTTTTCAGTTCGATTTGGCCGTTTCAGTCTGATTATTAATAATTAGTGGCAAGTTTCACGTCGTCACTACGAAAACATGTTTGTTCAACAAGTTAATTTAAAATAAACAAGTTAAACAAATGAAACCGTTAAACAAAATTATAACTCAGAAAAGAAAATGAACTTAAAAACCAACTAAAAATGTCAAAGGTCAGTGTCATCACTTTTTGGAATTCTGCGCATCAATTTCAGTTGATGATCAGAAGAAAGTCAAATATCGTTGGTAATACTCGGTAGTTTTCCTGCAGACCGTGCAAGTGTACCATGGACTATAGATGAAAAGTTACAAATAGTTTACTCAGTAGCTGTACCAGTGGTGGGAGTCTGTGATTGGATCTTTTTTTTTCTCAAAAATTCGAAAGATTACGTGGATATTACAGAAAAGGAGACAACAATTGTTTTTTGTCTTTTATTCTGGAGCCCTCTTTTTTAAATTTCTGAATCCGCCCCTGTTACTAATCTATCACCATAGAACCACGATTTTAATCCAAGTGTTGTAATCTGGATTATCATGAAACAGATATATATAAACGAAGATGTGGTATGATTGTCAATGAGACAACTCTCCACAACAGACCCAAATGACACAAAACTAACAACTATAGCCCATACCGCATAGTCAGCTATAAAAGGCCCCGAAATGCCATGAAAACCAATTCAAACAAGAAAACTAACTGCCTTATTTATATAAAAAAATGAACGAAAAACAAACATGAAACATATAGGCAAACGACAACCACTGAAGTACAGGCTTCTGACTCGGGACAGGCACATCACGTGACATTATACATTCAAAATGTGGGGCGGGGGGGGGTTAAACATGTTAGCGGGATCCCAACCCTCCCCTAACCTAGGACAGTGGTATAACAGTACAACATAAGAACGAACTATAAAAAACAGTTGAAACAGACTATACTCATCAGATGGACAAAAATATAAGTGAACGTGGTCGGGTACTTGTACATCCCAACAACAAAAAGACACTAGGAACAGATCTGAGATTACTCGCAGTTAACTGACAGTCAGTTCAAAGCCACAAAAACTAATAAAAAAATCATGAATAGAAGACTAGACTGATAGCTACCCAAATTAAAACAACAGAAATTTTATACAAAAGAAACATGCGTCTTCATGCAGATTTGATAGTCACTTATGCATAATTTGGTTCCAATATTTAGAGCAATTCAACAGGGAAAAAATATAAAGATTGGTTTTTTCGAAAACCTTACTCGGCATGAATGGTTCATCTGTTATGGAATGCATTGGTTTGAATGGTAGCTTAGCTTGTACACATAGCCATGTGACAGCCAATTTCTTAAGTTTATACCGCTGATCGTGGTAAAAAGGTTCAAATAATCTTAGAATCAAGTCATGCTATGTTGACATAAATGGTTGAGATTTTATAACCCATTCTGCGTCATTTGATACAGTATCTTGCCTTTGATAACTTTCATGTCGCCTTGGAATTTTTTTGTCGAAACGCCGACCTTTTCTTTTCCAGAGACAGCATTCTTTTCACTCAGAGTAATTACCTTTCCTCAGCGATGCTTCGAAGGGTAATAGTAACACAGTGCTACCGTCTATTCCATCGTCTGTCCGTCGGTCTGTCCGTTCGTTACACTCCTGTTGACACTCTTGAATCTACATCCTTCTGGAAGGAATTCTAAACGTGAAACATGGAAAATGTATGACACAGCGATAATATTTTTTTCACTTTCCATAATAAACTTTCCAGGTAATATAAAATTGAGAATGGGAAAGATGTCAAAGAGACAACAACCCAACAATAAAGCAGACAACAGCCGAAGGCCACCAATGGGTTTTCAATGCAACGAGTCCGTCAGCTACACAAGTTTTCAAACTGCTTTTCTTGATAGATTATGGCACACACGACACAGATCATCCATTAAAAAATGAAAAGCCGGGTTATCCATAAGACAAAAATAAAGTAAAGGCCCTACCCATGCTAAAGGCATTCAAATAAAATACCTCCCAGAACGATCTGATGGTCAGATAATCCAGCTATTTGAATATGCGTAAATATTAGAAAAACATTATAGCCTACATGTATATATTTACTAAATTACTGAACTTGTACAGGGTCCTCCATCTTTGATCAACTTTATCCTTTTTAGAATATATATGTTCAAAAACTCATGTTACAGTATACTCTTTGAACGTGGCACGCCGTTTCCACAAATTAGTTGAACAGAAATTCGTTTTGTACGAAAATATGAAAACATTTGTAACTTGATATATTGAAAGCCACAGTGACCTCTACCCCCCAATTTTTATTTTCCCCATAAGACACGCATTAAAAGAAATTATTCGGCGGCCTTCAAATTCTCGCCGGCAAATCATCAAGTTATCATTATTCCCGCCCGAAAATTTCAAAATATGTACCTGTGCCCATGCGAACAAAATTTGGCCTTACGTATAAGACAAGTGTAAACTTTCGTTCGATGAATATATATTTTAACGCTATATTAAAAAAAAAATGATTTAAATGGAGAAAGGGAGACAAACACAATTTCAAAACGACCAAGTTAAGGTGTATTACGTACGTCAAAATATATGATTTTTTTGTTCAATTCAGAAGTTACGTGGTCAACGGGAGATAACAATGAACATTTTTTTGAAATGTTAAGGTTTGTTACGTCTAAGTACGTCAAAATCTTAAAATTCTCTAGTAAAACAATAACAATAATCACCTAAACGTAAAACTTATTTGGCGTTTTTGAAAATTAAAATAGACTTTTATTCAGTTTTGCCACAAATTATAATTTTTGATAGTTAAAAAAGTATCTTTGTAACCTTAATTGTTGTACCATTTTCATGTTAATATTATACTATACCTAACTTTACTATGTTGTTTAGCTGGAAACTTATTTTGTGATAATTTAGGAAGTGGTAATATTGTATCTACATGCTCTATGACTAATTGGAACTTAAGTATTTACTCGAATGTAAAGAATACATCATGGGATGTTCGTACAAATTAACAGTGATTGAACATTGTATATAAGAATATATGCTGTCATAATTCTCAATCCGGATATAATTGTTATTTTTCTGTTCTTTTCTTACGAATTCTCACTTGTAATTCAAGATGTATTTTTCTTTATAAAAGAACGAAATGTTACCTATAGCAAAGTTAGATATAATCCATCAATACATATACCTAATAATCATTGTCGAACGAAGAGTGAGTGTACATGATTTATAAAAGTTCATATATCAAAATATGAAAAAGTGGTTTCATTACCATTGAGACAATACACTATCAAATAGTTATCAAAGGTACCACGATTATAATTAAGTACGGAAGACTCGCGTTTTGTCTACATAAGACTCATCAGTGACGCTCATATCAAACTATGTATAAAGCCAAACAAGTACGAAGTTGAAGAGCATTAAGGTCCTAAAATTCCAAAAAGTTATGCCAAATACGGCTAAGGTAATCTATTCCTGGGATAAGAAAATCCGTAGTTTTCGAAAAATTCAAAATTTTGTAAACGGGGAAATTTATAAAAATGACCACATAATTGATATTCATGTCAACATCGAAGTGCTGACTACTGGGCTGGTGATACCCTCGGGGATGAAACGTCCACCAGCAGTGGTATCGACCCAGTAGTGTAAATAGTTATCAAAGGTACCACGATTATAATTTAGTTCGCCAGACGCGGGTTTCGTCTACATAAGACTCATCAGTGACGCTCATATCAAACTATTTATAAAGCCAAACAAGTACGAAGTTGAAGAGCACTAAGGTCCCAAAATTCAAAAAAGTTGTGCCAAATACGGCCACGGTAATCTATTCCTGGGATAAGAAAATCCTTAGTTTTTCGAAAAATTCAAAGTTTTGTAAACGGGGAAATTTATAAAAATGACCACATAATTGACATAATTAAACAATACACTATCAAAGATTAAATAACTGCAGACTAATACCAGGCTTTTAACGATGAGTTAAATACGTTTCTCATTTACAGTTCGGTAAACCTAATATACATGTTAAAGTGCTGTTTTAAACACTTATTAAGTATAAAACATATTTTACATATTCAATTGAATATACATGTACTGCTTATTGTGTTCTTATCATGTTATAGTGTGAATATTTAAGATATAGACTGATATGCACGCTGATTCTGTATATCATTTTACAATAATAAAAGTTTGATTTACACTCAACAGGTATATAACCCCGTCAATCTTTCAGACCCAGGGATGTGTTGTGCTGAAAGCTCGCATGGTAAACGATTCCCAACGATTAATCAATTCAGACATTGAGAATATGGCAGTTGTTATCATGTTTGTTAGCGTTTGTTTTTGTAACACCTCAGTGTTTCTGTGGTGCCGTTGTTTTCCTCTTATATTTGATGTGTTTCTCTCTGGTTTAATATGCGACCATGATTCTTTTCGCTCAATCCGTTTATATCTATTGAACAACAGTATATTACTGTGATATCTTAAAAGTACCAACCGGATTTGTCTTATCTTGCCAACAAGGCACGTGATTACCCTCCTTTGATTTTTGTTGTCTACGAATAGAGCACCTAATGTGGACAGTCTAACTTGCCACTTTTTTCATACACCTTCCAAATTTATTTCTATATATTTTATGCCTAAAATAGTACAAAATGTAGGTAGGGGAATGAAATGCATGTAAAAAATTGGTGCATGAATAGGTATAGTAGTGATTTGGTTCGGTTTGAAAAGGTAAAACATTAGGATGTCTGAAGCTGTCAAACTGAATTACAGGCCCCCCTTAATATAAAAATATCAATATTTTGAATTAAAGCTAATTAAAGCTAATAGATCTTTCTATAATGATGAAACAATTTGTCCCAAAAATAGTACACTTGACTGCAAAAAATAAATTGGAAAGAGCAGGTAAGATTTTTTTAATTTGCTATTATTTTAGAAATACACTACGAAATAACTGTGTTCTCGTGCCAAATGCAGTGAATGCAGTGAACGTGAAGACATGAAGCGACAAATGTCGTTTTCGGTCCCATCATGTTATAACTGTATACGTACCACAGAGTAAACGCAAAGTAATTTATCCCTAGCAACAACAATGTTCCAATGACAACAGTTATTTGTTTTCTGTGTATTTAACTTTCAAAATATTGCAAACAAAAAGAGAATTCAAGCAAACTGTCTATAGATGAATAATTAACAATGTTCCTTTTTATTTAAAGCTTCGTTTTCAAAATTTAAATAAATGTATAAAAAAATATAATGGTAAAAGCAAACGAGAACTACACAATTGTATCAAATACCCTAAGCGGTTCTTCCTCGCTCCTACAGAAATACATCAATAAAAAATAAACAAACATGTGTAGGTATAGGTGGCTTCAAACAATGTCGAATTGAAAATAATTTTGAGTTTAGCTATTACAGAGTTAGAAGCTTACTTTACCCCTGTCGGTAATGCCTTTACGTTGGGATTCAACATATGTAAGTGATTGAACTTTCTAACGTTCCTTTATTCTTATTGATGTCTTGCGATTTGATCTCGTCAAAATATGCGTGAACCATTCGCAATCAAACGTTATTAAAACAAAATTGAACTAACAATCGATCCACAAAGGAGTAGGTCCGGTAAGGGCCGATTTTGACCTCAAATTTAAGGTTCATCTGACGAAACATTTTGGACACTTTTTAAACACTCAAGTGTCTATTTCAGTTGATGCAATTAGTTTAAGTGAAAGGTTTTAACTTTTTTAGTAATTAAAAACGCTCCGATTTAAGCTTAAATATGAAAAATCTTGAAATATGTCACAAAATCTCACTTGTCAGATGATTTTTGTCAAAAATGAAAGTGTTCATCCTCAACCTTTATATATGTTATGTAGTATCATCAAATACAACTTAGATTTCAATATTAATCGGTTTTTAGTGGAGTTAGTGCTGTTTCTTAATTGTTATTTCTAACTGTTGATGTAAAAGTCTTTTGGTTTTGTGAGTCTTTGTTTACTCCTTGGTTTTGATTGTTATTGTCTTAAGAATGAACACAAATGTGGCCACTTTCATTTGAGACGGAAACCGACTAAAATCTAACTAAAATGTTTAAGATTTCAGTAATTTAGCATGACTTAATGATGCTGATACCCGATATATGTGCATTGTATTGTAAAAAAACAGCCCATATTTATGTAGAAGAAGCATTCTACTTTCCAATAAATAACTAAAAGTTTACTTTTTAACTATTTTGTAAAACTGCTATATTTTGGGGCCAAAAGGGGTCTTACTGTACCTATTCCTTTAGCATACAGTTAACACATTTCATTGGTTCAAGTATGATATTTAACGAAATTTATATCAGAAATAATGTTAAATTTTAATATCGATTAAGAATAATTCATCAATTTTGTCAGGAATATAAATAAAGGCAACAGTAGTATACCGCTGTTCAAACTCACAAATCCATGGACAAAAAACAAAATCGGGGTAACGAACTAAAACTGAGGGAAACGCATTAAATATAAGAGGAGAACAACGACACAACACTACAATGTTACACACCAGAAACGGACCAAGCATCAGACAAATTCCCACGAGAATAACAAATATAACATCAAAACCAAATACATGAATTAACAATAACAATGTCGTCAATATCATGTTACCTATTTTCATCATAGAATTATGATAATAATCTTCATATTCCACACACTTCGAACTCGATATAAAGGTATAAAAAATGAAAGAAAAATCTGTATACATTGATAAAGATAGATTTTAGATTTTTTCACTTCAGAAATGAAAAAAAGAAAAAAATTCAATTTTATTTAAAAACGAACGATGTTTAACGATTATCAATTAAGAGTTTAAATTATAACATGTATAAGAGTTACATTATTTCATTTGTTACCTGACTAATACTTGAAAAGATAACTATATAGATCACGAGTTATGGCAAGTTTTTCTCTCCAAGTGTGACACAGCAAAGAGTGAAGATTTGATAGACGGATGCTAGCAATCAACATTTAAATGTAGGGACGATATCAAAATTGTGTAGCATGTACACAGATATTCTCGAAACTGTAACAAATCAGATTCAGATCAACGCTATGTTGTCTAGATTTACCAGGCGCTCAACAATAAGAGGCACCCGTAATAAGTCTTGTTAGTATTGTATTGATATAAAATGTATACCCAAAGCGGTTGAAGGCATATAAAGGTAACAGTAGTATAGGTGTCATAGTTTGTATTGTTATATTACATATTATAATTATGAGTATGGTTCTGTATTGCTGTCAAAGTTTTTACTAGTATTATTTCTTAGCTGTTTTGTTGACATTGGTCTAATCATTATTATGTTGATGCTGTATTTTTATTTTAACAATTGTTTATATTATTATTATTCATATGATGTACCTGTTTTGTTGACAGTGTTCTAATCATTATTATTTCTATGCTATATTTGTATTTTAGCTATTGTTTCTATCATTACATATGATGTACCTTATTTTATTTCTATTATGTATATGTATTGTTGACATTATTTCAATTTTGTTCATTCAAATGATAGATTTGCATTGTTAATAGTGTTGTGTTTTTATTAGACATGTAACGAAAAGGTATATTCTCGACGCTGAGTTTGACATATTAGACTTTAAATTTGGGGACGGTGTCAAAACATTGATTATAGATGTAAATAATTAGGTAAAATTTAAATATTGTGCGTTTTGGTAAATTCAAATCGCATTTATCTAGAACATCATAATGTAACATCCTATATGATAACTGCTTTTGTGATATTGCTGGCTATCATAAGACATGAAAGGTGTGCACGTGCAGGAGTAGGTGGATTAGAAAAAGGGGAGCTGAGAGTTATACAAGTTCTGTCGATTCTAGATTGATAATATATACATAGTAAGCTAATTATATATTAGTTTTATTGTTGTATTACAGATCCTGCATAGTTCATTCTGTCGCTCAACTAATCCCACACAAAACTCCATACAGTCTGGTTGATTTTTCTCTCGGGTGTCTCCATAAGCTTCCAGTTACTGAAAATTTTTAAGAGCCTTATAACGTGTTCGACTTATAACCGACACTTTGATATACGCAAATTCATTTGTTTACATTTTTTTCTTTCTGCTGGTGGTTTAGCTCTTAGTCAATGGCGTCAGTAGGGGTAGACATTTACGAAGAACAAATATGACAAACAGTAGCTAACGAACACCACTGAACTGCAGCCCCCTGACTTGGGACAAGCCAATGAAACAGTTATGCGGATTTAAAGGTTTTTGTAATATATTTCCTGCCTTTTTTTATCGCCCTTCTCTGCCTGGACTCTTTATTATTTTAATCGACATTTTTAGCATGAATTGTCATTCTGCCCTTTTGTTTTATTAAGTTGATCATTCTGCTCTTTAGAAAACTCGAAAATCCTGTCTTGCCTTTTTCAAATTTAATCCTAGCCCCCTCCTCCTCCATGAAAAAGGTACCTCCGTAGAGTAATAATAGGTACACATCCAACAGATTTAATATAAAAACGCCATAAATATTTTTTTGGAGAACCCCCTAGCATTGTTATCTTAAATAGAGGAAAGAACCATCATTAATCGTTTTTTTTTTCATTTTCCTATTGTCATTCTTTAATGAAACGGTTGTCGAATTTCCATAAAACGTTTCAGGAATTTATAAAATACAAAATAGCTGCATAAAGTGTTGTTAAGGTGAAAATACAAAGTCACTGTGCAATGCAGTTTAAACGCTGCAGGGATGGTCAACCTGTTAGTAGTGAGTCATATATAACATAAACCTCTGACCGCTCTGAACATGTATGAATTATTTGCCACTGGATGTAAAGCAAGAAACAAGCAATCAATCAATCAATCACAAACCCCTTATAAAGAAAATATAAATTGAGCTGAAACTGTTTAAATTAACACAAAATTGGAAGGAAATAAAGGAAGAAAATACATGTCTTAGAAGCTTAATGACCTGGAGTAAATTTACTAAAACTATAATACAACATATTTAAAGATGAAATTGTATACAATTTCTGTTTAGGGTGTTTTAAAACAGACCCCGTTAGATAAACATTTAGTGGCAAACAACTTGATCGAAATACATACACCAGCTCATTTGTTTGCTTTTCATATATAACTATATAAGAATTAACCGTTACATGTATATTCACGATTAGGTATAAAATATAGATTATAATACTTCGGATTATTTAATAGACCTATTAAGGGCTCGCCGACGAATTTACACACGTATCTTCCCCGCGTCTACGTTGCCCCGCACATCTACCTCATTTATATGACCGCCCCCTCTCCTACAAATTTGTTGCATTACTATCTATTTCTTTATTTCCTATGGTAAACATGTTATTGAATACTCGTTCCATACGGAATTACCTCCAAAAGGATCAATGCAGCTCTTAAATAATATTCAATGTATACACAGGTAATCTCTTTTGTGTTTTGACACATTCCCCACATCTAAAGTGTAATTTGTCAACCGCAGCGTTGTGAATATACCTTTTCGTAACAGGCCTTATATAGCTTATTTTTTTCTATGATGTATTTATATTGTTGACATTCTTTAAAGTATTTGTATTTAAATGATGTACTTGTATTGTTGACATCATTAGTATTTCTATATAATATCTGCATTGTTCGTATTGTTATTATTTCTATATTATATCTGCATTGTTGGTATTGTTATTATTTCTATATTATATCTGCATTGTTTGTATTGTTATTATTTCTATATTATATCTGCATTGTTTGTATTGTTATTATTTCTATATTATATCTGCATTGTTTATATTGTTATTATTTCTATATTATATCTGCATTGTTTCCATCATTATTATTTCTATATTATATCTGCATTGTTTGTATTGTTATTATTTCTATATTATATCTGCATTGTTTGTATTGTTATTATTTCTATATGATATCTGCATTGTTTCTATTCTGATTATTTCTATATTATATCTGCATTGTTTATCTTGTTACTATTTCTATATTATATCTGCATTGTTTCCATCATTATTATTTCTATATTATATCTGCATTGTTTGCATTTTTATTATTTCTATATTATATCTGCATTGTTTATATTGTTATTATTTCTATATTATATCTGCATTGTTTCCATCATTATTATTTCTATATTATATCTGCATTGGTTGTATTGTTATTATTTCTATATTATATCTGCATTGTTTGTATTGTTATTATGTCTATGCTATATCTGCATTGTTCGTACTGTTATTATTTCTATATTATATCTACATTGTTTGTATTGTTATTATTTCTATATTATATCTGCATTGTTTGTATTGTTATTATGTCTATGTTATATCTGCATTGTTTGTATTGTTATTATTTCTATATTATATCTGCATTGTTTGTATTGTTATTATTTCTATATTATATCTGCATTGTTTGTATTGTTATTATATCTATGTTATATCTGCATTGTTTGTATTGTTATTATTTCTATGTTATATCTGCATTGTTTTTACTGCAAGTATTTCTATGATATATCTGCATTGTTTGTTTTGTTTTTATGGTTATTATGTCTTTGATGTGTCTGTATTGTGACATTGTTTCCATCATTATTATTTCTATAATGTTGATATAGCTTATTTATTATTGATATTTTTATAAATGATGTATTTATATTGTTGACATTGTTTTGATTATTTTTATTTAAATGATGTATTTGTATTTTTGACATTGGCATAACCAGCCCAATTGTCAGCACTTTTGTGTTGACTTGAATTATCATTGATTTGTTCATAAATGTTAGTTAACTGTTAACTAAACCTTGAATTTTTGAAAAACTATGCCTTTTCTACCTCAGGAATAGATTACATAAGCTGTATTTGGCAACACTTTTAAGAATTTTTGGTCCTCAACGCTCTTCAACTTCGTACTATATTTCGCCTTTTATAACATTTTTGATTCGAGCGTCACTGATGAGTCTTTTGTAGACGAAACGCGCGTCTAGCATAGGTATTAAATTTTATTCCTGGTATCTATGATGAGTTTATTATTATCATTTCTATGATGTATCTGCATTGTTTTTATTCATGATTATTTCTATATTATATCTGCATTGATGATATTATTTTTTTTTATTGTGTCATTGGTGTGTATCTGTATTACTGAATAAAGAAAAGGCAACAGCATTACACCGCTGTTCGAAATTCATAAATCGATTGAGAGAAAAACAAATCCGGGTTACAAACTAATACTGAGGGAAACACATCAAATATAAGAGGTGAACTACGACACAACAGAAACACGTCATTGAAATATAAGACACACATAAACGAACTATAATATAACAATGAACATTTTCCTGACTTGGTACTAGACATTTTAATAAAACAAAATGGTGGGTTGAACCTGGTTTTTTGGCTGACATAGTTTCCATTATTTCTAATATTTCTATGATATATCTGCATTGTTGACATTGTTTTATGGTTATCATGTCTTTGATGTGTCTGTTTTGTGACATTGTTTCCATCATTAGTATTTCTATGATGCATCTATATTGTTGATATTGTTTCTATTTTGTTGATATTGTCTCTATATTGTTGATATTGTCTCTATACTGTTGATATTGTTTCTATGTTGTTGATATTGTTTCTATATTGTTGATATTGTTTCTATATTGTTGATATTGTTTCTATATTGTTGATATCGTTTCTATATTGTTGATAATGTTTCTATATTGTTGATATTGTTTTTTTATTGTTGATATTGTTTCTTTATTGTTGATATTGTCTCTATATTGTTGATATTGTTTCTATATTGTTGATATTGTTTCTTTATTGTTGATATTGTTTCTATATTGTTGATATTGTTTATATATGGTTGATATTGTTGATATTGTATTTATATTGTTGATATTGTTGATACTGTATCTATATTGTTGATATTGTTTCTAATTCTTTTATTTTTATAATGTATCTTAATTGTTGATTTAGTTGAAATTTTTTCTATATTGGTGATATTGTTTCTATATTGTTGATATTGTTTCTATATTGTTGATATTGTTTCTATATTGTTGATATTGTTTCTGATTGTTAATATTGTTTCTATATTGTTGATATTGTTTCTATATTGTTATATTGTTTCCATATTGTTGATATTGTTTTATATGGTTGATATTGTTCCTAATTTGATTATTTTTATAATGTATCTATATTGAATAATGTTGTGATGAATTTCAAAGTAAAATGCAGGTTAAAAAAACATAATGAATGTATGAGACAAAATTTTAACCGAAAGTTATTGCTTACAACAATGGGATTGTAGATCATGGTAATATAGACAATCACGCATCAAGACTTTTATTGTGTACGTCAGATGTGCAATCCGTCTAAGAAAGACCCACCAGTTACGCTCGAATCACAAACATAACAGCCAAACAAAATGCCAAAGTTGATAATTATTCAAGACTGGGAATTCCAAAGGGTTTTGCCTAACACATATAAGGTAATATATTCATTGGGTTAACAATCCCAAGTATTTTGAACAATTCAAAGTTTTGTTAACAGATGATTTATGAATAAATATGAATGTTTTTGATATCATAAATCCTTTTTATTTACAATGACATATTTACTTTTGTGTTTTCGTAATAGCAAAATCCTCCATTTTCAAAATAACGTTTACATATTTAAAAGGGAATTATTTTGACTATAAGTTGGTATTTCAAACTAATCTTGTACTTTGTTCAAATACAGTGGTATTTAGTCAATTTTAGCTGTTTTTGCACGAGGCGGATTTTATAGCACCTTTATTTACAAAAGACTTGAAACAACCACCATAAGCTGACTTTAGATAAACACGTTGTATAACCACAAATACAGGATAAAAGTGGATGTATGGGCGTAATTATAATTCTAATGCAAGGAACATGATGAATGTCAAGTAACCCTAAAAAACAATTATGTGCGATGAATTTTCTTTTGACTTAGAATACAAGAAAAAGTGTTATTCGTCTTGATTTTTACACGAGTTATGTCTAATTAGAACGACGTATCTAACGTATGCATTTATAAAATTGCAACGTCTTGATAAGAACGAGTCTGACTAGTGACGAATAAACAAATTCCAGCTGGTACCGAAGACAGATTTCACAAAGGCCCTTTTCCGAAACAAAAATATTGTACAGAAAGAAAGAGGCTTCGTTGGCTGTACATATGACGTATCTTTAGTCACAAAGTGATCGAATCTAAGACGTACATGTTTTGACAAAGATGTGCTACTGCATCGAGAGATGTTTTAAGCTTCTTCAACATGTATTTTCAAAAGTTAGGAGGGCCCTTTAGTATAAATAAAAATATGACCAGTTTGAAGCGGTGCATATCCAAGATTGCAAATCCTACATATTTTTCTCATTTCGGACTGTGCCCCTAGAGACATAAACTTAAATTTTTGTCAGTTCTTGATATTAAAATTTCTACCGTCCATTATTGTGTACACTAGTAGCCAGATTAACGTCTGAAACGGTAATTTTGGTCTGATCAAGTCTTGATCGACTTAATTTAACGCTAGAAAAAAACGTTAAGACTTTTCAGATTTTAAGACACTGTTCAGATATGTTGTGTTCAGTCCGTTCGGTCATGTCAAGTCAATTAAGATAGAAGGCTCTAGCGTTAAATCAAGTCTGTTAAGACTGTTTTGGACAAATTTAGACCAATCATAAAAAGCAACGTTCAAAACTTTCAGATCGGGTTAAGATTCGTTTAGTGTGTCAGAATGATGTTAGGAGTTACGCCCTTCATGTGGATGATGCATTGAATTATAAATGCTAGAATAAAAAACGTATATTATTTTGAATTATTAAACATAAATCATTTGTTGACTTTTTATTGTTGTTTTGTTTTTTAGGAATTAGAGACTTAATAATATATATATGTTAGCTTGGTTTAATTGGGGAAATAACAATAACGGTTTCTTATTTTATTTTATTTTTTTTTTTATTTTCTGGTGTTAATTTAGGGACGACATCAAAAGATCGATGTAGGATAAAAAAAACTTAAATCAAATAGTTTGGGGGTGGGGGGGGGGTTAAAATTCTGCAAGTTTTGTATATCTAAAATCGATTTTTACATATATCCCTATTGGTAAGTCAATTTTTCACAAATTAAGTTAAGAAGGGGGTGGGGTCAGTGAACAAACTATGTGAATTAAGTTGTTTATCCTACATTGAACTTTTGATGTCGTCCCTTATGTATTTATATACTTATTCTTTGAAAAAAAGTAATTGCAAATTTTAAACCTTACACTAACAAAAGAGTGACGCAAACATCTTATAAATTTCATACGTCCAAATCACGTTTCTGGATTTTAGGTCATCAGGAACGATCAACGCAAAATACAAATATTTTACATGTCAGATCATTTATATCTTTAATCTCGTTATCCTCTTAAGTCCGCATCAGGGAACCATGTCTGCGTTTGACCTAAGCTTCTGAAACTGATCTTATGCCGTGAAGAGAAAAATAACATACCATCGGAAGGAGAAGGATGTCGATGGGGTTTTACAGAATAAAGAATGATCGGCTATAAATATAATTAAAAGAGAAAAATTAAATGGAACAAAAAAAATAAAGAATAGAGAATAAAAAGGTGCTTAAATATAAAGAATTGATAATAATAGACAAAAGTATAAAGAATAGAAAAAACCCGGCCTAAACATTAAAGAATACAATATTGAAGGACCCCTTCCAGATCCTCATAGATTAAAACAATATAACCTAATTGTAAGTTCAACATCGAGTATATGTCTTAGTACATCTGTTTGTAAATGAACTTATCCTTTCTTACATTTGAATATAAAAAACTTATTTGATTTAAAATATGTATGTATTTGTTTATTCAGATTCCACTATTATTAATAATTCTTCTTCGTCTTCTTCCTCTTAACTGTAAAAGTAACGTATGTATGCGTTAATATTCGGTCTATAAAGTTTAAGTTCGATGACACGTGCCAATACTCTAAAGGTAATAACATCAACGATCCATAAAATTACGTGGCAATTACAATGGTTATTTCACAGTTATATCAAACGTTCACCTGTCATCATACATGTACCTCCGTATGTGAAGTATAAGATTCTAAATCATTTTTGATGGCTTCTTTCTAACACTATTGACGACATTGTTCAAACTACATGCACATGTTACAAAACTGCCAATTTAATATAGTTAAAAAGATATACGATATTGAAAATGCATTTTTTTTCTATCAAAAATGTATGGTCGTGTATTTGTAACTCTAGGTGTTAACCTAAAATGTATTGAATATGTAAAAGTTTAGATTTTTTTCTCAAATATTTGCCAAAAGAAACATTTTCCAAAAAAACCAATCCATATATAATAACGTTTTGTCCTTTAATTCTTATTTTTTATTTTGGGGGGGAGGGGGTCCGTAGAAATACCGCAAAAGACCCCCTTTGTGCACTAAGAACAAAAAATGCACTAAGGACCTGATGGAATTATTTAATTGACCCAAAGGACATTGCATATATATAGTTCACACTAGGTTTTTAATTTAAATCGATCTAATTTGAATCGATCTAAATAAAACCAATCACATTATCTTTAATCATAACGATCTCTATCGGTCTAAACCGATCCACTGCGTTCACACTACAATTAAAAATGCAATCGATCTAACCTTTTTACTCGTAAAACTCTAAACATTGCGTATAAATAAAACTGATTTATTAAATTCATCTATTGATACTCTGACACACACACTTGAAACAAAATGGATAAAGTTATTGTTTCTTCTGAATCAGAAGTTAACATTTTGGTACAGGTGTTATTGCCGTTTTCTTTAATTTTGAAAAAAAATATCTGTATTAACGAAGTTTCAACACGACAAAATATTGCGGCTCTTGAAAGAAAAAAAATCATCATAATAAAAGAAGACACAGATTTTCAGTTTGTTTTAAATGTCTGTAAACAGGAAAATATGGGTTAAACAACAAACCTCTGAGCTAGTTTTGGCGCTGTACATGCGCATACGTTTTTTTCGATTCAATCGTACTAGTTTAAACCGATCTTTGCGTTCACATTTAAAGTAAGATCGGTTTACTTTAGATCGATTCAAACTAAACTACCTCTTTTAGTGTTTTAGTTTAGACCGATTGAAGATCGATTCAAAGCGTTCACATTGGCCCTTAAATCGATCTAAAGTGAAACGGTCTAGTTTAAATAGATAATTATTATTTCTAACTGTTGATGTAAATGTCATTTGGATTTGTGAGTCTTTGTTTACTCCTGGGTTTTGATTGTTATTGTCTTAAGCATGAACACAAATGTGGCCACTTTCATTTAAGACAGAAACCGTCTAAAATTTAACTAAAATGTTTAAGATTTCAGTAATTTAGCATGACTTGATGATGCTGATACCCGATATATGTGCATTGTATTGTAAAAAAAACAGCCCATATTTATGTAGAAGAAGCATTCTACTATCCAATCAATAACTAAAAGTTTACTTTTTAACTATTTTGTAAAACTGCTATATTTTGGGGTCAAAAGGAGTCTTACTGCACCTATTCCTTTAGCATACAGTTAACGCATTTCATTGGAACCGGTCTAGTTTAAATAGATACAAATGTGAACGGGGTCTATGTTAACGTTTTAAAAATAAATAATTTCAAATTTTATAATCATATCTTAAAGGGGCACTAGCTACGAGATATATAAAAAATCTAAAGTTTTATTTTTTTCTGTTCAATCAATAATGAAAGTGAAAAAGTGAAATAACAATTCGCTTTTTGCAGCCAAAAAGGTTCAATTTTGTCAAATTACGCTAAGAAACATTGATAATTAGTAATTCACTTGTAAGTGAATGAGTCGACCTCTTTAAATCCGTATTCATGTGAACTTCAATTTAACCCCTAGCTACAGATTGACAACGCATGCATTGTACGTGTACTGGTTATTTAAAGAAAAAGAATGTCAACCATGAAAGTGAAACTACAGTAAATCATTTGATTACTAATTCGATGCACATATCATTCTTATACAGTTAAAAACAATGAGAAACATCTATTTTTAATCTATAAAATAAAATCAAACAGACCTATAAAAATCCAATTGCACGTGTTGGTTTAATCTATTCATATCTTTATTTATGTTTACATCGCTTATATGGTCATCTGAGGTCAAATTGATAGGTAATTAGATGGCGTCTGGACTAAAATACACACGAAACGAACCTATATATTATCTACCCCATGCTCTGTAAACTGTATATTTTAGACTTTTGATAGTTTTGATAAATGTTTTACATTGTTATAAATCAAATATGAGAATTCGAGTCAAATCGGTGACCATGAATTTGACAGCTAGTTCCCCTTTAAGTAATTAAAGCATTTGCATTATTCACGTATCAGGATACGTGCACGGATCGAAGTATACGTATCGAACAGATTTGTTTACAATAATGATTTTACCCCGATCTCAATTAAAATAAAAAGCATTATATAATATTTTCATCGGGACCAACTTGACTTTATTTATCCTTTCCTCATATACGTGTTATACGATACGTCGATACGGATACGCCAGCAAATACTTGATTAATGCAAATGCTCTATTAGAAAAAATACCATTTATGCTTTATTCTATGTTGTTCTTGTTTTTTTATGTTATAGTTATTACTGTCGTATCTATTTTGCTGTTCTGTCTGTTTTTACTTCTATTTGAAATTGTATTTTCTACTTATTTTTGTTTCTTTTAATTTCGTTTGCATGTTCCGTAAGTTCACTAGTAATGTTTTATAAAATAGTCTCAAATAGTAAAAAATGTATAGAGTTTGTTTACCAACACATTATGACATTGGAGATACACATGTTTCGCAAGTATAACTGTTTATTACTATAGTTTTTATGTTGTAAAAATGCGTGAAATTGTGAATTTTAGCATTTTCATCTTTTTGTGTCGTGTTTGGTATTAACACTCATTATTTCTTATGTTTAATTAAGTTTCAAACATTTTATTTCTCTAAAAGTGCATTTTAGTCTGAAAACAAGATGTGGAACTATTTTTCAAATAATTTTATAAAAGACATGTTTTAGTCGTTTTAGCGTTACTAGGATATATTTATGGATTAAGATTAAGATTATGTCGTGAAAATACTTTTTGAATTTGGTACCTTGCAGCAGGGTCTGGTGTTTCCTGAGGGGTTGGGGTGGGTTGTTGGGTTGCTTCAACATCTACATTCGGGGTTGCTTCATCATCTTGGTCAACTTCGGGGTCTTAGTCATCAGATGTTGAGAAGATGAAAATGCTAAAATTCATAATTTCACGCATTTTTACAACATGACAATAGTATTTATGAATGGGTGTTTTTATAATGGCCCTGTTATATGTCTAAGGTCTGTAATAATGGTCGAGGAAGTCTGTAATGGCCCGAGGCAAAGTCGGGAGCAATTACAGATATCCGAGTTCATTATTACTTACCTTGGACATATAACAGGGCCATTATAAAATCACCCATTTCTTAATACATTTATTAACCAACTGAACAAAAATGTATGTATTGCTGACAACTAGCTATACGCTCTACTCTTTTAATGACATTTTAGTTTGAAAAAAAATCTCCATAATAAAGTTTTTAATATACCAAACATTCAAGATACTAAGTTGACAGAAATTATGTGTTTAAAAACAGGATGAACAGTGATCCCTATATATGGTTCCTCTAATGTTGGCTGCTGGTCACTAAATTTAATTTTACAATTTGAAATAGAAAATCCATTAAAAATAATAGTTGATGTTTCATTTTATTTCATCATAATACTGTGAATATACTAAAGATTTACAAGTTGATTGTAGGCACCTGCTTCATTTTCATTAATGTTCAGATGAATATAAACTGGGCTTAATACAGAGAAACTGGGCATTAATACAGGGCCATTATAAAAAAACTGGGCCATTACAGAAAACATTGCCATTATAGAAAAACAGTGTAAATAATAAACAGTCATTTTTGGCAGTAATGTGCTTGGTTTGTTGAGCCTGCGACTTTTGTTGCAAAAGCGAAACATAGCGATCCACAAACCACAAATATTCACTCTGCGGTTAAAGTGTTTGAAACTTTAATAACTTTCTTAAACTATCCTGGATTTCTACTAAACTAGGACAGAAGCTTGTTTATGATCATGAGATAGTTTAAAAAAACAAAAACAAAAAAATGATAACCGAACTTTTTTGTTTTTCTGTAAGCTGATATACATTAACTCTGATTAAAGTTTTTTTTTAAATCACATTTTCATGTGGGGGCCCTTTAATTGATCGGTCGACTATATGAACGTGTTTTTTTCTCGTTATTGAAGGCCGTATTGTTGTCTATAATTGCTTACATCCACTTCAATTCAGGAGGTTGAGCGTACACACACATGCATGTTTATCACGTCATAATATTTATGTGCCTGTCCCAAGCCAGTGGCTTGTAATTCAGTGGTTGCCATTGGTTCATGTCTGTCATATTGTTTTTTGTAAAAAAAAATTATAAGTTATGCCGTTAGTTTTCGAATTTAATTGTTCCATATTTGTTCATGTTGGGTCACTTTAAAAAATATATATATAGCCGATTATAAGGTATGATCGCCTAATATAGCTTTCATGTGAACATCCAATTAATTTGATGGATAGTCGTCTAATTGCAAATCATATCACATCTCCTTATTTTTTTTATTAAAAATGAGCTCTGATAAGTTGGACAAGCGATTGTACAAGAAAGACCCAAGTGATAGTACAGTAAACTACAAGCAAGCGATTGTACAGTGGCGGATCCAGAACTTTTCCTAAGGGGGCCCGCTGACTGACCTAAGGGGGGAGGGGGCGCGCTCAAGTCATGCTTCAATGATTCCCTATATAATCAACCAAATTTTTCCCACGCAAGGGTCCCCCCTGATCCGCCTATGTTGTACAGTCAATTATTTTATCCAATATTGAAAAAAATATTATTTGTGAATCTCTACTGGTGAAATGGCTCGTTAACTTTCAGACAGGTAAGACTATATAACAGAAATGGTACTTT
This sequence comes from Mytilus galloprovincialis, assembly GCF_965363235.1. Classification (NCBI taxonomy): domain Eukaryota; kingdom Metazoa; phylum Mollusca; class Bivalvia; order Mytilida; family Mytilidae; genus Mytilus; species Mytilus galloprovincialis. Next base: position 80,143,308 of record NC_134842.1, on the reverse strand, counting down.
TGAAATTTCTGGTCGCAACGATTTGTATTTCAATGATTACTGACATTTTATCGCTGTTGTTTGACAGTTCTGATCGATTTATTGAAAGCTCCTCCATTCGGCGGAAAACGTGTGGATGCATACATCGTTTTTATTATTTGATTGGTTCATATATACATATAGAATGTTTTGATTACTTTGATAAGCTTCTAGAAGAAACGTTATATAGTATAATTAGCGTTTATCGTTGGAAAACTTTCCATCTTGCAACTTGTTATATTTTCGAATGTCGAAAATGAAGAAACCGTACAGTTTCGTTCCCACACAATATGATAATGATGTAATCGGGTTTTAATTGAAGATACCCATGGATGCCACATTTTTCCATTTTATGTCTTTCAATTTTATTAAAGTATGTACAAATGTAAACTCCTGTGTTGTTAAGAAGGAAATGAAATATCGGAAGTATTTTTTTTCCTCAAATTATAATAAATCAAAATTTGCTTCTTTAGAAAAAAGTAATATTACAATTTCCCTTAAAACAAAATAAAAACTCTGATAAACACTTTAAAAATCCTTTTTTGAATTATTCTTTCATCAAGTTGAAAATAAATTGCGCTAAACCATTAAGTTTATTCTACAACTATCATAAACTTATCAATTAGTAACGAGCAAAAGACAATTGTTTATTGGATAAGGTTGATTGAACATTGATGCCTGGGAATTTGCGGTTTATTACTTGAATGCCAACATCCTTTGTTCTACCGACAATTTACCTGTAAAATTATGTTGGCGTTCAAGGAATAGGTGCAAGTAGTTATCACAACAAAATTGCATGCTTATCAAAACAATCATACTAATTAAACAAATAGGTAAATACAGGTAGCTAAATCTAGTTCATGTTTGTTAAGTTGTTAAAAATCACATTTTCCTGCTCCTGCATGAACAAATATGGATTCTCTTAAAATGAAACTTTCAAAAGAGTAGCATCACAAAGTCATGACTGTAAGGATTCCAGTTTGCACAAATCTTACAATAGACTCTTTGGACTTTGAAGTTTTTTTTCAATAATTCTATAGTTGTGTGTGCTGTAATATCCTACAGTATTACTGATTAAATTTCTTGAAACTTTGTATATGTGTTAGCTTACTATTTTGTTCATTTCAGTTTGTTCAGGATATTTTTCTTAGTTATACAACTACACCTTTTTTTAATATTGTAAGTGATTCCTAAAAAAACATTGTTTGGTTGTTTGTCATGTTTGAAATTAAGGATACCACTGATACTAGAAGGACTGCTTCATACCTTGATCTTTTCCTCAATATTGACGTAGATGGACGACTTCACACGAAAATCTATGATAAACGGGACGATTTCAACTTCCCAATTATCAATTTCCCATTTCTCAGCAGTAACATACCCTCTGCCCCTTCGTATGGTGTTTACATATCACAATTGATACGTTATTCACGTGCTTGTTCACACTATACGGACTTCATATACAGGAGTGTGCTCCTTACGCAGAAACTGCTCCAACAAAGTTATGAGGAGGACAGATTAAAATTGACACTCCGTAAATTTTATGGACACCATCACGATTTGGTGGATCCATACGATGTTTCGTTGACCAAACTAGCTAAGGACATTTTTACCACATGGTAGATTGTGTTTTGTCATAATGTCGTCTAATCTTTTAATTACCAAACGTGACTTATTCCCGATTGTGACTGTTTTGCCGAGTGTGAACTCGCATTACTATAAGACGTGGTACTTATACATCCCAAATTCATGTATTTAGTTTAAATGTTTAATGTTATATTTGTAATTCTCATCGGATTTTGTCAAATGTGCTGACGTCTTTTCTATTATATTTATGTGTTATGGTAAAGAAAATTAATCACCGCCTTCATTTATCAGATTTGATTTCGTTCAAAGTAATCAGTATGATATTTTACGTTTAAAGTTAGATTCATAACAAACCTGACATAGTTTTATAATATAGTTAATTGCTACCTCAGTTTTATATTAATAAGAATTAAAATGTGCTTTGTTATTAAATGCAATATCAGTATTTAGTTCAAATACATAATCTTAAATTAATCCTAATTCTATCTTATTCATTCTTATGTGACGTCATTTTTCATTTTTTGATGCTCTGTTTTACTAATTCAAATGACGTCATTTTTTTGTCATTTTTCAGTTTCAAATAGGACGTCACTTGGCGTAGAGGTTTAAACGTATTCGGATGTGTCTACTTTTGTGTTTCAAATGTCTGGTTATGTAAATGTATTTCAGTTGTTTCCTGTAATTAGTTAATACTTCAGCTTTATCATGTACATCTTTTGAATATTCATTTTATTAAATTTACTGTTTGCAAAAGTATAAATTACTCTAAATTATAGGGATTTTCTGGTAACTTAACAGAAAACCCTTGCCGTTTTTGGCACAACCTTTTTGATCTTTTGGTCCTCGATGCTGTTCAACTTTGTACTCGTTTCGGCTTTCAAACTTTTGTATCTGTGCGTCACACATAGGTCTTGTGTGGACAAAATACACTTCTGGCGTATTAAAATTTTGAACTTGTTGCCTTTTGTTGGCTGTTGTTCGTGTGATTCTTTGTCAATTGTGTTCTCCAATTTATTTATATTGTAGTCCTGTGTTGTCATTTTGATGTTATATTTCACATGGCCATAAAAGTGCGAGGTTTGGCATGCCACAAAACCAGGTTCAACCCACCATTTTTTCCTTTAAAAATGCCCTGTACCAAGTCAGGAATATGGTCATTGTTATATTATAGTTCGTTTCTGTGTGTATTACATTATAACGTTGTGTCGTTTGTTTTCTCTTATTTTTGAGTGTAAATTCACATTGCGATAAGACGTGTCACGGTACTTGTCTATCCCAAATTCATGTATTTGGTTTTGATGTTATATATATATGTTATATTTGTTATTCTCGTGGGATTTTGTCTATATGTGTTACATTTTAGTGTTATGTCGTTGTTCTCCTCTTATATTTAATGCGTTTCCCTCGGTTTTAGTTTGTTATCCCGATTTTGTTTTTTGTCCATGGATTTATGAGTTTTGAACAGCGGTATACTACTGTTGCCTTTATTTGCAACTCATCTGAATTCTTTTTACCATATTTCATGAAATTTCTTGAAACTTTTGTAGAGTTTCCCGCTTAGAAGTTATCAAATTAGCTTAATTATTTTTTTAATTTCATTAATTGTACAACTGAAATCTTCATAAAGTTTATATTAACTAATAAAATATTTAAATTGATATGGAACTAAACAAATCTCTTATATCCTTTATTTCGTTTGAAATAAATGTATTCAACTAAAATTTCATTAATTTTGTTAATATTTCTTATGTTATTAACATATATTCATTCCAAACATATTTTTTTATAAAAAGTAATAAAACGTTTTAATTTTCTTTATTTCTTTAAAATTAATAATAATTTTACCCCTAAAATCTTCTATTTTTCTTTATGAGAAAGTGATAAAATGTTGCATTTCTATAAAGTTCATTAATTATTTTTAACAGTTAAATACTTATAAAAACACCTATTGTTATTATATAAACATCTATTGAAATATTTTTGTTGGCATTCAAGGAATAGGTACCATATAAAATGTTGGCATTCGAGGAAGACCCCGAATTTACAATAAGCCTTCGGTCACGAGACGCATGGCACGCTCTAATTAAAAATAAATTCAACTTCAAAATTATAATATATATTGATACACAATTTTATATTTATAAGTTATATACTTATATCTTCTCATATCAATGTTTGTGGTCTCATAACGTCGTTGTGATATCCTTAGTGCAAAAACTATGTTTTTAGTGCAACAACAATTTGTATCGCCCTTCAGTGCACTAATATAAGAAGTCTTTTGCGGTATTTCTACACTCTGTACAAAAATTGGCTGTGGTGTAAAATGTTAAAAAAATACCCATAAATTGTAACAATTTTCAATTACTTAAGATTAAAGAAAAGTGTCTTGTTTTCTGTCAAAATAATATACCTTTTTTTACATAAAGTTGTTGATAAATAAATTGGATACCCTGCATTTCAATAGCATTTTCAATAGCATATTATCAAATTGCTGAAATATCTCCTACATGTACTAAACAGGGAATCCGTTAGTATTGGAAGCCCCTGTCCTTAATAATTCAATTTTTCGTTCTGCATTATTCTGGTGTAAGAAAGACCTACACATTCAGGCTAACGCTCTTAAAGTGTATATAATACATAGTTTTGTATTTTATATAACTTCCCAGATAGGTTGCTACATTCTTTCCGTTACACCCACACTAATAAGTTGTGATTTCTGTGTCAATTATTTTTTAATGCGTATTTTATTTTGCTATATATTGTTTATCATAAGTTTCAAAAGCTGCGTCAACTTATCCTGTCTCTTTAACGGTCAAATGAAAGTGAGCCATTTTCACTCTACTATGGCATGGAACTAGAAAACTTTTTGCGTGGTATAGTTATAATATAACTGTTCTTTATACTTATAATTCAACTGCAAGCCGTAAAAATCAATTTGCTCTCTGGATGTCTTTTGGTTCGTTTTTGTTATGTTTGTTTGTTTGCTATATTATATGTTGACGTAAATAAAACCAACATCAGTTACCCCATATATTTTAAAAGTAATTTACAGAACTCAAACTATATATAAAAATACAAATGGAAGACGAAAATTCAGGGTTATATGTAGTTTAACGAAATCAGAGATCTGCATTTTAATTAGATTCTTATAACAGCTGAGAGGCTTTCTATAGTATAGAAAGTCCCTGTACAGCTACACAATTTTTTTCTCTTCACTATTCACGGTCATATATCGAAAATTCAAAAAATCTAACAATAAAACAATAAAACAAATAAGCTTTAAAATTTGTGATTTCACAATTTCACCATAATTATGTCATGCCACATGCTACATGGATTCAGATTTTATTTTAGGAAATCTATTACTACACAATTTATGTGCACCAATCTTTATGAACAAAATTTAGCGTTAATATTATTACATAGATACAAGAAAGAGTGACAGTGGTGGTCTGTACCGCCCGGGAAACAAGGCGTACTAGTTCTGTGTACAGGGGCGGATCCAATCATTTTTTAAAAGGGGTTCCCAATCAAGGATAAAGGGAGAGGATCCAATGTTATGTTCCTATTAATAAATGGGGGTCAAAACTCCCATCCCCCCTCAAATCCGCCACAGTGTGTACCAACGACATGACATTTTACAAATACGCAAATCGATACTTGATCTAAACGGACCGTTTTTGATTTTGTAAAATAGAAGTAGGTGAACTATACAGCAGACATATTTATGAAGAAGAAAAAAAAAGATGAGGTACACGTATGAGTGCCAAATACGATATCTTTTCACCAAGACACAATCTGTTAAAGTTGGTAATCATAATTTCAACGCTGAAAAGTAAGCTATAAAGGGACCAACATGTACAAGTGTAAACAATTCAAACCAAAACAAACAAAATAAACAAATAAAAGAAATATAATAGATTTAGATCCAATGCTACAACTTTCGCTAAAGGTCCTTGTCGCACATAAACATCTTTATGATTTTATTGACGTTGGCAATTGTCCGAGTCCTTTAAATTTTATAAAAAAATCCAATATCTCCATCCGAACGAAAAATAAAAACCGAACTCTATAAAGACGAAAACAAAATGAAACTATACAACTGCTTGCGTCATAACCTTCAGAACAAAGTGAACAGTTTTTAAAAAAAGTCCAATATACTGGAATATGTCTACATCAATACTTATAGATTTTGTTAACATTGTCAGAAAAGAATTAAAAATGTCTTGTGCAGTTTTGATAGAATATGGTGGATGATATAGCTTCATGCATGTTCTGTACCGGTCAAATAGTGAACATAAAAATGTTGCTTAGTATTCTACATTAAATATCTTATAATGGAAAAACGATCTTTCAGAAAGATGTTTGTATACAAAATAAGGAGATATAGTACCGATATGACAAGTTTCAACTCAAGTTCGAATGAAGTAAATGTAAGTAATGATAGTCAAACGTAATGCCTTCAACAATGAGAAGAATACATAACGTATAATCGGTTATAAATTGTCCCGCTTGATGATTATACGTTGTTGCTTCCTAGAGAGAAATACATAATTACATACTTTTCCTCGATTTTAATTTATCTTATACATCATAAAGGTACAATATCGGTGAAATTTTAGTGACCCCAATATAAGTTTGAACCACTCAAAATCTTTCCCGCTTTACGAGCACAAAATTCAAGGATCCCTAATTTTTTTGAACTGTCTTTATGAAAGTTGCTGCCCTCGTAAATATTAGCACCGACGGTAGCTTTACACTTGTAAGTTTGTCTTATATATAGGTAATTGTGTTGAAGCTGTCGTTTCGTTGCTGTCTTGCGAATGAATACCCGAAATCTTCGTGTCATCATCCATCATATAGTAATGGCAATATATCGGGTTATTAAATACTCTGTTCTTTGCATCGAAATAGTTCTTCGTTAATCTGAGCATTGAAAGAATACTTCATATCACAAACTATAAATATGGATACAAAAAAAAAACTGAAAATCTAAGCGATATTGATAACACCGCAAATAGATGAGTGATTGCTAATGAGACAACTCTCCATCCAAATAACAATTTTTTAAAGTAAACCATTATAGGTCAATGTACGGCCTTCAACACTGAATCTCGGCTCACACCGAACAACAAGCTATAAAGGAACCCAAAATTTCTAGTGTTAAACCATTCAAACGGGAAAAACAACGGTCTAATCTATATAAAAAACGAGTAACGAGAAACACGTATAAATTACATAAACAAACGACAACTACTGTACATCAGATTCCTGACTTGGGACAGGTGCAAAGCATGAAAAAAATGTGTTGCATTTCAGTAAATAATACGTGTTTTCGTGTGATTGTAAACATGTTGTAGTCCATCATGCATTGTTTCTTGTTTGGTGGATTGGTAAAAAAAAGAGGTCAACATAGACCTGTTGGTGAACTTCTGCTGTTGTCTGCTCTATGGTTGGGTTGTTGTCTCTTTGACACATTCCCCATTTCCATTCTCAATTTTATAAATTACGTCACACGTAAATAAACTATAACAAATGCGCGGACATACGTATGCTAATTCATGCATATTTCCCTAAAAGGTAGTGCTCTCGACCTGTTAAACTCTTTTATTACATACGTGTGCATGAATATGAGCAAAGATACAAAATTCATATTATACCGATGTAAAACTAGACTATCCTGGGCGACGTGGAAAAGTGTAAAACTTTGCTTTTTGGAAAATTGTCATATGTTGCAACCAATTACATACAAATTATCTGTCAGAAATATTAAAGAATTGAATACCTCAATGATTTGTATAGTAATTCCTTGATGTACCCTATAATCTGTATTGCTTTTGGAATAATGTTTTATATTATTGATTTTTTTTTTCGGCGCAAATAAAAGATTGGATATTTTTTTTCAAAATTAGCCATTATGCAATGCGTCCCCTCTTAAAAGTCCTCCAAAACTAAAATTCACCTGTATTGGTATGTATGGTGTATGTATATTATAATTCCATCTACAATAAACGGAAATGACACGGCCGGGTATTGTAAAGCTTTTGAGGGACCTTTAATGTCAAATTCTGACATATCCCTAGGCGACGAAATTATCGGTTTGGGAAAAACACCGTGTATACACTGACTTATAAAAGTGTTTTAGTCTTTCATCCCGTCTAGTCTGAGCAATTTTAGTAGGTTATAAATAAAAAAGGAAAACCGTCAAAAAATTTATGTGAACGGAAAATGGTCTTTGCAAACGTGTCTCTAATGACAAAGAAATGTAAAGTATATGTAAATAATGAATATTTATATTAATTAGACTTTCATATTGCTTTTTTTGTTATACAAATTCCTGACGATTTAAAACTTGGCATTTCGTCTAGACACCTGTTTCTTGTTGAAGACTAAATATGCGGCCTTGATTTACCTGAGGTGTTTTTGTCGTTTGGTTGCTGTCAAATTGAAGTATATTCCATATCTCCTATTGTATGATTGTGCAGCTTATAAGAATTCATAATTGTAAGAGTTATTTGCATGAGTATATAGATCAATACCATGAATATATACTAATGTATTAATCGGTGTGAGCTTGTACCACATACTTTATATATATGAACCTTATTAATTTCGAGCTAAAAAAGTTCCTTTAAAGAAATAGATATTTTGAAAAAGTCTTAATAAATTCCAATGATCACAAATCTAATCTAATTCCGATTTTAATTAAAATGCATTTCGTGATTCTAAAATACGGGGGTTTTTTTTTTGGCATAAATTACATATTTTTTTTATCTGATATAACTTTAAAACACTGATTTAAGATATATCATGTTCACAAAGTAACATAATATTCCCTGTTTAAGGGCTAAATAGACTTTTTTTCTATTCTTTTTTTTTTATAAAGTTGTTAATTGTTTAATTTTGTCGTAATTTGCTAGTCAGTCAGTCAGTGCCGGATTCCGGGCGACATTGCGTACGCTTTGCCCTTTGCTTTGAAAATATATAATTTTAGCATTATTAAAATCTTTTTTTTTTGTTTTGGTATCTTTGCTACACTCGATATTATTGCTTCCGCTGTACCAAAGCTAGTGGATTAGTCTAAATGTCTGTACAATGTATAGTAATATTTCTTTTCATGACTTGTTTATTCTTAAATATAAGCATGGACTTTTCATTAGTGTAGAAAGTTCGCTTTAGTGTTCCAGCAATGTTTTAGTGCAGGTACGAGAGCAGCGGCCTATGTGGTTTTTAGACGTACCGGCAAGTCCCTGGCCCACAATGGTAGTAGTCCTTAATGTTTTTCAGGGTATCATTTGCTCAATTTTTTTTTTCAAAATGTATCATTCGCATTTGCACCAACTTTCCTGTACACCTAGCTATCATAAATATTAATGGTTAATATTTTTTTTGGCTTGAAAAGTATCATATGATCATATGATCGAGATAATTCACCATGATGATGAGATGATCTGGAGAGAAATTACTTGAAATGCAGTAGGCAGTCCATGTACAGAGAGAGACGAAAACTTATTGCTTTGCTGAATATTTAATACACAACCGTCCTTTTGATGATCAATTTGTTAAATTGCTGGGACTATCATACTAATAGCGTAATAGTCCCCTTCAAATCAGAGCTCTACCGTTAAATAGTTATTGTTATTATTGTTATTATTTTATTTTTACGCCGACTTAATTTTCGTTAATAGTTATAACGTATAACATTGTGTTTTGTAAGTCATTCTTGGGCAGGATATAGTTTGTTTTATAGAGTATGAATAATTTTTATTGCAATCAATTTATAGTCCATTATGAAAAAAACTAAACTCTGTGGACCGTATGTCATCGCATACAAGACAGCTGATTGGATAAATGTGATAGGTTGTTACGCCTACATTGATACTGATGTCCAATCGAATACCAACAGATACCGGTTATTAAAAACAAATTGCAAACGTGGATAAATTAGAGATTTATTTGTGTATTCGATATTTGAAAAATAAGTTGATAGTCACTTTTCGTTTACTCTTTTTCAGGTGAATTTCAATGACTGTTTTTTCACTTTCTTATTAAAAAGAAATGTTTTTAAATATGAGCGTACCACATGTAACGGCATTTTACAAGCATTTTATATAACGACTTGTGTTTTCCGGAACGTCCTTTTTTCAATATTTCACAGACCTCTGAAAAAGTTAGATCATATAGTTTTCATCTACAACGTGCATACAAAAAACACATTCCAATTATATTTGTAAATTGTAAAAGATTAAGAATATTTTTATATCTGTACTAAATTAATAGTCTGAAATAAAATAAAACATAATTCTCTCTGCCTGAATGCAATCGTAAGCAAATTTTCATACCTATTTTATATCTATTTGCAAATGACGAAAAATTCTCCTTAAACTGTGAATTATTAAACAGACAGACTAACTTTAAAGGACAAAATACTAGCGTGTACTACCATCCAAGGAAATGAGTTTCTATAAAGTAACTAATCTAAGTGATCATCGATGTGTAATATTTGACACTGGACATTATTTTGGAGCAATGCAATACATATAACAATGTATAATGTATACTATCAATCAAAATTAAAGACTTTTGAATGTAACAATATGATACAAATCCATTTGATTTACTGATTTTTTTTTTTGATTTTTTTTTTTTATTTTAATGAAAATGTTATAAACTGCTCCCGGTAAATGTAAATAAAAAGATGTGATATGTGTGCCAATGAATCAACTCGGTAAATATAAATAAGAAGATGTGATATGTGTGCAAATGAAACAACTCTCTTTCAAGTCACATGGTATAATTTAATTAGAGGTCAAAAGTACGGCCTCAACACGGAGCTATTGCCCTCATCGAAAAGCAAGTTATAACGGTCTCTAAAATGACTAGTGTAAAACAATTAAAAATGGAAAACAAAAGTCTAATCTTTAAGTACGGTCATTTCGCTACGTTATTTTAAAGCTTTTTGGTCAATTCCGAAATAGCAAGTAAGCGTCTCACTGTTTTTCAAAATGAGTAATAACTGGTGCTGTAAAAAATCTGATACGAAACAGAAATATAAACCGTACATTATATTTTATCAATCGTGTCTTAACTAACATCGACATCGGTCTTTATATGTATATAATGGTCAATATAAAAATGTCAATTGAATTTTTAAAATATGCAAAATATGCTTATATTGTTGGTGCATTTATTTTTTTAAAAAAATAATGTTAATAATTTAACCCGGTTTAATTTCATACATTTTATATAAAAGATAAAACATGGAACTTCAATCATTATACGTCCACGAATGGGTTATTATTTAGTTAGTTTATGATCATCCGTTTCGGTTTACTGCTTAAATAATCCGTTTATTAAAATGTAAATAACTTTCACCAAGCAGCTGTCATCTGTGTAAAATTTCAAAATATAAAGTAAATTATATACTTAAAATGTACGTTTCTTGACCAAATATAGATAAGAACTATTACTATACATTAGAAAAACAAATGTTTAAGAACATCTTTGAGATATATTTAATACTGATCATTATATCTTTAGAGGCGGAATGCATACATACAGGAATACTTTATGTCAGAGAGCATGACTGCAAAGTTTTTATGACACATTTTCGGTCACAACAATTAATCTTTTCTCATATAACCAATGAAATGTAAAAGATTCTATCGGAAATAAATAATTATTTTTTAAAGTTTGCATACTTTATTTAATGACATATATATACAGTCATATTAAAAGACCACAAAAGAATATCATCAAAGATGTAGAGATTTTATTCATAAAGGGGGAGTAACCCTTCATAAAAACAGATAAAGTGTCGTCCGTTTTATTCAAAATATTATTAAAATCTTAACACAGCTGAACACGATCTTACAGCAACTAAACAGGGTTTTCACCTTTGGTCTTATATGATCTGAACGTGATCTAATCAAGTCTTATTTGAATGCTAGATGCATCTGTCTTGTTTATCTTGACACGACCGATCTGGCTGCACACGATGTATCTTAACAGAGTCTGAGTGTCTGAACAGGTCTTAACGTTTTTCTCTAGCGGTAAATTAAGTCGATTAAGACTTGATCAGACCGAAATGACCGTTTCAGACTTAAATCTGGCTACTAGTGATAAATTATCAGAAACAAAAGCAAACATATGAAAAAAAACAGCAACCCTAAAATCAAACACGTTGAAATCTTATAGTCATCAAACATTCTGGATAAGGAATAGTAAAACTTCTGTATTGACCAGTTTTTCTGTATTTAACATGCTCTCAGACACAGGTAGTCGTATTATATCTAATTTATAATGTACTTAAGGTTATTGATTATTAATATATATTTTTAACAAATAAATGACATGTACGTATTAAACCATATTTGTAAGGAAACAGCTGTTATTTTGATTCAACATTATCTGTTGCATGCTAATATTCTTAGAGAGGGAAAAATCTTGATTCATGTAAAGCGACAACGTACACAACTGAAATTACCTGCCAATATTGTCCTTTTGGGTTTAATTCTTATTTCCGGCTGACTGTTAGTTAATGAGTAATTACTGTTTGTATGTCGTAATTGTGTTTTCCATATCAAACTATTTAGTCCATGTGAAGGCTACACGTATACTCTTCACTTACTGGTGTTAGGAATGTAAAATGTTCTGCAACGAAATCTACTAATGGACAGAGTTTGACTGAATATATATTTGTTTTTTTTTATAAATCTAAAGAATATATTTTATCTAGTATTGTCCGGTAGAATTTATTATGCATGTCCTTGTCATTTGATCTCCGATAGACATCTGTTTTAATGACAGTTGTATTGCATTTCTTTTAATTTTCATTGACTTTTTAAAACAATACTAAAAACAGCATTCCAAGATCTATAAATTATCGTCAACAATATGAATAATACATATGTATTCCTCCTTTTTACAGAGTGGGGGTTTATTGGATTATTATTTCCACCTGTCTTGTTGTTCGTCTGTCCGTTTGTCCAAATATGTTATTTTACATTGTTCTCAAGAACAACCGAACAGAATGATTTCATATTCTATTCTAAGCTTGACACTATTAATGTAACATGTAAAAGGTAAATTCTCAAAAATACTGAACTCCGAGGAAAATCAAAAAAAGAAAGTCCGTAATCAAATGGCAAATTGAAAAGCTCAAACAAATAAAACAAATGGTTAAAACCTGTCATATTCCCTACTTGGTACAAGCATTGTCTTGTGTAAACGATTGATGGATCTGCTAGACTCCTACTTACTGTTTAACGAGGCCTTTAATATTGAGGGGAATGCTTAGCACAACAACGCAGACACATGCTTGTTATATACTAATGATGTTTAAAGAGTATTCCACTTAGAATAGGAAGCAGCTCTCATATAATTTAATGTATTATGTCAGATATTCTCACGTAGGTTTTTTCATTCATTTCCTTGTCATTTAATATCTGATAGATATCTGTTTTAATGACATTTATATTTCATCAATTTTTTTTGCATTAACTTATTTAATCAATACTAAATTAATCCATTTCAAGATGTATCGTCAAGCTGAATCGTTCATATTTTCTGAAGAATTCAGGGTTTGATGATACAATAATGAGATTGATAGTCCCCGAAGATAACACCAGTCTTGTAGCCAGCACTTCGGTACTGGCATGAAAATACTGGTTTTTTGTGTTATAAATTTTTGCTGTTACAAAATTTTGGAAAATAGCCAAAATCAAGGAATATATCTCCCCCATGCAAAGCTCTTATTCCTTTCCCAGCTTGGGTTATACGTTATTGTACTTTTTTATTTATAGTCCTTCTACTTTTTAATAAGCTTTGGATTTTCAAATATTTCAAGTGTCAATGATTACGGTTGTGTACACTCAACGCGAGAAGAACATACATCATTTTAATCCTGATACGTATGATGAGTTTAGTTACACACTTTTTACAAGGTTCTCATATTCAGTATAAATTATGTCTGGATCTTTGTACACCTATTGGAACCTCATTGAAAGGTCTTGTTAATGATGAAAAAGAGCCTCTCAATAGAATATCATGTTCACGAAGTACTATGCGTTCTTTATTTAACACTGTTTGAACCCTTATTTTTTTCTAATCAGACCCTTAAGTACTCAAAGAAGCTATTTCTATATGAAGACCTTAATAAAAGCAACATTTCCTCGGCTGTTTTCTGCTCTTTGACCGATTTCTTTTCTTTTGACGCAATACCAATCTCCATTTTAAATCTGTTTTAATTTGGTAGATGTATGTTTGGCATGTTCCACTGTTCCAATTGTACAAAATAGGGACGAAAGATACCAAAGGGACAGTTAAACTTATAAATCGAAAATAAACTGACAACGCCATGGCTAAAAATGAAAACGACAAACAGACAAACAATAGAACACATGACGCAATATAGAAAACTAAAGAATAAACAACACGAACCCCACCAAAAACTAGGGGTGATCTCTGGTGCTCCGGAAGGGTAAGCAGATCCTGCTCCACAAAAGCACACATATAATTGATCGCGTGATATTGAATACAAGTCTCAGAATATATTATCACATTGTTGAATTCTATTCTCGGAATGACATATGTCATGGCTTCCTTAAACATTGTCTATGCAGAATGATAGTTTTAAAAAGTTGATTACCATTATTCTTGACTTTTCATTTATGGAAGGCAGTTTCGACATAATTAATGTTTGCAACATCATTTTTGTCTCGCCATCTGTTTGCCAAGTATTTCATACCATGTAAGGATAGAGTCGAATGATTCACTTGTTATACAAGGTTGGCATAATTGTATTTCTTGTTAAAAAATTGACAGAGTGCATGTTCGTAAAAAGTGGTATTTACTTGATGTAGGTATTTAACGTATGATTATATTTGGTTGGTATAAATGATTCAATGTATCCTTTGGAATATGATATTCATATAGTTATCAAATGTACAAGGATTATAATATAAGTGTCTAAGTTAAAGACATAATACGAACAGTTTGGCATGTACATAATCAATATCGGTTAAACTACCCGAGGTTATTTCAAAGCATAAGGTTGTGACGAATTGACAAATTTAGGCAAGTAAAGAGATGCAATATCGAAAAGTGTTGTACAATGTAACGATTCTTAAGATGTAATTGTTGGTTTTCAAAATTGTCAAAGGCTGTTGTTGTTAAACCACAAGGATTCGAGGGAGAAACCACAAATTTAATGAATGTTTCATAGATGGAATTACTTTCCAACGTTCATCCAAAGATACCTAACGCTTTATCATATAACACAATGACTTGATAAATGTCAAATTTCACCTGATTGAGGCACAATAGGAAGATGATTTTAAGGTATCGACAATGTGTATTTGTAAAAGAGCAGATGACTTCTGGCGAAATTATAGGGGTGAAAAATCTTTTGAGAATAGTTATGGAATTTGCCAGTTATATAACTGGGTGCTTTAGTTTTGGTGGATTGTAAACAATAAGCAATGATTTTATCTAAGTGCCTCAATGGAATAACTTGTTTAGTTTATAAATATTGAGCGTCACTAATGAGTCTTATGTAGACGAATCGCGCGTCTGGCGTACTAAATTATAATCCTGGTATCTTTGATAACTTTTACACCACTGGGTCGATGCCACTGCTGGTGGACGTTTCGTCCCCGAGGTTATCCCCAGCCCAGTAGTCAACACTCCGGTGTTGACATGAATATCAATAATGTGGTCATTTTTCTAAATTTCCTGTTTACAAAAGTTTGAATTTTTCGAAACACTAAGGATTTTCTTATCCTAGGCATAGATTATCTTAGCCGTATTTGGCACAACCTTTTTGAATTTTGTATCCTCAATGTTCTTCAACTTTTTCCTTGTTTGGCTTTATAAATATTTTGATATGAGCGTCACTGATGAGTCTTATGTAGACGAAACGCGCGTCTGGCGTACTAAATTATAATCCTGGTACCTTTGATAACTTTTACACCACTGGGTCGATGCCACTGCTGGTGGACGTTTAGTCCCCGAGGGTATCACCAGCCCAGTAGTCAACACTCCGGTGTTGACATGAATATCAATAATGTGGTCATTTTTTTAAATTTCCTGTTTACAAAACTTTGAATTTTTCGAAACACTAAGGATTTTCTTATCCCAGGCATATATTACCTACGCCGTATTTGGCACAACTTTTTGGAATTTCGTATCCTCAATGCTCTTCAACTTTTTACTTGTTTGGCTTTATAAATATTTTGACATGAGCGTCACTGTTGAGTCTTATGTAGACGAAACGCGCGTCTGGCGTACTAAATTATAGTTATATTTGATAACTTTGATATTTTGTAATGGCTATTTTTAAAAAAAAAGGTTTGATTCGTTTCTTATATTTTTTTTATAAACTACAAAACAGAATGTACCTGCACTACTTCTATGTCATTTTTTACCTTTCATGTTAAATATGTTACCTTAAACTAGTAATATATTTTGATTTCCGTGATATTTTGTGGTGGCCATTATTGAAATACTCGCCATTTTGAATGTTTATTGTGAGTTGAGAGCTGCTATTGTTTGAAACAGTCAGAATTACTACCATTCAAAAATAAGTGCTTTAATCATCGAATCCACAACGTTGTCACGGATCTGCAGGACTTTAGTGAAAAAAAATAGATACTGCAGAAGAAATGGAACTTTAATACAATCATGTTTACCAGTATTTTAATATGTCAGGTTGCTCATCTTTCAATTTATCTATTAAAATAAAAAAAATGGCACATTGTTCACATGGCCTTCTAAACAGAATGAATTTATATTCTGCAGCATCTTGATACCTTATTAGTTCTAACGTGTAAACAATATATGGATCTACTAGAAGCTTCCTTGCTGTTTAACGGGACTTTACTTTTAGAGTATTAAGCTTTGCGGAGAAACGCAATCACCTGTTTATTTTGAACGTCAATTTGACAGTTCTTAGTTTTGCAAATGAAATCAGCCACTATAAAGAGACCCGGATGTGCGGGAAAATGAACAAAGATACCTAAAGGGCATACGATACAGTTACAGAGAGATAATGACGTCGCTAACCTAAGACTATATTTTTCGGAATGTCTAACTGTGACATTTCAATAAAAGATGTTTGTTTCGAATGCATCGATGTTTAGACTGATCTATCTTTAAAACGAGTTTATAGACCCCACTTTTTAAAAATGACATTTTGCGAAAATTGTATGAAGATTACTATGAAGATTACTTGTTTCAATTTTTATCAACAAATTAAAAATGATTTTTTTTTAAATTTCTAAATTAAAGCAAAATATGCTATCTTATTACTGAAATCGAAAAAATGTGACATGATTGCCATGTCTCGATCTTGTGAACCGTTTAGATTGAAATTATTAAGGAAATAAAAAGAACAAATAATTTCGTGACATGAAATACAGGATCTGCCTCAGGGGCAACACTGAGACAAACTCCATTGAATCGACAAACATCATGAACCAAAAGGTAAATAACAATAATAAAGAGACATGTCTACAGAAATGACAAATTGAAGAGACATACAGAAGGACATAACGAAATTAAAGAGACATACAGAAATAATTGTCACTTCATCAGCTACGAAAAATAAATTAAAACATTATTGCACCTGTGCTTATAGCCCATTTCTTCCTGGATATCAGACTCATCCCTGAAGAAAGACCGATCCAATAAACGTTATTTTCAACTATGTCCTTTTCCGTTAATATTTATTATCGGACAATATAAAGAACGCTACATGCTATTTCTTTGCATAACAATTTTAGTTTGATATAGATACAGGTAGGTAAAATGAGAGAGATATGCAACAACACAAATTATCATGTGATAATATTTTCTTGTATGTAGATCGGTGTTAATTCTATTAGGTGAAAACGTGTACATGTGTTACTAGTTAAGTGTAATAAGTGTAAGTTATTTTAAAAAATACGAAAACAACTTAGCAAATTTACGTCTTAATCTTTAATAATTTGTTTTTTTATACATGATATGCGACAATTTAATATTGCTTTTTTTATTCAATTACTTTTATATTAAAAAGTAAAATCACAAAAATATTAAACTCCGAGGAAAATTCAATCGGAAAGTTACCAATCACATGGCAAAATCAAATGACAAAACACATCAAAAACGAATGGACAACAACTGTCATATTAAACTCTGTGTTTGCGATTGGTTGACGTCTTTACATCAATAAACTGCCAAATTTATAACATATAATATTTACAGGACTATTGTTGTTGAATAATGACTGCCTACCTTGGATTTTGCTTCATATTGATATGCTTCACTGGTAAGTTAATCATTTCTGTACTAAAATAATTTACCGATACTGACGAGTTAGTTATTGTTTTCTGTTCTGAAATTTTGTTCCTGCATTAACCATGTTGACGGCTATATATGTAAATATTTCTTGTCTTCAGATAATTTTTGGTAACATGTGTTAACAAAATTATTATTAAACCAAACCTTTTTGCTCCGAAACAGAAATATCAATAAAGAAGCAATCATGGTCATTTTTTTTCTATCATTAGGCAAATTACAAACTAACATATGACATAATATATCAGATAAACAACCCTTTCCGTTCTTCGTTAATCGGTATGAAATGCAAACAAAACAACAAGAAGAGTGTATAATAGTGCCAAAGAATGAGAAATTATTCGGTAAAGTTTCAAGTTTGATATTATATGTTCTGTGTAATCATTTAGAAAGTATGATAACTTTTTCTTAAAATGAAATTGTCCTTATACTTCATCTGTTGTTATAAAGTGTGATGTCTAGCTAGCTTTAATACCAGGTTCAATCCACCATTTTCTACATAAGAAAATACCAATACCAAGTCCGGAATATGAAAGTTGTTTATCCATTCGTTTGATTTGTTTGAGCTTTTGATTTTGCCATTTAATAGGGACTTTCCGTCTGAATTTTCCTCGGAAATCATTATTATTTTAATTTTACTTTTTTTTATTTAGGATTGAAGTATACTGAAGCTGCTGAAACGTGCTTTCCCACTGTGGACTGTGGTTTTAATGTTGATGGTTGCTTTTCTTTCTGTGTTGAGAAATTCTGTGCTGGAACAGCGAGGTGCGTCAACAACAACCAGTGTTGTTGCGGTGGCTGTGTTGTAAAGCCGAAGTGAAATTCAGAATAAAAAGGATTTCAAACATGACATGATAGACCATTCAAGTTTGAAATTGATAATGGATATATTTTATTAGTCCATAAATAAAGATACTAACAACATAATGTTATCATTAATACTTGCTTTCATGTTTCTATAAAACAGAAGATGTAGTATGATTGCCAATGAGACAACTCTCCACCAGATACCAAAATGACACAGAAATTAACCACCATAGATCACCGTACGGCCTTCAACAATGAGACAAGCCTTAATTGACTAAAATGATTTTATCTATCAAATAACACTTGAAATAAAATTTAACATATTTACGATAAGGTATTTTGCAAATTGGTGGAGACAAAATAAAATCCTCCAACACGAGGCTAACAATGATCACTAGTCAAAGAAGTAGACGTCACCATGGCCAAAAAAATCAAAAACATTTCACAAAAAAAACAACTAAGATATAAAGTTCCTGTTCATTTATTCTCATTAACAATGGCAGTTCAGGTATGGGTAATAATTGCAATTGGTTGAAGCACTATCCCGATTAAGTAAGAGAAAATGATAATGGCTTCGACTAAGGATTTTTTTCGTTATTACTAAGAGGAATATTTTTCAATAGGGCTTAATCCGATCAACCCTCTCGCTATCTGAAAAATCTTAGATTTCAACGCAATCCCATTGATATCGCTTTACTTGTGTTTGTCGATGCTCAACCTAGAAACTTAGAGTGTTTATTTTTAAGATAACATCTATCTATTTTGTGAATCTATTCTCAGTAAATATTTTACGATGAATTCAGAAAAAAATTATTAATCATTAATATACATTCACCATTTCTGTTACAATTTATAAACCTATAATTCAAAAGAAGGAATAAGTAAACAAGTGCCATGACAAATAGTTGAAAGGTGACAAGGACCATTTTCAATTCATAAGTAGAAGAAAACCTAACAACGCTCTTCTTTTCACCTTACAATCTCTTTCATTTCGAATCTATATAGCCAAAACATCTTTCCCCTATCTTCGACAATACACTTCTTAGACTAGATTTTCCCTATCTTCTAGAATTTATGTTAAGTCGCCCTGTCCTCAACCTGACAATGCCTACTTAGACCCCATATCCCCCACTATCTATATGAATACTTTGTTTTCCTCTTATAGTTCATATGGTTCCATCGATCAAATATGTAACCTAGATGTGTTTCCTCAATAGATTTATGTCTTTTAAACACTAGTATATTACTGTTGAATTTGTGTAAATTACCTTCTTCAACCCTCCGGATCTATAATACATACTCATAATTCAACGATCTTTAAAGGTTTAATGAAGTTTGATTTATTTTCTATAACAAACAAATCTTCCTAATTTGATCTAAAGAATTGAAAAAGGTATTTCTACTATTTCCCATGTTTCTAAATATTTTCACTTTAGAACACCAAATGATTTTGTTAATAATGACCCCGTTAGAGTTTGCAGAATAGTAAACAGTTATGCATTTTAGAAAGGTGTCGTTTTATATATATTTCACGCACGTTAACATTTAAAATCAATATCACTTTACTAATGCTTTAATTCGCCATAACAAATAGTAGCTAGTTAATCATGTCAAAATAAACACCTGTGTAGTTTTTAACAATGTAAATCCTATTAACATTCTAACACAAAATACGTCTACTAACAAATTGTAGAAAGATATAAACACTCCATATCACGCAATTCTTTAACACGTTATTAAGATCAGAAACAAAGTCAGTACCAGGAATCAATACCATCGTGAATTACTTGTGAAAATGATACTGAAAAAAAAGTAAAATCACAAAAATACTGACCTCCGTGGAAACTTCAAAACGAAGAGTCCCTTATCAAATGCCAAAATCAAATGATAAAACACATCAAACGAATAGACAGCAACTGTCATATTCCTGACTTGGTACAGGCATTTTCACATGTAGAAAATGGCGGATTGAACCTGTTTTTATAGCGCTAAACCTCTCAATTGTATGACAGTCGCATCAAATTGCATTATATCTACAACGATGCGTGAACAAAACAGACATAATAGGTTAAGTTGTCAAAATAGGGGTACAGCAGTCATCACCTTGTCATAATCTCAATAAGAACAAAATCAAACAAATCATCAACAAAGAAGCACAAAAAGCATCTTTCAAATTTAAGAAACACATCCATTGCTTACTTATATATGTATTTTAAACCAACCCATAAAGGATTGAAATATTTCAAGTTCTCTGACTGAATGACAAGGTTCACATCAACTTGCGTTTTTGACGTCATAATGTAAACGTCACAGAGGAAGAGATATAAAATAATTTTGTCGTTAAAAGTATTTTCAATTTTATATGCTGCAGCTCTAGCTGACACTAATGGTAAAGGCATCGTTTTGGAACAAAGAACGATAAATCTCTCTACACAACCCACCTGTAAAGTTTCGTAATTCTCGTTATATCTCGTACGAGGGTTTTTTTTAAATTTTGCGAAGTGAATTTAACTCTTAAAATTATTTTTTTTTATTTTTGTCTTGATATTTATTTAAAAAATATTGTCATCTTGCTTAGTTCTAAATATAAAGTAAATTCTTCCAAAAATGAAAACGAAGTAAGCACTGGAATATCCTTCAGTACATTGTCAGGACATTAGTTAATCCCTTATATTTCAATGGCTGCCAGATTCTCGTTTTTATGCGATCTTGAAAAAAACCGAACAGAACTGAACAAATTCGATGTTAAATACGACATGAATTTTTATTTTTTTACAGAAACAAGAATTTAGAAATTTTAGTAACTTTTGTAGTTTTCTAAATTTAATTGTACCACGGAAATAACCAGAGTTAAAACAACAACATCTTCGGTCATTTTGTAGCGTCTGCATGTTTCGTCTTTCCATTATCAGTGACAAAATTCATAAATAACCACAGGTACTTCATTTAAAAGTCACAATATCATAATTGATGATGACATTTGTAGTGTTAAAGATCTGTCCAACCATGGGAATACAGAAAAACCCTTTGCAAGCAACATATTTCGGGAGAAACGTAGCCGGAGGTAATAAAAACTATTCGGTGCTCTGGTTGACCACAACTTCCTAAAGTACTAAGTACTTATTCATCTTCTACATAATTCCCCATATCGAGTTACAGTGATAATGAAGATGGTTTATACTGTTGACTGTTATTCCGTTAGCGCACTCAAAAATGCACTCAAAAATGTAGGTGAAATTCAAAATGGAAACTATTGTATGGTTAAAAAAAAACTTGGTGAAAAACTGTCAAAATAGGTGCATTTTGGGTACCCTCGTGTTATAGCAACTTCACAACTACAAATTAACTTTCATGACCAAAATAAAAAAAAAGATACTAACCAAAAAGCAATAAAATACATTGCCAAGCAGAGCCTGGTACAACCGTAGATGTAAATTTAGCATATAAAAAACACCAAATATGTTATGTCAGTTCGACAGTTGATATCAAACATATTTTAATTTTGGACCTTTCAAACTTTAATAGAGACTTATTTGAAAATATGTAACGGATGAGCCCAAACATTTTTATTAAGCAGCAGTCTCCAACTACATATTTCCTTCATTTTATATGAACGTTAAACAAAAATGTTGAAAATGTGTACGTTTATTTTTTTTTCTAGATTCTCTCATATCATGCATGGAAAAATGCACAAATTATCGATAAAATAATTTACACTACCTGTTTCGTGTGCATCTCCTGTCAGTATTTGTTGCATTTGTATATAAATAATCAATGTAAAAATGGTAATTAATTTGTGAGAAACCCCCAAAATTATGGAATAAACAACCAAAAAATGTTCTTTTTGACCACTGACTCCTCAACTGTTGGTAGCATAATCCCTAATATCAGTTCTAACCTTCCTTTTTGTGTATTTAACCTTCTTGTACAATTTCATACATTATCAATAGAGAACCCTTCACTTAAAATTAAGTTATTGTCTGACAAACCAAATGTGTCCTCCGACAACAACAGCGACATGATAGCATTACTCGAAAGCAAATTTTTGACATATTCCCCATTTCCATTCTCACCTTATTTTGCTGTCGTATAAAAATTTAAAAAGTAAGCTAATAAAACAAAATACAAGAAATGACCAAACTGACTCTGAATAAGTACCGGTCTATGAAATTGATGTAGAAACCCATAAACAGAAGATGATCAGGAATACATGTATGCAGTGTTCTCCCCTCAAATTTAAAATAGCATCCTAGAAAATAGCAAAATCTTTAGATAATCAACTTAACAATCCTTTTTATGGTTCCTTATGCTTAGATGAAAATGAAAAAGCTGATTGGAACATTATTCTAAACCTTTTGCTGTTGTCTATTCTATGGTCGGGTTGTTGTCTCTTTGACACATTCCACATTTCCATTCTCAATTTTAACATCACTGTTAACTCAAATTTCTCTTCTAACATTCAGAATGATCCTCTTTCTGATCACATATATATGAGTTGCAGGAAACTGGGAATACAATATGAACATCCATTTAATTTAGAAAGTTAAAATAGGTCAACTAACAGAAAGCGTTGCTTGCAATACTAAATAAAAAATAAAAACAGCAACAACTTTCACATATGATGAAAAATATTTTCCGAAACCTCCACCTTTTCATGAAAATAAACAAAAATATTAAATAAAGTTATGGATTCATAGTTTTGAAATTAAACGAATGTCATATTGTTTTAGATTTTGTAAAATTTTCAAAGAGAGAAATATGAATTTGAAAATTCTCGAGATAATAAATGTTAGCATTGTCATTTATATCACAAATACATTCATTTTCAGCAACAAACTATAAGGGAGCAAACATTTAGCTTCAAAGGGGGGGTTATTGTTTTTTGTTTGAATCTGATTTATTTTACATGTGAAGCGCTTCAACGCTATCAATCAAAATAATTCAAGGTATGGGGAAAATCTGGAATCAGAATATTTGTTTTTGTCTTCTACTTGAACAGAGTAATTTTTTCCCATCAATTTGGAAATGAGAATATTTTTTTCAGAAAAATACTAGTGCAAATAATTATGACGTCTTTGGAGGCTATTTTATTTTTTTGCGTTGACTCCTCCCAACGACTTGTCAAAGCAAAAAAATACCAGTCCCAATCCTGCCTTTTGAAGTTCGATGGTCTTTCCCTAAACATTTTAAGTCCATCTGAACTTAATATTTTATTTTAGAAAACAACAATATGTAGGAAATTACCTAAGCATGCATGAAATATTTGTCACTAGACGTTAAACAACCAACAATCATGACCATCAATCAATATATAGGATAAAGTATTAAGCTGGCATTAAAGGTAGCGCCTTCCTCATTTTAATAGAACGATAACATAATATCATTCTAATAGAACAATAACATAATTGCGGGATGAAACAGCAAAAATGAAAGATAATAAAAAAAATACATCGAAGGTATGTATAACATGTATAAGTACCGAGCCACGTCAAATTGATATCACCTGAATCAGACCAAAGAGTAAAAGTAATATCAATAATAGAACAAACATAAATGAAAGAACAACACATTATAAAGGTGTTAACAAACGTCAGTACGCACAATCTATACACCAAGTCCATCATGTATTATTTGTGAAATTAATACGGAGTATTTATAAACAAGGTCTTGGTACCTTCCGATGATCTTTTTACGAAACATACCCCTGATTCATCAACTTTGTGTTCAGACACTTGTGACGTTTTACAAAGTCTGAGTAGAAGCTGCAAGCTTTTGTAACCGAATAAGTCAATATGCAGGTGAAGTTGGTTTATTGCTTCTTAGGTAGGAGAAATTGATAATTTATAATTTAAAATCGTCTCGTTTGTTTTAGAATATTGAAGAATTGTTTTACCATATATACTTATACAAGGCATAACTAAATCTTATATGAATCAATTACTTTGCGATTTTGATCGTATGATTAAAAAACATCATTAATATAGGGGACATCACGAGTAAATAATATTTTAATGTGATTTATAAGTTTAAAAAACCAGTATAAAGTTTGCATATTTATAGTTTCAGATCAATGGTATTTATATACAAAAAGAAATTAACGTAGCATGCAATATTTAATTCTAAAGAAACGAAACCAAGAATGTCGACAAATCTTACCAGCCATACGATTCAAAATTTTGTAACCTGTTTATATCCAAGGAATAATCTCTATGAATGAAATCATATCTAGAGATCATTCATCTCATGTGACACCCGAGGTTTTAGTCTTGGACGAATAAGAAGTATAGCTACGAAAATTGGAAGACATCTGTTGTCATAACTGACTCAAAAATCAAAAAAGAAAAGTAAACGAAATCCTGATTGCGTTCACAAACTTTTGAAGGAATAATCCAACTTAACAATTAGGAGCCTCTGGTTAAGTATGTCTCTTTAGAAGGAGCAGCCTTGTATAAAGGAAATAATGTTGAAAAGACAGTCTTTGGAATGTCAGTCTTAGTCGGAGATACACAGATCTCATACTCAATCATTGAAAGGTATATCTTATTTTTCATTCTCATTTGGATTCGGTTAAGTTTGAATCGCCCTTTTCTTTATCACTTTCAATTTTTCAGCACTTATTCGTTAATTACAAAGTGTTTCAATAGAATCGGTTTTGGATATTATCCAAATATTGAAAATGATGCAATTTTATCTATTTTGCTTCCTTTGTTTATTAGCTGTTTATTCTCAATCCAAATGTAACTGATCAATACTAATACAGTTGTATAATATGTTTAGGTTAAACAAAAACAGGATTCTTGTGCAAGTTAAAAAAAGTAAAAAATACAGAATAAAAAATATAGTGTAAACATAACCTGTGATCTAATAATAAAAGTAATGTGACAAGTACTCAGCCTGCTAAGAAGAATAAATCATAGTAGTGTTTGTATCCTTGTCCACGCAACAAATAGTTTTAGCTTCCCTGTCACGGAAAACAAACATATCCTGGAGCAAATGTCCGACCAATGAACATAACTTTGATTATGTATCCGTGTCCGTCTTATGTTATGCCATACACTGTATACACCACACTTTTAATTTTACAATACATTCTTTTAAACAATATAACTACGTTAATTCACCTTAGTACAGAAAGTAAGAAATTTTGTAATAGCGTTCCAAAGATTGTAATTGTATATTTTATTCGACTTTTAAAACATCTTACCCAAAATACATGATCATTGTTTAAAATATTTTTACTCTTTTACTTTTTTAACATGATTATTATTATAGTTATTAATGTTATTATTATAAAGTCGCTGGGCTTCTAAAATGTCGTATATGAATTTTTGGCTAAAAAAGACTTTTTAACACCAATGGTCTGGGCGGGAGGAAATCGTTGGTATTACAAAATAGCATACAGTTAGACCAATCAAAACGTTTGAAATAAGTCATATTACAAAATTGCCAATGTCAGTTGTTTGTAAATTTACTTGAAATTGTTGTATGAAATTCTTTGTATAATGGCTGTGGGAATAAAATAATTATACATTTCTTTATTTCTGTGAAAATAATTTAAGTTCTCGGATCCCGGATAATCCAGAAATGTCAGCTTTTATTTCACTGCTATTTACAAAAATGTTCAACTTCACATACGACATTTTGGAAGCATGCATTTTGTCTAAATTTTCAAAGCCTGTTTGTGAGATATTTTTTTCTTGAGAAATTTGTAATTTCCAACATTTTGGAAGCCCAGCGACGATAAGTATTATTATTATTACAATCAATTATTTTTCTTATAAAATTAGACTAATGATATAGTGCGAGAAACTTGCGTTTCCTCTACTTAAGACTAATCAGTAGCGTAGAATTAAACCAATGGAAGGCATTGATAACAACTCAAAATTCATCAAAGAGAACTTTCCTCTACATAGGGGTTTATATAAACGTACACAACGAAAGGTTTATGTCTCCTATGTTATATTAAAGCGAATACAAGGATTTATCTTCCAGGACTACTGCATAATTAGAGCGTACGTCGCTTTTTGCGTCTTATTGATATGTTTGTCAGGTAAGTATTTTCAAGTCTATAGGATTTCCATTATTGTCACTTTTGGGAGAAGTTCTCAACATATATTTTAAAACAATTTAGTACAATTTTTTTTTTCTCGAAGCAATATTATGTGGCAGGGTCTGGAAAGATACACACATTTAATCAATTATTCAAAGTCTTTGAACCTTAAAATGTAAACTGAACTAACTAAGTATCAAAGTAGGCAACTATTGTAGAGCGCTTATTTCCAAGATCAACAAAAGCACAACCTTAACATGATACCTTTAGGCTGATAATAGTATTGTTAGGTTTGACTTTTTATAATTGTGACACAGAAGATAC
Organism: Mytilus galloprovincialis; assembly: GCF_965363235.1. Classification (NCBI taxonomy): domain Eukaryota; kingdom Metazoa; phylum Mollusca; class Bivalvia; order Mytilida; family Mytilidae; genus Mytilus; species Mytilus galloprovincialis. Next base: position 80,116,184 of record NC_134842.1, on the reverse strand, counting down.
AATCTATTTTAACACCTATATGTCAGGTAAAATGTTTGCATACATAATATGTTTTAGTAAAATTAGTGGTGCATTTGTTTTGTATGAGGAAATGGCAAAATAAGGTACATATTTTTTGGTTAGCAATCCATATTTTTCAAATACTTTAGAACACGTTTTTCTTAAATTTTATGTTAATGATTAAAAATGTAACACATATTTTTTCATGCACAAATTGAACCTAGTTGAATACTCATTAGGCTAGTTGACTTAACCGGTGGTGTATGGTGCAAGGATTCCTGCGTAGGACCACAAGCTGGTAAAGCGCATATTTCGCAAGACTTTTCGTATTGTAACGTCATACAAGCGTTCAACCCAGAAAGGTAAAGAGAACGTAAGTTAACGGTGATAATGCTTATCGATCTGTTCTGAAATCATGAAAATCAATAAACTCATCATAGATACCAGAACTTAATTTTGTATATACGACAGACGCGCGTTTCGTCTACAAAAGACTCATCAGTGACGCTCGAATCCAAAAAAATTATAAAGACCAAATAAAGTACGAAGTTAAAATACAGGAAGTGCGGCATATATCAATTAAACATCAACTGAACTTTACAACAACACGATATGATTTAAACATTTTGTCAACAGTTACTGTTTATAGTTTTTAAAATGAATAGTATAACCCGATTCATAGAGAGTTGTTGTAATGAAACGTAGTAACATGTTTTAGGTTTGGAGACTACTGATGCTGTTAAGTGATTGTACTATCGATGCTGATTGCAGATCCGGATGTCGTGCTAATAATTGTGGCAGTAAATATGGCTGCAGCGTAGAACAAAAGGAATGCAGTTGTGATTGGTGTATTCATAATTAAATACCAGGAAATTGCAGAACATCATATTGTGAACAGTACAGAGTTTTTATACATGCATATTAGAATATTTCATCAGTTTACGATCTGAATTTAGAATTATAATGATATGAACAAGACATTTTCTCGAATTCTTATGATATTGTTTGATGATTTCTTTTAAACTCCTATACAATGAGCGCTTGTCTGCTTTTTGTAATTTCTTTGTTCTGCGTAATAAAAAAAACAGTTCTGTAATCGTTTTACTGAAACTACTATTTAGACTTATATATTGCTGATTGGTCGTAGAAAATTAAGTCATATCAATCAACTTCCCTTTTCACTACGAATATGACTACCGAATAAGAATATTTACCGGGTTTGTAATAACATGAGCAACAAGAAGGGTGCCACATGTGGAGCAGGATCTGATTACACTTCCGGAGCACCTGAGATCACCCCCAGTTTTTGGAGGGGTTCGTGTTACGTAGTCTTTAGTTTTTCATTGTTGTGTCTTTTGTAATAATTTGGCTGTTTGCCTATTCAGTTTTTAGCCATGGCGTTGTCAGTTTTTTTTTATCTATGAGTTTGACTGTCCTTCTGGTATATTTCGCCCTCTTCTTGAATAAGTCTGAATATGAGAACAGCCAACAGTAGATGCACAAACCTTGTTAACCAAATTAGAACAGATCAAGTGCTTCAAAAGTGTAAGCAGGTACTAATGCCGTTGTGTTGCTCATATAAGTACATAACCGATGATCAATCTCATTCGGTAGGTCACATTTAGGGAAAGGAAACGATATAATAGTTACAACAATTAGAACATATGGTTGCTACATAAACCTCAAGAGTTAAGAATGGGAAAGCTGAAATCATTTCTATAGTAGTAGCGGTTTTTCGTCCGACCTTGTAGATTTCTAGATGTAAATATAAAAAAGATGTGGCTGATTGCCATTGAGACAACTCTTTAAAAGAAACCAAGTGACAGAGAATTAACAACTGTAAGTCAAGATGCGGCCTTCAACAACGAACAAAGTCCATACCGTATAGTCAGCTAAATGACAAATGTCAAACAATTCAAACGTTATAAACAACAGGTTAATGTATGTACAAAACAATGAACGAAATTCAAATATGTCAAGAGTAAAATCTCAAAAATACTGAACTCCGAGGTATTCAAAAAGGAAAGTCCCTAATCGGATGGCAAAATCAAAACCTCAAGCACATTAAACGAATAGATAACAACTGTCATATTCCTGAATAGGGTACAGGCATTTTCTTATGTAGAAAATGGCGGATTGAACTTGGTTTTATAGCTAGCTAAACCTCTGACTTGTATGACACTTGCATGAAATTACAATATATTGACAACGAGGCGTGAACAGTACAAACAGACACCTTGGCGTTAAAACACCATAAATCAAATCAAATCAATTTAGCAGATTTTAAAAAGACCTGTTTTAACTTTTCCGGTCAGACCTTGCTGTAGTTACTTCATCTTTTGATCTGAAATTGGTAATGTCAATAAAATTTTTTTTTTTTACTTTTTAAAATAAGTCAATGTTACTGTTTTCAATTTGAAACTGAAAGGAGTAGTACACTAGGAATTCATGAATTTCACTTCATATTACTGGACCTCAGTTGCGAGCTTGTTCTGTTTCTCCTTTTGACTTTGATACTGAACACATACTTTTTCGCTACATTGAATTCATTATCACTGGACTAGTATATATTTGTTTAGGGGCCAGCTGAAGGACGCCTCCGGGTGCGGGAATTTCTCGCTACATTGAAGACCTGTTGGTGACCCTCTGCTGTTGTTTTTTATTTGGTCGGGTTGTTGTCTCTTTGACACATTCCCCATTTCCATTCTCAATTTTATTTTTGTCATGATTATATTGGTAGTTAAAAACATTGATATGACAGTTTACAAAAGTAATGACAATTTCTCTGTTAGTAAATCAAATTCTTACATTGTTTCGGTTAATACCATTATCAAAAACTGCAGCACGATTTCTCCTACTGTTTCCTGAAGAATCCAGTGCTGTTGTGCGAGGTTAAGTATAGCCAGGTTGATACCGAGTCCTACTTGTTGTGGTTGGTGTGATATCTGCTGTAGGCCTAGGATGAAAAAATAATAAAACAAAATGGCATTAAAATGTTTTAATTTCTAAGTAGACATTTATAGATTATCCTCATGTGATATTTGTAATACTGATCACCTTTGGTTTGTATTTGATAAATTACAACTGACAAGACATCTCTAATTGAAGTTCTTTTTTAGAATTTTTTACAGTTCTGCATTAAATATGTCTGAAATTGAGGCTCTTTCAGCAGTTTTGCAAGCAGTTTGAATTAAAGGGACAACAGTAGCCTAATCATACCTTCTCTATAATAATTAAAGACAGATTCACAAGCTTAAGCATGACACAATGAGAAAATCACTAAATACATGCACACCAACAAAAATGTGTGCGTCAACTAAAGCTTGGGCTAATATGAAAACAATATACAAAGAAACCAAGGGGGGGTGGGGATAAAAAGGTATACACTGAAAAAGAATGGACAAATCTATGACCAGAAGAGATTGGTTAACCTAATCTTCTATGTGTTGTATGATTTTCCTCGTCACTATCATGTGTAGACGAGTATCTACGACCAGGAATTTTGGGTCCTTTCATATCAACCCCATATTTATGCAATGTTTCACTCAAATGTTTGGATGGCAGTTCTTCTTTACTGGCATTACTTCCTGTTCTTGAATTCGATGTTCTACTACTATTCCGTTAAATGTCACTTTTTTTGTTGATTGTTGGTATTTTAACTCCACTTTGAAGCGCCACATTGTTTTTGTGGCAGCAAGTTTTAATTGGCTGTTTCTGAATCTAAAGCATCATGGGTAGTTTCATTGTTCGTACCCAAAAATGTAAATAATGTCTTGACATTTGTTAATTTTCCATTGTTTAACATTTTTAACCAATCAGGACGTTTTGGTGTACACTTTTGAAAATATTACCCCGGATGCATTTTACCTATTGTGTCTGTTTGTACTGTTCAAGCCTCGTTGTCAATATATTGCAATTTCATGCAACTGTCATACAAGTCAGAGGTTTAGCTAGCTTTAAAACAAAGTTCAATCCGCCATTTTCTACATAAGAAAATGCCTGTACCCTATTCAGGAATATGACAGTTGTTATCCATTCGTTTGATGTGTTTGAGGTTTTGATTTTGCCATTCGATTAGGGACTTTCCTTTTTGAATATCTTGTTCGTTGTTGAAGGCCGCATCTTGACTTACAGTTGTTAATTCTCTGTCACTTGGTTTCTTTTAAAAAGTTGTCTCAATGGCAATCAGCCACATCTTTTTTATATTTACATCTAGAAATCTACAAGGTCGGACGAAAAACCGCTACTACTATAGAAATGATTTCAGCTTTCCCATTCTTAACTCTTGAGGTTTATGTAGCAACCATATGTTCTAATTGTTGTAACTATTATATCGTTTCCTTTCCCTAAATATGACCTACCGAATGAGATTGATCATCGGTTATGTACTAATATGAGCAACACAACGGCAATAGTACCTGCTTACACTTTTGAAGCACTTGATCTGTTCTAATTTGGTTAACAAGGTTTGTGCATCTACTGTTGGTTGTTCTCATATTCTCATATTCAGACTTATTCAAGAAGAGGGCGAAATATACCAGAGGGATAGTCAAACTCATAGATCAAAAATAAACTGACAACGCCATGGCTAAAAAATTAAAAGGCAAACAGCCAAATTATTACAAAAGACACAACAGTGAAAAACTAAAGACTACGTAACACGAACCCCTCCAAAAACGGGGGATGTAGGTAGATCCTGCTCGTCATGTGGTACCCTTCTTGTTGCTCATGTTATTACAAACCCGGTAAATATTCTTATTCGGTAGTCATATTCGTGGTGAAAAGGGAAGTTGATTGATATGACTTAATGTTCTACGACCCATCAACAATATATAAGTCTTAATAGTAGTTTCAGTAAAACGATTACAGAATTGTTTTTTTATTACGCAAAACAAAGAAATTACAAAAAGCAGACAAATGCTCATTGTACAGGAGTTTAAAAGAAATCATCAAACAATCATAAGAATTCGAGAAAATGTATTGTTCATATCATTATAATTCTAAATTCAGATCGTAAACTGATGAAATATTCTAATATGCATGTATAAAAACTCTGTACTGTTTACAATATGATGTTCTGCAATTTCCTGGTATTTAATTATGAATACACCGATCACAACAGCATTCCTTTTGTTCTACGCTGCAGCCATATTTACTGCCACAATTAATAGCACTACATCCGGATCTGCAATCAGCATCGATAGTACAATCACTTCGAAAGCACTTAACAGCATCAGTAGTCTCCAAACCTAAAACATGTTACTACGTTTCATTACAACAACTCTCTAAGAATCAGGTTATACTATTCATTTTAAAAACTATAAACAGTAACTGTTGACAAAATGTTTAAGTCATATCGTGTTGTTGTAAAGTTCAGTTGATGTTTAATTGATATATACCACACTTCCTGTATTTAAACTTCGTACTTTATTTGGTCTTTTTAATTTTTTTGGATTCGAGCGTCACTGATGAGTCTATTGTAGACGAAACGCGCGTCTGGTGTATATACAAAATTAAGTTCTTGTATCTATGATGAGTTTATTGATATTCATGATTTCAGAAGAGATCGATAAGCATTATCACCGTTAACTTACGTTCTCTTTACCTTCCTGGGTTGAACGCTTGTATGACGTTACAATACGAAAAGTCTTGCGAAATATGCGCTTTACCAGCTTGTGGTCCTACGCAGGAATCCTTGCACCATACACCACTTGTTAAGTCAACTAGCCTAATGAGTATTTAAATAGGTTCAATTTTTCCATGAAAAAATATGTGTTACATTTTTAATCATGAACATAAAATTTAAGAAAAACGTGTTCTAAATTAAAGTATTTGAAAAATATGGATCGCTAACCAAAAAATATGTACAATATTTTGCCATTTCCTCATACAAAACAAATGCACCACTAATTTTACTAAAATATATTATGTATGCAAACATTTTACTTGACATATAGGTGTTAAAATAGATTGTATCTTCTGTGTCACAATTATAAAAAGTTAAACCTAACAACACTATTATCAGCCTAAAGGTGTAATGTTAAGGTTGTGCTTTTGTTGATCTTGGAAATAAGCGCTCTACAATAGTTGCCTACTTTGATACTTAGTTAGTTCAGTTTACATTTTAAGGTTTAAAGTCTTTGAATAATTGATTAAATGTGTGTATCTGTCCAGACCCTGCCACATAATATTGCTTCGAGAAAAAAAAATTGTACCAAATTGTTTTAAAATATAGGTTGAGAACTTCTCTCAAAAGTGACAAAAATGGAAATCCTATAGACATGAAAATACTTACCCGACAAACATATCAATAAGACGCAAAAAGCGACGTAGGCTCTCATTTTGCAGTAGTCCTGGAAGATAAATCATTCGTATTAATTTAATAAAACAAAGAAGACATAAACCTTTCGTTTTGTACATTTATATACACCCTTATGTAGAGGAAAGTTCTCTTTGATGAATTTTGAATTGTTATCATTGCCTTCCATTGGTTTAATTCTACGCTACTGATTAGTCTTAAGTCAAGGAAACCCACGTTTCTCGCACTATATCATAAGTCTAATTTATAAGAAAAATAATTGATTGTAATAATAATAATACTTATAATGATAAAATTATTAACTATAATAATAATCATGTTAAAAAAGTAAAAGAGTAAAAATATTTTAAACAATGATCATGTATTTTGGGTAAGATGTTTTAAAAGTCGAATAAAATATACAATTACAATCTTTGGAACGCTTTTACAAAATTTCTTACCTTCTGTACTAAGGTGAGTTAACTTAATTATATTGTTTAAAACAATGTATAGTAAAATTAAAAGTGTGTTGTCTACCTTTATACAGTGTATGGCATAAAATAAGACGGACACGAATACATAATCAAAGTTATGTTCATTTGTCGGACATTTGTTCCAGGATATGTTTGTTTTCCGTGACAGGGAAGCTAAAACTATTTGTTGCATGGACAAGGATACAAACACTTCTATGATTAATTCTTCTTAGCAGGCTGAGTACTTGTCACATTACTTTTATCATTAGATCACAGGTTATATTTACACTATATATTTTATTCTGTATTTTTTACTTTCTTTTTTAACTTGCACAAGAATCCTGTTTTTGTTTAACCTAAACATAGTATACAGCTGTTTAAATATTGGTAGATCAGATATTTTGTCATGATTAACTAACTGCCAGTCATTAAAAGTCTTTCTCATTTGAATTGCAAATAAACAGCTAATAATAGAATCAAAATAGATGGAATTGCATCATTTTCAATATTTGTAAAATATCCAAAAACAATTATATTGAAACACTTCGTAATTACTGCTCAACGATTCGAAGTGATGAAGAAGCGGGCGATTCAAACTTAATCGAAACCAAATTAGAATAAAAAAATAAGATGCCCCTTTTAACTAATGAGTATGTTATATTTACATATAAAAAATACGACATTCCAAAAACTTTCCTTAATATAAGGCTGCTTATTCATTAGAAAAATATTCAACCAGGGCATCGTAATTGTTAAGTTAGATCTTTCCTTAAAAAAATTACGGATGCAACCAGGATTTCGTTGACTGTTTAATATTTGAGTCTGTTATGACGACGAATATCTTCCAATTTTCGAACCTATAATCCTTTATACCTCGAAAATCACCTTACTCATAGTAACTAAGACTAAAACCACGGGTGCAATATGCAGTGACTGTTCTTTAAATTGTCCCATTTTGATTAAACACTATACGCTAAATTTTATAACCGGTACACGAACATTATTTATTAATATAAATCAACGTGTTGACACCTGATACGTTCGTTTTTATATAGATTATACCGTTAGTTTATTGTTTGAATGGTTTAACTCTAGTATTTTTTGGACCTTTTATAACTTTCTGTTTGGTGTGAGTCAAGCTTGCGTGTTGAATATAAAAAAGAAGATGTGGTTTGATTACCAATGTGACAACTCTCCACAAGAGACCAAAATGACACAGAGATTAACAGCTATAGGTCACTGTACGGCCTTCAACAATGAGCAGAGCCCATACCGCATAGTCAGCTGTAAAAGGCCCCGAAAAGACAATGTGAAACAATTCAAACGAGGAAAACAACAGCCTTATTTGTATAAATAAATGAACGAAAAACAAATATGTAACACATAAACAAACGACAACGACTAAATTACAGGCTCCTGACTTGGCACAGACACATACATACATAATGTGGCGGGGTTACTTGTACATCTCAACAACAAAAAGACACTAGGAACAGATCCGAGAGTACTCACAGTTAACTGACAGCCAGTTCAAAGCCACTAACAACTAATAAAAAATTATGCCTCTAAGACTAAATTATCAATCCGTACACATACAACATCCAATGGATTTAGTGTAAAAACGTCATAAAACATGACCTTGTGCAATGCCAAGACACATGTATCGACATATTGTAGATCCATGAATGTATATATGTATTTATCTATAACATCCAAAGAATTGTTTACACTCTAAAACAGTTAATTCCACTCTTTTTCATATATTTTATTACCATAGTTTATGATATGATCTTTGACAGTAGCTAAGAAATTTGTTTAAAGCACTGGAAGATTAATTGTAGAACACTAACTAGAGGCCGAGATGAAACGATATTTTACTGGTTTTTGTGTAGTTTAGGTAACCAATACATAGTAGGGACCTTCAAATGTTCAGAAGCCTTTGAGTGTGATGTGGTTATGATATGTTTGTTTACTATATAAGTCTCTGTGCATACTTATACTCCATTTCCATCTCTTCGAGAATGCTTATTTCTCCTTTGCTCAAATATTGCAACAAAGCTTAGATTCCTTTTTTCTCATCCTCCATTATGCAAACGCACAACTGGGAAAGATGATTATCGTAAGTAGTAGTATTTAAATTATTTTAGAAAAATGGCCTTGTGCATGTTTTGAAGAGCTTCATGCAAAATATACCTTATGGGACGAGTTTAAACCTCAGATAAATATTATCATATGTTATCGTACATCATGTAGACCATTTACATTGAAGTCAATTGCAATCTTAATAACATATACTGATGCAATTATATGTTTATAGGAACCATGAAGCTATCTTTTCAACAAGCTTGTTATCTTAAAAATAAAATAAGCATTATAAATCATTTAACTACAAATTTTTAATAACAAAGATGCACCATGCATTTTTACTCAGGAAACAGCACACATCCTGATTATTTTATTTTTTTGCTGATAAGTGTTTTTTTTTTAATCTCAAATCAATAGTTTAGTAATACGAAGCCTTGCTACGGACACGCAAAGAAAATTGTTGATCTTGATACTTATTCAAACTATACTTAAATTGAGCGCAAAATTTGTATTTTATTTTTGCGCATAAGATATTTAGACATTGCGTATAATATATTACTTAGTGTGCACAAATGCATTAAAATTGTGCTAACAACATTTTATTTTGTACGCACAATATAAAATTTTTTTTTCTTTGTGTTTCAGTAGCGGGGCTCCATAGATGTGCTTTAAATCACTGAATAAATACATAGCCTCCAATTTGGCTAATTACAGACAGTCTTTAGTCAAAATTTTATCATGAAAGTACACCTCTATATTTTGTGACACTTTATAGATTATTAAATTAATTAATTGTTTGTTCTATGTAGTATTATCGAATACATTTATAGACCCAGTTCTAATGATACTCCACGAAAACTTTACTCAGTACAGCCCCCGTCAATTATAAATATTTAAGTCTCATTAAATAATTCATTTTTATTTTTTTTAAAAAGCGACTATATGATAACCACACTTTAAAGATAGGAAGTTAGCAATACCCTTATATCTATTTTTCGCTTAATGGTTTAAAAGTTGGTGACTATGTTGAACGAATCTATCCTATCGAACTAGAGTTAAGGATACTACAGATACAGTTAAGTCTGTCTCATACCTTGACTTACATCTAAAATTGAAAATGAGGGTCGGTTGAAAACAAAACTTTACGACAAGAGAGTTGATGTTAGCTTCCCAATTGTAAACTATCACTTTATATGTAGCAATATCCTAGGAGCGCCTACAAACGGAGTATTTATCTCCCAATTGATACGATATTCCCGGGCTTGTATTTCCTGTCATGATTTCTTTTATGGACGGTTACAGCTCACAAGGAAGCTTTTAAACATGTTAGAACATGTGTTCCTAATGGTAAAGTTGACATCATCGCTTCGTAAATTTTACAGACGCTACCACGAACTGGTAAATCGTTTTGAAATTACCGTTTCAGAGATGATATCAGATATGTTCACGACGTGTGCCACCAGTGGAGCAGGATCTGCTTCCCCTTTGGTGGGGATTGTGTTGCTTAGTCCTTAGTTTTCTATGTTGTGTCTTCTGAATTATTATGTGTCTTTTAATTTTTAGCCATTGCGGTATCAGTTTATTTTCGATTTATGAGTTTAACTGTCCCTCTGGTATCTTTCGCCGCGACTCACTTTGTTCTGCATGAAATAGGGAAAACGAGAAAAAGCCGACAAAAATTAATTAAATCTTTTCAGAACGAAGTACTGAATATACACGTAGTTGGTATAATGTAGTATGGGACATTTTTAAGAACAGTTTGCTTTCACAGCAACTATATTAGCTCGGTTTGCCGTGTCAAACATAAGCTAAAATATCTGGCAATTGCATTTGTTTTTGTTCCTGCTGATGCCTACAATACCAGTTGTGTTTGACTTAAATTTGATTTTGAGGTTCTGAAAATAGAAATCACAAAACTCCAATATTACAACCGAATCCATGTTTGTAAAATAATATCTGTTACAAACATACACGTGTAGCTACCTCTCTACAAGACAAACCAAATATAATGCAAATTCCAAGTATAAACTGTTTTATAAGGCTGCACAACGCTTTCAAGCCATTATTCTACTAATAGACTGTCTAATTTTCTAACTGGTACATTTGGAAAAAATAAAAATCCTAGTAATAAATTAAAAACATAAAGTCTGTAAACAATAGTAGAATAGATTTATTCTGTAGTGTCAAAGATTTGTTGGATGTAAATCGAATATTTATATTGTTGATTTCGAATATGTTCAAAAGTTTGATTTGTCTACCCAACATTGTTTATACCACTCTTTCTCATAATAATATTAAGGAAAATTAGCACACCTAATTAAACGGGCATTTACATAGTCAGATTAAGAATGAATATTTAACAACTATGTTAATGTCAATGTCAATATATGAAAAAGAAGATGTGGTATGATTGATATGAGACAACTGTCCATAAGAGACTAAATTGACACATAAATTAACAGTTATAGGTCAGCGTACGGCCTTTAACAATGAGCAAATCCCATACCGCATAGGCAGCTATAAAAGTCATCGAAATGACAATTTAAAACAATACAAACGAGAAAACTAACGGCCTTATTTATAGAAAAAAAAAGGAACAAAAAACAAATATTTAACATTAAACAAACTACAACCACTGAATTACAGGCTGCTGACTTGGGACAGGAACATACATACATAATGTGGCAGGGTTAAACATGTTAGCGGAATCCCAACCCTCCCCTAACCTGAGACAGTGGTATAACAGTACAAAATAAGAACTAACTATAAAAATCAGTTGAAAAGGGCTTAACTCATCAGATGGATAACATTACAATTGTACGTGGCCGGCTGGTACCTGTACATCCCGACAGCAAAGAGACACTAGGAACAGACCTGAGAGTATTCGCAGTTATATGACAGCTAGTTCAAAGCCACTAACAACTAATAAAAATATCGTGCATCTAAGACTTAATTATCAATCCGTACACATCAAACATCCAATGGATTTAGTGTAAAGACGTCATAAACATGATAAACAGTCAAAGAAAAACATGAACTTGTGCAATTCCAATTAACAGTTATCGACAGATTGTAGATCCATTAATGTGTATATGTATATAAGAAACTAGTAATATTTAGTTTGCTTTTAATTTACAAAAGTCATTTGGATCTGCTTTGAAATGTTGACTGCACTTGTTTTCTTTCTACATAAAATGTGTGTTCACTATGGAGATTTCCTATATCGTCAAGTTATTGGGGAGTAACTATTCACCACTTATTTGCAGACTTGTGTCTGTATTGTTATAAGTTACAATTTATGACAACAATCAGCAAAAACCTATCAAAACATCATATACAAACATTTATTAACTCTTTTAGATATTTGGATGATACATTGGCTTTCAATGAAAAACTGCAGTTGATATACAAAATGCATGTATCCTGATAGACTGCCTTTGAAAAACGCTTATGATAATAATGAACACTGCCCTTTCGTGGATCTTGATATATATATATATGTATATATTTAACGGGAAGCATAATACCAAAATATACGATAGAGATATAGATTTGTCCTTTCCCACTGTTAATTGTCAATTTTTATATGATGTTTTTTTCATGATCACCATCTCAATATGCTCAATTTAATCGTGTGCATGTATTTCCATTATTCTTATTAGATTTATCATTTTCCTGACTTGTTGATTATTTCTATTTTATCAACGTGTGGTCTGTCTGATCTTAGTTCTTCATTGATCGAAATTCAATTATTTTTTGCTTTCCTCTATCGTTCGAAAAGAAAGATTAAATTGTCGAACTTGGCGAGCTTCGCGTTTAAAATTTGAAAATTTAATCGTCTGGAGTGGATAAATATCATCTCAAACTCGGTGCAGGGGTATAATCTATATGTAACACAGCTTTTGATTGTATCTAAAGAAATGTCTGTATTACACGAACAATAATACACCAGGCTTTGCAATATCAAAAGCTTGTCAAAACGTTTACTAACTCTAACCTTCGCTACAAAGACATCATTCGTAAATACAAATCAACATGCAGACATCGTACACTTTCAGGTAGTTTTCATTAAATCTGGTATGATTATATTCTGTACAAGGCACAAACATGTGGTCATGCACCTCGAAAACTTCCAAAACATTTAAATCGACTTGTTAAGAAGGCATATAGTTACCATATTGTTATCAAATGATAATATTGATTCAATCATAGGGTTTTTGATACGAAATAAACACATTTATTATAACCCAATTGTTGGTATTCTAATCATCTATAAGACTAAAATAGCAAGGTCCAATTTGTCAGCCGTCATCGGATAAAAACGACAAATCGAAGAATTCAACTTTATATATAGCTGATATAGGCTATGGTGTAGATTAAAAAATTCACCACTCCAAACCCTTTGTTCCAGGGCGAATCCGATACCGATACCAATAGTATATATTAACCTGTTACCTATTATCTTATCTGTACGTTCCGCATTTGACAGGTGCACCACCAAACGATGTATTTATGATTTTGCTATATACACGGGTCATAATCACAGGGTTGACACTACTGAATTCAATCATTGTCAAATTGCTCCATATTGTAGTATTTTAATCAGTAAGACTTTCTAAGATAACAATACGAATACTTAAAATCTGGACTTTAAATAGGGCGTAAAGGTACAGTTTTCAATTTGTTAGCGGGCATGACGTAAAAGAGCAAATAAAAAAAATTAACTTTACTTATAACTAATATAGGATAATGCTGTTGATTAAAAAACTTCATTTCAGGACCTTTTGTTTTCCTAATAATTATTATTACGAATACTTGATAAGTTCAAGGTCGACGGGTTCACACATAAAGAGTTTGAAAGCAGAGAAAATTGTGTATCTTATAATCGGCATGAATTTATCTGATGACAATACCAATACTAAAATAAGGCTTACACATAGTTATATACTTTAATTCAGTCACGGACCCGCGATATCACGGGTGTGTTCTAGTATATCTTATGATGACATTAAACTAAACCCATCAATTTGGGTATGTTGCTTGATTTTCATATGATGATGCCACAATTTTTCAAACAGATTAATTGATGTCTTGAGATGGCATGTCAGTAACTGGTAGTGGTCCTTCGTTAATGTATATATTCCACACCATATGAGTATTTGGACCGTACGCGTACAATCTGGACCGTATACGTATACTCGTACGGTCGGAGTGTATGAGTATACGCGTATGGTCCAGTACGAGCTGACCATACATGTGATTGGATCATATGGGTTATATTTAAACAGTGTATCACAATCTTTACTTTTAGTTTTACAAATTGTTTTCATTACAATTACATGGATAAACTGAACGAACGAACAATTGAAATTAAACATTGTTTAATTGTATATCTGAATCCTATTTTGGTACACTCGCCAAAGGTTACACTTGCCACAACAAGTAATGTCATATCTTTTACATTTAAAGATGTTTGCAGTTCATGCATGCTTCTTTGCATTTGCATTTTTTTGTAAAATTGCTAAAAATTCTAAAACAAATGTCCTACCATATTATTTTCACTTCAAACATCTTCAATTTCAGTGATCATGATTGAATTAATGAGTCACTGATTGACCTGCTAATTAGCGTGATTTTTTTTAAATAGTTGGAATATAAAGTTTTTATTTCAATTACAATCGAACTTTTTTATATTAATTTGAGAGTTGAGTTATGTTTATCTGTAATATGCATTTGTGTCTAATGAACTTGACCAGCTTCTTAATATTAGTCAGACCGTACGCGTACGGTCCGACCGTATGAGTATTTTGAAAAAGTACCCATACAGTCAAGACCGTACGCGTACGGTCCAAATACACATACGGTCTGGACTGGAACATATAAATCATCGACATTTTTTTATTAGTTTTTTTCTTATTCTTATTCTGACAAAAGACTCAAATTTCTTGTTTCACTGTGCGTATCATTCGTTTCTGTGTGTTTTCTTTTTTGTATTCTACATAAACTATAGGATTAGAGGAAGACTGAACTATCACTAAACTTGTTTAACCCCGCTGCAATAGTGCATCTGTCCAAAGTCAGGAGCTTTGGTGCGTGGTAGTCCTTTATGTTATTTTTTTAAATGGTAGTTCATATATATGTTTCGGAATTAACTGTGATGTCCATTTTCACTGAACTAGTACACTTTTTTTTGGGGACCAGTTGCAGCCGTCCTCCGTGTGTTGCATTTTTGTCACTTGGTTGACTATCATTGCTTGCCGTTGGGCTGTGTTCTTCTTTTTTATTTGGTTGTTGTCTCTTTCACACATGTCTTCTTTCTATTCTCAAATGAACAATCAGTATATCTTTAGTGACCAAAATTTAAAAATGAAAACAGTCGAAATTTTTTTGTAATTCTTAGAATGATAGAACACGTAAAATGTACTTCTTTTTGTAGGATAAAAGATGATTCGTTCTTGAGAATCGACATTACATCAGTTTATGGTAACCATGACGAATTGGTTGAACAATATGGTGTGTCGTTGTCTTAACTTACTATTTCAATATTCAGCAATTTTGTGGTCTTACACATGTTTGATACTAATATAGTCGGATTTGTAATATTTCCTATTGTGAAATCGTTTAAGTACGAGTTCACAGGGAGGCGATGTACGCGTTACCGAAGATGCTTACCATTTCGACACACTCGGTAAGGTTCTGTTGTAGCTAATTGTGTTACTTCGAGTTTTACTTGTTACTTTTTTATTTTTTCTTCCTTATCGATGTACGAGACTTGATAACAGACATTATTATTGTCTTTTTTTTAATACGTAAAATACAAACACATCGTTTTTAAGATATTTCAAACATCACACTTTTAGATTCAAATACACGCCAAACACATACACACATGCATAAAAATGTTCAATTTCAATATTAAACACATGTTCGGTGCAGACGTTTTGAGTTTCGAAACTTTTCTATAAAGAAAAATTTCACTTTTGCCACTGGTTGGATTTCTCTCTGAAACTAGCATATGGTGAAAGTAAGGAATGTGGCTGAACGAAGACAGAGTTATGTGACTTTTAGGTGGGATGTTGTTGTTCTCCTTGTCCATCTGTTAATTACAATGTAGTGTTTTGATAACATCGATATCATCATTTATTCTGTTCATGTGACATTCAGGTGGCATATTGTTGTATCTCTCCATGTCCATCTGTTTATTACTGTTCAGTTTGTTGCTGACATCGATACCATTATAGAGTGTGTTCATGTGACATTCAGGTGGGATGTTGTAGTATTTCTTGTCCATCTGTCCATTGTAGTTTATTGTTTTGATAAAATCGATTCCATCGTTGATTGTGCTGTTGTGTTCAGTGTCTGTCAAATCTGACTAAACAATGTAAAATGATCCTTATGTTTGTTGTTGAATTTCAAGTATACAGTTTGCATTTGAATTAAGATTCAAATGATCATAACACACAATGATTCAGTTAAAGCATAAAATGTACAGTCAAAATTAAATCATCTCAAACTCCCAAAGGGTTCAAATCAAACATTATTGAAAATTGTTTAACGTATTCTCTGATCGTATTTTGCATGCAATTTGTAATACACTAGTACTAAGTCTACAGGTTAAAACCTTGTCGTCATTTATTCAAACACATTTAATTAAACAGACTACTAATCTATGAATTGCATTATGCATATTTATGAAGTATAATAACATATTAGTTATAAATTTGCAATGTACTTTGAACTTATAAGGACAGTGTTCTCCTTGGCAATCATAGAACATCTCTTTATCTTTATTTTGTTTTTTTTTTACACTGAAGACACATTGTATTTACATGACAACTGAATACAGTATACCCTGTGGTATGATGTAAATTCTAACCTTTCCGTGACACCTGATATTACCTCTGATTTTGGTTTGGGTTGTGTTGTTAAAGTTTTTGCTTCTGAAGATCTCTATAGCAATTTTTAACCCTTAGTCTTTTTTCGCTTTCTGCGGTAAATTGTTGATTGAAAAAGTATATAAACGTGTAAGTATACCTGTATCTTATATTATATAGCAAAACAAAATAATATTTACGTGTTTAACTCTACTCGTTGTATCCATGAACCTTCTCAGTACTATGAATGCTGTTATAAGCGTAAATGATGCAGCTATTCCACCGATGATAAGCGCTATAGATGTGTAAGATGAGTCTTATTGTGGGATAGAAAAAAATAAGACCTTGTTTGAGTTCCATTCAAAAGGTTGATTGAACACTAAAATGTATGTATGCGAAATATTCCCTCGATACGACCTCTATACAGTAATGTACGTTTAGTTAAATGTGTAAAATACTAAATTTCGCTGAATTTCAAATGTGTATTATTTTAAATTACTTGATATGTGTATAACATCTAAAGTCAAATATTGCATGCATGTTTATTACAACTCTATGGTTAAGTTTATATTTTCGTTTAAGAACAAAATCAAGCAAATATGTATAGGAAGATGAGGTATGAGTGCCAATAAGAGAACTCTCCACCCAAATTACAATTTATAAAAGTAAACAATTATAGGTCAAAGTACGGCCTTTAACACAAAGCCTTGGCTCACACCGGACAACAAGCTACAAAGGACCCCACAAATTACAAGTGTAAAACCATTCAAACGGGAAAACCAACGGTCTATCCTATATAAAAAACGAAATACGAGAAATGTCTATTTTGTTAATCAGTTCTACAACAGAAACATTATCTATGGGAATAAGGCAATGCAAATGTATCTTGTGTATTGTGTTTTGTTATTCATATATCAATGCATCATGAATCTGCTGTGCAACTTGTGCATTTCGATCTGACAGATAATGTTCTATCGTGTATTATGATACCAGATATTCATTGCGCGAATCGTGTTTGCTATCAAAACATGTTTTGTAAAGCTTTATAATTTGCAAACTATTATTCAAAGTCATAAATGATCCCCTAACATTGATGTATATATTATTGTGTTACAGTTTTTGCTTTGCTCAATTATTTCCTACCGTCAATAACTAATACATGTGTGAATTTAAATATTGTCATAGTGACTTGCCTTTTGTCTTGGTCGTATGCTTTACTTTGTCAATGGTTAATTCCATAGCCGAGTGTGTGTCAGTCGTTAATTCCAAAGAGGAAGATTTCATTGAACTAGATTCATTGCAATTACACGATGTTTCATTTTGTATTCTTGTAACTGCCAATCGTGATTCGTCGTCTATAAAAAATATTTCATTTTTATCTTTTTAGTAGAATTTAAAACACATATGTAAATAAACCAATGATGTATCAGGGTGATATGAGTAACGTTTTCATTGATGTTTTGTTCGTCTTGCATTTTGTAAAATACTTCTTAACATTTGAAATATTTATGAAAAAGTACACGTTGATTACATGTTTGCATTTGATTTCGTGCTAGATCGGTTCGGAATATTATACTGGAACTATTTTAGTGTAATTAAAGAAGCAATTTCTGCTTATAGTGCTACACACAATAATTATCTTTCCAGTTTTATAATGTGCAGAACTCCATGCATTTCAAACTTTGCTTAGGGACATCCGTTTTATATTTTCTTTAAAGTTCAATTTTTTTGTGATTTAACTCTTTAAAATCTTTATTTACTGTAAGTGAATGCAATGATATTGCAGAATAATGATACAAGAAGAAGCAACATGATCAATACGACGGGTGCCACATGTTGAGCATGATCTGCTTACCCTTACGGAGGACCTGAGGTCACCCCTATTTTTGTAGGTGTTCGTGTTGTATATTCTTTAGTTCTTTATGTTGTATATTCTGCACTATTGTTTGTCTGTTTGTCTTTTGTCTTCTTAGTGAATGTGTTTTCAGCGTATTTTTGATCTATGAATCGAATATTTTTACACAATTACTAGCTTGTATAGATAAAAAAAAAAAAAAAAGGGAAATACAATTTTCGATAATTTTTGTATTTATGTACAGTGGTTCAAATCAATAGGACCTGAGGTCACCCCCATTTTTTGTAGGTGTTCGTGTTGTTTATTTTTTAGTTCTCTATGTTGTATCTTCTGCACTATTGTTTGTCTGCTTGTTTTTTGTCTTCTTAGCGAATGTGTTTTCAGTGTATTTTTGATCTATGAATGGAATATTTTTACACAATTAGTAGCTTGTATAGATATAAAAAAGGAATTTTTTTCAATGATTTTTGTATTTATGTACAGTGGTTCAAATGCATACAAAAACATTAAAGCTTGAAAAAACACAGTCTTTTGTAAAGAATACGTCATTTTTAGGCAAGGAAATACTATCCTTAATAGTACAAATTGGTAGGGATGGCAACGAATACTGGAGTACTCGGGTACTCGTTCAGAAGGTCGAGTACTTGAGTACAATTTTAGTACTCGGATACTCATTTGCCTGTTATAGACCTAGAGATATTTTTCCTCACATTTCCGATCACTTTAGTTCCGTTGAAGTATCTCCTTCGTAATACTATTTAAAATTCATAAACAACGTAAATAGGTTAATCCTGAGACTTTTATTTAGTACCAGTAGATAGTAGTTACTCAGAGGGGATGTTTTCATATGCACTACCTGTATCAAAAATAGAAAGAAAAAAAGTCTTTCATCTGAAGTTGTTAACCAAATCATATTTCTGTTGAAACAAGAACAAAATCAAAGTGCCCTGTTGTGATCCCTACTGATTACAGACATTTTAACGGTGTTTTTTACACGGATCAACAATTGCATGGATTAATAACGCATCACAGGCCGTAAACTTACCTTTGTTTGTTAATAAAGACTTCTATGTAAAAGTTATTGGTATAAGATGTACGTTTAAATTATTTTTTTTACTCTTAATTAAGGAAAAACCCAAACAGCCAAACGATAGTGCAAAACAAACAACACAGAAAACTTAAGACTGAGCAACACGAATAAGCACAAGTAATTTGAGGTCGAATATTGTTGTTGACAAATTAATGGACAAGTCGTAAAATAAATAAAAGATCATCTTTACTTAACAGGAACAGATGATATACATTGTCTACTTTGTCGGACGTTTTGTTTATATTAGGAGAATAATCCAAATGTCCGTGCTCTTTTAACATGTGTATCAAAGAGATTGTCAAATCAGACTAAGATAAGGAAAACACTTCAGATTTAAAACGATATAAGTAAAGTGACAAATATGATTTTTTTCCTCAAAATGGTTTCATAGAGGCCGATGTCTTCGTCATTTTGCGGACTCATTCATGGCTAATTAATGTAAATCTTGAATGTTATATAAAGTAAAGATCCCTTTTACCAATTTAATTTTTAAAGAAAAGAGTCTAATAAGTGAGCAATTATAACAAAAAAGCTAACATGATTAGAGCACAACTGTTTACAAAGATGACAACTGACCCGAGCAATTAACGACGGTGTTAGGTAGATTTGCTCCGTTTCGGCATGTGAAACTGTAACTACGAAGGTCTGTTACTCTTTTTGTTATCCATTTACAGGTTGAAATAGACAGACGGTCACAGTCAAAACAATTGCTGCAATCTCTAAAAAATAATCGTTATTAATTATAATTAGATTAGCAATCTATTTGAATTTTTCTTGCTGCAGTGTAATTGTAAATTTAAGCTGACAAGGATTGGACAGTTGAAAAATCACACAATTTTAGATTTATGCTGAAATAGGTTAATATTAGAATGAATGTTTATTTTTTTTTTTAAATTGTCATGAACGCATGATGAACATAGCCATTTTAATCACACAATTAGATCAAAACGCATTGAGACGATTGACATTGTGCAATAAATAGTTGGTTGTATAGCTAGCTTTACCTATCACTTGTTTACCGAAGTGCACATGAAGTACCAGCATCCAGGACAAAGAAAAGAGCAGTCCCAAGTACACGTGAAGTATCAGCATTCAGGACAAAGAAAACAGCAGTCCCAACTACACATGAAGTTCAAATTTTATGGCAAGCAGTAATGTCTGTATGAATTCGAGAAAAGTTTCTTTTGTGCATTTATTGTGTACATTTTCCTTCTTTTTTTTTTTTGGTTTTATTAATATAATTGTGAATCTTCTCTGAGTTATTGCGCTTTTCAAGCAATTCCTTATTCTTAAATGTGGAGTACACACATTACATCAATGCTTTATTTTTTCTTGCTGCAGTGTAATTGTAAATTTAGGCGGACAAGGATTGGACGATTGAGAATCACACAATTTTAGATTTATGCTAAAATAGGTTTATATTAGAATGAATGTTTAATTTTGTTTTTTTTTTAATTGTCACGAACACATGATAAATATAGTAATTTTAATCACACAATTAGATAAAAACGCATTGAGACGATTGACATTGTGCAATAAATAGTTGGTTGTATAGCTAGCTTTTCCTCTCACTTGTTTATTGTATGACAGAGGTATACAGACTAGTACCAGCGATGGGAAGACAAGAATAAGCAATGCCAAAATACACACGAAGCACCAGCGAAGTGCACGTGAAGTACCAACATCCAAGACAAATAAAAGAGCAGTCACAAGTACACGTGAAGTACCAGCATTCATGACAAAGAAAAGAGCAGTCCAAATTACACGTGAAGTACAAATATTACGGCAAGCAGTAATGTCTGTAAGAACCAGACAAAAGTTTCTTTTGTGCATTGTTTGTGTACATATTTCCTTTTTTTTGGTTTTTTTAATTGAATTGTGAATCTCCACTGAGTTATTGAAAAAAAAAAGGATTTAAATCGATTTTCAAGCAATTCATGATTCTTTAATGTGGAGTACACACATTACATCAATGTTTTATTCACATCTGTAAAAATGGAATAACTGATGTATTGTTCTATTTATTTGATATTTCGAAAAAATTGACAATTGTATATATTGCAAAAAAAAAAACAAGTAAAACACAAAAGTACTGAACTCCGAGGTTAATTCATATCAAAAAGACCAGACTAAGTGGCAAAATCAGAAGCTCAAAAGCATCAAACGAATAGATAACAACTGTAATATGTTCGTTATGTCGTAACTCCAATCCCCCTTCCCTTTCATGAATATGACCTACCGAATTAGACTATTTACCGGACTTGTTATAACATGAGCAACGCGACGGGTGCCTCATATAGACCAGGATCTGCTTTCCATTCAAATCACATGAGCTCACCCCCAGTTTTTGGTGGGGTTCGTGTTGCTTATTCTTTAGTTTTATATGTTCTGTCATGTGTACTATTGTTTGTCTGTTTGTCGTGTTCATTTTTAGCAATGGCGTTGTCAATTTATTTTTGATTGATGAGTATGTGGTATCTTTCGTCCCTCTTTCCTGACTTTGTACAGGTATTGTCTAGTTTTTAGTTAGTTACACTTCTCACTTGTACGACTGTCGCATGAAATTTCGTTATATTGACAACGATGTGCGAACAAAACAAACACTCATAATAGATTAAAATGTCAAAAATAGAGGGTACAGCAGTCAGCATTGTGTTATAATCTAAAAGACAAGAATACAAAAATGTACAATAGAACAATAACACAATGACAAGATGTAATAGTTCAAAGCCACGCCATATGTTCAAAGAAACAGAAAAAAGGCCTAAGACAAAGTACATTAGTAAAAATGAAATGGGCAAACACAAATTATCATAGAACAATAACACAATTATTGTGATGTATACGTACAGAGTCATTTCAAATGATGGTTGTCTTATTTGTCGATGTCGCATGGTGACGTTTCCGTAGATTTTACTTTTACAAGATACTATAAAATGTGCATTCTTTGTGAATACAGCTGTATTTAAAGACGTGCAAAATGTCAAATTATAAAAATTGTCTTCAATAAACAGAACTTTTTTCTGATATATATGCTGAATGGGTTCAATATTGTACTCTTAATATAAACACGCTGAAAATCCTATAATTGTATGTTCACTATGACATACTAGAGTCCGGTACATGGAAGGACCAGTGTAAAGTTCATGTTACTTACACATATCAGGAACACGAGATACTGATGATATGGAGTTGATATTATCTATACTTAAATACACAATGTAAAAGTTTTTTTTATCAAGCGAGATCCTTCAAATTGTGTCAAGTAGCTAATACTTTACAATATCAATATGCAGATGATCTTAAAGCCGATTGCTAGGATTTTATTTTTGTATTTGTATGATAAAACAAATGTTTCATTTGTTTCATCAGCAAACTGAAAGGTGACGTGATAAGTGTGGGTCACTCTCATTAACATTGGTTTATTCATTAGGACGTCGATGATATGTCTAGGTCAAGATTATTAAGGACGTGTGAATTTACTAGTTCTTTCCGTCCTATCATGATTTCCTTGTTAAAGGGTTGCTGCTCACAAGGAAGCTATTACACCAAAAGGTCCAAATGTTGAATTTGAAATTAGCCCTTCGTAAATGTTACTGACGCCATCACAAGTTGGTTGAAATATCCGTTGCACATATGATATTAGATATTTCCGTATTTTGAACAAAAATCATATTCTCTTTTCACGAATGTGACCTGCAGAATTAGACTGTTTATCGTGTTTGTAATATCATGAGAAACACGACAAGTGTCCCATGTGGAGCCGAATATTGTTACAATCTGGAGCACCTGCGATAACCCTCAGGTTTTTATGGGGTTCGTGTGATTTAACTTTCTATGTTTTGTCTTTTGTACTATTATTTGTCTGTTTGTCTTTTTCTGTTTCAGCCGTAGCGTTGTCAGTTTTTTTTCGATCTATAAGTTTGAATGTCCCTCTGGTACTTTTCGCCACTCTTGCACTTGGCGTCACGACGTCGTGATATGCAATAGTAGAACAGAGCTTAGCTGAGTATACAAGCTTTGGTAAAACACTGATAAAAACATCCCATTGGGTACTTGAATTGATATTGTGCTTTGTCTTAAAACGTGTGACTTCTTCCTTTGCATCTTTTCTTATACAAATAGTTCTACACCCTACTCATGCTACTTAAGTCAAAACTTTTGTCAGTTTCACATACATAAAAATAGGATAGTACACACTTCTCTATTCACGCATCATCTTTTTACCACAAGACATGTTTTTAGATTTGCTTAATCCTGTTAAATGCATCAATGATCGAAGCCTTCTAGACATAATTTCATATCACGACCAGAGATAGTAAATGTCATAACCCGTGACGGTAGATTGAAGAAATATCTACCAATAGATTTGCTTAGTCCTGCAACATGCATCAATGGTCAACACTTTCTGGGATTTTGACCATTTCACGATCAGTTATTGATTAATACACTTGATTAATGAAATACCTATAATTTTAAGTCCAAAGATGTTGATATGATATGTTTGTTCATCATTCTGAAAGTTTGAATCATATAATATACAGAATATTCCATTGGACAATGAAAACGTGTGAGTTGGGGATAACAGACAATAATAAGGCAAAACAGGTAAAAATGATGTCAAAAATAACATTAGTTTATTTAGGGGCACTGGCTACGATATATATAAAAAATCTAAAGTATGATTATTTTTATTCAATCATTAATGAAAGTAAAATAGTGAAATAATAATTCTCTTTAAAGCAGCTAAAATGGTTCAATTTTGTGAAATTAAGCTAATAAAAATTGATAATGAATTATTCACTTGCAAGTGAATAATTTGACCTCATTAAACCTGTATTCATGTGAACTCCAATTTAACCCCGTAGAACGAGATAGAATAACGCATGCATTGTCCGTGTACGGTTATTAAAAGGAACAGGATGTCAACATTGAAAGTGAAACAAAGATAAATAATTTGATTTACTGATTCGATCCACAAAAAATCATTCTTGTATAGAAAAAACAACGAAAAACATAAATTTTTAATCTATAATACACAATTTAGTAGACATATAAAAATCTATCTGCACGAGTTACTTAATCTTTTTATATCTATGTGTATGTTTACATCGCTTATATGGTCATAGAAGGTCATGGCTAGTAAATTGTTCGTTTTATACTTTTGATCGTTTGGAAAAATGTTATACATTGTTATAAATAAAATATGAGAATTTGAGTCAAATTGGTGAACATGAATTTAACAGCTAGTGCCCCTATAAATAATATCCAACTACGAACGAATGACCAACACTAACCAACATCAAACACATGAGCTGATATCCGGTACCCTGGAATTCAGTCGAAAATTGATTCAAAGATAACTGTTACTATTTAACTTTTTATGTAGTTATGTTGAATTTCGTTAATTTATACTTACACGAAGAGATCTTTGATGTTGTTGTTATTATCAAATACATGTGATTCTATATTGTCTATGGGATTTCCTGCTATCAATCTACAATTTAAGAACTATTTCGTTTTCATGGGTTTCTAAATTCGTGTTAAGTCTTCAACTTGTGTACTTCTCGTTGTTTTACATTATAGCTATAACAAATACCTTTTTTTTTAGATTTGCCGAAAGTACTTTTTATTTCGTCAATATAGCGCTGAAGCAACAAAATAAAATATTATCTGCCAAATCATCGGATATACCAATCTAATGCAACATGAAGTCGATATCAATATATTTCAAGTGAATAGTTTCTCTTGTGATATTTGTTGACTTTGTATATCTTTTATGATTCATACATGTAGTTAGTGACAGAGACAAGCGATTAAAATCTAATCGGAGGCTGTAAAAAATCTAACATATCCTCTTTTACCATTGAACCATATTGTTCGAAACGCCAAATCATGTAAAAGATGACTTGATTGGTAAAATGATAATTTATTACATCAATATGAAATGTTAACAATATAACAAAATAGCATGCATACTGCATATATTTGTCTTGATGTTATTACATTAAGCACTGTTTGTCAAATTAAGTTAACATTTTGAGTATTGAGGACCCTACAATCAGATACACTATTGTATGTGTATGCACTAACTGAAAAGTTATATTCACACGGTTTTGTTTGTGTTTATTTGCAAGTCATTAATCAATAATAAAAGGATCTTTAAATTTAATTAATAGTTTCATTGATATGCTGTTACCAAGAAAAATACAATAATAAAGTAGACTCAGTTACCCGAGGTGTCGTATACACAGTAACCAATGTAAACATCAAGTACTTAAATTGTTATATTTGATTGTTGATACAAAGCATCAACATATATTTGAAATTCCACCACTTTCAAATTCGTTTAATGAGGCAAATGCAAAACTCTGTCTGTTATTCTGTTATACTTACACATCTTCCAACTGCTTGTTGTATGTAAATAATTTTTCAGACAGGTTGGTGAACATATTCAATTTCAGATTCCTAAAATAAACAACAAACTTAAATTATCTGTAATTCAGAAGTTTTCGTTTGTTTATGTGTTAAATATTTGTGTTTCGTTCATTTTTCGTTCAAAAATAAGGCCGTTAGTTTTCTCGTTTGAATGTTTTTATATTGTCATTTCGGGGACTTTTATAGATGTCTATGCGGTATTAGCTTTGCTGATTGTTGATGGCCGTACAGTGACCTATAGTTGTTAATTTCTGTGTCATTTTTGTCTCTTGTGATGAGTTGTCTCAGTCGCAATCGTACCAAAGCTTCTTTTTTATAAACATTTTTTTTTTAAATAAGAATTTTTTTTTTTTTTTTTTTTTTTTTTTTAATATTAAACATATTTTATTAACAATCACCTGTTACATCAACCCTCAGTTGCCCAAGGAAACAACTAAGGGGGCCCCAATTTTTACAGACTCATTTGTTGGGGAAAAAGCAAATGAGAAAAAAAAACTCCCACTATGAATTATTAACATCCACCTTTATAAATATTATATATCCTTGTACAAATCTACATGTACCTGCAATCATTATCGATCTATATATCTATACCTCTCACCATATAAAATTATTTGAATAAAGTATGTTTTTATCGTTATTTATTTTTCACAAAGGCTACCTGTATTTATTAAGCAGTTTCAATTTTATCGTACATCAAGTCTTTTGTTATGTTAATTTCAATTACATTAAATTTCTGGTCGAGTGATCATTTACCACGTGCGATTTGTTAAAGGGATGTGTAGTTCATTCATAAATAAAATGGATTAATGATTTTGATTCCCAATAAGGATTAATTTCAAAGATATGGTGAGTAAATATTTGTTTATAATATGAACCTGTTGATACAGCATGTCTTGTTACAATTAGATGATATACATGAATACATACACAACAGAAATTACATGTAGGGAGTTGAGAGCAGTGTACCTATTATTATTCAATCAGTATCAAAGAGGTCATTGCACTGACCTGACCACGCAAAATATATATTTATATACAAAAAATGTCACACATAGTGGAAAATGCTTCGATTTTCGTATTCGGTTTAGAATATTTGAGCAAAAACTGCAAATAAGAAAAATTAATATAGTAACTATTCCAAATTATTTAAATAGAACAAGTTGACAAATTGATATTTATTTGTAAAATATAATGGTTTAGTATCTTACCTCACAATTAATTTTCCAAACTATACGGATGTTGGGAGCGTAATATACAATGTGTATTTCCTATTATAGTATTGGTGTCAATTGATCATAGGCATTTCGACTATTCATATTTCACTAATGGTGAGTATAGTCAAAATAAATGTAACATAATTTTTGGTAAATTGCTATGGTCTGAAACACATTTCCGTTATCTGACATCACCATGTAAGACTTCGCCGGATAAGAACTTGACAAATGCAGACTTTGTCAAAACATTTACAAAGAGACAAAGAGAGAATATCGAGTAAACATTTATGATGATTCAGAAAAAACAAATGTCTTTTTCTGACTTTTAGACATTTGCTGTGAAGTCAGGAACATCACAGTTATGTTCTATTCGTTTGATGTATTTAAACTTTTGGTTTTTGCATTTGATAACGGACTTTTCGAATGGAATTTCTTTTTTAATTTCTTTTAAGTTCACTTTTTTTTTTGGGGGGGGGGGGAGTGTATTTAACTTTATTCATATCGAACGTGAAATAAACGATACTGTAATAGTTTACGTGTTGGAACGCTGTTCAACAGCATTAGTTGCATACCATGATATTCTTACTATACTGTTGCTGAATACATGAAAGCTATAAGAACAAATATTATCCAACAGGTAATAGTACTATATGATATTATCCAACAGCTTCCAAAGAGAAAAAAACATAGTCGCACATATTTTTTTTAACTTTTAGTAGCTTCCGCCTCAGTGTAATAACGAACTGGTCAGATTGAAATGATTAAGCTTTGATAAACAATGTCTACAGTGATTGCAAATCAACATTAGAGGAGAACAGATCAAGCGTCAAGGTCGTTAAAGAGTTCCCACGTATTGATCTTTAAAAAAGTAAACATAGATTAGATCATGGGAAATAACAAATTCAAAACTTAAAAACATGAAGCACACACTTTTATAAACCCAAAAAGAGAGAATAGTTATGCATAGTAATTAGTATTTACTTTTTAATGAAATATTAATTCATAACTGCATTAAAGTCATGGCTTGCACAAGTGTTTCTCACCAAAAATACGTTTATCGTCCTTGAGGTCAAAGTTCAAAGTCGCATGAAGGTCAAAATTGTGAAGGGGCCATACCACCTCATGATAATTCATTCACATGCTAAAGATGAATGTTCAAGGTCAAAAGACGAAACGTTATGGCCTGGTTGTCTTTCTCTTGGAAAAAAACAACATTAAAATTACCCTGAGGTCAAATTTATAGGTCAAATGAAGGTCATTATTCTGCAAGACACTATCAGAATGGCAAATTAGAGGGTGGGGTGTATTTTAAATTTTAATACAAAAAAATCTTGCGGTTACATTTTTATAAATCTTTGCAAGAACAACCGACTGGTATAGCATTCCAAATGGTTAGTCTTTAAAAAAATCTAACGACACATTTATTTTTAAAACAGATTTCTTCAAATAATAGAACCATCGCATTCACTGCTCA
Organism: Mytilus galloprovincialis; assembly: GCF_965363235.1. Taxonomy (NCBI): domain Eukaryota; kingdom Metazoa; phylum Mollusca; class Bivalvia; order Mytilida; family Mytilidae; genus Mytilus; species Mytilus galloprovincialis. The sequence continues at coordinate 80,087,380 of NC_134842.1, read as the reverse complement.
GGGCTGACTTTGATACCCCTTTTTAAGTTAGGACAAAAATTTAAAACCAGAATAAAAACGTACAAGGTCAGGTTATCAGTGAACTGATATTCACCTCAGTTATCATTATTTCCTATGATATTGTCAATTTAGGACTAATTATCAACAGATATATTCCTATACCCATATTTCTGAAACTTCCGGCCGATACTAGCATGAAAAAGATGCAATATTTGAGTTGCCAAATCTTTTAAACCTATGGTTTAAATCTTTTTATCAGATGTTTAGCTTGGCCTAGTTTATCAATGAGAGAAAACAAGAAAAATTAAAAGCCAGGCTTTTTAGGGGGTAAAGTGATGGGTACTCCTTTAATAGCCTAAGAGTAAATAACGCCTTTACATGACTTGTATACATTACTTTCATAAAGAGTTTAACTTCTTTCATAATCATGATAAAACATGATTGTTCCTATTAAATTTCCCGCCTCTGTGTATAAACAAACAATCATACCACATCTTCTTTTCTATATTGTCATTTTTAACATACATGTTCAAGCCTCGTTATTTTTTTGAAATTATGGAAAAATATTCACAAAAATTCATGGAAATTAGTGTTATCAGTTTTTGCCGGACGTCAACGTCTCATTGTGATATCTAAATTGCCTTTACAACTTCCATGTTCTGTATAATACAACTGCTTGTTGTATTATACGGAACATGAATTTAAGATCTAATTTGTCTTGCACAGCTTTAATGATCTGTATAATACAACAAGTAATTACCAGATTTCATATGCCAGAGTTGGATCAAAAGTTTATGATGCCAATTCTTCGTTAAAGACATACGCACAATGTCAGCAAAAAAAACCTTACATAATTACAGTTATCATTTACTTTCAAATCTGTCAAAGCCACATTGTTCCTGAAAACATCCCCAGGTACAGATGGGTGCGGTCCTAACCTTGACAAAAGTTAACTTAGAGTTAACTTGTTGACTGCTTTCTAAGTTAACTTGAGAATTTTTAAGCAGTCAAGCAAGTTAACTTCGTCGTTGGTGGACCAGACCTACGGTCTGCTTTTTTAGGACTGCTGCAGACCTATCGACAAGTCTGCTCCAGACCAGACCTGTGGACAAGTCTGCTTTTGACCAGTCCTGAGGACAGGTCTGCCCCAGACCAGACCTGTGGACAAGTCTGCTTTTGACCAGTCCTAAGGACAGGTCTGCCTCAGACCAGACCTGTGGACAGGTCTGCTCCTGACCAGACCTGAGGACAGGTCTGCTTTTGACCAGACCTGTGGACAAGTCTGCTATTGACCAGACCTGAGGACAGGTCTGCTTATGACAGATTATCGTTATAAGAGTTTTCATATCAGACTTGAGCTTTCATTAAAATATGTAAACAACATTCGCATTGTTTTTCCACAGATATCATTTATTATTTACTCGCTAGACTCTACTAGATATTATACAAATGCTCTCTTTTATTTGATATACATGTATTTTAATATAAATAAAAAATGGCTATACGATCACAGAGAGTTTTTTTTTATTAGAAGGCGGATAGAAAGGTTATCCAACGCATCGGAACAATATTCTTATATCACGGGATATCGGCAACATTGTCTACGTTACTTCGTTCCCCGTTGTTTACCTGTCCCTTCCTAAATTTTACTTTATGCATAAATTTATACTTGCATGGATATTTCATTGATATTCAACTTGTTTGCATTGGATTTACTATTCTATTTCCCGCAGAATATTCTAACAGAAATTGTACAGTGTCCGTAAGCATACGATGTGGTAAAACTATCAACAATCTCGTCAAATTCGTCAGATTTATCGAGAGATTTGTCATTGCCGATATTTATATCATGTATATGGGACGTCCTAAAATTATACTCAATGCGCACTTTAATGAAATAGTTGCCACTTGACGTTTAACTATAAACAAAATCAATCAACCGACATAATAGATTCCAAGAAGAGAACCTCGTATACTTTTTTTTATTAAATCATTGTAAATAGTACAAATGAATTCAGACATGTCAGTGTTGGTACTTTGATGATGTGGCATAATAGTTTTGTTTTACACGTACACCATCATGAACTCCTATATATGATGTGACTGTTATTATAAATAAAGAGATGAAATTCTGACATTCTCAATTTATTCAGAATATTTTTTGCATTAATGGTTTTCCAATATTATTGATTACGTGTACATTTACGGTCCTACTAAAATGTGAACAGGAGCGCCAGGAGAAGACATTAAGGCGCTCGGTACAATGGTATGCGGGTATATAGATTTGCAAATAAAAGTGCACATATGATCAGTTTTGGTCAAATAGTTTTGTTTTCCAAGTCAGCATGAGGTATTAAAACTACTGAAATTTTGTTACGTATCAATATTTTGAATAAAAGGAGGACACGCTGGTATCCTAAATCTATGCGAACAAAAATTTGTTGTTATTAAATTGCAATATTGCTGTCCATTGTCATGATTATATTATACAATGATTCCTGACATAAAAAATATGGCTGATTAATACTATGCGGGTACTCATGGTGTATATAGATTTACAAATTAAAGTGCACATATGGTCAGTTTTGGTAATGCGGTTAAATAATTTTGTTGTACAAGTCAGCTGGAGGTATCAAAACTACTGAAATTTTGTTACGTATCAATATTTTGAATAAAATGAGGACATGCTGGTATCCTAAATTTATGTGAACAAAAATTTGTTGTTATTATATTGCAATATTGCTGTCCATTGTCATGATTGTATTATACATTGATTCTGGCATAAAAAATATGGCTGATTAACTATGCGGGTATATAGATTTACAAATTAAAGTGCACAAATGGTCAGTTTTGGTGGATGCAGTCAAATAATTTTGTTGTACAAGTCAACTGGAGGTATCAAAACTACTGAAATTTTGTTATGATCAATATTTTGAATAAAATGAGGACATGCTGGTATCCTAAATTTATGCGAACAAAAATTTGTTGTTATTATATTGCAATATTGCTGTCCATTGTCATGATTGTATTATACATTGAATCCTGACATAAAAAATATGGCTGATTTACTATGCGGGTATATAGATTTACAAATTAGAGTGCATATATGGTAAGTTTTGGTGGATGCGGTCAAACAATTTTGTTGTACAAGTCAACTGGAGGTATCAAAACTACTGAAATTTTGTTACGTATCAGTATTTTAAGTAAAAAGAGGACATGCTGGCACCCTTAATTTAGGTGAACAAAAATTTGTTGTTATTATATTGCAATATTGCTGTCCATTGTCATGATTGTATTATACATTGAATCCTGACATCAAAAATGTGGCTGATTTACTATGTGGGTATATAGATTTACAATTTAAAGTTCACATATGGTCAGTTTTTGGTAATGTGGTCAAATAATTTTGTTGTACAAGTCAGCTGGAGGTATCAAAACTACTGAAATTTTGTTACGTATCAAAATTTTGAATAAAATGAGGACATGCTGGTATCCTAAATTTATGCGAACCAAAATTTTTTGTTATTATATTGCAATTTTGCTGTCCATTGTCAGGATTGTATTATACATTGAATCCTGACATAAAAAATATTGCTGATTTACTATGCGGGTATATAGATTTACAAATTAAAGTGCACAAATGGTCAGTTTTGGTGGATGCGGTCAAATAACTTTGTTGTACAAGTCAACTGGAGGTATCAAAACTACTGAAATTTTGTTATGATCAATATTTTGAATAAAATGAGGACATGCTGGTATCCTAAATTTATGCGAACAAAAATTTGTTGTTATTATATTGCAATATTGCTGTCCATTGTCATGATTGTATTATACATTGAATCCTGACATAAAAAATATGGCTGATTTACTATGCGGGTATATAGATTTACAAATTAAAGTGCACATATGGTCAGTTTTGGTAATGCGGTCAAATAATTTTGTTGTACAAGTCAGCTGGAGGTATCAAAACTACTGAAATTTTGTTACGTATCAATATTTTGAATAAAATGAGGACATGCTGGTATCCTAAATTTATGTGAACAAAAATTTGTTGTTATTATATTGCAATATTGCTGTCCATTGTCATGATTGTATTATACATTGATTCTGGCATAAAAAATATGGCTGATTAATTATGCGGGTATATAGATTTACAAATTAAAGTGCACAAATGGTCAGTTTTGGTGGAAGCAGTCAAATAATTTTGTTGTACAAGTCAACTGGAGGTATCAAAACTACTGAAATTTTGTTATGATCAATATTTTGAATAAAATGAGGACATGCTGGTATCCTAAATTTATGCGAACAAAAATTTGTTGTTATTATATTGCAATATTGCTGTCCATTGTCATGATTGTATTATACATTGAATCCTGACATAAAAAATATGGCTGATTTACTATGCGGGTATATAGATTTACAAATTAAAGTGCACATATGGTCAGTTTTGGTAATGCGGTCAAATAATTTTGTTGTACAAGTCAGCTGGAGGTATCAAAACTACTGAAATTTTGTTACGTATCAATATTTTGAATAAAATGAGGACATGCTGGTATCCTAAATTTATGTGAACAAAAATTTGTTGTTATTATATTGCAATATTGCTGTCCATTGTCATGATTGTATTATACATTGATTCTGGCATAAAAAATATGGCTGATTAACTATGCGGGTATATAGATTTACAAATTAAAGTGCACAAATGGTCAGTTTTGGTGGATGCAGTCAAATAATTTTGTTGTACAAGTCAACTGGAGGTATCAAAACTACTGAAATTTTGTTATGATCAATATTTTGAATAAAATGAGGACATGCTGGTATCCTAAATTTATGCGAACAAAAATTTGTTGTTATTATATTGCAATATTGCTGTCCATTGTCATGATTGTATTATACATTGAATCCTGACATAAAAAATATGGCTGATTTACTATGCGGGTATATAGATTTACAAATTAGAGTGCATATATGGTAAGTTTTGGTGGATGCGGTCAAATAATTTTGTTGTACAAGTCAACTGGAGGTATCAAAACTACTGAAATTTTGTTACGTATCAGTATTTTAAGTAAAAAGAGGACATGCTGGCACCCTTAATTTAGGTGAACAAAAATTTGTTTGTTATTATATTGCAATATTGCTGTCCATTGTCATGATTGTATTATACATTGAATCCTGACATCAAAAATGTGGCTGATTTACTATGTGGGTATATAGATTTACAATTTAAAGTTCACATATGGTCAGTTTTGGTAATGTGGTCAAATAATTTTGTTGTACAAGTCAGCTGGAGGTATCAAAACTACTGAAATTTTGTTACGTATCAAAATTTTGAATAAAATGAGGACATGCTGGTATCCTAAATTTATGCGAACCAAAATTTTTTGTTATTATATTGCAATTTTGCTGTCCATTGTCAGGATTGTATTATACATTGAATCCTGACATAAAAAAATATTGCTGATTTACTATGCGGGTATATAGATTTACAAATTACAGTGCACAAATGGTCAGTTTTGGTGGATGCAGTCAAATAATTTTGTTGTACAAGTCAACTGGAGGTATCAAAACTACTGAAATTTTGTTATGATCAATATTTTGAATAAAATGAGGACATGCTGGTATCCTAAATTTATGCGAACAAAAATTTGTTGTTATTATATTGCAATATTGCTGTCCATTGTCATGATTGTATTATACATTGAATCCTGACATAAAAAATATGGCTGATTTACTATGCGGGTATATAGATTTACAAATTAAAGTGCATATATGGTAAGTTTTGGTGGATGCGGTCAAAAAATTTTGTTGTACAAGTCAACTGGAGGCATTAAAACTACTGAAATTTTGTTATGATCAATATTTTGAGTAAAATGAGGACATGCTGGCACCCTTAATTTAGGTGAACAAAAATTTGTTGTTATTATATTGCAATATTGCTGTCCATTGTCATGATTGTATTATACATTGAATCCTGACATTAAAAATAAGGCTGATTTACTATGCTGGTATATAGATTTACAATTTAAAGTTCACATATGGTCAGTTTTGGTAATGTGGTCAAATAATTTTGTTGTACAAGTCAGCTGGAGGTATCAAAACTACTGAAATTTTGTTACGTATCAATATTTTGAATAAAATGAGGACATGCTGGTATCCTAAATTTATGCGAACCAAAATTTTTTGTTATTATATTGCAATTTTGCTGTCCATTGTCATGATTGTATTATACATTGAATCCTGACATCAAAAATGTGGCTGATTTACTATGCGGGTATATAGATTTACAAATTAAAGTGCACATATGGTCAGTTTTGGTGGATGGGGTCAAATAATTTTGTTGTACAAGTCAACTGGAGGTATCAAAACTACTGAAATTTTGTTACGTATCAGTATTTTAAGTAAAAAGAGGACATGCTGGTACCCTTAATTTAGGCGAACAAAAATTTGTTGTTATTATATTGCAATATTGCTGTCCATTGTCATGATTGTATTATACATTGAATCCTGACATTAAGAATAAGGCTGATTTTTTATGCTGGTATATAGATTTACAATTTAAAGTTCACATATGGTCAGTTTTGGTAATGTGGTCAAATAATTTTGTTGTACAAGTCAGCTGGAGGTATCAAAACTACTGAAATTTTGTTACGTATCAATATTTTGAATAAAATGAGGACATGCTGGTATCCTAAATTTATGCGAACCAAAATTTTTTGTTATTATATTGCAATTTTGCTGTCCATTGTCCTGATTGTATTATACATTGAATCCTGACATAAAAAATATGGCTGATTAACTATGCGGGTATATAGATTTACAAATTAAAGTGCACATATGGTCAGTTTTGGTGGATGCGGTCAAATAATTTTGTTGTAAAAGTCAACTGGAGGTATCAAAACTACTGAAATTTTGTTACGTATCAGTATTTTAAGTAAAAAGAGGACATGCTGGTACCCTTAATTTAGGCGAACAAAAATTTGTTGTTATTATATTACAATATTGCTGTCCATTGTCATGATTGTATTATACATTGAATCCTGACATTAAGAATAAGGCTGATTTTTTATGCTGGTATATAGATTTACAATTTAAAGTTCACATATGGTCAGTTTTGGTAATGTGGTCAAATAATTTTGTTGTACAAGTCAGCTGGAGGTATCAAAACTACTGAAATTTTGTTATGTATCAATATTTTGAATAAAATGAGGACATGCTGGTATCCTAAATTTATGCGAACCAAAATTTTTTGTTATTATATTGCAATTTTGCTGTCCATTGTCCTGATTGTATTATACATTGAATCCTGACATAAAAAATATGGCTGATTAACTATGCGGGTATATAGATTTACAAATTAAAGTGCACATATGGTCAGTTTTGGTGGATGCGGTCAAATAATTTTGTTGTAAAAGTCAACTGGAGGTATCAAAACTACTGAAATTTTGTTACGTTTCAATATTTTGAATAAAATGAGGACATGCTGGTATCCTAAATTTATGCGAACCAAAATTTGTTATTATATTGCAATATTGCTGTCCATTGTCATGATTGTATTATACATTGAATCCTGACATAAAAAATATGGCTGATTTACTATGTGGGTATATAGATTTACAAATTAAAGTGCATATATGGTCAGTTTTGGTGGATGCGGTCAAATAATTTTGTTTTACAATCAACTGGAGGCATAAAAACTACTGAAATTTTGTTACGTATCAGTATTTTAAGTAAAAAGAGGACATGCTGGCACCCTTAATTTAGGCGAACAAAAATTTGTTGTTATTATATTGCAATATTGCTGTCCATTGTCATGATTGTATTATACATTGAATCCTAACATTAAAAATAAGGCTGATTTACTATGCTGGTATATAGATTTACAATTTAAAGTTCACATATGGTCAGTTTTGGTAATGCGGTCAAATAATTTTGTTGTACAAGTCAACTGGAGGTATCAAAACTACTGAAATTTTGTTGCGTATCAAAATTTTGAATAAAATTAGGACATGCTGGTATCCTAAATTTATGCGAACCAAAATTTTTTGTTATTATATTGCAATTTTGCTCTCCATTGTCAGGATTGTATTATACATTGAATCCTGACATAAAAAATAGTAAGTAAGACTAGTAAGACTGTTGTACAATAAATCCCTACATTAAATTAAACAAACCATTTTTGTATTCCATTTAAATGACTTAAACTTCTACTTAAATAAACAGAAAACAAATGGCAAATTAAAAATAGTAAATGCAGCTGACGAGGGTTATACAATTGGAAATCACATAAATTTAAAAGAATGTTGAATTATAGAATGAATGTCCACGAATGGTTTATTATATTTTTTCTAACAATGCACAGTAATAAAAAGTTCTCTGTAATTGTTTTAATAGGAATATAACTAAATTGCTTGATGGTGAACTCGACTGGTTTTTAATCTTTCATATTGTTTCAAAAAAATCAATCAAGTATGGTAGTTATATTGTTCCTCGGTAAATCCCTACATTTAATAAAACACACCAGGTTTTTTTTTTCAATTAAATGTTTTACATTACGAAAACAGAGAATTATTCATAAGACCTATTCACAAGAACATATAATATGTCGATAGCAAAGAAAGAACTATTTTACAACAAGTTACATTTTAGTTTTATTTGACATCATAGTCACTACATCCCCGAACTACTAGTGGACTAAAACGGATTCAGCAACAGCGAAAAGTAGTTTTTATCAAGGAAATTTCACTAATCATATAAACATCAAAGTAAAATAGTTATCTATTTCTAGATAATTACATTTTGGATGTAACGCGTCTTCTGATTGGCTGATGTATTTTTGTTTATCAGGTCATAGACATAATTTTGTCATGTGACCGTGACGTCATCAACATTTATTCATGATTTACTCCGGTTTAAAATGGATTTAAGAATTGAATTATAAGAAATTACTGTAATATTTGTTTCTGCATATTCAAATTAACCAACAAAATGTGGTGCACACTTTAAATAACCCGCTGGTTTTTCAGTTTGCACAACATTTTTGATGTTTTTTTTTCATAGACAGAAAAAAATATTACAGTCATTTCTTACAATTCAATTCTTAAATTATTAAGATTATTTTGGCCTAAAATTCAAAGTACGTCTGATTAAAGATTTGTCTAGATAGTGTCTACTTCATTTGGCACAAATACAAAATTTCAATCCTGATATCTAGGATGAGTTTGTTTAATGACCAAGTCAGGCCAAATCGTATACCATTACCAGCTGAATCAAATGCAGTAGACACTTAAGGTGGATCCCAATACTAAGGTAGGTAACTTACGAGTCAAAAATCTTTAATCAGACATACTTTGAATTAGATGCCAACATAATCCTCATTCGCGTATCGTTTTTAAAAAGACTCATCAGTGAATCTCGAATAAAAAAGGTAAAAAGGCCAAATAAAGGACGAAGTTGAAGGACATTGAGAACCGAAAGTTCCTAACAGTTTTGAAAATTACAAAATATATATGCTCAAAATCAAGGTTAAGTAAGAAAAACCCGTGAAATATTCCATTTAACCGCACTTTTCAGACAGTTTTTGTTTAAAATGAAAGTGGCTGTATTCGTATTCCCCCTCAACATTTATATATCTTATTTTTAATCGTTGAATACAACATATATTCAAATATTAGGACTGACAACAAGTGTAACCACATTAATTTTAGACAACAACTGTCTTAAAATCAACACAAATGTTTAGTTATATCATGAGATAACTCTTCACAAGAGACGAGATGACACTGACATTAACAACTATAGGTCACTGTGTGGACTTCAACAATGCGTGAAGCCATACCGCATAGTCGAGAAAAGACAAATGTAAAACAATTCAAACAAGAAATTCTAGGACAAATCCTGTAATAGGTCTAATTCGGTAGGTGACATTCGGGAAATATAAGCCTACATTATAGTTTCGAAATTGGAAACATATCGGCTATCTTTTGTGAAATGCATATTGTAGTACTCGCGATGGATGGTGTCCTTGTGTTTTATGAAGGTTCTTATTTTTACTTCACAACTAATAACTCTTGTTCAGTTACTAGTAAGCAGTAACCCTCTATCAAGTCCATACGAAATGCAAGCCCTAAACTATGGTATCAATTTGATGATATGTACTCGATATGCAAGCGCTGCTTATATAGTATTACATAGAAATGGAAAGTTTACTACTGTAAAAATCAATTCCTGCTGAAATAAAATCTGTTGTCATCAATTTTGTTTTTAACCGGCTTACGTTGTCACTTTATATATTTAAGTCAATAAATGGGGCAGAATGTACGGTATCTGTAGATTCACTTCATCTTTAGGTGGGATAACTGCATTCAACATAGATACTAAATTTGGAATTATTTAGTGGGAAAATGTCATTTATATAGCGAAAAGTAAAGTTAAATAATATTGCTAGCTTTGCTTTATTCTTCCTATGAAATTGAGCAAATTCACTACATGATTACATGTATTGCTTACTTACAAATATGTTAACGCCGTATTGTTCTTGAAAACAGCACCAGGAACGCTTGTTAGATTATTGTTCGCTAAACCCCTATATGAAATAAAACAAAACATTTTTTTTCATTTAAATATCTTAGATTTAAAAAAAAATACGTAGAACAAAAAAAGTACTTGTAGGAGTGGTATATCTAAATATATGTTATCAGCTAGTGTGAGGCAATAGGTTGAATAATATAACACAAGAAGTACTTGTAGGAGGGGTATATGTAAATATATGTTATCGGCGTGTGGGGAAATAGGTTGAATAATAGAACAAAAAAAAAGAACTTGTAGAAGTGGTATATGTAAATATATGTTATCGGCAATAGTGTGAAGCAATAGGTTTATTATTCGTCATCATAATTCAAGAAATACACTTAATGGCTGAACATTTTAGGCAATGATTATATGCCTAGACGTTAGCCTATTGTCTAGCATTTAAGCCTAATGCCTAGACTTTAGCTTATTGTCTAGGATTTAAGCTTAATGTCTAGACGTTAGCTTCTTGTCTAGTATTTAAGCTTAATGCATAGACATTAGCTTTTTGTATAATGATTTAAACTGAATGCCTAGACGTTGGCTTCTTGTATAGGATTTAAGCTTAATGCAAAGACATTAGCTTATTGTATAGGATTTAAGCTGAATGCCTAGACGTTAGCTTCTTGTATAGGATTTAAGCTTAATGCCTAGACCTTAGATTATTGTCTAGAATTTAAACTAAATGCCTAGACGTTAGCTTCTTGTCAAGGATTTAAGCTTCATACCTAATTTTCCTTATTGCCGCTAACATATACAGGTACCTGTTATGTGTCGATAGTTACCTACTTACCCTCATAATGTACCTGGTTTTTGATAAAGTGGTCTTGTTTTAAGCTATTTGTCCTTTTTATTTTATTTCTTTTTTACGTTTGTAAAATATGTTTGATGTATGATAATGAAAGTTCGAATGGCTGTTTTTTCCTCTTTTAGACAATTTTGATATATTTCAGGATATTATGTTGCTGTGCTTATTTGCGTATACTATCTAAATCATACATAGCATGTAATATACATGTTCATATTGAACTGTTAGATGCTTAAAATAACTTATATAAAATATAAAACAGTAAATTATACTATACATCCCTTGGATGGTGTAATCTTCCTAAAAGAAGTGAATGGTGTAATCTTCCAAAATAAAGTGAATGGTGTAATGGTGTATGACATATGGTGTAATGGTGTATGACATATGGTGCAATGGTAAAATGTGCATGGTGCCATGGTGTACGGTGTACGGGAAATTGTGTCATGGTGCATGAAAAATGGTGTGATTGTGTAACGTGTATGGTGAAGATAAAATGTGTAAGGGGTTTGTTGCAAAGGTGTAACGTGTATGGTGCAATGGCACAGGGTGTATGGTGAATGGTGTAGTTGTATGGTGTTAGTGGGAAGTTAACACTATCCAAGACTGTACAGCACCCGATAGGAATGATTCTATTAATGATATAAGAAGGAATGCCTATTATTAAACAGCAATAGTAGCGTCAAAAGTTTTTTTGAGAATTTTGAAGGTGTTAAAATATCAAAATTCCATTATTTTCTTTTTTAATTTTCAAATTATCAGCAAATAAATAAAATTTTAAAGCTCAAAAAATTATTTATAATTTTGATTGTTGAGATATTTGATCAAACTTCAAAAGTACTAAACTTAACGCACAGTTTTGATGTTTTTTGCTTTTTGAAAGTTTAGTTTTTGATTACGATATGAAAATAAAAAAGGAGTGGGTGAACAGAGGGGTACCTGAAAAGTGCAAAACCGGAGAAAAGCCGAAAAAAAATGAATATTTCTCAAAAGCGGGGAAATCATTTTACAACGAGATACAAACATTTAGCTCTTCATTTATAGTTAGGAGTAAAAAAAACAATACAATTTATATGTAACCTAAAATACTATTATTGTAAAGTGTATAGTGTGTTATTTTCTATAGTAACCGCTTGACACCGGCGGAAGTGTAAGGATATCTAAAATCCTGACCATTGAAAAACAAATAAAAGATAAAAAAGCACGAATTGTATCAAATAATTTTTAATCACAAAATAGTTTTAAATGAGATTGTTTTTCAATAAACAAATTGAATTTTATATGAAATAATAGAAACATAAAATTTGTAAGGTTTTGTATTTATTGAACAAAAAACTCATTTTTAAACCTTTTATAATCCTGCATCAAAAAGATTAATTTACTTAAAAAACACATCTGACATGAGCCTAGCGTTTCGGATGATTACTTCAGAATTGTCTAGTTGTCCAAACGCCAATCAATTAGAAGTGACAATTAAAACGGACCAACTCGCTGTAATCCAAATAGTATGGTCGGGTGCAGTGTGTTTATACTTCATACTGAACGTTAAGACATAAAATGATTCAATGCAGTGTATTCAAATTTAATTTACGATTTCGTTGTTCTGTTTTACAACGTCTTATTCTCTGCAAAAATGTCGTCATATTAAATAATTGAACGCGTTTTTTGAACGATGATCTTTTACTTTTAATCAACGATTTCTGTTCTAATAAATCATTGTCCTTCAAACATTTGGCTTCTTGGCGTTTCTGATTGATGAGGTTTTTTTATTGGGTGCATGACAATCATGTACAAAATGTACTAGTAATGCCTTTAATAATTGCTTTCATTTCTAAGTACTAAATCCATTGTTAATCAATAAACAAAGTTTTAGACTTCAAAGTAGAAGTTTATATATGATGAACAATCTTTTCAGCCTGCATATTTATGCAATATTTGCCGCTGTACACGAAACCCCCATCTATCCATGTGTAGGTGAAAGTCCAATAGTCCGACATATAATAAAGAAAAAAAAAGTGGTATGATTGCCAATAAGACATCTCTCCACAAGAAACCAAATTACCACAGAAATTAAAAACTATTGGTCACCGTATAGTTCACTAATGCTTCGAGTTAGATACAAACAGTAGATATCAAATAAATTGCAGTTGCTGATTCCCTTACTTATGTTGATAATCAGAAGAAAAATGAACACTCGATATCAAGGTGAATTTACTGTCTTGGTCAAGTTTCATAAATTGATTACATAATACTCTAATTTAAAACTTTTCTAAAACGATGTTGGCGTTGATGCAAATAAGATAAACTATGCGACAGAGACGAGAATAGCCAATTATTTATTGTGTATCATAAAAACTTAAGCCGTAGATTTCAAACCACGTGAGTGTCTGGAAGCCATGCCGCCTATTTAAGTTTACCTTTACTAAAAATATGTTTATTACGTAAATAATATCATGTCTAAATAAATACTAATATTATAACTGTTATGTTCTACTTACAGAACTTTCAATGCAAAATTACTCATGAAAACAGCTACAGGTAAGCTCGATAGAAAGTTGCTCGATAAATCCCTACATTGAAATAAATTACGTCATGAACATTTAATAACGCATATGGTTTATTTTTCCACAAATTATAGCTGTTCATCCGACAAGTTGTTTATTTATGACCATCTTATATTGAGAGAGGAATAGGATATTTCTCTAATTCTTCGTCAATTTATCCCTTTCTGCACCCATTGTATAAAAAAAAATTAACCAACGTGTGGTTCGTTTGATCTCAGTACTTCACTGGTTAAAAAGAGTAATGTAGTTCAGTATGCCTTCGGTCAATTCTATCATAACAGCAAACATACTCACAACATAACAGGTTTGGTTTTTTTTTTTAACTTACAGCATTTCCTTTAACACATTGTGCGATGGGATAACTGCGTTCAACTTTTGATACTTATTTAGTGGGAGAATTTATTTGTATAGCGAAAGGTAAAGGTAAATATTTCTGAAAGCTTCTTTTTATTCTTCCTTAGATATTTAGCAAACATTATGACATTGTTCTATTTATTGTCTACTTACAAAAATGTCATCGCCACATTTTTCTTGAAAACACCATCAGGTACGCTTGTTAAAGTGTTTTTCGATAAATCGCTATATTAAATAAAACAAACCAGCAAGTGTATTCAATTTAATGACTCAATTTTATACAAATTACAGTTAACAGAAGGGAGTACTAATAGGAAAGTAGTTTTCCATTGTACAAGTTCAAATAATATGTCTTTAGTCAATAGGAATTACTTGAACAAACAAAATTAGGCAATATTGAAATAAGTTTACAGTAATTTAAGCAGTAATTCTAACAGCAAAGTATTACCAAATCTTTTTTCCAATATTCCCTTCAAGTGAAACAAGGTATATACCAGTTGTGTAACACTGTTTGTCTTATGACCACTTATAATGTACCTACTATTTGATAGTTTGGTGTAGGCGATCCTTCATTCCGTCGGCGGCGGTGGCGTCCACATATTCATTCTTTGGTTTAACTTTAGGAAATTCTTATAACTTTCTAAAATTTTCTGGATATTTACCTTACAAGGACAGAATCTTGTTTATATGATATGATAATATCCAGAGTATATCAATAAACATGAATGAGAAGGTGATAGCGCCGGTTTGTACCATGAGGTAACATTGTCAACTGATCCAAGCCTAGATTTTTTTGACAATGTTTTTTTTTTCAAGAGGTATATATTTGCTCAATTGTCTTCTCAGCTATGTATTATCTAATTGTTATACTGAATGATCTATCAGTATTGTCTAACATTAAAAAGACTTAACCATTACTATAGGCACATAAAAACGGTACAGCTATTAGAAAAGAATAAAAGCAAGATAAGTTTGTTTAATTTTGACCGTGTACGAAAAAGATCATCTGATGTCAAAAACGAAAACCATCAACATTGTCTTTAATTCATTGACGTAAACTTATAACTGTTACGTCTTAGAAACAACTCCACATATATTAACTTGCATTGTGTTACGGACATGCAGGATGTGTATTACACATTGTCGACATCGCGATATGAACAATGTTAACCCGATATCGTGTCAACATTTTTTTCATTGTTTGAATCCTTATATAATGTTTACATCGTGATGTATACAATCTTGAAAATGTATTATGTTAACAATGTTTAAATCGCGATGTTTACAATGTTAATACGATGTTGTGTCAACATCGTTTACATTGTTTGTACCTTTATATATTGTTTACATCGTTGACATTGTTAACCTTGCGATGTAGACAATGTCAACACGATCTTATGTAAACATCGTTTACATTGTTTGAACTGTTATATATTGTTTACATCGTTGACATCGTTAACATCGCGTTGTATACAATGTTGAAACGATATTGTGTCAACATCGTTAACATTGATTGAACTCTAATATATTGTTTACATTGTTGACATCGTTAACAATGTTGAAACGATATTGGTTGTACATCGTTTACATATAAGAAGATGTGGTATAAATGCAAATAAGACAACTCTTCATTTAAGTCACACGTTTTATTAGTAAACCAGTATAGGTTGAAGTATTGTCATTAACACGGAGTTTTGGTTTTTATCAAATAGCAAGCTATAAAAGTCACAAACAAAAAACACTAGTGTAAAACTATTTAAACAGGAAAACAAACGGTCTTATACATGTAAAAAAAATAACAATCTAAACAGAAAGGTATATACTCTATATATACAATAAAAACACGATGTTGTCAAGATTGCGATGTATACGATGTGACCGATGTTAACAGAATGGTATATACTCTATACATACAATAAACACACGATGTTTTCAAGATTGCGATGTATACGATGTGAACGATGTTAACAGAAAGGTATAAACTATATATATATATATATATATATATATATATATATATATATATAACGATTTCTATTTGAAAAAGAGAAAATCTATTTTATTCTCTTTTTCCCACTTTATTTCTATGAAATGTGTATAGATTTGATATTGGCAAGATTGTATATTTTGGGGCACAAGTCCCAAAATGATAAAATAACAGCATTCAATGAGGAAGCAAGCTATCTCCATCATTTTCAGTTTGGGGCAAAGTCCCCAAAATGAAATTACAACATATAATTTAATATGTCTGTATTATATGATTATGTTGCTGATTCAAAGGAGATATAGATTTGATATTGGCAGGCTTGTATATTTTGGGGCAAAAGCCCCAAAATGATAAAATAACATATTTTTGAAAAACAGCGTTCAATGAGGAAGCAAGCTATCTCCATCATTTTCAATTTGGGGCAAAGTCCCCAAAATGAAATTACAACATATAATCTTGTCTGTATTATATGATCGTGTTGCTGATTCAAACGATATATATAGTTTTGTAAGCGTATAATGAAGATCTTGTAAAAAAAAAATGTTTAAAGAAAAGATCAAATTAGAGCGTACTTTCCGATAAGAGCAAGAACAAAGAAAATATCAGTTTGCTTGAATAACAAGTCAAAACGGAAAATATCGTAAAATAAACGTTTTCTATTATCTTTAATTAGTAACAACATTCTTCCTTCAGTCACAATGCCGTTTTGTTATAACTTTTTTTCGTTTGTATTGATTCACAATTTTTTTATGTCGTGGCCTTGTAAAGCTGACTATGCAGTATGGATTATGCTCATTATTGAAGGCTATACATTTACCTAACGTGTAAATGATTAAACTCGATTCATACAGAATATGTTAGATACTAGTAGTTGTCTCATTGGCAATCATACTTTATCTCCTTATGCACTTCCTTTCACACATTGTTCTAATCAGTGAATCAGTTTAAACATAATGCATGAAAATAAATGGTGAATGTAACATTAGGCCAAAATGTGTCAGTTACTGCCTTGTAATGGCTACAAGTAACATTTTGCCAATAACACACCTTGCCTGAAATTACTCAATATTTTTTCGGATACTTGTTACCATCAAGTTATGGTTAACACTTGCCAGTAGGTACAAGTACATATCTGTACAAAAGTGTTTGATAATATATTTTAATGGTATTCCAAAAAATTTAATATGCTACACTTCTTTTTTACATAATGGCCTCGTTTGTCCCATATTCGGCTCTAGTTCAGGAGGTTGTTGGTTCGATATCCGGCAAAGTCAAACCACAAGACTTGAAAACGAGTATTTTGCTGTTTTACCGCTTAACACACAGTATTCAGTAGTAAGAGAATGTTAACGACCGGGTCTTCGTGTGGACTAGTATCTTGTGTACCAGCGCTCGTTGTATCTAGTGAACTAGCGCTCAGTGTGTAGGTCCAGTACAAAACAGTGATTATATTCATGTCACATTATCAATATCATGTTCTCGTTCTGAATGTGTATTTTATTTGTTGCTGGACGTTAGACAGCAAAAAATCCTTCTTTTCTTCTGAAAATGCATTACATCTGAAACAAATGAACACAAATATGATATCTTACTTTAAAACGTAAAAAACATAATGGCTAACAAGAGATATCGATAAAATAGCAACAGACTCATTGCTGATTTATTATATTTAGCATATTAAATTTAAATATTAAATACTAAATTGAATAAAATGCTTCTCTGAGCGCAGCCTGATACGACCGCAGAGGTCGGACCTTGAACAGTTTGGGCAATTTTGAACCCCTTAAAAAAACTGAAAAAAAAACTTATTGACCCCCCCCCCCCCCTTTTTTCGAGCAACAGACTAAAGATATTTTTTCCGGAAACCAAATGTGTCTTCCGACGACGACGACATTATAGCATTAAACGAACCAATAAAAAAAACTCTCTTGTAGTTTATATGGCTAGTTCTGTGAAATGTATATTTACCGATATCGTTTGATGATTTAATAAAGTCTTTCGGAAAAAGAAAGTACCAGCATATATTTACATGTATATTCTATAAAATACTTGTATGAGGAAATTTGGAACGACTTCTTTTACGTAACATGCTATTGACAGACTGTCTATGACATGTTTAATTCAAATGCTTGTGTACCATACACTATTGTTGACTCGCCTATTTGAATTATACTTTGTCTTTTAGCATAACCCATACATGCCTTAGATGGTTGCTTCTTACTCTTGTTGCCAAAATCTAACTATAAAAAGAAACGTATATATAGTTACTGAAGATTAAATGAATTTATATGATCAACTTGAAATACTGTGAGCACTGATCAAAAGCCAACCCATACAACCACTCCGACACCCCTATCACAAATAAAAAGAAGACATGCACACACAATGGAACACATTGACATAAAACATGTAGGCAGCCAATATTGTAGTGGTGGTGTGACGCATATACTACACGGAAGTTCTTCAAAACGAAATGATCAATTCCTCTACATTCAGGTCTTTGCGCACCACAGAGAGTTAAATCGTTAACAAGCATACCACTGCCACTACCAAGCCGAACATTTGAAAGTCCCTGCCATGTACTGGTTACCGAAATAACACAAAAAAAACTTTAAATTCCGTTTCATTTCCGCATCGAGTAAGTGTTCTACTACTTATATATCAGTGTTTCTAACTGCCTCTATTACTACTTTCAAAGAACTAGTTATTATCTTTTGTAATAAAGCTTATGAAAATAATGATATTAATTATTTTTGGAGTGTTAAAAACTCTTTAGAGGTTTTATATAAAATACATGCTTTTGATGGTCCTTATAATTCTGTTGACAGTTATGATTTTTCTACTCTGTACACTACACTTCCACACAATCTTATAAAGAAAAAGTTTTTGTATTTGATAAAATGGTCGTTCGAAAAATCTCATTGTAATTTCATTTGCTGTAACTCGTTTAAAGCTTTTTCTGTAACGAAAAAAGGAAATTATGATAGTTACACTTACTGGAAATGTGAGGATATGATTGAAGCTGATAATATTTATGTACGTTTCGGTGATAAAGTGTATCATCAGGTAGAAGGTATATTCCTATGGGCACTAACTGCCCCTTTAATAGCAGATTTATTTCTATAAATGCTATAAATCTCAGTTTATGACCAAACTCAGTAATGACCCATCATTGTTATATTTGGTTGATACATTCAAAAATACCTACCGTTACCAGGATGATATTTTTTCGTTGAATAATTCTGAGTTCTTTAAATATACTTCCGAAATTTACCTCAAAGAACTTACTTTAACTAAATCTAACATAAACAGCAGCAGTTGTCCTTTTCTAGATTTAGACATTTCAATTTCTTACGGGTAAATACATGTGTACATACAAAAGAGACGATTTTTCATTTCCTATCATTAATTTTCCTTTTTTAAACGGCGATGTGCCTTTGGCTCCATCATACGGTGTTTACATATCCCAACTCGTTCGGTATGCCCTTGTGTGTTCTGATGTTATAGATTTTAACGAACGTAATCAATGCATCACTGGGAAATTATTGTGTCGGGGATTTCGATACCATTAATTACTTAAAACTTTTACTAAATTCTTTCAAAGATACAAAAATTTTATTAGTACATTTGACTGTACCTGTATAAAACTTATTAAAAATGGTATTTCACATCCTAAATTTGAAGGTAATATTGTACTTAAAGCGAGGAAATCACTATGTGCTCCGTGTAAACTCATCGAACCTTTAAACAAACTTATAAGTAAGGGTTATCGTACCAATATTGTAATTAGATCTCTGAATATAGTTTACATTGTCACTAATATCGATTTTGTCATTAGCAAATTAAAACTAAATTGTATCTTCTTTTGAGGCGGGATTTATATAGACACACACACGTCTAACGAAGTCGCTCTTCACTACCCTACTACCTGCCGATACATTTATTTTTTGCATTGAACAAGTCATGTCTTCTCTGACTGTTCATGACGTTACATTGTAAAATACTAAATCCCTGGGATGTGTGTTTTAGTTGATTTTAGTCTCTGGTGCATGATTTTTTATTACTAATTCTTTTGGGCTTTTAACTAGCTGTCAGTAACTGCGAGTACTCTCAAATCGTATTTTCTTGTTAATTCGACCTGTTGATACTGTTTATAATGTTTTTTTGTTATTTTATATTAATATGGATCTATATACCAGCTTTGATTATTTGGAATATCTACTAATTTTCACTTCTTTGTACTACATTTGTATGAACATCAAGATTATTCTCCTTTTATCTGTACGGGGATGTTTAGCTAGCTCTAATTTGTATAGTTTTATTGTTGATATTCACCCCATTTGTATCTAGTGTT
Source organism: Mytilus galloprovincialis (assembly GCF_965363235.1). Classification (NCBI taxonomy): domain Eukaryota; kingdom Metazoa; phylum Mollusca; class Bivalvia; order Mytilida; family Mytilidae; genus Mytilus; species Mytilus galloprovincialis. The sequence continues at coordinate 80,066,750 of NC_134842.1, read as the reverse complement.
AAATTATGTATTTATATGACAGCACTTTTTTGGTATTCCTAATTATTGAAAGAATTTTATACACATACGTAGTATACTTAAAACGATTTAGTTATTTTTCATTTACCTGTAGAATCTGATGTACATTAGTTGTCGTTTGTTTATGTAATTTATACGCGTTTCTCGTTTTATATAGATTAGACCGTTGGTTTTCCCGTTTAAATGGTTTTACACTTGTAATTTTGGGGCCCTTTATAGCTTTTTGTTCGGGGTGACACAAGGCTCTGTGGTGAAGGCTGTACATTGACCTATAATGGTTTACTTTTATAAATTGTTATTTGGATGGTGAGTTGTCTCATTGGCGCTCACACCACATCTTCCTATATCTATACAAGTCGGCACTATGAAGCACAGGCACTCGTCTAAGAAAAAAAAATCCGATATACCTTTATATAACATGTTATATAAAGTTATATAGGAATTTCTTTATAACATGTTATATAAAGGTATATAGGATTTTTTTTCTGAGACGAGTGCCTGTGCTATGAAGGCTTCCTCAAATTTAAATATGGTTGCGGTTCCCATTTTAACTAATAAAATTCTATAACCGTCCAAATAACTCTGCAATGTGATATGAGAAAGGAGTAGGTCCGGTAAGGGCCAATTTTTGCCTCAAATTTCAGGTTCATCGAACGAAATATTTGGACCCTCTTTAAACACTTTAGTGTCTATTTCAATTGATTTAATTCGTTTATGTGAAACTTTTTAACTAATTAAGTCATTAAAAACGCTCCGATTCAAGCTTAAATATGAAAAATCTATCAAATATGCAAAAAAAAATAGTTACTTTTCAGAAGGCTTTTGTCAAAAATGAAAGTGGCCGCATCCGTATCAAAGTTTCACGAAAATTGGGAAAGTATTTTTGAGTATTAGTCCGAAAAGTTTAAACTACAAAATCCCCTATTCATTTATCAATAAAATCCCATAACTTGGAAACAAAAATCAAAAATGTACATATAGCAACCGAAAGGTAGCTAACGTCATTAGATATTTAAAACAATTCACCAAAGTTTCATGAAAATTGTTAAAAGCATTTACGATGTGTTGACGACAGACGGACGGACAAAGATTTGCCATATTACATCTGTAAATGGGAGTACAAAGGACGAGTTGGAGTTAGTTCTTACCGACTTAAGTTCTTTTTTTCTAGTGATTGTTGATTTAATATCATAATATTTAATACCGTATTTTCGAATAATAATAATTGACTCAATACTTTGAAATAAATTCAAAATTTTGTTTTATAACGAATTTTGAATGAAAGTTATTAAAATACCGAAATTGACCGTTATAGCAAATTAACTCCGTATCCATGGTATCTTGAAAGATTTTAATTAATTAAAATTTAATTCTGTAATTTAGATTTCAAAAATGTGTATACGAGATATGCGTGTATTGTTGAAAACAAATGCTAACTTGGAAAATTTTCTTGATTCTTTTGTGATAAGTCTGACTGTGTTAATATTATAACCTTCGAAATAATTTGAAATTAATAGCTTAACAAGTTCAACATGTTTGTAAGGAATAGTTTGCGCTAAAAATTTTGAAACAGTATATATAACGGTCATGTCAGGTTAGATTACTTTATGGGAGGTCAGAGTATTCACTTGATAAGAGCTGTAACAGATAAACCAAAATTTATGATCTCTGTTTTAGCAATACACAAATGTCACAGACTGTAGTGTTTATGTACAGTACATGGTTGCACTTTTCACTTCTACAAAATTTAATTGAAAACCAATTTTTGTTCAGATTAAACAAATGTTGCTTTCGAATAAACAATTGTTACAGGGATCACCATAAATAGTTCTTACATCGAAACTGAAAACTGATATTCTAATTTGTATTTCTAGAATAAGAAACCCTAAGGAATATATTCCAAAATACTAGACTAAAGTAGTAAAAATGTTATACAAGTTTACAATTTCATCCATTTAGAAAAAAAAAGAATGATTCTGATTGTGATTTAAGGATAATGCATCATTTCCTTATAGACTTGTAATATTGTATTCAAATATCTATCATGAAATAAGTTGTTAAAAATTTCGTTTAAAAAAAACCCGCCTTTTGGAAAAAAAGTGTTCTGATTTTCACAACCATGTCAGATTTAGCAAGTATAACTGTTCAATCATTCTTGTAAATACTTTCGGTAATTGTAATTTTGAGCTATATTCTAAAACAATTATTTTCAGATATTATCACATTCAACTGACCAAATGACAATTGACATGTATGAAACAAGGGCACATTAATTAGCAGTTCGGGTTATTTATGATTAAAGGTGTACACTCCCCTCAAAGTTCAGAAAATTGTAGTTTAATGAGAAAACTTGATAGTAATAATCAATGATTGTTTGTTGATTGCTTAATGTTTAGTGGCAAATATTTCATGCAACAACACATGTACATGTTTGTGTAAACACTGAATGTATCCATACCTATTTATTTCCTTGTCTTTGTCTTTTCTTCTTCATCTTCCTTTAAATGTATTCAAGTGATGACCTTCTTTTGCAACACGAAGTTTTAAACAGAAGACAAAAACAATACATGAATATCTTTGTAGTACCATTTATCATGCTGTACGTTGAAAGTGGCATCAGTGACAAAATAAATGTGTGGGCGTCAAATTCAAAGTTACGACTCTGACCAAACATAAGTAGTACATTTTAAATATTGTGTTGACCTACAAATATCAACATCTGTTATCATGTACTTGAACGACACGGATACGTAGGATGTATTTATTGAAGAAAATCAACATTTTCAAGATTCAGATAGAGAAAATCTGTAGATAGTTTATAAAGATGGTAGCCTTGGAAAATTGGAGGTAAATATTTTACTTTTTTCATCATATAGAAGAAGAAAAAAAAATAAATGATTCCGTGTCATGCTTGTGCAGTTTATCTAACAAATCATATAAAATTGAGAAAGGAAATGGGGAATGTGTCAAAGTGACAACAACCCGACCATAGAGCAGACAACAGCTGAAGGCCACCAGTGGGTCTTCAATGTAGCGAGAATTCCCGCACTCGTAGGTGTCCTTCAGCTGGCCCCTAAACAAATATATATACTAGTACAGTGATAATGGACGTCATACTAAACTCCGAATTATACACAAGAAACTAAAATTAAACATCATACAAGACTAACAAAGGCCAGAGTCTCCTGACTTGGGACAGGCGCAAAATTGCGGCGAGGTTAAACATGTTTATGAGATCTCAACCCTCCCCGTATACCTCTAGCCAATGTAGAAAAGTAAACGCATAACAATACGAACATTAAAGTTCAGTTCAAGAGAAGTCCGAGTCCGATGTCAAAAGATGTAACAAAAGAAAATAAATAAAATGACAATAATATACATGTATACAATAGACCTTTATTATACTGGAGTGCATTCAGGTACTAATCCAGCTTTGATTCCTAATAAATTATCATGTGTTATTACGGTGCATGTAACATTTTGAAATTTAATCACATTTCTGAATTTACTTCTTTATCAAGTCTATTTTCAATCTAAACGTACGCATATTAATAAAACATAATACAGTCTATGATTTAAGCCCAAGAATTTGCATCAAAATGATGTTGAATAAAAAGGGAACTTATTTCCTGTACCACTTAGAAAACACCATATTTCCAAATTAAACTGTCACATCAATCATGTCAATTATATTATTTTATTTCACAGACATCAAATGGTTTCTCTCTAAATTTATAGGTGACAATTTTCATGATTGTTGCAAGAAGGGATAAAAATGAAATACACAATACCAATCAAGAAAAGTATATATTTTTTTCATTAAATATGAGATTTCGATTTTTTTTACAATTCTTTTTTTTCAATAAATTGTAAGATTAAAATAATTGAAAAACCATATATAAAAATAATTAGTTTTTAAATAAATCTTGAAAGTCATGATACATCAAAGAATATTTCCATTTTTTTTTTAATTAAAAAAGGGGGAGGGTCAACCCCAAATGTGTCTGTGTATTTTCTTAAAACTTTTTAACAATTTTGTGTTTAAAATACTGTTAGTTAAGTAATATTATCGGTCCCATATCAGTATGAAATGACAGATTTATAGCACTACTTTAGTATTTTATAATTGATAGAAGATGGATCTAGGACTGAATATGAAGTATCGATTAACATGTTCGTTCCGTCAATACTTTTGTTATCGACTGAGCCAAAGGCGAGACCGACTATAAAATGTTTGAAGGTTTGAAAATACGTTACCATCCTCGCAGATATGAGTTATTTCTTCCATAACGCTATTAATGCTTTTTAGTCCCCTACCGACGAAGTCGACTGGGGCTTTAAGTTTGCACTCCGTCCGTCTGTCCATCCGTCAGTCCGGAAAATCAGTTTTTCACACTTTTTTTGTCATGCTTGAAGATATTTATTTGATCTTTGGTGTATTGTTTTAGCATGATAAGTTACAGATAAAGTTCGAACTTTGTTTCAGTCTGGTGTCCTTCGACTTTGGGAATTCACTTAAATAATCAGTTTTCTGTACTTTTTTCTCATTCTTGAAGAAATTGATTTGATAATTGGTACTTTGTTATCCTGACAAGTTACTACAGAGTTCAAATTTGAATTTTGTTCCGGTCTGATGAATTTGTGCAGAGTTATGGTCCTTGGACTTAGAAAATTCACTCAAATAATCAGTTTTCGGCACTTTTTTACGTCATGCTTGAAGATATTTATTTGAAAATTAATTTATAGTTTAATATATAGTTTTTATACAATAAATTAAGTAAATAACCTGTTTCTCTGCTGAAAGATCACCTACATGTTAATCTGCACCTTATTGAACAAATTGCTATTCTCAGCCATGTGATTAGTAAACTGACACTTTTTATTATATTAGCTAAATTAAAAAAAAACAGCTTACAAAATTTACATTGATAACGCAATCAATCATATTAGTTATAGTTACGCATACAACGACTGCATTATGAGTATTAAAATATGTATTTCACGTTTGTAATTAAGAGACTGTGTCTTTTTTTTGGGGGGTAACTTTTTTAAACATATTTATGCCCCCGCCGTAGCTATTACCACTTTGCAAATGGAAAAATTGATGACTTTTTCGTTTCCATTCCCTAACTTAAATTAACTTCAACCAATTGTAATGAATGTATACACAATGCTAATTACCACAAAATACAGATCAAGTTTGAATTTTGGGGGTGTCACTTTTACTGTTCTAGAGTTAATATGCTCCTTTACAAATGGAAAAAAAAATGCTGAATTTGTCGTTTCCGTTCTCTAAATTAAGTAGCCTCGAGAGTAGCCGCAACCAATTGTTATGAAATTATACACAATGCTTATTACCAAAAGATACAGATCAAGTTTGAGTGTTTGGGATGTTACTTATTCTGTCCCTTTATAACTTTATATGATATGCAATTGGGGCATCATCTGTTTCCCATGGACTCATTCCCCATTTTCTTTCAATACTGTTTTATTTCAGTTGTCGTTTATCAGGTTAGATTTGTTAGTCTCTAAACAAGCATCTTTGTACACTACAGATTTTTGGAGACAATGAAAGACGCAAAACTATCTTCCTATAGAGGAGTTTAGAGCAATACTGTTTTCCAGGACAACATTTCAATAACTTTGAAGACAATTAAGGGTAAATAAATTATTTTGATATAACGAATTAAGAGTGTGTATGGTGGGTTTTTACTGCTGACACACCCAGGATTTCTGTTTTTCAGAAATATTGACCCAAAAATAAGTTTCCCCATGTAGCATTTAATAGAAGGGATAACATTGAAAAAAATAGAAGTTAAACTTGAATATTTTGTCAGTCTAAAAACAGTTCTGTGTATGGTTTCTGTATATAGACAAATGCCTGATAGGTTGATTGATTGTTGGTTGTTTTACGCCGCATTAACACAAAAAGGCTATATCTAGCGGCGACAAATGCCTGATAGGTGAGCCTGTATTACACAGTAATAATTTAGAGTAAAAGTAAAAGTTAATAATTTTCTCAGTCAGTAAAATGTAGAATGCATATAACACAAATTTGTTTAATCAAACGAAGCCTAGTCCCAGTAATTAGACAAAGCAAGATGATTGCTTGATCAATTGTTGTTTGCTTTACGTCCAGTGGCAAATATTTTAGGCATGTTCAGGTGAAACAAATAAGAATTAATATATGAACAGTTTGGTACTCTAATAGGGTTCGTCCTGGTATAAAGATCGGAATATCTCACAGGAAATAAGGATATATTTCAAAGGGACAGACCCCTGAAAATTGCTGAACAGAGATGATGCAATAGTTATTGAAGTGATCATTCCCACCGGACGTTGGTGCGTATTTATACACTGTCCCGCACGGCAAAACGGGTTCCCAACTTTAGAAAGGCTTTAACTGTCGGAACGGGAGAATTTCCAAGGGGTGTATTGCTCTTAAATTTCACTCTGACAAAAGTATATTTGATAACACGGACAACTTTTTTAAACCCCATCACGGCAAAGATCTATCATTTAAAATTAATTCACAAATTTTGAACGTTTGTCCATTTTACAAGGACTTCAAGAAAGTTCAGGACTAACTATTATCTTTGCCGTTTGGTTATTATGTTATAGTTATTGACTTTAAGCAATAGTTAGTTCATTAATTTAGTAATCATATCATTTCTTATTCTGATTACGTTTAATTTGCTCAATATATATATCTGATCTGATATCCAAAAAAAAAAAGGCAATAAGTACAAACAAATAAAAGGGGGAGAGCAATGTGTTTTAAGCCAAGAAAAGTATCCAGCATTTTTAAATACAAAAAGTCATGTATGTTTAATAAGATTAGTTTCTTGTAGTTTTAATACATAGTAATACAGAGTTATTTCTACTTTTCATTTCTGGACAGTAAAGCATTTTGTAAAACTCCAGATGTCATTGTTGTATAAACACTAGATTGTTGACATGTTGAGATGGGAGTGAGTGACCTTAAACCTATTAACCAAATTCCAGTGTACTGTCGGCTGTTGGGATATTATATTACATTACAAATAAATTGTTATTTTTGTGTTAGGCTGGGAAATTTTATAACATGCAGACTTATTTAACACTTCAAGGAAAATCACATCCTTACAGTATCACAGCTGATACACAATCTGTCAGTCTTTTGACCAACTGACCTTTAACAGAAAGTTTAATTACTTTTTCTCTACACAAAACTAATAAGCATTACTAATGTAATTACCATACAAACCAAGGCATCGTTACTTGTCTTTTAAAAGTACATCTGACAGTTCAACTTTAACTGCAGAAAACAAGCATTAGCCTTTCAAAAAGGGCTTTTCGACTCTTAGCTGATGAAAATGGAAAGTGCTCTAGCTTTGTAGATTTATTCATTTTCTAGAATAGCCACGTGCATCAATCAACAAATTTTACCACACACGTGAGGTCACACGTTATGAAGTAGTATATATCGTTTAACGTTGTTGTTTACGAAACTCCAGAAGATTCGACTATTTATAGATAAAAGTTACCTGTGTACCAATATCATGAATATGCGCAACAGTGGTCAACAGCCTAATGATCTCCGATCAGGCAAAATATAATTGCTAAAATAGAGGGGATAAATCCGATACTCTACGGGATTGAAGGACATTTACTAGGTTTGGATTGTCCTAACCAATCAATAAACTTTGATTATTCACGTCTCGTAATATCTTCCAATCAGGTAGCAAGAAAAATTCATGCACTGACTGTCTATCGTTCAATTCTTAATATCGACTCTAGGAGTCTAAACTAACCATTTGTCAAATAGAGGATATATGAATAAAACATGTCATAGACAGTCTGGCAATATAATAATAGCATGTTGCGTAAAAGTATTCGTTCAGAATTTCCTCATGCAAGTATTTTATATTTGAATATACATGTAAATATATGCCGGTACTTTCTTTTTCTGAAAGAATTTATGAAAACATCAAAAGATATCGGTAAATATACATTTCACAGAACTAACAAAATAAACTACGAGAGAGATGTCTCATTGGAAATCATACCACTTTTTCTTTTTTCTTTTTATGGGTTCGTATAATGCTATAGGGAAAACGGCAAAAACAAGCATTGGTGTCGTTTCCGTACAATAACTTGTGTTTAAGTGCAAAGATCTCTTTAAAATTGCACTACAAGGTTCCATACTACAACAGGAAGGCTGGGATTGAGTTTGGGTGTAATTGCTCAAAAAAGGGGGGGGGAATAATTTTTTTTCAAATTTTTTGAAGGAGTTCATATTTTTTTTCTTCTTTTAAAATTTTACAAATTTGACCACATTTATTTTGTGTCAGAAACCTATATTTTGTCAAAAATGTTATCACAATCCAAATTCAGATCGTATCAAGCGTGAATATTGTGTCCAAATTTGCCCTTACTGTTCAAGGTCCGACCTCTGCGGTCGTATCAGGCTGTGCTCAGGGAAGCATTTTATTCAATTCAGTATTTAACATTTAAATTTAATATGCTAAATATAATAAATCAGCAATGAGTATGTCGCTATTTTATCGATATCTCTTGTTGGCCATTATTTTTTTTATGTTTTAAAGTAAGATATCATATGTTTATTTATTTGTTTCAGACGTAATGTATGTTCAGAAAAAAAGAAGGATTGATGGCTGTTTAACGTCCAGCAACAAATAAAATACACATTCAGGACGAGAACATGATAATGTGACATGAATATAATCACTGTTTTGTACTGGACCTACACACTGAGCGCTAGTTCACTAGATACACTGAGGGCTAGTTCACACGGTGTGTGTTAAGCGGTAAAACACCAAATTCACGTTTTCAAGTCTTGTAGTTTGACTCTGCCGATTATTGAGCCAACAACCTCCTGAACTCGAGCCGAATATGGGACAACTGAGGCTATTATGTGAAAAAGAAGTGTAGCATACAATATTGTTTGGAATACCATTAAAATATATTATCAAACAGTTTTGTACAGATATGTACTTGTAGGCATTACAAAGCAGTAACTGACACATTTAGGCCTAATGTTACATGCACCATTTATTGTCATGCATTCTATGTTTAAACTGATTGACTGATTAGAACAATGTGTGAAAGGAAGTGCATACGGAGATAAAGTATGATTGCCAATGAGACAACTACTAGTATCTAACATAGTCTGTATGAATCGGGTTTAATCATTTACACGTTAGGTAAATGTACAGCCTTCAATAATGAGCAAAATCTATACCGCATAGTCAGTCAGCTTTACAAGGCCACGACCAAAAAAAAAATTGTGAATCAATACAAACGAAAACAAAAACACCAACTGTTTGATTTATAAAAAAGCGGCATTGTGACTGAAGGAAGAATGTTGTTACTAATTAAAGATAATAGAAAACGTTTATTTTACGATATTTTCCGTTTTGACTTGTTATTCAAGCAAACTGATATTTTCTTTGTTTTTGCTCTTATCGGAAAGTATGCTCTAATTTGATCTTTTCTTTAAAATTTTTTTTTTACAAGATCTTCATTATACGCTTACAAAACTATATATCGTTTGAATCATCAACACGATCATATAATACAGACAAGGTTATATGTTGTAATTTCATTTTGGGGACTGTGCCCCAAATTGAAAATGATGGAGATAGCTTGCTTCCTCATTGAACGCTGTTTTTCAAAAATATGTTATTTTATCATTTTGGGGCTTTTGCCCCAAAATATACAAGCCTGCCAATATCAAATCTATATCTCGTTTGAATCAGCAACATAATCATATAATACAGACATATTAAATTATATGTTGTAATTTCATTTTGGGGACTTTGCCCCAAACTGAAAATGATGGAGATAGCTTGCTTCCTCATTGAATGCTGTTATTTTATCATTTTGGGGCTTGTGCCCCAAAATATACAAGCTTGCCAATATAAAATCTATACACATTTCATAGAAATAAAGTGGGAAAAAGAGAATAAAATAGATTTTCTCTTTTTCAAATAGAAATCGTTATATATATATATATGTGTCGTGTACATGTTGCGATTTTGTACAGGTTATAACATGTACAAAAATATTGTACATGTTATAATTTGTTTAATGCAAACATACAAGTTATAACTTGTACAAAAGTACATTGTACATGTTATAACATGTACGAAATATTGGTTAAAAGGGGTTTTAACTTCTACAAAAATTAAGATAGATCTAAATGAAATAAAATAGATATTGTCTGTTTAGTTAACGCATAAATGTAAATATAACGGAATTTGATGAGACTGTCATCAAAGTAAGAGGGTGAGCGCTATAAAACCAGATTAAATTCACCATTTTCTACATTTGAAAATGCCTGTACCAAGTCAGGAAAATTGACAGTTCTTGTCCATTCGTTTTTGATGCGTTTTGTTATTTGATTTTGCCATGTGATTATGGACTTTCCGAATTGATTTTACTCTAAATTCAGTATTTTTGTGATTTAACTTTTTAATGTTATTAAAATTTAATTTAGAGGACAATGATCACAAAGTTTCAGAAATGTATGCTTCATGACTTATGTTGGCATAATAAATTTTCATGTAATTGTATGTTTTATGCAGTCCATCATGGCTTATATCATTGTGACACTATTTACTAAAAGCATACATTTCCTTAATGACAAAACATTAAATACTAGTAACTAAATTCATTTTAAATTTTTAAGAACAATGCCTTAAAATTTTGCGTAATATTCCTCCCACTCGTTTTATAGCATGCAAAACCTAAAGCTATATCTCAAATGCTTACTCTGTTAAAGCAAGAGAGGGCTAGAATTGTTTTCATAGGACCCCGCTTTATTATAAATATCTTTGGATATACTCGTCAACATTTTTGGTCATCAGCATGACTTATGTAGATTTACGTATATATATCCTCTACTTTGAAAACAGGTATTGGTGGCCTTTGGCTGTTGTCTGCTTGGTGGTTGGGTTGTTGTCTCTTTGACTCATTCCCCAATTCCATTCTCAATTTTATTTTTAGAGAAATCTGTCCTGGCTATCAACTTACGTCTTTTAGTGTCAACTAGAATGAAAGTATTTTACTGTTGCCTTAAAAGTGGACACTCACAATTATAATTCATCAGATAAGAATACTGAATAGTGTTTGTAGACTTAATGGCTTTTAAGGTATAAAGAAAGTATTAAAACTATACATCTGTTTCACAAAGCTTTCTCATGACTAAAACATGTCTTAGGATGATCTTATGACATATCTAAGGCTTGTTTTATGACATATCTTACGAAGCAAATTGGTTTCACAAAGTATTCCTTAAATAGAACATCTCTTAAAGTTGGTCCTACAGTTAGGACTACACAAGAGGTGTCTAACCAGGGTCTTAGGATAGTCATAAATATATTTATTTAAATTACACTCATTTATTATCTTATCATCAATTTTTATTTTCCTGCTTAATCTTTGTACATTGACGGATTATCATTAGTTGTCAACAACAAACCGTCAATGTATTGATTTTAATTAATGATGCACCATCTTATCCTTTTGTCAACAATAAACCGTCAATGTATTGATTTTAATCAATGATGCACCATCTTATCCTTTTGTCAACAACAAACCGTCAATGTATTGATTTTAATCAATGATGCATCATCTTATCCTTTTGTCAACAATAAACCTTCCATGTATTGATTTTTATCAATGATGCACCATCTTATCCTTTTGTCAACAACAAACTGTCAATGTATTGATTTTAATCAACGATGCACCATCTTATCCTTTTGTCAACAACAAACCGTCAATGTATTGATTTTAATCAATGATGCATCATCTTATCCTTTTGTCAACAATAAACCTTCCATGTATTGATTTTAATCAATGATGCACCATCTTATCCTTTTGTCAACAACAAACCGTCAATGTATTGATTTTAATCAATGATGCACCATCTTATCCTTTTGTCAACAATATACCTTCCATGTATTGATTTTAATCAATGATGCACCATCTTATCCTTTTGTCAACAATATACCTTCCATGTATTGATTTTAATCAATAATGCACCATCTTATCCTTTTTTCAACAATAAACCGTCAATGTATTGATTTTAATCAATGATGCACCATCTTATCCTTTGGTCAACAATAAACCTTCCATGTATTGATTTTAATCAATGAATCATCATCTTATCCTTTTGTCAACAATATACCTTCCATGTATTGATTTTAATCAATGATGCACCATCTTATCATTTTGTCAACAATATACCTCCCATGTATTGATTTTAATCAATGATGCACCATCTTATCCTTTTGTCAACAATAAACCTTCCATGTATTGATTTTAATCAATGATGCACCATCTTATCATTTTGTCAACAATAAACCGTCAATGTATTGATTTTCATCAATGATGCACCATCTTATCCTTCTGTCAACAATATACCTTCCATGTATTGATTTTAATCAATGATGCACCATCTTATCCTTTTGTCAACAATAAACCTTCCATGTATTGATTTTAATCAATGATGCACCATCTTATCATTTTGTCAACAATATACCTCCCATGTATTGATTTTAATCAATGATGCACCATCTTATCCTTCTGTCAACAATATACCTTCCATGTATTGATTTTAATCAATGATGCACCATCTTATCATTTTGTCAACAATAAACCGTCAATGTATTGATTTTAATCAATGATGCATCATCTTATCCTTTTGTCAACAATAAACCTTCAATGTATTGATTTTAATCAATGATGCACCATCTTATCCTTTTGTCAACAATAAACCGTCAATGTATTGATTTTAATCAATGATGCATCATCTTATCCTTTTGTCAACAATAAACCTTCAATGTATTGATTTTAATCAATGATGCACCATCTTATCCTTTTGTCAACAATATACCTTCCATGTATTGATTTTAATCAATGATGCACCATCTTATCCTTTTGTCAACAATAAACCGTCAATGTATTGATTTTAAACAACGATGCATCATTTAATCCTTGAATCTTATCATAACCGATACAGTGACACCTTTACGTATATCTTTGCTAAGATCATCATAAGACAGCTTTGAGAATAGGTCTGAGATGTGTTCATAGATAGTCATAAGTAGACCATAAGACATGTCCTAAGTTACATTGTATGACAGGTTTAGGAATACTTCGTAATACCGACCCCTGGACATTAACTGTATCAAAAAATGACGAAATACACTAACAATGAATGATTATAAGAAAGTGACGAAAATATTATTGAGGTTAAAACATCTGTTGCGATAATAGAAACATATCTTTATTTTACAAATTTGTACAAGTTAAAACCATTTTTAGCAATATTTTGTACAGGTTATAACATGTACGAGGCACTTGTGTACATGTTGTAACCTGTAATTTTGCATTATACAAATTATAACATGTACAATATTTTTGTACATGTTATAATCTGTACAAAATCACAACTTTTACACGACATATATACAAAATAAACACAATGTTGAAACGATATTGTCAACATTGCGATGTATACGATGTGAACGATGTAAACAGAAAAGTATAGACTTTATATACACAATATAAACACGACGTTGATACGATATTGTCAACATCGCGATGTATACGCTGTGAACGATGTAAACAGAAAGGTATATAACATACGGATAGGATACAATGTAAACGACACTATAAAGTTGGCATTGCGATGTTGACAATATCGACAAAACATCATGCACTGGACATAGTTCATTTGCTTCGATACTCTCTGTTCTAAATTTTCCTCGGAGCTTTTTAATTTACTTTTTTAATTCATTGTCTTTTAGATTATCGATCCTCACGAAAAGACTTTTAAAAGAAAACTATCTCCCTCTGAGACATCGGATACAATAAATTATTTCCCTGGTATTAGCCAATCACAATCTGTCATTTTCATGAACTATTATAATATTTGTTCATACTTACATGCTATAAACATTAATATTACTTGTTGACAGTATAGTGTATACTCACATTAACTCCACATTTAAGTAGTCCGCAAAAGTATCAATGTATAAAGTTCTAATGGCGTTGTCCGACAAATATCTATATAAAAAAGTACAATTCTATTTGACAACTTCAATCTTTTATTATGAGAATAATGTTACATTTAAAATGAATAACTAAAGCTAAGACAACATTTCCTGTCGGTATTGTGCTGGTGTTGTAAAACATCATACTCCGATCAATGCCTACCTTCTGGTATTGTCAGTAAGACATTTTGCCATGTGTTGGATGTCATGAGTGTTACAATATTGTCAAATTATTCAGTTGTATTTGGCAAAACGTTTAGAAAAGTGTGGTTTTTAATGCTCTTCAACTTCGTACTTTATTCGGCTTTTTAGTTCTTTTAACTTTTTGAATTCAAGCGTCACTGATAGTTTTTGGTAGACGAAACGCGCGTCTGGCGTAGATATTAAGTGTCAATCCCAGTTTCGATGATAAGTTGCAAGCAGTAACTGCTGATCGAGTTTCATTTCCCCGAGAATATCACAGTCCAGTAGTCAACACTTCTGTGTTGACTTGAGTTATCATTGATATGTTCTCGATTACAAATTAAGTATTAACCAATCTTTGATTTTTTTTTTAAATACTAAGGCTTTTCTACCTCAGGAATAGATAACCTTAGATGTATTTGGCAAAACATTTGGGATTGTTTGGTCCTCAATGCTCTTCAACTTTGTACTTTATTTGGCGTTTTCATGTCATTTTTATTCGAGCGGCACTGATAAGTCTTCTTTAGAAGAAACGCTCGTTTTGCGCAAATATAAAATGTCAATACAGGTATATATGATCAGTTTATTTCCCATGGAAACTGAAAAAATAATCAAAATGCTTGACACTTTATGAAATTGTACAACAGTGTTAAATGGCATGTGTAAATGCGCTGTTCGACTTTGGAATGTTCAAAATGGCTACCGTTATCCTGCCAATTGCGTGATTGCATTTACAAATGTAGTTCCATATTGTATTTAGTAAATCTTTTTTATTTATATCAAGAAACTGGACATGTTTAGATATATAATAAAACGATGAAAAGCAGTGTTGGTCACAACTTAGCTTAGTGATGAGCAGACAAGGACATTCTTTTTTTAAATAAGAATTGATTCATTCGAAGTTGTCAAAATTACACTTAACATATTGAGTTTGCTCATATAGATGTATAAATCAATATTATTTCAAAACCTCTGTACATCTAGTACACAGTCAGGGGCAATAATACAGATTTTACTAACTGTAACAAATGTTCACAGACATCTGGTTATTTTTCTCATGATATATACAATCTAATTCTTCTGAAACACTCAATAACTTTCCGACGCACTTATCTTTCATACCGACACTTCTGGGTCAAAGATTGGTCTCTTGGGACTATATTAAATTATCATTGTCCTCCAAAATCTTGAAGGTAGACTGATATAAATAGATAGATACTTGTGAATTAATTAAGACTTGAAGTTATTTATTATTTGTAACCCAAATCAGTTACATAAACTCATCATAGATATCAGGACTAAATTTAGTATAGACGCCAGACATGTGTTCCTTAAATAAGTTTAATTATTAATTCTTTTAAAAAATGTATAAAATAACTTATTTCGGTAATGTTTTTGTCGTAAAACTTTAAAGTTACCCTTTAACTCTATACTCCTCTCTAATTTTATTAATAAAAACTACATTTAGTCTATGTTCTATTGAAAATTAAAATAACATTATTAATTAATTTTATTATTTTTAAAAACAAAAATTACTTATATAAGTAACTTAAAAAAAAATAACTTGTTTAAGTAACGCCCCTGACTATACAATATTATTCTGGTCTTTTTATGGTACTAACAGTGTTATTTGCTGTCTGGATATCGACATCAATAATGCTAAATTGAAAAGTTGAAACAATTTGCCGTATATCGTGTTTTTTCACGTCGGCTTTTTTTCGCGATTTCATGACAAAATGGGGAAGATAAATATTCACTGTGTATAAATTTCGCTCACTGAAAATACACGCGAAAAAAATCTGTTTGCAAACGAAAGTGCACAATTTAGAGAACTTTGTTAAGGAACGTAAATTAATTATGCATGTTAGGGTATGCTAAAAGTTGAAGGTTTGGATCATTACAAATCTTCTTGTTTTGTTATGATTTTTACATTAAATGCTAATTATTTGGATTATGAGACCTATCAATACAAAAGCTGGTTACTACTTATCATCTGATTCATGTGTTAACAAAAGGTGTCGCACGCATGTTAAGCTGATTTAATTATTATGAAAACAGATATTTTATTAAGTTTGCTCATTATTATGCTCTGTTGAACAACGCAAAAGACTCTTTAATTAACGTATAATTTTTATAACTTATGAATGTTAATATAAATCTGGAAATATGTAGGGAAATTTACGCGGAGTAAAATTTCCACGTTTCTTTAACTACCGTGAACAACGCTAAAATTAAACACACGCTAAAACAACGATACACGGTTCACTAGACGACGTTGTCAACACGTAATGACGGCCATTATTTTACGTTGGATTTGGCATTCTACCCTGAAATGTTGCATTTATGACATTCTTGGATGTTTAAACTTAATTCTAAACAACACAAAAGATAAAGGTTTATTCCAGATATTCCAGTTAATTGTTATCAAATAAGTCGGATCCAAAGAAATTATCTAAACTGCAAAAATAAAGTGTAAAATTATGTCAAACATGAAAATTGAAATCCAATAATTCATCATTTCCTTTTCAAATACTAGTATTGAATCAACTATTTTCTGGTGAATTACATTCTGATTTCAGTCTGTTGTATCCGCCCTTGTCTCCGAAATATAATACCCACACAAGTTGTCAACGTCCGTTTTCAAACTGCTCAAAGTGTTCTCCACGATCACCTTGGAAAATATTCACGCTATCACGTCTTGCTCAGATAATAAAACATTGTAAACCTCTGACTGCAAATACGAACCATAAAAAATCAAATTCGTAAGCACGTATGATCATGTTTCATGCCGATTGTAAGTTCTTTGAAGAAAGGGATAATTTCAAGGACACAAAAACTAGGCTACTGAGACTACACAAATTTTGCTGAACGTCTCGGGTTCAACTCATAAGTCCATGAACGAAATCATTGGAATGTAAGATATATTCAATTTCACTGTTGGCTATTAATGGGGTTCGTGTTGCTTATTCTTTAGTTTACTATGCTGTGTCATGTGTAATATTGTTTGTCTATTTTTCTTTTTTTATTTTAAGCAATTGCGTTGTGAGTTTTTTTTTCCCGATTTATGAGTTTGACTGTCCGTCTGGTATCTTTTTTCCCTCTTTTATACCTAGGATTTCATTTGGAAAAATATATTTCTTTCCCTAATTGCATATTGATACGCCAAAATTTGATATTCATAAAAATTAAATCTTTCATGAACATAAAAAACAAAAGAAAAGCGATCACAGGCACTTGTTTCAATATCCATGATCCTCTTTCCCATATAAAAAAAAATTGGATAGCCATTCATATCTGTGAAATTTTAAACGAAATTTACAAATTGAAATTAACCACTTAATCACCCACCCATTGAAAACTTACACATGCAGTTACATGTATCCCCATGGCCAGAAACTACTTACCAGTTATATTATTCCTATAGCTATAATCATGTTTATACAAATTAATAAGAATGATAATCCATTGACAATATTTCCAAAAATAAACTCCAACTTCATTAATATCATAATATAATCAAATTAATAGTGTCATGACAGTGGTGGTTCATGGATTTAAATTAAAACTAGGTTGTGAGTGCCCCAAAATGTATAAAATTTCAGCTTGCATTGTACAATGAACATGTTAGATATTTATGCACACTATTATAATATGTTGTCTTTGCCTGTTACTTTTATGTATTGAGCAGAAATGCTCGAGGCATAATTATTTATAATACATAATTGATATATAAAATTGAGAATAAAAACGGGTTATATGTCAAAGAAACAGCAACCCAACCAAAGAGCAGACAACAGTCAACGGCTACTACATTTGTAATGGTTCTTCATTGCAGCAAGAAAATATGTATTTACATATGTATTTACATATTTTCTTGGTAATTTATTTGGCAAATTTTATTCATATGTTGATAAAAACAATGCAAAAGTTAGTTTTGCTTTGAACAATTTAGTATATTCAAATGATTTAGTAATTGTATGTACAATTGCTTTATATTTACAGAATGGAGAAAGATGTTCACTATGAATAAAAAAAAAAAAAAACAGAGGACTTTTTATATCAACAAAAAAAAAACTTGTACATATACATACAAAAAGAAAACAGTAATCAAATGTAATATCAATGACGAGTTATGTTGGAAGCAAAATTACTTTGTTAATGGAGAACAATATGATGAGAGTATATAAAGGGAAAGTAATCCAAATTTATCTATTCAGGGTAATCACAGTGGGTTATTCACAATGCGTTATGATTTCAATCCCACACATATGAAACGAAAACAAGATAGACATGGTATTAAAACTATTTTTATAAGGAAATTGACTGAAAATATTCTACATTAAACAGTCAGACAAGAAAATTGCCAATGGAATAAATTTGAAATGGAAGTTTAAAGTTTATTGTTTAAAGGTCAATGGTTTCATTTGGATTTATTAACTTTCTTAAAACCTAATTACAAAAATGAAGGGTACAGTAGTTTAAAATTAATTTATTAGATAAAAAACAATACAAGGGAATTAACTCGTACATGATGTGCATGATATTCATGAGAATGAAGTGTTTTACTAAACTTGACCATTTTTTTTTCAGATAAGAGAATGACTTAAGCAAGCCATATTAGGGTCATAGATGGCAATAGCTACGATGAATTATCATTCATCAGTACTTTTTGATTGAATTAACAAACTTAATTTTAAACAAAATCTTTTTTTTTTATTTTCAGTACACACCACATCCTGTCAGAAAAATAATTTTACTGGTGGATGCTAATTTTAATACCTGGAATCAGCAATTGATATGAAATCTGTTAAGAGAGATCTATTCATGTACATAATGGTAACCGAGGTGGTTCAATTTTTTAATTAGAAGACATTTTTGTTGAACTTATGCAGGATGGAATAAATGAAACTTAAGCTGACTATGGGCTTAATCAAGTTAATGTGTGGTAAAAAGAGGATTTTTAAATATGCAGGATTCATCAACATCAAAATGTGCATAAATAAAATGTCGCCATATTTTGTACAAAAAAATCAGATTATTGACTCATTTGTTTTCATGAAAAAAATAAATTCAAAGCAATATCACTGTTGTGTAATTAATAGAATCTCACATTGAAGTTATATTTCTGACAAACGAATATCTCTTCCCTCTGGACTCAAGTGTATCCCTTTTATTTTGCATGAGTTTAATTTTAAGAAAGCTCACTTTTACTTTTTGGCTAATTCAAGTTTTACCATTTCAAAATTATTTGACTTTTTTCATGGTAAATAAAACTTTTATTTATATGTTGTGAAACTCAATTTTGCTTTGATATTTTTTCAAGAATTGAATCACAAGGCTGAATTTGATCAAATAAGCTCACTTTTGGATTTTTATCACATATCACATACTTACATAAACTATTAAATTGAAAATGGAAATGGGGAATGTGCCAAAGAGACACCAACCCAAAAAGAGCCGAATACATGAGCAGAACCATTAATGTGCTAAGATGGATTTCCTTCACATTTGCCCTGTTGTTGAGTTTAAGTGAAAGAATATGATTATTTTATTCCCTTTCAATTTAGGGAGAAGGGTACCAGTATTCAACACTATATTACTACATGTATATCATATAACCAGTTGCAAATGTATGATACAGCAAACCATACAACATAGCCCCTGTGACTGAAAGGAGAAAAGAGATGCACAACATACACACAAATATTCCATTTGGCTAGCTACATGGTATCAGTTGAAATATTTTGTTGATTTTTTAATGGAACAGTTTTTTGTAAGAATTTATTTATCAAAAGTACTACAGTTACCTTTCAGTTTGACTGCATAAGGCTTGATTACAGTTCTAATATAAAAATAAGAAGTTGGGGTATGATTGCCAATGAGACAACTCTCCACCATATACCAAATGACTTAAAAGTCAACAAATATCGATCTCTAACGGCCTTAAACATTTAGCAGAACCAATAACGTATAGTAAGCTACATGTACAAAAAAAACTCCTAAATAACATGACACAAACAGAATGAAAAGGAATATTCTGCATCTGTATGCAAAAGGGAAATATATTAGAAATAAAAGCATGTGAAGCAAAAAGTAAAAATACTGACCTCAAAGGAAAAACCAATCGAAAAGTCCATAATCACATGTCAAAATCAAATGACAAAACACATCGAAAACGAATGGACAAGAACTGTCATATTCCTGACTTGGTACAGGCATTTTAAAATGTAGAAAATGGTGGATTATACCTGGTTTTATAGCGCTAAACCTCTCACTGGTACGACAGTCACATCAAATTTAAAAATATTCATAATGATGCATGAACATGGATGCAAATTAATAAATAGTCAATCCAGAAAAAAATCCTACTATAGATCTTCAATATTATGGTTTATGCTGTTTATTCACAACAATTGGCAACAAAATTTTACATACTTCATTCAAAAAATTGACATGAAATAAAAAGAACAGGTACCGTTGAATTGGTATAAAGGTTAAGGACATAGGACGGACGAGTATTAACACGAACACACCATGATTCTGTTTGAATTGCAAACACCTAGACCTAACTAGAATAACAAATGTTCGTCCCCCTATGCATAGATATATTACTATATTTATATTACTAATATAGTAATTATATTAATGCCCTAAGATTTTAAAATAAGTAAAGTAATTTGAGACTTCACTGCAAACCAAAAATTGAGAACCATGAGCCCCTTAAAATGACGCATGCCTTTGACAAAATTAAAAAGAGCCCCTCCTTTTTTTGTGACAAAATAAAAGAAACAAAAAACATAACGACAATTGTATTAACGAAATGAAAATTATGAAAAGAAATCGATATCACCTCATCAAATAAGTTGTTTACTTTAAAAACTCAGCGGTCGGTAACAATATTCACGAAATGAATCTTGATCAACTATAAGTACGATGATAACAAGTCAATCTCATGATGATGATGTAAGCCTAAAACTGGTAGTTTACCAAGTTATGCCTGTTTTAGTATAACGTTGATATCGATTCAACGCAAAGCATGACTTTCTTGATATTATGATAAACAAAATTGATACAAAGAAGAAAAGATTCCAACTTTTTATGACATTTTACGTTAACATTTTCTGCGCCGGAAATTGATCTATGTATTGACACAACATCTGATGAGGTCGATTCAGGCATATTCTGTTAAAAAAATCAGTCGCACTTAAAATTTATTGATACTTTAAATTATATTCATTATGTTTCAATGTAGATGATAATCAACTTCGAGAGATGAATAGCTATCGTGTATACTTCAGAAACAAGGTTAAAGGAGGACCACGCCCCCATAGTGGGGACATACAAAATAAAGATGACTGTCATCCATTTCTACTCGATAGAAGTGTCTCATTTCTTTTTATTACATCTGCATTATGTACCAAAAAATTATAAAAATGAAATTATAAAAAAAGATCCAGACGGAGATTTTTTAGAATCATCTAATAATTATAGCAGACCAATAGACGTAATAGATAACTAGACGGATGGCGCCTTCTTTAATTTCGAACAAAAATCTACATTATTACGATTAATTGACACATATTGATATTTTATAGGGGTTACATATATAAGGATTAGCTATTCTTGGTGGTTGAATGAATATATACCTTAAAAATAGAAACTTTTCCAATTTCTAATTCTACCGGCCTTGCAAGGGAAAACCTATAAAAACTGAGACCCCTACTTTAAAATGGGTACAGTTTTTGCCCTACTTTGGACACCCCTTTTCTTTACGAGTTTCGATGTGAAATACTAGCGAGATTACGATGTAAATATTTTAGGAAAATTGAAGGGTATGCATTTTTTTGTACCCATTTTTAATATCACTTTTTAATTCCTGAGTGCAGAAAATCGGAATTCGAAATTCTATGTTCAGATGTGAAAAAAAGATTTCATTTTATCTTTTTGGTTAAAACTTGAAAATAATAAGTAAACAAACTCATATATTTTTCTCTTAGAAATGTGCTTACAATCAACAGAATTTACCGCCGGTAATTTGACATAAAAGAATGATTTTTTTGGTAAAAAGCGCGCCAATTTTTCAGTTGAAGTCGGCCGATGCACAAAAAGTCCAATTTTCGGAGTAGGACTATTGAGCGTCGCCAAAACAACTTTTGGTCAAAAAGGGACACTCGGTTGTCCTACTGGTTAAATATTAAGATATTGATTGTACTGTTTCGATCATACTCCTATGTGATATGCTTTGATTCGAAACAAATACCGTATTTGTTCTATCAGTACAGAAATTATTGACGAGGGTTTGGATTTATACTGATTGTATCATGGAATTGCCCTGTATGCCGATATTTTACCTCTCGCTAACGAATAAGCGCCGACCCGTGGTAAAATCAGTATAACTTCAAGCCCCAAATAATTATTTTTTAATTATATCTTGTAACTCGATAAGCAAACTCTAGCAAAAAAGAAAGTCTGAACACACTTTTGTATTGTCTGTCAAAATAAAAGCTGCAACAGTTAAAAAACTAAATTTATTCAATGCAAAGATAAAGATTACATTTTAAGAGGACGCCAATAATGTATATTATAACCGTCTAAAATAAACGTTCTCTCAGATCATTTTGATATTGGATAATCGTAACCAAACGACCCTACGAACGTATATACTGTTGACATCTCTAATATGAAAATATAACAAGGTTGTTACCAAAACGGTTTTGTATTCAATCATAAACTTTGTCTTTGACAGTAAACGTCTTACATTTGTATACATACATTTAGGGGTTGTCAATGCATTTTTATGATAATATTTTTGATCTGCATATTTTCTTATTTAATTGTACCAAGCGAGTCGTCCTGATATGATACAGTCCTAAGGTGGTTTAAACTTCCACTAATACCATACACCGTTTCACAATTCACCATACACCGTTTCACAATTCACCCTACACCATTACACTATACTCCCTGTGCCGTTACCTAATACACCTTTCACTGACTTTGTTAACAGCGATGCAGCTGTCATACACGTTACACCATTACACAATTCCCCTTACACCATACACCACAGCACCATACATCTTCTATCATTGCACCATTTTCCAAACACCATTACACTATACACGTTTGTTGTTTTGAGGGAGGGGGAATTTTACACCATGCGAGGGCTGTAACCTTTTTGATTAAACGTACCGTTTGTTATACATGTTAGTCAAAGAAAAACATTCTAGTTATTTTGCTCGAAATTTTAAGACGTTCGAAACTTTAAATATTAATGATGTCCATTCTTATCTGAAAGGATCAACCAGTCATCATATAAGTTTAGTAATTTCAGTTAATTATGGTATTGTGTTGTGACATGTTTTAGAAATTCATGCGTGAGAAATTATGATGTATGACAGGATCTCTAAATAAAAAAAAATACATACAACATGTATGCTGACTCAGGGAAACTTGGTACTTCTGTTATTCCTCTGCTTTCACACTGATACAAAGGTCCTCCCGGGTAACAAATCATTTCACAGATTGGTATTTTCTTACAATCGTCGAAGGCATTGCAGCTCACTCCAACTAATGATAATAGTGTTAATTCCTTGCACCACAGTAATAAGGACATTTTTCCTGTAAACGGTATTCATGACAAAGTTATAAATAGCTACATGTATTGTATCGTGTGTTAGTTGATTTTTTATGTTTAAAGCAAACATTTACATATTTATTGCTTTCCTTGTTAATCTATTTGATTAATTTTAAAATATATTTTCAGCTTTATAATATAAAATATTTAGTTATAATTTCGCATTTTGCAAAATAAAGTTTAAACGTGGATGTTAAACAATCGTGTAACTTTACACTTCTGTGTAGTCTTTCTTCCTAAGTAATTCGTTAAAACATACTTAAATTTTCTAGCCTTAGTTAATATTCGATTGTCAGTAAGAAAGAATATTATGTTGTTGAATATCAATTTAACACCGGATGATTGTCCGGCTTAACTGTTTTTGAGCAAAAAAAATGTTTTCGTTTTGTACACAACTATTGCGTTCTAAGTTCTGCATCTTGTGTTTCAAAATATTCATGATACGACTGTCATTAAAGTGAGATGTTTGTCTAGCTTTAAAACCAGGTTCAATCCACTTTCCATATGGGAAAATGCCTTTACCAAGTCAGGAATATGAAATTTGTTATCCATTTGTTTAATCTGTTTGAACTTCGGATTTTACTATTTGATTGGGGATTTTCCTTTTTGAGTGTTCCTTGCAGCTCAATATTTTTGTGATTTCCATTTTTCATCATGTCTCTGAAAAGGTTGTTTAAGTCATGAGGGACTTTCTGATTTGAATTTTCTTTTGAGTTTGATATTATTGTGTTTGTAATATTCATGATACGACTAAAGTGAGATGTTTGTCTAGCTTTAAAATTTTCTTTTGAGTTTGATATTATTGTTATTCTACTTTTAGTGCAAGTCTAGATCTGTAGTTTAAAAGGCTTATTCTCATTTCGCCTTAGCTGTCAAAATTTATATATAAAATTAATCCCAGTTTGCCTTAGTACAAATTTTCAGGTAAATAAGAATTAACTAAGGCGAAATGGGAGCTTCTGTAAACATTGTAATTAAGTTATGTTTTGTTTGTATTGCAATTAGTTGATATTTGTTATTTTGATGTCAAATATTACCATGAAATACTATTTAAAAGAAGATATATTTTTTTTATTTTTTGTTTACTATTTTGTGTCCCACTTTTTAAAAATGTGTTATTTTTAGTTGGTCTTCTTTTTCTGAAATTGTATTTTTTTTTTACTCATGTATAATATTTTTAAACAAAGTCTTAGTAGAGATGACAAATTGGATAAGGATATTTCATATTTTAATGAAAAAATAAAGACAAATATCAAACTATCATAACAAATATTTTATTTCAATCAGCACTGAATTCAAAGCACAATGTTATTATAATAGCATAAGAAATAGCACTAATACATAAAACATGAGTATTTCCATAAAGTTCATATTGTGAAATACAAGACACTAATTTACACATTTGAATGTTCAAAGTTCATCTAATTTCCAAGTTTGAGGATGTATGATGCTGCATCACCATACTGAATATAGTCTTTCGTACCATTGTGTAGTGATTCCTTCAAAGTTGCGAATCTTTCTTCTATTTCCCTGTACTTCTTTGCTTTTCCCCGCATCTTGCCACCTGCTGCATATTGTACCTTCTTAACCTCGTTAGCTGCTTGCTCTTTCTTTAACACATTGATGATTTCGAATATATTTGGATGTGCAGTTTTTACTCTCTTTTTTAACCTGTTATGCCAGCCCTCTAAATGGTTATTTGTTCTGGGTCCTTCTGTTTGGTGGTGGTTCCAGGTTGGTTGTGGGTATCTGCCCTCTAGCCATGTCAGAACTATATAGTCTGTTAATTTGGTGCAAGCATCTGACTGTGGTGCATTTTCCAAGGCATGTAACCAGTAGTCTTCCACACGATCTAAGGGCAGTAATGGTAAAGCTGCTGCACGACGGACGAGTTTGTTGACATCTGGGACATCTTTATACTGAGTTTGCAGCCCATATTCCTGTGTCTTTTTCCATATTGCTTTTGCGTAGTGGAACAAACAACCTTTGAGTTCTGCGTTTGGAAAGACATGAGATACTGCATTTCTTGATGCACATTCAAAGTCAAGGCTCACTTTATTTGGATGAAAGTTGAGATTATGTTGGTTGGCTATGTTTTTCAGGAGATTGAATAATCTTATGTAACATTCACCATCTCGCTGTGGTAGCAGAGAATACACCAATGGAAACATGGCTGTGCCAACAAATGCATGAATGGTGAAAATGCTGTCAAACATTGGTGGTGCTGTGTAGAAAGTTCCATCACAGTATACAGTGTCTGCAGTGCACAGTTGTCGTAGATTTTCTGCAGTTGTAAATATGAGTAGCTTGTTGATGTCACCATCTTCAGCTTGTAGAAATGGTTCTCTACTTGTGGTCTGGCGAAATTTTCCTTCAAGTTGGATTCTTGGTCTAGTATTTGGTATGCCTGGGTACAGTTTGTGTCTGGTACGATAGAGTGATGATCTCTTACTTTCGAAGGTAGGCAGTTTTTGTGCAGTCTCAAGGGTCTGGGCATCCCATGGTGCATCTCTGAGTTTTGTAATTTCTTCATCATAAATTGATGGTATAGGTGTAGTTTCTGATCTGCATCTAGATCTAACAGATTTTAATATTTTTCTACTTTTGACTGATGCATGGTCTGGTAGGTGATTGTGTGGTTGGCCAATCTTTGAAGGGACATCATTTCTTGTGCATAGTGTAGCCCTGCAATTTCTGTCTATGCACTTCCAAGAGATCCAAGTATCTCTTTTGTTGTTCTGGCGGTGTGTGTAGCCATTCCATATCAAATGCCTTCCTCCTCTACTGGTCTCTAGGAACTCAACATGTAGCATTGCTCCTGCCATGGTCAATTGAAAACTGATATACCTTAAGTGGGTACACTCACTTTTTTTATACTTAATGGAAAAATGTGAATAGTTCTCAATTATCATTATTAATTATAAAGAAATGTGCAAGCCATAGATTGTGAAGTGACAAATGAGAGTTATCCCAAGCCAATTGCTGAGTTTGATTCAGTAATTATGTAGACAAAGCTAACTAATGACCTGATCATTGGTAAATTAATATTTGGACCAAGCTTAAAGAAGTCAAAGAGTACCATGCATTATCTTTATTATATATAATTTAAACAATTTTAAAAACAATGTTTATTATTTTATTTATTTTATTTAAAATTTCTGTAATATATTTAAATAAGACAGTGGGAAATTCATACAATTGATACTGAATAATATTTAATTATAGATTTTTTTCTTCTAAAATCACAATTTTTTAAATCATAAAGTGTCTTTTTATAAATAAATGTTAAAATAATAATCCAAGAGACACAAATCCCTAATTACTTAATGTTTATGTTGTTATAAAAACACAGAGCTTTAATTTGTTTATTTAATTTTTTCATCTAAATTCACATTTCGCCTTAGTACAATTCCCATCTCGCCTTAGTATTTTTTTTACCTTTTTTACCTGGAATTCACAACTAAGGCGAAATGGGAACACACCGTTTAAAACATTTATTTTCCCTCACACTCCCTTCCTGGAACAATTATTTCTTTTCGAAATTACAACTAGAATATAAACAATTTATCTTTCCTCCCACTTCTCCCTTAAAAGAATGAAAACCAATGTGAATGTCTTGTCGAGTAATTGCTACAAAAGTTAACAGAGAAATCATCAAATCAATTATATATTATATGCAATATAAATGAAGATAGCGTATACATGTATTCACTGCGTAAAACATTTGTCATGTACAGGTAAAAAAAAATGCAAACAGATGTTATATTAAACCATGCGTGACATGACATGCCTAAAAATGCTCATATTTTGTCGTTTAAACAGAACTAATGCAACGTTATTTGCCATGCATTATTATCACTTCCTTTATATAGGTTATCTTATATAACATATGTTGTTTTTTTTAATGAATATCAGGAAAATATATTACATGTTTTTAAACTTTTGATTTTGTTGATTATGAATGAACAAATGTTTTTATTGAAAATATCAACCGTTATTTGATTTTAGTCATGTTTGTGCATCAGGATTGTTTATTTTTTTTTATAATGTATGCTAATTTTCATAGAAAAGATACTACAATGTCGTTGTCATTGCATAAAATTACAAGTTTTTTCTTTCATATAAAAAATTATTAAACGTCATTTGCAACCAGTCAATATATAATAATTTGGATAAGTAAGTATGTATAAGATGTGAATAAAATAAAGATTAGGATGATTAAACGTTTGTTTATGTTGAGTAACAATGAGTAAGAATGCATTTAATTTTCTTTTACTTGAACGATCTATCAGTTAAGAGGGACGAAAGATACTAGAGGGACAGTCAAAATCATAAATAAACTGACAACGCCATGGCTTAAAAGGAAAAAGACATACAGACAAACAATAGTACACATGACACAACATAGAAAACAAAAGAATAAACAACACAAACCCCACCAAAAACTAGGGGTGATTTCAGGTGCTCCGGAAGGGTCAGCAGATCCTGCTCCACATGTGGCACCCGTCGTGTTGCTTGTGTGATAACAAATCCGGTAAATAGTCTTATTCAGTAACCCGTGACAGATGAAACATGAAATACGTCAGTAACGTCAAATAAGCTATGTGAGAGTTATCATGACATTTGTCATTCATTGAACCGTAAATAAATCATATGCACGGATCGGATAGATATGTATATAATTAACATTAGTATGCAAAACGAACTCCTTTGCATTTACATGCAATCAACGCGAACCTCATCGATACTCGTTAATTTGTAATCCTCTAAGTCGCAATAATTCATTAAAAGATATATTAATAACTTTTTACGCATTTTAGGTCTTACAAAAGTTCAGAATAGAACAAGATAATGTCATGCTCAATATTTCTGTATCACTAAAAAGATATTAAATGTAATCATTAAAAATAATTACCCTATTAGCAATTATAAATTTGAATATCACTAGATGATCAAAATAATAAAACAGACAAAACACTAAATGCTTGTTTGTGTTGATTAGGTAAGAAATTATTTCTTTATTTTAATTGAAATCGTGCTCCACAGTCGAAATTTATGACTTTATTTACATCAGGATCGGTCGGTTTTTGGTTTTTTAAACAAATAATGATAAATATCAGAGTAAAGCTTCTAACATTATGTTCATATTGTTTAAATATGCCAGTATTTCTTACTTTTTATAGAAAACAACCCAAAGTTATTTGCATAATTGTTAACTGTCAATTTGTTTTTGCATCTTTTGTACATCAGGATTGATTTTATGGAAGCGATTCTAATAATTTTGTTTGCATTGCTTAAAAATGCTCATATTTTGTCGTTTAAACAGAAATAATGCAACGTCATTTGCCATTCATAGTTATCACTTCCTTTATATAGGTTATCTTATATAACATATGTTGGTTTTTTAGTGAATATCAGGAAAATATATTACATGTTTTTTTGCATTGTTTGATATTACCAATATCTTTTGCTTTTCAAAAATACTGCAATGATTTGATTGGCATAAGTTTGAAATTATAAGTTAAAAAATATTTAAACTTTTGATTTTGTTGAGTATGAATGAACAAATGTTTTTATTGAAATTATCAACCGTTATTTGATTTTAGTCATGTTTGTGCATCAGGATTGTTTATTTTTTTTTATAATGTATGCTAATTTTCATAGAAAAGATACTACAATGTCGTTTTCATTGCATAAAATTGCAAGTTTTTTCTTTCATATAAAAAATAATAAAACGTCATTTGCAACCAGTCAATATATAATAATTTGGATAGGTAAGTATGTATAAGATGTGAATAAAATAAAGATTAAGATGATTAAACGTTTATTTATGTTGAGTAACAATGAGTAAGAATATATTTAATTTTCTTTTTTTCAACGAGATCTTTAATGTTGCAATTAGTGTCTAGGTCAACATGTTCAAGCTGCAAAATAAATTCACGAAAACGTATTAAAAAACTGCCTTGAAGTTGATCTCATATCTTCTTTTATTTATATCGGGACCCAGTTGTCTAAATAGTAAAACTACTGTATGACTGGCTTGACAACACTTAATTGTGATCCCACACAAGGCAGCTCAGCTTGATTCTTATCCTAATTGACACATTACGGATTCTTTAACCAATATGAAGTGGTCTCCATGAAATAGCTTGATATTGCTGAAAATGGCGTTTAACACCA
This sequence comes from Mytilus galloprovincialis, assembly GCF_965363235.1. Classification (NCBI taxonomy): domain Eukaryota; kingdom Metazoa; phylum Mollusca; class Bivalvia; order Mytilida; family Mytilidae; genus Mytilus; species Mytilus galloprovincialis. The sequence continues at coordinate 80,036,672 of NC_134842.1, read as the reverse complement.
ATTAAGCAATTAAACAATCAATCAATCATTCTTAACGGTCAACATAATCATGAGTAGATAATTTTATAGATATTAAAACTTACTGCGATTAAATTTTATACATGCAGCAAATAAACTAAGATAAAGTGACAAATGGCTAAAATCATTTGACGTTATGCCAGTCCTGTAGTTTTTTTCTCGTTTTACTTGTAGTCGTCAATAGTTGGTTTTTCATTTTTCCAGTCATTACAATTTAAGTTCAATCTTTTTTTTTATTTGATTGGGGAGAAGAAGTTTTATGATAAAACAGGACAGTTTAAAACATATTTGTTATAATTAGATGAAGATTCAATTTGTAAATTATTTGGTTGTTTATGACTTATGTTCTTGAATTATTTCTACGTCACTGCATACTTTATATAATTATTGTTTGGTATCGTTTGCATTCAATTTGAAAATGAACAATTTTCTAATAGTTGACTTCCACTTGTATTTTTGTCCATCTGATGAGTTAAGTTTTTTTCAACTAATTTTGATAGTTCGTTCTTATGTTGTACTGTTATACCACTGTCCCAGGTTAAGGGGAGGGTTGGGTTCCCGCTTACATGGTTAACCCCGCCACATTATTTATGTATGTGCCTGTCCCAAGTCAGGAGCCTGTAATTCAGTGGTTGTCGTTTATTTATGTGTTACATATTTGTTTTTCGTTCATTATTTTACATACATAAGGCCGTTTGTTTTCTCGTTTGAATTGTTTTACATTGTCTTATCGGGGCCTTTTATGGCAAACTATGCGGTATTGGCTTTGCTCATTGTTGAAGGCCGTACGGTGACCTATAGTTGTTAATGTCATTTTGGTCTTCTGTGGATAGTTGTCTCATTGGCAATCATACCACATCTTCTTTTTTTATATCATTATATGATTCCAATTCAATTAACAGATTTGGACAAGCATAACATCTAACTATGACATAAAACTATACATGTAAGTTTTATAGTAAATTGCAGGATTAAAACAACATTAGAACCGTGACGGAAAATATCAAAAAATGATATGTTGAAGTCAATTTTAAACTGCAAGATAAAAAAAATTATTCGTATAGTAAAGTAAATTATACGGAACAGGGGAAATACTTGGCTAAGTTTGTTCAATTTATTTATATTAGCGAGTTAAACATAATTTCGGAAATCCAATGGGAACTTTAATGCCAGATATATAAGTATTAGATTTTCAATTTGTTGTTTAAACGTAGTGTGTAAATACCAGAATATGGAGAATTATAATTCATGTAATGGTATCACTTTTCAATAATAACAATTTTCTCATAATTATTCATTATGCAATACAATAACTTATGTCCCTGCTGCGACTTATACTTAAAATCAATAATATGATCAGCATGATTTAATTTCAAAAGCGTCACTGTGTGATATGCAGTTCATATAATGATTATGCAAATCTTGTGGCTTTTGAAGTTTTACCATATTCTGTTTTCTTGAAGTGTTGATAGCTACATAGTAAATTTTTAATGTTGTAATATAACATTTGTAATTCACCAATACAACTTGGACAAGGATTTCAACGTGAATCATTGCATAGACAAATTTCATCGTATTTTAATGATCGATTGTTGTAAACTGTATGTCGAGCAGTAGCTATGTGATTTATCTTCTTGAATAAAATTAAGAATGCAAATGGGGGTGGTGTTTATATGTAAAAGAGACAACTCGGAGAGAGACCTGAACCCAACCAAAGAGCGGAAAACAGCCGAAGTTCATCAATGGAAAATCTAAAAGAAAATCAATTTTCAAATTAAACATGCAAAATAGATAGATAAAATCGACACTAATACCATTTAAGATGCAAAATATTAGCCAAATCTGCGACATAGCCCATTTTCTGTGTCTTGACCTCAAGATGTTTTTCCTTAGATTAAAGAAATAAAAAGAAAAACAAACTTGAATCATGAATACACAACTCGTTGTCTGAGGGGCTAATTAACTCATACAACCATCATATATATCAGAATTATAGTTTTGTATGCCAGCCAGACGCACATTATGTGTACAAAGGACTCATAAGTGACGCTTAATTAAAAGAAAAGTAAAAACAGCCAAATTAAGTACCAAGTTAGATTTTTTAGGGCCAAATAAAGGCAACAGTAGTATACCGTTGTTCGAAAGTCATTAATCGATTTGAGAGAAAACAAATTCAGGTTTCACACTAAAACTGAGGGAAACACTCAAATATAAGAGGGAAACACTCAAATATAAGAGGAAAACAACGATTCCTCAAAACTGTTTTTTTGTAAAATTCAGCTAAAGCAATCTATTCTTCAGGTAGAAAATCCGAAGTATTTCAAAAATTCAAATGTTTGTAAACAGTAAAATAGTAATTATGACCATATCAATGATTATTCATGTCAAGACAAGAGCAATGTATTGGTGTTGTCGGGTTTGCATTATGAATTCCTTTCTTAGCTAATACAATAAGGCATTAAGATTCCTATTATTCTAGATAAAGCGTCGTTCATTGTCAATTTTCTTGTTAAGTCTCCGTGTAAATTTATAATTATAATCAATATTGTACACAATGAGAAAATGTTCTTATTAAAAAACAGTCACTATGTTTCATATGTATCATTCATTCTCTCCCTAACTGTTGAATAAGAGTCAGTAACAAAGCCAGGAAAACATGATCAATTTGATTTCTTTAACTGATGCCATTTTTCTAAGTCTGAAACTATTTTGCGTCCAATATAAAATAAAATAATAGGAAGAGAGTTGATATTGTCGCTAATGAGACAACTCTCCACATGACACTAAATGACATAGAAGTTAACAACTAATGTCATTATACAGTCTTCAACAATACATTACACTATTCCTCATAATCAGCTATAAAAGTCCCCACAGTGATAAAAGTAAAATAATTCAATAGGCCTACTTTTTAAACAAACGGCCTAAGTTTTGTACCAAATCATAAACGAATAACAAGCATGAATACAGATTGAGTATGGAAATGATAAGTATGACAACGAGAAAGCAACCCACTATAGGAAAAAATCTTGTTTAGCAGTGAGAATACCCTAAAATGCACAAAAATGTACAGCCACTGAAGAACAGGCTCCTAACTAGAGAAAGGCACATGCGTAATGCATCTGATGTAAGAAATATTATATATAATAGACTTGGTCGAAAACATTGTAAATGATACTAAAAAGGTAAATATTATGGAACGCCACAGCTGTCTTATGTGGAACTCTGATATTACTTTATGTTGTTTTGTCTTTACTTAATATGGATTTAACATTACGTAATGATGTTTTAATATAACTCAATATGGAATAGTCATTACTTAATGATATTTCGATATTACATGATATGGTTTCGTTTTGACTAGATATAGTTTTGTCATTACTCAATATGGTTTTGTCATTACTCGATGTGGTTTCACCATTATTTAATATGGTTGTGTCATTAGGTAATGTGGTTTTAACATTACTTGATGTGTATGTGACTTAACGTAATGTAGTTAATTCATTACATGATGTGGTTTTGTTATTTCGTAATGATGATTTGTCTATTCTTTATATGGTTTTAACATTACCTAATGATATTTCAAAAATTTGACAATTTTACACTACTTGAAGTGTTTGTTTCATTATTTGATGTGGTCTTGTCATTCTTTGATGTGGTCCTGTCATTCTTTGATGTGGTTATCCCATCACTTGATGAGGTAAAACCACGTGACCAATTCGGAAAAACCTGTTCTATTTTTAGATATATTTCCATGTTGTATGTGCTTGAATGCGTGTGGCCATCCATCTAATTAGTGTTCAAATTAAAGTTCAGGTTACTGTTTGAGTTAAACTTTGAGTTAGTTTTCGAATTCAAGTCATACTCAGAATTAAGGTTCTAGTTAGCATTGAGTTTCGAAGTTAGACTTCGAGTTTGAGTCACATTTAAAGGCAGAGTTCTAGTTACAACTTTGAATTTGAGTCACTTCTTGAGGTAGAGATTGAGTAAGATCCGAATATAAGTCTCATTTAGATTAATTAAGATTTCGAGTTGAAATTCGAGCTATTTTATCTGTCTTTTTGAGTTCGTTATTAATTTTTCTATCGCGGAACAAGGGCTTTTGCTCGGGCTGCCGAAAGGAGGGGATATGCGTACTAAATAAACAATATTGCAGTATACAAAACGAGAGTTGAAATAAAGTTAGATGGTGGTGTGATTGCTAATGAAACAACTATCCACCAGAGTTTAAATGCAGTGGGTGTTAGAAATCATATCAGGGCAACCGTACAGCCTTCAACGCTACGTATAGTCAGCTACAAAAGGCCACCATGCACTATGTGAAAAAAACTCTATTTTTTAACGGATTTCAATATGTCGTTTGTTTAAAGTGCTTTGGATGGGTATCGCCAAAGTTAAAGTTCAAATTAAAGTTCGAGTGGTTGTTCAGAGTTATTTGGTATGAAAAAGGGGAACAGCAGACAATAATAAAAAAAATAAAATCCTACAATTTTACAGTATTTCGAGCATAATTGGGATATCCCAAAACCACTTGGTCCTGTTATTTGATCCGAAGTTCTCAAATAGAAGCAGTATTATAATAAATTTGTGAAATAGTCCACCGAACGCTGTGTCTCGCCTGATATTGCTGCTTTCAGTGTAAAAGAGTAATGTTGATCGGCTGTACATTCATCGGTCAAAAAAAATGTTTTTCTATAGATGCTTTTTCTTGATGTTGAGGAAAAACTCCTATACAAGTTCTAAAACACTTCATGCAGGTAATAAATTTATCATGTCAAAACAGTTTAATTCGGTTTTATTTAACTGAAACAAAACTGTATGGTTTTCAACAATGAGCAAAACCCATACCCCATAGTAAGCTATAAAAGGTCCCGATATGACGCCACTTTCGACGACGTTGTTGTGTCTCACTGCCGCTACATTAATGTCGCAGGCTCGACACAAATCAAAAGACTAATACGTTTTTTGTTAACAAATGAGACACTTCAAATCAACTCACACTTAAGTCACAGGAAAATCGTGGGAGGGGGCTCAGACTAAGCGACAAACCATCAATACTATAAAATAAGAATTCTCCGATTTTTTTTAGCGTTAATGATCATTTGAACATATATAGGAATATCAATCTTTCACTTTTAATCAATTGAATTATCTGATCTACCTCGCACTAATTGGAAAATAAACTTTTTGGAATATCTGTTTCACATGTGACGACGAACATGTTCCAGTTGTCGTAACCATAATACCTTCATCTTTTACTCGAATATGAACTTCCAAATAAAACCAAATCACTCGGTTTGTAATTTCGCGAATAACAAGACGGGTGCCACACGTTGAGGATAATTTCCTTACCTTTCTAGGGAACCCGAGATCACCCCGATGGATTTAAATTTTCCCGTCATACTGATCTATTGAGTCAGCCAATTGAAACTGTTTTTTTTGAAGCCACTGCAACTTTACCGCAACTGAAAGTCGTGAGCATAGTGTTTAACCTCTGTCCGTCCGTCCGTCTTTCAGTCCCATTACGGGTATATAGTTATTCCGCATAACTCCTCCAACAGTTTGAATCCTAGGAAGTTATCTCTTTACTGTCTGTTTATACATATACTGAAGGTGTTCTGCATGTGGTCAGGGTTTAATTTTTATTAACATGTGCTCTTTTGGGAGAAAGTTGAACTTTGTCATTTTGGGGAAATTTACTTGCATAAGTAGAGCGTTTCCAGATAGCTCCTTCTACAGTTTGAATGCTAGGAATTTATCACTCTGCTAGCTGTTTGTACATGTATTGAAGGTGTACATGTGGTCAGGGTTTTTTCTTTCTATTATTTTCCCTCTTTTGAGAGAAAAATTGAACTTTGTCGTTTTTGGGGTATAAGCGATTAAAGGAGTGGAGTGCGGGGGCATCACTTTGTGTAGTTACAGTCCGATGTTCGCTCACATACATAAACTCCGCCACGTGCACTTTTTTATGTACCTGTCCCATGTCAGGAGTATGAAGTTCAATGGTTGTCGTTGTATACATATGTGTCATATTTGTTTTTTTGTAAAATAGACCGTTAGTTTTTTCGTTTGATTGTTTTTCACATAGTGCATGGTGGCCTTTTGTAGCTGAATATACGGAGTGTTGAAGGCTGTACGGTTGCCTATATATGATTTCTTACATCCACTGCATTTTAACTCTGGTGGATAGTTGTCTCATTGGCAATCACACAACATCTAACTTTATTTCAAATCCTATGTTGCGTTTTGTATACTGCAACATGGTTTATTTAGTACGCATATCCCGGAGCCTCTAAACTATGGTGGATAGTTGTCTCATTGGCAATCGAACCACATCTAACTTTATTTCAACTCCCGTTTTGTATACTGCAACATTGTTTATTTAGTACGCATATCCCCTCTTTTCGGAAGCCCGAGCAAAAGCCCATGTTCCGCGATAGAAAATTTAATTACGAACTCAAAAAGACATATAAAATAGTTCGAATTTCCAGTCGAAATCTTAATCTAAATGAGTCTTAAATTCGAATCTTACTCAAATTCTTCCTAAAGAAGTGACTCAAATTCAAAGTTGTAACTAGAACTCTGCCTTTAGATGTGACTCAAACTCGGAGTCCAACTTCGAAACTCAATGCTAACTAGAACTTTAATTCTAATAAAACAACATAAAGTAATATCAGAGTTCCACATAAGACAACTGTGGCGTTCCATAAAATATCATTCATTAAAATAATTTACGAAGACAGGTTTAAACATGTAATAATCTTTGTATAACATAATGTGTTCTGCGAAAGTGAAAACGCTGAGCTTTTGAATTTACATTAATGACGTAACAATGCATGTAGCACAAGTATACATCAAAGGTTTACAGATATTTAGGGCTAATATTATTTAATTTCTCATTTATGTAGTAACTTACGATTTTATCTTAAATATTAAATCCAGCAGCACTATTCCTTTTCTTCAATTCGTATAAACCACATGTAATTTTTTCCAATATGTCTGTATTAAATGTTCGAACATTAAATTAGTTGTTTGTTCTTTGTGTGATATCAACTGGCGGTAGTATAAAGCATTTTGCTTTTACTTCAATGTAATACACCTAGCTTATTCTAGATTCACCTAATAGACGCATGCAACAAAATAGATCAATACATTGTTATGAAAGCATTTAAAGCTACAAGTCTGTATTGAACTATAAGTATTTATCATCAAACACATTCATAAAAAAATCATTTACTTAGATTGTCAATTTTCAAAATACATTGGAACGAGTGTGCATACACTTCAGATACATAATTATACGACTAAGATAAAAACAAAATCCCTTTTGCATGACCAGTTATATCGTTCCACGAGTCTTTGGTGTGCCCTTGACAGCACTTTCATTTTTGTTATTGACACAATAGCCATGGATCTTTGGAAGAGTTAAAACATTTTATGCAATATAACGATGCCAGTTTTGTATGCTTTTACTGTTTCAAACTGTGTGGTTTCAAATAAAAAAAACTATGTGACGTCATCACTTGATTGTCTGTTTGATACAGTATGAAAAAACCTTCTATCATACTGATTGATGTTTGATGCATTTTTGACGCTTTATCACGTTTGATATCAGTTATATAGTGATTGGTAATTGATGTATTGCATAGCTTTTGACAAAAATTGAAATCATGTTGGCCAGTTTTTAAAAAAATGTAAAAATCCGGAGTGCTCGGACAAATTTGCAATAATCATCAATAGAGAGCTGAGTCAAAAGTATTATTATTTGCCACGTTTTTCATAGAATAATATGAAAAACGAGTAGTTTTAGTATATTTTGGTCGGATCATTTGTCGATTCATTACCTAGCTATCTCGTTTTTCTACTTTTGATGTCAATGTATTGAGATGTGCTGTCACTAGATAACTGACTTTTCAATGAATACTTTTACAAATGAGCTTGAAATTAAGGATACTACAAATATAGTCGGCTTTGTATCTTGATATTTATACACAAATCAATATAATCTGTTGCAAACGAGAAAACTTACAAATTGTCAATTTCCGGTTTTTTAAGCAGAAGCGTATAATGTTCGCCATCGCAGATTGTTGAGAAATCTCAGTTCATAAGTTTTGCTTGTGTATGTTATTACTAATACTCGGTTGATGCTTCTGCTCGTTGACTAGTTCTCCTCGACTCCCTCATGCAAAGCTACGTTCCTTACCCGGCATGGCTTATGGTTTTTGTACTTTTTGATATATAGTTTTTCATGTTTTAATAAGATTTGGATTTTGAAAGATGTGGGCCTCGAGATAATTTTAAAAAACATTGATTGCCAAACTGCACATTTGGTGCAGAATAATTGGTACTGTATTTGTTATTACTACTAACATTGAGTTGATGTCTCTGCTGATAGAATAAAAGTCAATGTGTTATTGAGATTTCCTATTTTTAACAATAGTTTGGAAACTATCTGAAATGATGGAAAGTATCTCCCTCGTGCAGTGTTCTTTTTCTTTGCCCTGCATGTTTATACGTTTTTGTCCTTTTTGGTTTATTGCTCTTCATTCATTTGATAAGATTAGGATATTGAAACAAGTTGGCCTCACTGAAGAGACATTAATTGTTGAAGTGCGCATCTGGCACAGACAAATTGGAACAGTTTGTGTTATTTCATGCGGCGTAAAGCAACCAACAATCAATCAATGTTATTTCACAATATACCAAATACATTAAAATAGGAATATTCACAGACAATGGACATATGAGCATACCGGAAAGTATCACAAATTGGTTGAATAAACAATGTGGTGGTGTTTATGATGACTAGCGCAAGTGTTCACGGTCATGTGTTCTAGGAAATCAATATAGTCTACTGATTTGTCAAATAACAAGTTGTGTCCTATTACCGAATGTGTCACTTAAAGTTTTAACTCACACGATGGGACGTATACGTAGCAGTACACGCTCACTCAATCAATACACCAAGTTAGCTTGCTTTATTTATAGTTGCTGCTATTTCTGTGTTTTACAAAATGTTTTATAGGTACTAATTGTGCACTAAATAAGACCGACTCGTTTTGTACTCGAATGCAACAGAATTCATTCAGAACCTCATGAAAGACAAAAAGAAGAAGCAACTTGCAAACATCTTTAATTTTACTTTCAGATATATATTGATAATGTCCTATTACTGATTTTGTTTTAATTTTTAAGACATAAACGTTTAATTCCTAAACATTTCCTGTATACAATTACCTTAGTCGTTCAGAAACAGGCTTTGGGTCACTGCTTACAATATGAACCATCTATCCAGGGGTAATAGAGGGCAATAAAAATGTAGTTCACTTTTTACCTTGGATTTACAATTAGTGTAAAAAAATATATCCATATAATGTTAGAAGCATCTAACAGTTCAATACCTTAATTTCAAAATAGTGTGAAAAAAATAAGATACCCACACAAAATATGTGCATTTACTACAATGCACATCATACATGTAGGCTAATACTTTTTTATCATTTTTTTTTTTTATGTTTGTATAAATTGATCAAATCGATATTCTTATACACTAAACCATAACAAAATGTACTTTGACTCAAGCTACCCGCTGCAAATGTTTGCACCTGTCCTAAGTCAGGAATCTGATTACAGTAGTTGTCATTTGTTTATGTAATGTATACGTGTTTCTCGTTTCTCGTTTTTTTTTTTTATATAGATTAGACCGTTAGTTTTCCCGTTTGAATGGTTTTACACTAGTAATTTTGGGGCCCTTTATAGCTTGTTGTTCGGTGTGAGCCAAGGCTCCGTGTTGAAGGCCGTACATTGACCTATAATGGTTTACTTTTTTTAAATTGTTATTTGGATGGAGAGTTGTCTCATTGGCACTCACACCACATCTTCCTATATCTCTTTATACCATATTTACTGTCTAAATTTTCATTATTACCAATTTTAATTTTGTCTTATCAATGCCTTTCAATAGAAGAACACATTATAGATTGTTTTTCAAGTTTTGTTTCCAGATTTTTATAAATATCTTGAGATGCTTCAGCCATTTTATTAAATTTGATTGGATTCCTAATTTTCCATAGTGTCCATTTAGAATATATGATAATTATGTATAAAATCCATCATCATATTTTAGTATTCCCGTGGTTTTACCAGAATATCCTTTTCAACAATAGGCTTATTTATTCCTATGTTTGATTTGATAAGTTTTTCTTTTTTTTTGAAAATTATCTGTGATGTACTAAAACTTGAAAATAAGTGTTGCAGGTTTTCTATATTATTGTCATTTTGACAAATGTGACATCTTCCATTTGATATCTTCATTGTTTTTTTAAATCTTTCTTCAATATATAAAATATTGTGCATGGATCACTATTGAAATTCTGTTCATATATTTTCAACTTTCGAACGACCACATTTTTCCCAAGGTATGTATGTCCTCCCACTTGATTTACATTTTTAACGAATATATTTGAGTATTTACTTTGATGGTTTGAGTGTTTGGTTGTTTAAGTTAATGATCTTAAGGTCATTTGATATCTTTAATTTCATTTCATAATGCAGATTATGGTGTGCGCAAGATTTCAAAATTTGCACGAAATCTTTAGGAATTGCCTGTTTAATCTTTTATCAATCGTCTTCCTATACATTTCATTAAAATCTTTAGTTTCTGAATTCCGAATGTCCTGGATAGTTGTGATATCGCTTTTCAAAAAAGAAGAGTATAACTGGTTTAGTTTTGAAACGAAATGAAGAGTTTCCAAATATTCTCGTAACTTTTTTTTTAAGTTTATCAATATTTTGAATGAATCCTGACCACGTATTTTTAATTTTTTGATAAACTTGAAGTAGTTGGTTCATATATAAACCATTTAAACTTGAACATTTACGTACAAAAACTGCATCATTATACTTTTCAACAAATTTCCAAAGCCAATACGTACCAATCGCATTCCAGCTTTCCAATGGCTTCTGCATTAAACGATATGCAAGTTTTTTGTTTGTTTACTATTTATAAAAGTTTCTATACTTACCATACTCTACTTCCTTTAATTGCATTCAAACATCACACATTTCTATCTACCTGATTCTTTTTCCCGCCCGTCATGTCTCATATAAAGTTCCAAATTATATTATTATGCTCTTTTGTATATTTATTACACACCCATAATGTTTAAACATTGCCTGTGATCCATTTGATTTTGTCAAAAATAAATCGTTTTCTTTTAGAAGCCTCTAAAAGTAAGCCTTTTGTTTTGTCCTAGTTTATTCTAGAACCCGAAGTTTCTCGTAGAAGGACACAAATTTAAAAGTATTTTCTACATATTTGTCATTTTTTTATTAAATACCTGGGCGTGATCTGCAAACATACATATTTTAGTTTCTATAAATTTTCCTTTCCCTTGATCCTGGTAATTTTAATCCTTCTATTATAATGTTACCCCTAATCGCACATGCTATGGGTTCAGCCTGTATGATATACAAGAGAGGCGATATTGGACACCCTGGACTAGCGGATCGAGTACTCGAAAAGTACCTTGATACAAATCCATTCGTTTTAATACACGAAGTAGCATTGTATAATACTAGCATTTTTATCCATGCTCTAAATTTCCAGCCAAATTCAAATTTCTCCAATACAAAATCTATATATTCCCATTCAACCCTATCGAACGCTTTTTGTTGATAAAAAAATCCTTCTTTATCTTCCTTATATAATGTCCTGAATTATTCGGTTAGCCTCGCTTATATTTCTATTATTTTTTGCCCAGTTTTCATTTTGTAAATTAAAAAAAGTATTTGGTCGACTTCTCCCCGTCTTCGGCCAATTTATTCCGTGCTCTTATTTTTTCGGAGACTGTTTTATTAGTATAACATTTAATTTAATTTTCTATTACTAAAATTGTGTCACATGATTTATTTGATTCGTTCAATTTTTCAAGCTGTTTTTCCAAAGCATGACATCATTTTGCTGTGATAAACGGTTTAGTTTTTGACTAATTTGTTACATCCCGCCACTCATGAATGCTCTTAAATCGATTCTTACTTTTAACCCAATTTTCCCAAAACGTTTTAAATGCATTTGAAAGTTCATATGTCTTAATTGTATTTAGATTCATGATCCACATTCCCGGCCCTTTTTTAATACCATATAATATTATTTTTGAATTAACTATGTCATGCTCACTAAATGGAAATGTGATTTGATTCAAATTTTGCAGCTTAGAAATTTCGTATAAAAATATTAGCTATTCGTGATTTTCAATTACCTCTTTGATAACTATACGGTCTATTTGTAGGAAATTTAGATAGACATTTATCATCTAAATCAAAATTCTGTAAAACAATTATATGATGAGTGTAAGGAATATTGCTGAACGATTACAAAGTCACGTGACTTTTAAATGGGCTGTTATTGCTTGTTCATATTTCCATTACAGTTCAGTGTTTTGATACCATAATTGACTGTGATTATGTAACTTTTAAGTAGGCTGTTGTTGTATTCCTTGTGCATCTGTCCATTGCAGTATAGTGTTTGGATTCCATCGATACCATCATTGATTGTGTTCATGTGACTTGTAGGTGAAATGTTGTTGTATTCCTTGTCCATCTGTACATTGTTTGGATTACTTCGATACCAGCATTGAGTGAGTTCATGTGACTTGTAGGTGGAATGTGGTTGTATTTCTTGTCAATCATGTACATGACAGAATATTGTTTTGGTGAAATCGTAACCATCGGTGATTGTTTTGTTGTGTTCAGTACCAATGAGATCTGATTAAATAATAGAAAATGATCCGTAAGTTTGATATGAATTCAACTGTACAGTTTGCAATTAAACAGCAACCAACACATTCAAAACATAATAGTCAAGTTAAAGTTGAAAATGTACAATCAAATTAAATCATTTAAAATCTACAATTAGGCATCGCAAGACAACATTGTTGTAAGGTGTTCAAGTATGCGATATAACACCAGAAATAAGATATGTCATCCATTATAGTCTATGTACGATGTCCTATTAACACATTCTGTTAAAAAATAGGGACGAAAGATACCAAAGGGACAGTCAAACTCATAAATCTAAAATAAACTGACAACCCCATGGCTAAAAATGAAAAAGACAAACAGACAAACAATAGTACATCTGACACAACATAGAAAACTGAAGAATAAACAACACAAACCCCACCAAAAACTAGGAGTGATCTCAGGTGCTCCGGAAGGGTAAGCATATCCTGCTCAACATGTGGCACCCGTCGTGTTGCTTATGTGATAACAAATACGGTAAATAGTCTAATTCGGTAGGTCACATTCATAAAAGGGAAGGGGATTGTAGTTACGACGTAAGGAACATATCCGATATCATTTGTGAAACGATTGTCCCCTTAACGGTCAACCAACTCGTGATGGCGTCCGTCAAATTTTCGCAGGGATGATTTCAACTTCACCATTTGGAACTCCTGGTTTAATAGCTTCATGTAAACAGAAACCCTCTATTAAGAAAATCATGATAGGAAATGCAAGCACGGGAATATCGTATCAATTGGGAGATATATACCCCGTATGCAGGTGCTGCTGGAATGTTGCTACTTAGAAATGGGAAGTTCACAATTAGAAAGCTGAAATCATCTCTTTTGTCGTAAGGTTTGGTTTTAAACCGACCCTCATTGTCAATTTCTAGATATAAGTCAAGATATGAGGCCGACTTAGCTGTATCTGTAGTATCCTTTATCTCTAGTTCGATGGGATAGATGCGTTTCACATAGTCACCAAATGTTGAATTATTTAGTGAAAGAACATCATCTATATAGCGGAAAGTAGAGTTAAAGGATATTGCTAACTCCTTGTCTTAATGTATGTTTACATGAGATTTGGGATAAACAGGTTAAAACATAGTTGCCATTTATTTATAAGTAACATTGTTACAACTTCATACTTTATTTAGCCTTTTAAACATGTTTTGATTCGAACGTTACTGTTGGGTCATTTATAGACATATAAGTTTATTCTTATTGCAGGAAAAAAGAGACCTTACTAACAAAAGCTGAGAAGGATCATTAAAAATTCAAAATTCAAAATTCAAAGCTAAAAATTCAAAATTCAAAACTCTAAAATAAATCCGATCGCAAGATATTTTCGATTAAAGCTAGATTCACACTGCCGATCAGATCAATTATATACCCGATTGCTCAAATTTCCACGATCAAGCGTAACCAAGTTCTTGATCGGGCCTGTTTGGGAATTTCTTTCCGGCTGCTACTAGACCGTAGAAGACTCAACTCGACCACTAACGACTCCTTCACGACTTCTTCACGACTGAAACCTGACTACTATTCAATATATTTTCGATGATCACGACCAATTTGCGATCTTTACATGATCTTTACTCGATTTTCTCGACAAAATCAACAAACCTCGATGTCAACCCGATACCGACCAGACAAGATCGATCTGATCGTATAATAGTATTAGTCGCAGACATAATCGGTATTGGTCGGGTAAGAACATTTTCAGTATCAAACGTACAATGTATAAAATATCTAATTTTCTAGCCCCCGCCACAATAGAGGAGAATCAGTCTCATCGTCCGACAGTCCGCACAATGTACGTTGTCTAACTTTAGTTTGCCCTAACCAATAGGTTAACACTTATATGCAATGCTTTGCACCACAAATAACAGAAAAAGAATAATCTGGGTTGGGTCGATTTTTCCGATCTATCGTTAAGTCCCTTTAGAAATGAAAAAAATGACCGAATTTTTCGTTTCCATTCTCTAAGTAATGTTTGCCTCAACACAATGTTTTGACACTTACACAATACTTTCAACCCTAAAACTCATGTCAAGTTGGAATAGCGGGTCATCATACATTTATGTATCCCGAGGACAAAACTTGAAGTGTGGCGAAGAAAATGATCATGAAGCAACGATTTCAAGAAATATGGATGAGGCTTCAATTTGCTGACACGGCGATTATTGTATGAGTAGCCTGAGAGACAGTTGCAGGATGTTTTTGTTTTTGTTTCTTATAGAAAACAAGTAAAGTTGAGGCGCAGAGACCACGTGACAAAAAAAAACCCGGCCGGAATCGAAATCGTGATGTGAGAATTTTGAATTATAAATTATGAATTATGATTGTGAATTTTGAAATTTGAATTTTAAATTTTGAATTTTGAATGATCCTTCTCGGCTTCTGTGCTCACTAGCGTTTGCTTCAACACTATAATGATTCTATACTACGACCTCATAACAATAATATCAATAATGTACGTTAAGTTTTATATGTACACTTTGATATTGCGCTGATTGTACTTTCATATATGCATTCATTAATTCAAAGATGTTTGTTTACCAATCTTTTGAGAAACATCCTGCATCAATTTGTAAGATCCTTTACGATATAGATTGCAGCTGATCTGCAATATTTCATTTTCATGCCATACATAGCATGTACAAAGGTTGATTTCATTGCCGGGGTTGTTTCACTAGTTAAATCCACAGAAGATGATTCAGTTGTAATACTGTTTTTTGCAATAACACGATGTGGCACCCGTCGTGTTGCTCATGTTATAACAAATCCATTAATTAGTCTAATTCGGTAGGTCACATTCATGAAAGGGAAGGAGATTGTAAGGAACATATCCGATATCATCTGTGAAACGGTTATGCCATAACGGTCAACCAACTCGTGATGGCGTCCGTAAAATTTACGAAGGGATGCTTTCAACTTCACCATTTGGGACTCTTGGTTTAATAGTTTCATTGTGAGCAGCAATCCTCTATAAAAAAAAACATGAACCGCTGGTCTCTGTAAGTCTTGTATTTTTTTTCTTTAAATATTGTTCATCTGTATGTTTTGGAATTTACTGCGACGTTCATTTTCACTGAACCAGTATTTTTTCAGGGGGCCAGCTGCAAGCAGCCTCCGGGTGAAGGATTTTGTCGTTTTTTTAAGGAAGTATTGATGGAATGTTGGTTGTTATTGCTATTTGGTTGGCTTTTTGTCTCTTTGACACATTTTTATATTCCTGTTTTCAATTTCATACAATCAGCTCAAAATTAGTGATCATAATTTAAAAAAAAAAACAACGATTTCTTTTTATTTCTTTGCTGCGTGATAAAAGACGTTTCCTCCTCCTCGGTTTTACATATGTTTATAATAACCCTCACAAATGTGTGGAAAAATATGATGTGTCGGTGTCTTAACCTACTTACCCACGATTTAGCAATCTGGGCATCCTACACATGTTATATACCAAGGTAGTCGGATTTGTAAAATTGTCTATTGTGAAAATCGTTTAAGTATTATTTCACATGGTAGGGGTGCACGCGTAACCAGTCCTCAAACCCGGTTATTTGGTTCCTTTTATTAATAAGGTAGCTCGCTGGAGTTTTAATTGTAACCTTTCATTTATGTAAATCCCAATCAAGGATCTGAACACCGGTAAACTAATCAATTTCCCTTTTTAAAACGTAACAAACAATTAAAATGTGTTTAATATATATGTATATATCGCAATGTTGGATTCACAAGCACAAACACACACATCAGCGATAAAACTGGCAATGAAATGTTAAATTAACATATTGAACACGTGTTTTGTGCTCTAGTGTAGAGTTTAACACTTTTCTAGATAATCTATGTCACTTGTTTCCACTGGTTGGATTTCCCTCTGAAACCATTGTTTGATGAAAATAAGGAATGTTTCTGAACAAAGACAGAGTTATGTGACTTTTAGGTGGGATGTTGTTGTATTCCTTGTTCATCTGTCCATTATAGTTTAGCCATCGATTCCATCATTGATTGTGTACATGTGACTTAAAGGTGGGATGTTGTTGTATTTCTTGTCCATCTCTCCATTAGAGTTTATGGTTTGGATAAAATCGAAACCATCAGTGATTGTTTTGTTGTCTTCAGTGTCCGTCATATCTGACTAATTAATAGAAAATAATCCGTATATGTGTTATTGAATTCAATTGAACAGTTTAAATAGTAACTCAAATGATCAAAACATAATGATAGAGTTAAAGTTGAAAATGTATGATCAAATTAAATCATTTAAAATCTACAAGGCATCGCCACAAAACATTGTTGTAAGATGTTCAAGCATGTGATACATATAGAATAATATATGGCAAAATCCGAATCGAATGCTGTATCAACCCGATATACTAATATCAATCCAGTGGACCGAAGGTCCCGAGAACTGATATTGTTCGAGTGGTGATGCGATACGGATTTTGCCATATAATATATATTCTGTCTATTATATATTTAAATATACTCAGATTAATGGCAGATATCCTTTGTTTTCAAATCGTCATAAAAATTGATTTCCCTGTATTTTTCTAGGTGACTTTTATTTTATAAACTTCTTTTTTTGCTTAATATCCACATTGTAATATCCCCTAAGACCTTTGTCCATGGATTTATGAGTTTTGAACAGCGGTATACTACTGTTGCCTTTACTTATTACATTCTCAATATACGTTTAAGTCCATGTATTAAAAAGCATCCACAAAGGTGGGGTAGTACCTTTATCGGGACTTTTGGATGAGGTGTTTTAAAGCTCGTGATTATGGGATTGACCCTTTCGGGATCAGGGAATTTCTTTTTCTAATTTCGAGACGTCGGGATTTAAATTTATCTAGATTCGGGACAAAAGGATTTCGTGCTTTTTAAACGCAGAATTTCGGGATCAGGACACCTTCTAAATATACGGTACTGTCCTATCATTTCAACTTATATTGATAGTTTGAACAGCAAGAAACAAATTTCTTAAAAGTTTGCTATCTATTCTAACCAAATTATAAAATCGTAAAAATTTGCATTTGGGTTTAATCCATCTGGTAATGACAAACAAACTTCACGACTAAATAAAGGGAACCGATTTTTTCCTATGCTAGGAAAAACAGCAACTGGACGTTATAGATCAAACATTGACGTCATAGATCAAACGTTGACGTCATTTTAATTGTGACGTCACGCCAGGTTTGCGATACGGGGTGTGCTATGAAATACGGGGTATGCAATGCGGGTTTAGCTATGCGATACGGAGTATGTAATACAAAGTAGTTGATACAGACTGGAAAACGGACTTTTATTAGATATACAAAATTGCTGTGTTTTGTACTAAATATATGATACATATAGAATAATACATTGCAAAACCGGATCTCATGCTGTATCATCACGAGAAATCATTATCATACCCGAGGGCTGATATTGGTCGAGTGGTGATACAGCATGCGATACGGATTTGGCCATGTATTATTCTGTTTATCATATTTTTCAACGGAAAAGATTCATAAAATATCCAGTGTTTTTTTTAATCGTCCGAAGATATAAGCAAGAAAAGGGAATTATGATTTTTCAGCTGACTTTACAGACTTTCTTATTTGCTGAATACCATATCGTAATATCCCCTATAACATTATTACACTCACAGTATACAGTTAAGACCATTTATCTAAATAATTCATTCAGTAAACGATAATGTCCTATCATTTCAACCACAATTTTTTAATTAAAAAAAATCAAAAAATAGCATGACTGATTTATATCAAACTAGTTAAAATGACTCGACATTTTTTTAGTGGGAGCAGCGACTGGCTGTCATAGATCAAACATTGACATCATTTGATTTATGACGTCACGCCAGGTATGCGATACAATCCTTTATAGTCGATGATAATACTGATAATGTTCTTTTAACGTATTCTGTAATTGTATATTTACATGATATTTGGGATAAACAGGTTAAAACATTGTTGCCATTTATTTAGACACATTGTTAAAACTTCGTACTTTATTTGGCCTTTTAATTTTTTTTTTGTTTCGATTGTCACTGATGAGTCTTTTGTAAACTATTTATCTATCAATTACGTATGAAATTTATTAAAATAACCAGGGTCATTTCCATCATATATAAAAGTCTTTATTGTCTTTTTTTGTGCCAAATATCATCCACATATATGTTATGTACATTTCATTAATTTGTACAGAATATTGCTTGTCCAAAAACTAAATTTGTACGAGAAACTACTTGTGAGATGCCATTATACATGTTATTCCTTGGACAAATATCTTTGTACCAGTAATTACTTGTACAATTTTGTTGATATAATTTCTGATTTTGGTTGGGATTGTGATGTACAATCTTTCGCTTCTGTGGAGATCTATCATGTCTATAGCAAATGTTTTGTTTTAGTGATGTTTGTTTTCGTTTTTTATTTGTTGGTTTGATATATATAAAATAAAGACCTTTTTGTTTTTGATACTGACTTTATCACAGTAAAATATTTTCTGTGATAACGTCAGTATCAAAAACAAAAAGTCCTTTATTCTGTTTATCGGTAATTTAAAAAAAAACTCACTACAATAATAGAGAAAATAACAAACGAACTTCTTTTTCGCGTCGAATCACGGCGATTCACACTTGACGTCACAGGCTTCATTGCGTCATTTGAAATTTTGTCACAGTGCAGTAAACATGGCGTTCTGTTGCACAAAGTATTGAAAAGGAATTATTGCATGTGTTTCATTAATATTCTGCTTTGGACATGACACTAACAATGGCAAATATAATGGTAGCATACAGGTAAGTCAAATTTCTTTATTTTTCACAACGCATCAGCAAGTGATAGTCAGAAATAAGAATGATACGATATAAATCAACAGATTTTTCATCGATCATCATTTTGAGTGCAACGACAAGTTATAATTATATTTTACTTAGTTTAGTGGATAGAATTACATTTATTTTGTCATTTTTCGCTCAGTGTTCATCATCAAAACGATCACATTGATTTCAATTTTTTTTAAGAAAGCACTGTCAGGAGACATTTATACAGGAGGCGATGTAAGCTGACTGTAAATTATCTTAACAAGCCCATTTCCTGTCGACTTCATATTTATTTCAAACATTTTAATAGACGTCACTTAACTTTTAGCTTATAATTCTTGATTTTGTCATGTTCTTTTATTTTCAACACGGACCTGAAATATAAAACTTGAAGTTTAAATGCCCTGTGGTTACCTTTAATTTTAGAAGGGAATATAGGGGTAGGAGACCCGGGCCACAGTCAACCCTTATAAAGGCTACAATTCTTGTCAAATCAGACTTTTATAGTTTGGTGCCCCCGGTTACCCCGTTTTTAAAATTTATCCTAGATCCGCATATAAATATCACGGTTCACTTTTTTGTTCTTTGTTCTATGAATATCTGTCATATTGACAATGAAACAACATCTTTTAAAGTTGTATATGATGGTCCCTTTAAAATGTCGAAAATGTGTAAATTTCATTTTTTTCTAGCTTCTCGCGTGCGATAGCGGTACCTTTTTGGTAACTATTTATGTGTTGTATTTAAATATGAATTGTAACACTTCATAGTGACTGAACAGTTAAAACAAATAGTTCTCAAGAAACAGAAAAAGAAAACTACTTAGAACAGCACCAGGCTATGTATTGGTATTGTCTGAATATAAACTCAGCATGGACGATATGTTAGTTGTACTTCATATAACGCATTTATTGTAAGTCTATCGTGGTTTTCATGCATTTTCTGTTCACATTTTCACAATAATCGTTCAAAAAGGCTAAAATGACTTTGTGAAAGTTTCAAACAATGTCAAGTGTTTCATTCGCCAAAAATCTTGTGCGTTTCAGTAGAAAAAAAATCACGCGCAATTTTGTGAATGAAAGGGGAAAGTAGATCCTTACGCGTTGCATTCCCGCATGTCATTTGCGTACTAACACAATATTTTTTATGTCACGGCCTGTCCACTGATACTGACATTATCAACGAGTACACATCAAAGGAAAAATGTACAAATTACCGATAAAGAGTATATATACACGTAAGTATGCATGTATCTTATAAAGAAAAATAGTATTTACATGTTCAATTCTTCTCGTTGTTTCTATGAATTTTCTCAGTACTATAAATGCTGTAATAAGTGTAATTGATGCAGCAATTCCACTCATTATAAGCGCTATATGTGTATAAGTTGAATCTAATTGTAGAAAAAAGAGACCTTACTTGAGTTGCATTAAAAAAAATTGATGATTCATGTTTTTTTTTAATTATTAACCGTTTTTGGCTTTTAAATATCTCTCAGTAACTGCGAGTACCCTCAAATCGTATTTTCGTGTTGATATGACCTGGTGATACAACTTGAATTGCGTTTCATTATAAAATGTTTACATATACATAATCTATATCTGACAAGTGTTGCGTATGATTATAAATTATCACTTCTGTTCTCCAACTATGTACAACAAAATTGATTTTTAAAAAAAGTTTTTTTGTTCTCGATTTAAACTGTATATCAAAGAACGCAATTGTTTTTATTCCATCTGTGTACATTATTAGTTTTGGCGACATTTTGTCAAACTTTTGTCTTTTTGAAATTATTTAACATCTCACCCTTTATGTTATCGATTTATTTATTTATTTACTTTATGTCGTAGATCATTTTCTTATTCATTGTTATAGTATGTTTTCTTGTATTTATATGTCTTTTTATCGATTAAAGCCATTCAATTTAGTATTTTATTTTGTGTTTCATATGTTGTGATGTTACACCATTGTTGAAGGTTGGTTTATATCAGGGATATTGTCATGTCTTTTCATGATTTTTAGTCAGATTTTCGGAATCCTCTGTTCTTTTTCTATTTGAATGTCTTAAACATTTCTGCCTATTTATCCCGATTTTCTTGTTATAAATCTGTTACGTGAATTATTATACTCCATATGCTAAAGTCTTGTAAAATCCTTGTTAGATTTTGATAAATTCTGAGCATTTAAACTTGGCAATGATAAAACTATGAAAAATCAAGAGAGAACATTTCCCAAAATTTTAATGGCTAATATTGAGAACACAATCACATTAACCTGTTGTTTTTTTTTTTTTTTTTTTTGCTCTTTTGGTTCCTTTAATAATCCCTTTCAATATATACTAGGGTTATGAAAAGCTTGTTATTTGAGAACTGAGTAGTAAACCTTCTTAAAACGTTCAAACCCGCAGCATATCTTTACACCGGTTCAGAAATTTGATGTACAGTGGTTGTCGTTTGTTGATGTAGTTTATAAGTGTTTATTGTTTCTTGTTTTTTATATCGATTAGCTTGTTGGTTTTCCAGCTTGAATGGTTTACATCAGTCTTTCTTGGTGCTCTTTATAGCTTGTTGTTCGAGGCGAGCCAAACCTCCGTGATGAAGACGATATTTTGACCTATTATGGTTTACCTTTATAAATTGTGACTTTATTGAGAGTTGTCCCATTGACACTCATACCACATTTATTTATATCTATATATATGTTTATTCAGTTATTGGTTTGCTGATACATTAATGATTTCACATCTTTACGCACTTATACATGTATGAAATTAAAATATTTTTAATGTGACTTACCATTGGCCTTGAACTTATGCTGGACTTTGTCAAAGGTTGATTCCATTGTCGGGGTTGTTTCAATAGTTCATTCCACAGAAGATGTGTCAGTTGTAATAGAGTTTTTGCAATTACACGAAGATTCATTTTGTATTCTCGTTACTGCCAGATGTAATTCGTCGTCTAAACAAATGTATCATGTTTATCTTTATTGTTAAATTAATGTAATTGATATACATTTGTAGGATAAAATATGTACTCGACAGATTTTGGAAATTATTGTGAAAGTATGTTTATCGTCTATGAAATGATTTATAATAGCACTTTAAAAAAACCAACATTAATTTCAAATATCTGGAATGTGACATGCGTCATATATATATAAAAAATAATAATTGCCGGATGCACTTCTATATTTTCCATCTGTGTTCTTCTACAATTTTTAGGTGTTCGGTAATGATCAAGGCAACAGTATCATAATGGTGGTCAAAAATTTAGATTTGAAATAAACCAATAGGTGTTATGATGAAGTTGTTAAGGTTCAAATTTGTGTAAACACGTCATAAAAAAACCGGCAGTGTCCGGGATATATCCTGACACCTTTTAGTTGTTATCCAAAAATCGAACCTCAATCCTTTTTGTAATCCGTAATACATATACATATGTATGTCTATAAACAAATGCATTAGTATGATATGATAAGCATTTCATATAGATCGCCATCCTTGCCTCATTAGAAAAAGCAATTACTTAACATGATATATATGGTGCTTACATCGTGTCAAAACGCTATAACCTGATGTGGATCCTTTTTTCCATGATGTGATAACTTCCTTACGCGATAAAAGAAAACGACTATACAACTTCTTGCTTTAAAATTATAGGAAGTATACGGTACATATGATACCAATTAATACAACGGTAATGTCGAACCAGCGCGATTTTTGCTTTCATTTTTTAGTATTTGCCCTTTTTTTGTGTGTTTGATTTTGGCATTTTCAATGCAGACACAAAATACACCAATATAAAACTACAACAAAATAACCAAATGTACGGTATGTGCTATGTTAACACGAAGAAAGGGTATTAAAACCGTTTGCCCGTTTCATCTGATATGAACACAAAAAGTCTTACTAATGTGCATTTTCATCTTAGCTGTTTCTTTGCATTTTTTGGATAGCGTCGGGCGATTACAGGTTAGATACAAGTTATGAAAGGTACCAGGCTTATAATTAAGTGTTAAATGAAATAGCCGAACACTTAGTAATCACTGTTTCTATTTTTTTTTTCTACAGCTGTATGAGTGTCCGCTATATAGTAAGTAATACACTCCTTGCAAATACATCATTAATTAGCTCCAAGTAATATCGACGTCACAATATAATGACGTTATATCTCCTGTGGTTTTGGCTAGACGTAAACTTGAGTTTTTGTCTTTTAACTAATCTTCTCTCCAGGTAATTATCACCTGGAGTTCTAGCGTTAAATCGTTTGACAATAGCTTCATTTATTCAACGACAAAATGAAAATGACAATTATGAATCTATGTATAAACATATGTTATAGAGGGCGATTTCATCGCCATTTTGCTGATTCATGCATGTGAAAGTACTTTACTTATTAAATGTTCAAAAGGCAGAGATCACGAACATCCAGTTCACAGTTACACAAAACAGTCTAACGTCGCCGCATTGGTGTGCCTTTCCTAAGTCAGAAGCCTCTGGCCTTTGTTAGCCTTATACGATGTTTAAGTTTAGTTTCTTTTGTATATTTAGGAGTTTCTTGTGACGTCCATTATCACTGAACTACTATACAATTTTCTTAAAGGGGCAGCTAAAGAACGCCTTCGAATGCAGTAGTTTCTCGCTGCATTGAATACCCAATGGTACCCTTCGGTCTTTGTCTGCTCCTTTGTCGGTTTGTTGTCTCTTTGACACAGTCCCCATCTTCATTTAATTTTTATCTAAAAGTTGGCAATAATTAACAAAAAGCTAACATGATTAAAGAATACAAAATTACAAAGAAGATAACGAACCCACGCATCTAACGACAGTGTTTGGGACAGCTACTCCGTTCCGGCATGTGAAATCGTACCCTGCAATGTCTTTTACCAATTCTGTTATCCGTTGATAGGTTGAAATAGACATGCAGTCACAGTCAAAACAATATTTGCATTCTCTAAACATAAGAAGCATTAAATGTTTATATATATATATATATATTTCTACAATTTTATTGTAAAAGTAAGACTAACAAGCTTTAGACACTGAAAAAACATTTAATTTAAAATCATATAACAACATCTTAATAATAAAATGAACGTTACAGAATATTTTATTTTTTACAATATAAAGATTAATTTCAAAGTTAACTGTTGTCATTTAAGAATTTAACGCCAATATTTGCAGTGTATTCATTTGCTTCTTTCGACTACAATTTCCTCCATGTTAAGAAAGTGTGAAATGTTTGTACTTATTTCGTGTGTTTAGGCTAGAAAATAACAAAATGTGTTGGGTTTCTTTTTCAGTTGTATGATGGTTATGAGTGTAAAATGGATTGATGTCTTGGTGTCATACCTTCATAACACAGAAATAAATGTATGAGGTAATATTAAACATTGATGTCCAACCTGGTGTTTGGTTTTTTTATATGCAGTCTTTCCTTTCTTTACCTATTCTATTATTATGAAAGCAGACAAATGCCAAAACTATAATTTTAATAACAATTCAATTATATTAATTTTGGACAATTATCATTGACTTTATAATAAATCGTTGGCTTTCCATGAAGTTTTTCTCACAATGTATATCCACTGACGACTGTCAATGTCTGGTGTCCTGGTAGCATGTATTACTGTTAACCATGTATATCAACTGTAAAGAGTCAATGTAAGATACGAAGGAAGCATATAACATTCCTAACAATGTATATTCATAGTGAAGTACACTGAAAAGGACAAGTGTCAAAACGTAAAATACTAGTGCCTTGTTCAGAGTAAAGACATGGGCCAAGTATACGCGTCACGTACACAGGTAGGGTAAGTGCATTACTGGAGTCTGGTACACACGTAAAGAATTATGTCCTGTAACTCAAGAAGGAGTAAATATGTGTCCTGATGTTGTAACAAGTCACAAGTTCGTTGTCTAGTGAGGACAGCGAATGAAGACAGAACGTCTTCGTTTTGTGTCGAATAGCTATTATTTTACGAGGATATCACTGCCATGCTGAACTTTTTATTTGAAAACATACATACCAATAAGCAGATAACCTGATATATGAGATTTGTATAATATAACCAAATAATTAACAAACATTCTGTGATTAGTGTTAATGTAGGTCACATATAATGACCTCGGTCTACTCATTGTAATGTCTTTCGTATCTCCTGATCAAATCTATGAGGGACACGTCAACCTACTTGACGTCACAAATCATGCTATAAAATTTCTAATAAATGATTGTCATATATGCATTTATGCATGTAACTGTATACTAAATGTGTCCAAACATTTACGTTATATACAAATTTTGACACTGGTCTATCTCATAGCAAACCAAATAAAAAGAAATCATCAGTGCATCCGGGTAATTATTTATATTATAATAAAACGCATGCTATATTTAGATATATCAATGGGATATCGGTCCATCTTTAAATAAAACAAATTATGCGGTTAGTTTACCATGAACATAATCTGGTCTATAACAAAAATGTTTAAAACACTTGATAGCATTAGCAAAAGCATCTTCAATTATGTCCTACTTATTTTTTTATTATTAGTTGTGGAATATGCATACATTACAAAAGCATGAACTTGTGGCTCGTGTTCTTTTGTATTAGGCTATTGTTGTTTGTTCAATTCATTATTATTATCATTATTTTCATTAATATAAGTATTGAAATGTATTGTGTTTGACCATGTTAATGTCTATAATTAGACTGACGATTTAAGTTTCTTCCACTTTTATCTTTTCTTTTCACAAGTAACTGGTTTTACTACTGAAACGGTATTTTCAAACTGACCAACTCACATAGGCCTGAAAAAACCGCAAGGAGGAATGTCAAGATATTTGATAAGTGGTTCAGTACATTAGCTATCACGATCGATAAGGTACCAGTCATACTAGTTCAGATAATTAAGAAACATCTCCTAGCGTTTAATCTTGTACTGTTAAGTCCCAGTCCCACTAGACCACGATCGTACCAAGCTCACTGCGTTCTTAAATAAATTCACATCGTGGTCAGGTCGCTGTATGAGCGGCATGAAAATGTAAATTCTCGCTGCTTTCACGGTATTGGTACCTAGTCAACAAATTTAATCGATTTGCCATAACGGAATAACACACGGCTATATTTTATATTATTGGAAAAAGGAAGACAAGCCTCATCGAAATACCGTTGTCGTTGTTTTCTGCCGTGGTCACATTTTTTTTAAATCAGGGTCAAAGGTCAAAGCGTAAAATCCAGAAAAATGCACAGTCACATTTAGATAGCTTGTTTCTCCCACATGTATGCGTTTGGAGCAAAATAAATACAACTAATTTATAGAAAAATATCTTTTGTATCAACATTTAGATATTATTTTATATTTTTATCGCCAAAAATGACTTTAGATTGACTTTTTTGCGTATAGGGTGCAAATTTCAAATTTTCAAACAGCTGTTAAATAACAGTGATCTTGACCTATATCAATTTCTAAACTTGAAATTTTTGAAAATAATTCATTACAAGTAAGATCGAAAGATGTTTTTTAGATCTTAACTTTTATAATTTGTCGAAAACAAAATGTGTTTTGCACGTCTTTTGATAGTAAGGTGTTTGTCAATTTCTAGGTTAATATCAAATTTCTATTATTGGATGTGAAAGAGTACATATAACATGTATAAATGATTTGTTTCAAAATTTTTGTAATATTAATGTCAAACTTGGTCGAATATAAAGCTCTGTGTATAGCTTTGCTTTACAGAAGTAAAAATTACTGCAAACGGAGAAAAAGGGGGGCACGTAAAGTAATGAAAACAAAACGTCTATTAGAAACAGGTAAAATTCCCCATCCTACATATACAGATGCTTAAGCGAGCACCAATTGGCTATAATGTTTACAACAATTCTAAAAATATAATAAAGGAGAGGGTTATATACAGGATCGATGTATTTTACAAACAATTGCAAACACCAAAGGGAAACCAAAGGGACATTAAAAACTTATAAAATAAAGACACTAGTATTACCTACTACGTTCTATGGTTTCCTGTAGTTTAAGCCCACCAACCACGTCAAGGTAAGAGACCATATGGCAGGTTCTTTTTTTTTTTTTTACATATCTTCCCCCACTAGACAGACTATTACTATATTTCCCACGATTTCAAAGTTCAGTAGATGTTTTGTTTTTTGTTTAGAAAATATTATGGACTGCTTGATTTTCATGCGATAGCTATCAATGATTCATAAGGTATAAACAGAAAAATTAAATCTTATACATCGTTATCTTGTCGTCATCAATGTTTCTAACTGCAACTAGACGAGTATTTACATTTTGACATATGTCATTTGCCTGACATGGGCATAAATCTGTACATCTGTCCTAAGTCAGGAATCTGATGTACAGTAGTTGTCGTTTGTTTGTGTAATTTATACGTGTTTCTCGTTTCTCGTTTTTTTTATATAGATTAGACCGTTGGTTTTCCCGTTTGAATGGTTTTACACTAGTAATGTTGGAGCCCTTTATAGTTTGTTGTTCGGTGTGAGCCAAAGCTCCGTGTTGAAGACCGTACATTAGCCTATAATGGTTTACTTTTATAAATTGTTATTTGGATGGAGAGTTGTCTCATTGGCACTGCCACTACATCTTCCTATATCTATGATACATTTTGTTTGAAGTAAATGCAACCCTTTGAATACAAGTACAAACTAAATCTTGCCGAAATCCATATGACATCTGATCTTCTAGATAGACAGGAATAAGTCATTCTTCTTTTCCCATCCGTACTTGTTGGGGTAGTTTTGCTATATGGGAAGACATCAAATTAATGTCTGGAGTGAAGCTCTTATTACATATTGTTTAAAATCAGATTCACAGGGATGATATTTGACAAGGGAGAACTTTTAAATTTTGGTTAGGTCGCAATGATTTATTTTGAGTTTTGACTTGATATCATTCAACCTAACAAACAGATCTCGAGCTGCATCTATAGATAATAGAAAGGTTTGCTAAATCGGTGAAATAATGCGGGTTGTCCTTCAAGACTAAAAAACAGTGCGCTTACTGATCCTTAACAGGGATGATGTTGTATCGCATCATGTTACAGCATGAGCAGCTGGAAGATGGTTGCAAATGGCAAACCATAGACTTTTACATATTTTGTGAACAGGTATATAACGGCGCAAATCTTCAGTGCAAGTTATAGTGCCTGCTTGAAACCATAGCTCATGCGTATGCTGCATGGAGGAGAATTAATGAACGCCTACAATCAGAATATCTGTATATGGTTACTTTATCATTATCATACCCTTGATTCCTTTAACACCGAACTCTTTGTCTACATGAATAGCATGTACATTCATGCGAGTATCTACTTGATAGGGATTAAAAAAATATTCTTAAAACCTGAATACTCCTTCTGAACAAATTGAGGGTCCTTGGAAGTGCTAGCTAGATAAATTTCTACCTCGTGTATCATAGTAACTGTTGATCTACCATGATGCTGAACAATCGATTCGCCAAGAAATTTGACGAAGGCCTGCTGGTTCTCGCTGACTCAAAGAAACTCCAATCAGGAATTTGATGACTTTCTATATATTACCTGAAACACTTTTACAGACGAACAAGAACTTGATCTAGTTTTAAAATAACTGTAGTTCTGTCTGCTAGTGTGAGATTTATAGGAAGAATGATGGTACAATATTTTGTATTCATCAGTACGAAGATCGTCTAGGTTTGAAGCATCATGCAATATACTAAAATATACATGATCTGTCCATGCTCCCATGGCCTGGATAAAGCTTTTGTATGTGCTAATTCCTCGCGTATTAATAAGCAATTCAGTAGAAAAACCCTGATATGTAGCACACTTATCCAACTTGTATTTCATTCTACTTCGTTTAGTGCTTGCTGGGCATAGTTTAACAGGACTGTGAATGTGTGTCATATTCCGGTTCTGAAACGGGATTGAAGGATTTTATTTGTGTATTACAATTATAACAAAACTGTCAATTCAAAAAAAACAATTAAAGTTATAAAAACCAACAAAAAAAAATTTGCTAAAACAAAACAACGACCTTCAAATTAACTGGACTATTCAAAACATACAAATCGAACATACAACAAGCAAAATAAAGAAATGAAGTAACAATTCCTGATAGTGTAAGCTACACAACGATTAAAGGCGTCACGGGAAAGGGCGTGTTTGAATCTAGGCAGAATTATCACTAAATGTGTGTTTTAAATTTCTATTTTCTTCTCACCGATTAATCCTACACGAAAGATATTTGGCACACATATGAACCATGTCTTATTGATGTAATCAGAGTAAACAATCTTGTGAAAGTAGCACGCAATAAATTTTCTTTCGTTCAATATGTGATAAATTTCAGCCCAAAAAATAGTCTTACTAAAATCATGAAATACTTATACTTAAATTATATAAATCTTTTCAACTTTTGTCATATGATAAATGTAATGGTTAAGCTTAATGATAAGTGTTATTTGAAAAAATATGAAAAAATAACACAGAAAGCAAGTATTGTATTTTTCGTGTTGAAGATGGCCTGTATGATGATGTATCTTTGGGTACCCTAAGAAACAAAAAAAATTTGAAAAACGTGACCACGGGACCTTACGACGACATGCATGATTGGAAAATATAATGATTTTCCAATAGTTTGCATATAAATATAGCCGTGTGTTACTCGTTGACTTAAACTCGTCAACTAGACGTCTTTTTCGATACTGGACACCCTACTATACGTCCTCATTACGCTTCTTTATCGATCCCGCTACGATCATATCACGTCCTCAACGTGCTTATTCTACAACCTCACTACGCTTTTGAAGATCTTTCTACGCTCTTCACGTTCTCATTTAGATCATACCACGAGTTATCCGATTACAACACGATCATACCACGCTTCTACTGCGATTATAACACGTTCTTAGCACGATTATACTTCTACTAATACCGCGATCTTAGGGACGACATCAACAGATCAATGTAAGACAAAAAAAATATAATAGTTTGCGAGGGGCGGAGGGGAGAGGAGGGGGTGTTAAAGTGATGCAAGTTTCGTTTATTCGACATTGATTTTTACGTATATCCATATTGGTCAATCAATGTTTTCCAAAATTAAGTTAAGAGGGGTGGGATGTTTTTTTTTTTATAATTTTGATATTTTTTGGGGGGGAGGGGGCAATGAAAAACAACATTTTGAATTTAGTTTTGTATCTTTCATTTAACTTTTGATGTCGTTCCTGACTAGGTTCTCAGCAATATCGTCAACACCGTTTTCCATATCAATATAGTTCCATTCCTTCTTTTCTGATTAATACGTAAGGTATTTTTTTCAGAAACAATACAGTCATGTCATCGAAATCTACTAGAACATGACGATATTTTAGTGAACAATAGAAGATATGACACAGATGTGTCAATAGATATAGGAAGATGTGGTATGAATGCCAATGAGACAACTCTCAATTCAAGTTACAGTTTATAAAAGTAAACCATTATAGGCCAAGGTACAGCCTTCGACCCAGAGCCTTGGCTCACATCGAACAGCAAGTTATAAAGGGCCTAAAACATTGCTAGTGTAAAACCATTCAAACGAGAAAACTAACGGTCTAATCTATATAAACATGAGAAGCCGTTAGAGCAAATGGATAATTACATACAGACATGCAAAATCTAGGAAGCTTTTTTTATATATTTTATGTGAAAATGACAAAGACAATGATGGTCGTAGTATGAACGTAGTCAGGTCGTGAGAAGAGCATGATGAGGACGGCAAGTGCGTGCTAGAATCGTACTATGGTCGTGAATAGTGTGGTATAGTAATGATAATAATAATAATAATAATAATAATAATAATAATAATAATAATAATAATAATAATAATAATAATAATAATAATAATAATAATAATAATAATAATAATAATAATAATAATAATAATAATAATATCTTTATCTAAAGAGAGTAACTCATTTGGATTAAACCAATTTTTCAATAAGGCTCTCTACATACAATGTTAACAATATGAATGAAACATAATTAATCTACTATTACACACATATAAACAATAGATGTATATAAAGTAATATAACAACAACAACAACAAAAACACCTATAGTATACATTGTGGTTTAACTTATAAAAGTAACACTTTTAAAAATAAAATGACTTGTAAGAGTCTTTGAATGCAGATATACTTTTTGATTTTTTAATTTCACTGGACAGTGAATTCCACACTTTTGGACCACTAAAAGAAAAACTTGATTTGTATAATTCTGTATCAGTCAGGATTCTACTTCGTCAAAATGATCTCCCCATTTCGCCAGTTATTTTTCACAATCGTAGAAATGGAAGCCATTGTAGGGATGACGCGCTGCCAATTTTGCTCTTGAAAACCAATAAATGTATCCGCATAGCACCATTACGATCCTTATATGTCAGTTGTATTTTAAAAAACAAATGTATCTACTAGCTAATGAGCATCAGTTAATGAGCTTGTCTGCATTGATTGAACTTAAAACTATTGTCTAATCGGTTGTAAGGTGTTTTTTTTGAAAATTCATAAACATTTAAAAAAATTCTAACTAAATATTTCGTGGAAGGGCAGACCAGATTTTGTTTAGTGGTTGAATACTATAAACCTTAGTTATCACACACAAAAAAATATGTTTTTTCGAAGATATGCATTTTCTACATCCAACTTGATAGATACCCAGGTCGTCGACTTGATATCTAATTGTTCTGTTTAACTATGTGATAGATAAATTGAAACCTTATGCAAATGGTGTTTTTAGAATAGAACACTTCGTTATTGAGAAGACAATTTTATTTCATTTGTTTCTATTAACTTTTAAAATTTTCGTTACTATAGTAAACATTTCAGTAAGCATTTATCGCCTTCTCTAACAAAGAGCGTCTATTGTTTTTGTTCTAGTTCAAACGGGTTCCCGTCTGGTATTTGATTTAGGGACAATAAAATTATCCGATGATGAAAGTCGAGTATTGTACGATTGTTTACTAATTGTATGCACAATAAGATTGGATAAACATTTTGGTGCCAGTTGGTGTTTTGATTTATACATTAATAATGATTTGTGGTAAAGTATTCTCTTAGTAACAGGAATAATTCCAGATTCCTTAAATAGTTCAATAGATGGTTTACGAATATCGTGTTCGTTAAAAATAATTCTAGCTGCCCTTGTTTGCAATTTTAGTTAACTGTCAACTATAAACTTGTTACAGTTTCCCCATACTGAACAACAGTAATCCAAATGTGGAAGAATATATGCATTGTAAAATAGAATTCGTGCATTGTGATTCAAGTATTTCTTGATTCTTTTTAATAAAGCTAATGAAGAATTAACTTTTTTGATTATATGATTAATTTGATCATACCAAGAAAGAGTATTGTCAACAAAAATACCCAGGACTTTTTCACAGTGACTTTCATTAATCTTTTTGCCATTAATGGATACATTTAATGTGTCATTACATCTCATAGACAGTTTTTGTTTTGTACCTATACACATTGTCTTAGTTTTTGACACATTAACTAACATTTTGTTTTCATCAACCAATTGACAAATATTTTCTAATACAACATTGAGTGTCTGGCTTATATACCTTTTGTCTTTTCCAATTACAGAAATAGTGCTATCATCAGCAAAAAGATCAAGATTATGATTAGGATTACACAAAGGCAAATCATTAATAAATATTAAGAAATGTATAGGACCTAAAACGGACCCTTGAGGTACTCCTGCTTTTAATGTAGATACATCTGAAGTATTTGAAATTGATACGACTTGATGTCTATCAGCTAAATACGAAGTAAACCAATGAATTGAATTATAAGAACATTTATATTTTTGTAATTTTTGAAGGAGCAGTTTGTGATTTAGCCGATCAAAAGCTTTATACATATCTAAAAATACTGCCCCTACTAAATTTCCTTTATCAACGGCTTTTAACCATTTATCTAGCAAAGAAGTCATAGCAGTTTGACAGGAATGGTTTGTACGAAAGCATGATTACATGACATACAATAGATTAAATTTGTTTAGAAAATTCATGAAATGAGTTTTTACGTGTCGCTCAATGATCTTAGATAGTAATGGTAAAATTGCAACAGGTCTGAAAATAAAAAATCACCTTTCAAACCTTTATTTTTAAATACTGGTAGAACTTTAGCCAGTTTGAATAACGATGGGTATACTGATTTTCTGATGCTTTAATTAAAAATGTTGCATAAAAGAACTGCAATTAGGTGTAATGACATTTTTTTAAACTTTGCACTGATATTATCAAGACCTGTTGCTTTTTTTCTTATCACACATTAACTGATGGAGAACAAATTCATTAGTTATTTGTGGTATGGTAAAATAGACATTTTCTGGTACACGACATGAAATATAGTTTTCAGTTTTCCAGAACAACTGGTGCTTGAGTTTGAATAAAGATTAACATTTTCAGTAATAATTGTAAAATAATTATTGAAAGTATCAGCAATGCTTATATGGTCTGTAATTGGTTTATTGCTACAGTCATTTAAGATTGCATGGTCATGATTTTCACTACCATTTACATTATGCAAGTGTTTCCATAATTTGCTGCTGTTTCCTTTTTCATTTTCTAATACTTCAGTATAAAAATTTTGTTTTGAATTTTCTATGAGGTATTTAACCTTGTTTCTCCACTGATTTTAATAAACATGTTTAACTCGCTTTTTAATGAGAGGAGCATGATGATTAAACACTTCAGTAAAAATATTTAAAAAACTTAGTAGCGCTTCAGCAGGATCATCAATTTGTAGTAATTTGTTAAAGGGACACTGAGATAAATTGTGAATAAAATCAGTCTCGTTGAAATATTTTGTAGATCTATAAGTTATATAATCATGAATTTGCGTTTTCGTTTTGAACCCCCTTTTCATACTTGATAGTGACTACTGATTGTATATTTTGGAACTGCAATATAATTAATATTTTCTGGAACATTACAATACACATGGTCAATTAAAGTGGATGAAGTTTTAGTTACTCTGGTAGGTTCTGTAACCATTCGACTCATGTTGAAAATATTTTTGATGTGTGACCACTTAGAATGTTTTTTACTTGACATTATATCAATATTAAAATCTCCCATAATAATAGTTTCCTTATCATCAATGTCAACTTTTAACATCATGGTTTCAAACTTAGTAACCCAGTCAGCATTACTGTTAGGTGGTCTATATACATAACCTAGTAAAATAGGCTTTTGGTGAATATTAATAACTTCTATCCACATTGACTCAATTTCTTGCATTTCCAAATCGTCCCTTCTAAGCGTATTTATTTGTTTTGAAGTATAAATTAAAAGCCCACCACCATATTTATCAATTCTGTCTTTTCTATGTAAATTGTACCCTAGAATATTGATCTCTTTATTTTTGACACTATTTAACAAAAATGTTTCACTCAAACATAAAATATGCGTGCTTGATTTTGATTCCGAAATTAAGTATTGTATTTCAGCAAATTTTGGTAAAACATGGTTAATATTTAAGTGACAAATGTTAAGAGATTTGTGTGGGAATATTAAAGGATTAATCTGGGTATACTTTGAGCATTCTTATTTTTGCTCAAGAAGAAAAATAGCAATACACACATATACAATGAGAATAACTATAGATTGATATAAAATACAATCGTGTGCTTGACTTGAGCAGAATTCAAAAGTTTCTTCCAATTCAAGACGTTTGGACGAAATGAATGTGGATGTTGATAATCTTCATTGGTTGTCTGTAATGGCACATATCTCCTCCCTGTTATCCTCTCCGAATATAATTTTGTTCAAATTGTGAATTTGAATCGTACAATCTAAGCATTGCGTTAACACAAGAAATAATGTTATGGTCCTGAAATAGCAATTGATTAGGACGATTGCCGTACAAAAAGTATAACGTGTTATCCAGTATTTTCACTTGATTATCTTCAACTGTTAGTAACTGCTTGTTGACTTCAGAAATAATTTGGTTTGACTTGTAATCTGTAGGCCTTGGTAGAATTGATGAAATAATTATTTGCGTTTCCGGTGAGCTCTGTTTTACCGTCTGAATAAGATTTTTATAATCATTTATTATAGTACGAACAGTATCTCTATTAGACACACTGTTGGTTCCAATATGCACATCTATGACATCAACCGAGTTGACTTTGCCTTCAGATATGTATTCTATAAGGCAATTCTCAATATCCCTTATTCTTCCTCCACGAATAGTCTTTACTTTTGTTGTGATGCTATTTGTTGTAATTTTTCTGGCCGACATTCATTTTAGTGTAGAACTTCCTATAAGAAATAAGTTTTTCTTATTGTTTTTCTTAAATAATGGATATTTAGGACGTTCAAATTCTATCACATTATACTGAACGTTTGGTATTTGTTCACACCTCTATTTCAAAAACGGTTCTGGTGAGTTTGGAGCAGTTGATTGGCTTGTTCTATACTGTAATCCACTTTTTACTGCATTACTGTATGTTCCAGGTGTCATTTTTGTTGTGGTTAAATTATTGTTTTCCCTTTTGCTGTTTGGGATACTGGTATGTATTTTGGCAACTTTTTCTTGCATAGCGATATTTTCGTTAGATGCCTTTAATGATTTTAGTTCTTGGAATACTGAGTTAAGTTTATCCCATACACTTTTAGATTTGTCAACGAACGTTTTGTTATTAGAGTTAATGTTCGCTTTTATGATCTGGGTTTGTTCTAAAACTTCTTCAATAGAGGCTGATGTTGAACTAGTTTGCACTTTTACTGTGTTTGCCAAGGAAACAAATTCATCATTGATATCTTAAAATTGTTTATTTGAAGTGTCAATGTGACAGTTTACAGTGTCGTTTAGATTTGAGAAATCTTCAGCTGTATATAGAAGTAAACCTTCAATTCTTCTCAATGCGGAAATCACACCAAATGACGGCGAGCTGGTCTTATTGCTAATTTTCTTTGCTTTTTGAATTGTTGTACTCCGGCGTGGTGTAACTAGTTTCATCGGAATTGTATCATCGTCATTATCACTACATTCACTCTCATCAATTGTATGAATTGTGATTTGTTGTTGACTTTGCATTATGTTAGTAGATGATGTTTTAATATTAAGTGCATTCTTTGCAAGTTTGTCTGCCTCGATTTTGTTCATTTTCAGAATCTCGCGGAACATGTACCCAAGATACATTTAAATTTGTTAACAAATTGTCAATCTCTGACCATAATTCTTTGTTTTTTACATCCATTCCGGAAGATTTGAGCTTCCAGTTGTTGTTTTTCCAGTATGTTATATTACTGGAGATCCCCCTTACTAAATATTCGCTATCTGTTTTTATGTGAATATTAAGTTGATGAACTTGTTGTTTTCATTTAACTGCAGTAAATAATCCTCCAGTATTATTGGTTTGCTTGTATAGTTCTGGAACTAGACCAGAATTTTTTCTTGTACTATTTTTTTCCCAGAATTTTCAAAAACTTGCCTTTGCTGATGGCTTTCCGTTATTTTTACATGCACCGTCAATGTATACATCCATTTTTTTTTTAAATGTTAAAAGATCTATGGGTTGCGAAAACGTTGACGTCTTTTTCGCGGAATTTTGCACTATGACGAGTAGGCGGTTGTTATGAAAAACAAATGAATTTCATAGTTATAATTATGTTTTAGTGTTAATTAATGTTTGAAATAGTATTAATGTTCATACCGTTAACTTTGTATCCAGTTTTACAACTTGTAAATTGTCTGATATGTCCAGATCTGTATTTCCATGACGGTGAACTTTGATTCGGACGATAGCTTTGAATAAAGTTTAAATACACTCTTGAAAGTTCCTGAAATTGAACTAAAATCTTGCAGTTGGTATTTGTTCTGTATGAAGATAGTTGAAAAACTTTGATTGATGAATATGCTTCCGAAATTGGTAAACTTCTATCCGAATCAGATCAGCCAATTTTTTAAGCAGCCATTATGTTTGCATGACGTCACAATTCGTCAATAGTCGTAGTGGAAGAGGAGTTGGGTAGCGGTGAGAACGTGATGGTCTTAATGAGGTCGATATAACGTCGCTGTGAGATCGTACGCAGTCTCTTCGAATAGAAATACGCGTTCGCTACGCTCTCGCTCCGATGATATAGCGACCTTTGCGATCTGACTACGATCTTAGTGCGCTCTAACTACGCTTCTACTACGACCTGATTTCTCCATGACCGCAGCACGATTTTTTTTAACATCGTCACGATCTTGAAGACCTCACCACGACAGTGATACGACCTTACTGCGATCTACACGATCGTATTACGATCATCAACATTTCCATTTTTTCACAGATTGTAGTGCGATCGTGGTCTAGTGGGACTGCGGTATTAAGTACATTTAGGTGCATTTCAGTTAATAAATAGGACCATTGTCCAGTACTTTTCAGTGTATCAACATTATACGAGTATGGCTTCCCTTTGATTGGCATATAATCGAAATTAAAAGAATGCGAGAACATTTTTGTAAACAATAAATGCACATTCATTTATAAAAAGACACAATCCACAACTGGACTGAAGATGTACGTTTTTGTTAACACCTACGCGTTTTATTTCATAAAGTGATGAAAATAACATCAATCATAACTGTTAGAAAATATGTTTGGAAAAAGAATAGAATGACAAAATAGATTATGATTATTATTATTTGATAGTTAAACAAACATAAAAAAATTAATCACTGTAAATTGTGACAATTATCACTCAACAGCTTTAAATTGATTTCAGAAGTAGTTTATTTGTATTAAAGATTAGAATGACGAAAAATTGCGTACGTGTAACAAATATAAAAATGGTGAAAAATCTTGTATGTGTATCAAATTTAAAAATGGTGAAAAATCCCGTATGTGTATCAAATATAAAAATGGTGAAAAATCCCGTATGTGTATCAAATATAAAAATAGTGAAAAATCCCTTGTGAGTGTAAAGAATAAGAAAAGTGAAAAATCTCGTCTGTGTTTCAAGGATAAAATGGTGAAAAATCTCAATAGCTTTCTTATATTTTCACGTTTTGATTTCCCGCTTTTAGTCTGTTTAAAGTTACTTACTGTGTGCGATTTAATTAACGTAGGCATATATTTTAAAGATATTTTGACAGTTTTTATTGATATACAAATTCATTCTTTACTTAGCAAGAGTGTTTGTGTGATTTGTGAACTACTTGAATGATCATTCACATTAGATGTCGATGATTTTCATAAAAAGGGGGTTTGGTTATGCATTATTAATTCAAATTCCTATTATTCAACATTAATATTTAAAACAAAGTAATCTAAACTAATACTAAACCCCTAACATGAAGGATTGTGCCTGATATTCATATGATGAAATCATAATCTTTCAATCAGTTTACTTGAAGTATGGAGCTGGCATGTCAGTTAACTGCTAGTAGTCAGTTGTTATTTATGTATTAGTGTCATTTTGTTTATTTTCTTTGGTTACATCTTCTGACATCAGACTCGGACTTCTCTTGAACTGAATTTTAATGTACGTATTGTTATCCGTTTACTTTTCTACATTGGCTAGAGGTATAGGGGGAGGGTTAAGATCTCATGAACATGTTTAACCCCGCCGCATTTTTGCGCCTGTCCCAAGTCAGTAGCCTCTGTCCTTTATTAGTCTTGTATTATTTTAATTTTAGTTTCTTGTGTACAATTTGGAAATTAGTATGGCGTTCATTTTCACTGAACTAGTATTTATTTGTTTAGGGGCCAGCTGAAGGATGCCTCCGGTTGCGGGAATTTCTCGCTACATTGAAGACCTGTTGGTGACCTTCTGCTGTTGTTTTTTCTATGGTCGAGTTGTTGTCTCTTTGACACATTCCCCATTTCCATACTCAATTTTAAAATGAGCAGCTTATAGTTTTCAAGCATTATTAGTATAAACTTACACGTAAAGGTGTTTTATGTTATTGTTATGAAATACATTTGTTCCTATAATGTCGATGGGATTTCCTGTCATAAATCTACAATTTAATAATCATATAGAATTTTTTAAGCAGTGAACGTTTATGTTCAGTATTAAACTTTTGTACATTCTTTGTAGATTAAAGTTCGTGTAGTACAATTTACTTTAAACATGTAAATGTTGTAACAAATACGTTTTTTAGGAATTGTAGAAATTACTTTTTTTGAGTCATTATAGTTTTACTACAACAAGACAAAACTCATTGTGCAAGGCTGTCATGTAATCTATAGTTGGTAATTTCTGTGTCATTCGGTTTCTTATGGAGAGTTGTCTCATTGGCAATCATACCACATCTTCATTTTTATAAATGTATTATCTCACAAAAGATCGGCTTTATCAATCTTTTACTGCAAGAAGTCGATATGATATCAGATATTTATTTGGAGAGGATAGTTTTGGTTCTTTTACTTGTAACTTCGGTGATATCTGTTGACTTCATATCTTTGTTATAAGTCATAATAAGTGACAGGGACAAGCGATAAAAGTCTAATGCTACAACAAGTCTAACATCTCATATTTTACTATTGAAACGTATTGCTCTTAACATCCAACCACATTGAAAAATGTTCATTCAATATGTAAAGTGATAACTTGTTGCATCTTGTTACCTATACTACAAAACGGCATGTCTATTTTATATAGTTTTCTGGTTAATATTGCACTACATTTTTTAAAGTTGTTTATTTTATTTTTGAAAGTTATTTATCATTAACAAACAAATCTTGAAAATTAGGTGATATTAACCTAGATTTGTTGTTATCAAGAACATAACAATAGTATAGTAAATTCAGTTACTTAAGATGCCATATTTACAATCCGGAATACAAGTAATCAAATTGTAGTAATAGAGTGTTATATATAACATCATATTGAAATTCCCCCGCTTTCGAATGTACAAAAAACTGTTTAATCAAGCAAACTCAAGACTAAAAACTCTTTCAAGTTTCTTGTGGTACTTACACCGACGCCAACTGCTTGTTGTTTGTAAAAAATTCACCAGACAGGTTGGTGAGCTTATTCCATGCAAGATCCCTAAAATTAACTTCACACCTAAATAATCTTAATATAGTTTGCATTCTAAATTATCAATGTCAGTTATACATAGGCATATCGAATTATTATATTTTATCAACTTTGCTTATAATCAAAATATCTGTAAACCATTACTATTGATATCTAACTAATGGCTGGATCACATGGTTGTCCTCTTCTTCCCGAATCTAAAATCGGGACTTACATCCGCACCACATCAATTGTTATCAATCCTTTGTCGTATAGTTGTGTTTGTAATCCACCCTCGTTGTCAATTTCTTGTTGTAAGTCATGATATGAGGCATAATGTAATTCACCTGTTGCATTACTTAAACATGGCAAACTCATTAGGAATAATTTAGTGATGGAAAATCTTTAACATAGCTAAAGTAAGTTAAGAAACACTGATAGATTTTTAGTAACAAATTCAGCAAACATATTGAGATGATTACATGTATTGTTTACTTACACAACTAATAGTGCCACATTGTTCTTGAAACTAGTATCAGGTACGTTGGTTAGAGAGTTGTTTCCTAACGTCCTTTTAAAAGCAAAACAAACCTAATAAATGTCTTTGTTTTAGTTTTTTTTACAGAAAACAGTTGAAGTATGTATCAGAGCGTAATTCTTGAAATACGAGTACATATGATAGTTTCGATAGTTTAATCATCCCGACAGTGGACATAAAACAAGCCCTGTTTTTCACTTATCTGTCCCTTATATGTTTTACACATATTAAGAACTGTCATTCAGTGGTTGTCGTTTGTTCAAGTGTTTCTTTGGTGTTTTTCGTATCTCGATTTTTATACAGATTATACCGATTGTTTGGACTGTATTAGAGTAGTCATTTAAGGACTCTTATAGCTTGCTGTTCAATGTGAGCCATTGCTCACTTATAAAGGCTGGACTTTGACCTATGATTTCTAAATTTTTATTCATTGAGAATTGAATGGATAGTTGTGTCATTGATTCATATACCACAAGGAAAAGAATAACTACCTAAGGACACAAAAAAATATTAAGAATTGAAATAACTGAACACTAACCAATGTTATGATTTAAACTGCAACATATTACAATATCTGCATTCTAAAATGCTTTCCAAGCAAGCAAATATAGTAACCAGTTTTCTAACGATGTTTTATGTCATAGTATATTTAACTGAACAAACCAAAACAAAAATAGAGAACTTTGCCAGTGGTTAGTTGTCTATTAAAACTGCATATGCATAATGTCCTATCGCAATGTGCCTGATAATTACTGATTACCACCTGATATCACCCCAGTTTTTGGTTTGGTTCGTATTTTGTGGACTTAAGGTTTCTGTGTTGTTTTTTGTGTACTATTGTTTTTCTATTGGTGTTTTTTTTTTCCTTTTAAAGTCATGTCGTTTATCTAATTTCGACAATTAAGTTTAAATGTCTCTCTTTCTAACTGATTTCAATAAAATCAAATGAAAAGGCATCTCGGTGTGTCATTTAGATAATTCTTCATAAAGCACAGCAAAAAAGTGTGTACTAGTGCTGTCGGCAACTAAACTCCAAATTATAAATGAACTTAATTTGAAAAATACTAATGTATATCTATGTTAAAAAAAGAGGGACGAAAGACATCATACAGATATACAAGAGCTTTCGTAAATGTTGCATTTATGAAACAGGGAATTACTCTTTTCGAGGTAGTTATTAGATAAGCAAAGGGGTAGTTTCATTAGTTTCTTTATAAATCGTACGAATGATATCATGAGTTTTTCTAATTGTAATGAAATGTCTATGTCACAAAAGATAACCGATATGCTTCAGTTGTTAGAGCCACAATACTGTACTATGTCACATGATCTAACATTAGTAAGAATCGTTACTGTAAACCAACTTATTTTCCCGAGCGATTTATTTTCGCGTCTTTCGCGAGTAGAAAAATAACACGAATATAAATCGTCGCGAATATGTAAAACTAATTACTTTCTTTATAAAACTTCATCAAGTAAATCAGAAATTGTTGGTTTTTAATTAGACCATGGACTTTGGTTGTACTTTTGGTAACTCCCACCTCAGTGTAATACCGGTTTACAGCTTGGTATGAAATTGCTTTAATAAATAATACTTACAGTATTTGCAAATCAGCAGTAGAAGAGAACAGATTGAGTGGCAAGGTCGTCAAAGAGTTCAGATCTAAATATCTTTCAAAAAATAATCATAAATTATATCGAGGGGAATAATATATACAAATCCAAAACATGAAGTACACGCTTTTATGAACGCAGACAGAGAGAAAAATCGTGCTTTTCAATACTTAAAGGAAGAAAAAAATGCAATTGGTTGTTGCTCTATCCATTTGTGTTTATATCTGATGTCGTCTAAATGATTTCTCTATAATATTTCAATGAATTAAAAGGGATTTACGAACAGCTTAAAGTTAAAATTCAAATCAAACTGAGTCGATCACAATTACATCGGGCTAATTTTAAACTCTAGATCCGTTTGCATTGGTATAAAAAACGTCATGAGCTAGACAGAAAAAGCTTGCCAGATATCGCTTTTTACTTATTCTGGATCGTACATGTGTACATATTGTATATAACAAAAGAAATTTCGATAGTGTTGCGAACATCCCCAAGGAAGAACTTTCAAAATAAAGGAAACTATTAGCAATCTAAAATAAGAATATTCTGACGAGGATTGGACACTCAAGAATCACTCAACTTTAAATAACTGTAAATTATGGAATGAAAGTTTACATATAATAATAGCTATTTTTTTCAACAATGCACATCAATGAAAATAAGCTCTTTGTATTTGTTTTAGAGGAATATGTCCTAATTATTTAATGGTTTTTAGAGGTTGGAATCGTTATGCTCTACAATCATATTTTGAAAAAAAACTATTTAATTGCAAAAGTAAGAAAAAATATAGGAAATACTTTTATATCAAAAGGTAAATGTTATTATATTAACAAACAAATTATTTTGTTGAAGGAAGTGCGCGACTCAATTTAAATTTAGCAAGCCTTTTATAACACTGGTATATTTTGATAGACGATTCATTAAGGAACCAAATACATGTAGCAAAAAAAAAATTAGGTGGATGTGCATGTTTTTGAGATAAAAGCCACTGAAAATTTTTCTGGAAAATGCTCTCTCTTGATTTTTCAAATCTTGATAATTGAACAGTTAAAGTTCTCAAAACTATTAAAAAATAACCATGATTTTGGACGACTATTACAGATAACTTCTAATATTACATGTACAAGATTTATAAAAGAAAAATGAGGGTTAATGGGCAAGTTCTTTTAAGGCATTCAAATGGATAAAAC
The DNA here is from genome assembly GCF_965363235.1 of Mytilus galloprovincialis. Taxonomy (NCBI): domain Eukaryota; kingdom Metazoa; phylum Mollusca; class Bivalvia; order Mytilida; family Mytilidae; genus Mytilus; species Mytilus galloprovincialis. The sequence continues at coordinate 79,992,669 of NC_134842.1, read as the reverse complement.
CAGAGGATTCCGAAAATCTGACAAAAATTCAAAAACATGACAAGCGAACTTACTTTAGTAATGTTACATTGTATACTTACAAAAATTCCAAAGCCCTATTGTTCTCCAAAACACCAGCAGGTATGCTGGCTAGATTGTTGTTCCCTAAGTACCTATATTAAACAAAAAACTAACTATGCTTTTTTTAGATAAAAATGTAAATTTCGAAAACTTAAAGAAAACAGAAAATGTTTCATATGAAACCAAATCATAAATACTATATGTCGACAGCTAAGGAAGAACTACTTCCCAACTTTTTATGATATTTCAACTTTATTAGACATCATAGTCAATATTAAAAAGGTATTAGGAACAGCTAAAAATAGTTTTATTTACGCAGGTATGACCAATCATATTAACACCAAAGTTATCAGTTGTATATTTCTAGATATTGAGATGTTCTTTCCTCTGGAGGTGTATTTTTCATTGAGGAATATCATTTACCGTCATTTTAACCAGCAATCATTGCAGCAGTTGAGAATTACTATGCCTAAAATAATGCTGCGTCCGAATACCTCTTCAATTTTTATCTAAGTCACAATTTGTAAAAGTAAACCATCAAAGGTCCGATAGATAGTAGAAGATATGGTATGAATTCCAATGGACAACTCACCATCCAAGTCACAATTTGTAAAAGTAAACAATCATAGGTCCGATTGATATAAGAAGATGTGGTATGAGTGCCAATAAGACAACTCTCCATCCAAGTCACAATTTATCAAAGTTAACCATTAAAAGTCAAAGTACAGTCTTCAACATGTGACATATTCATGATACTAGTAATGGAATAATGTTATAATTATATTATTCCCACGATTGATAATAAGTGTTTTTCGGCACATAACAAGTCTTGAACATAAATCAGAGTGACCTTAAGCAAAAGTCAGTTTATATTGATGCAACTCATACAAGCTTCCAACGAATTTAACAGAAAGAGATAAGGATTGATAAGGCATTTGAACAATAAGTCCCAGACTCTAATTTGACTCTATTTTCTATGATAACCTACTAATTTATACAATTGAGTTTTTACGTATTGATCATACAAAATGAGTGCAGATAAGACTTGGCTCCACGTTCTATTGTTGAGCATTATTTCGGATTGAAATCAATAAAACATGTATATTTTGACTTAAAAATAGCTCTTGGTCAAATAATCTTATGATTTTTCAAATTTACAATCTTTTAATTAGCATATATTCATATAAGAATTCCAAAATTTCACTGTAGATGCCATTCTGACAAGTTTGGAAAGTTATCCATTTGAGGGATCTATCAACTGCTGTTTATGATCTATGTTGTACCACAGAAGTATGTTTTATACAAAAAGTTTCGCTTTTCTAATTTTAAGAAAAAAGTGGGGACAATATTCCGAATTATGTCTACGGTTTGGACTAATTTATTTTTTATCTAATAAACAACCTCTGGTGAAAATATAACTATAAGAAAGGACATTAATATTGAAAATAAAAATTTTATATTGTCCTTGTTGATGTCTATATGCAGTTTTCGTTGAATAATCCCTATTTTACTATCAATCTAATTTGAGTTTAACATTAGTGAAATAGTACATGTATTTGGACTAAAGCTTTACATCGTCTTCTTATTGGAAGGTTGTTTCTGTTATAGGTTTTATACTACTAATTCGAAAGCACATACCAGAATTAGTACATATTGAACAAAAAATAGTTTCTACGCATGAGTGTAACGTTCAAAATATGTAGAATATTTAGGTATATTTGGTATCATATGTAAGCTGAATGACTGGCCATCGCTGGAACACTTTTTGGCTCATAATTTTGAATATTAACAAAATGCATCAATTTTTTTAAAGAGGGTACATTTTGCCTGTTTTTCAAATCTTAAGCGCGTGTTTTAGCACAACCTAAATTCCGGGAACCAGCTCGTTCTTATATACCATTGAAGGTGTTGATTTTCTCAGTTTAAGACAACATAAAGTGTTGATTTCACATATAATGATTGTCACTTTATTTGAACCTCAAACAAAAGCACTGTGACTACCTGAAATGTTGAATTTAACATTGAAAGCGATGTGACTGTGAATTAGTGGTGTACTTCCTAAACTATATAAACAATCAGTAAAATGTTGTTTCATCGCGGCCTAAAGTATGTGTTCTACAATTAATCTTTCGGTGATTTTACAAGTTTCTTAACTAATACCAAAGAATTTATCATAAACTATTGTAATACAAGAAATAAATATAGTAGAATAAGTTTTTTGGGGAGTTTTAAGAGCTATTCTCTGTAAGGACCAAAATTAGTGTTCACACCTATGTCACAGATTTTTACCATTCTTTGTACACATACTACATAACTAATATACTTAAAACAACTAACACTTTAGAAATTGATTTTGGGCTTTGTTACTATGGAAATGGCGGCCATTTTGATTTTGGGCTTTCTTTTCCATGAAAATTCTAAAAAAAATCCTAAAAGTCAATGCTTATTTCCCTTTAATCATGACAGTAAATGTGCAGTAAATGATGCAGACAATTATCACATCTAAATCTGGTACCTTTGCCTTTCTAAAAAATATATCACACATTTGGCTGAAAATTGTGTACATATGGTTATTTTCTATTGGAGAAGGGGGTGATTCTGACATCAAAATGAAAACCAAATTTCACCAAAGTTCATTGAAGCTTTGACAAAATTTCCGAGATATTTTATAGAAAACATTGCCAAAATCATGAAGATAAACCCCCCATTTAAAAATATAAAAAAAATCAGGGATGTGTTTTTTGAATTCAGGAAAAAAATGTGAATTGAAAACTGAAAAAAATCAACTATGTTTCTATGAATTATCTCCCCTTATGGTTCTTCTTCATTGAAAACATAAAGGAACAACAGGAAGTACAAGGATTAATGGAAGTACACCACTAATTCATGGTCCCATTGCTTTCTATGTTAAATTCCTCCGTTTCAATTAGGCACACCTCTTTTGTTTTAAGTTCAAATAAAGTGGAAATTATTGCATTTCAAAGCAACACTTTATGGTGTCTTGTACTGAAAAAATCAACATACCTTAAATGGCATATAACAAAGAACTGGTTCCCAGAACTTAAGATGTACCAAAACAGGTACTTCAGATCTGACAAACAGACAAAATGTACCCTCTTTTTAAAATTTGGTGCAGTTTTTTTAATATTCAAAATTAAAAGTCCAAAAGTGTTCTACAATGATCACCAGTCCTTCAGCTTTCATTTGATACCAAAAATACCTAAATATTCTACATATTTTGAAAGTTACACTCATGCATAGGAACTATTTTGTGTTAAATATGTACTACTTTTTGGTATGTGCTTTCTGGCCGTGCCTGAATTAGTGGTGTTACACCTATAACAGAACCAAACTTGCTATATTGACTTGAGCTTTACTTCATTTCATTCTATTATCTATTTCAAGCAATAAAAAACATACAAAGCTTTATTCCAAATACTATTTTACTAATTTTTAGCTCAAATTGGACTGGTAGTAACATATGGGTTATTCAAAGAAAACTGCATATGGATATTACCAATGGCCAATTTACTTTTTTTGTTCTCAATATCATTGTTTCATTTATTAATTTCTATTAGGAAAGCTATGTGCTTACCAATAGTCATATTTTCATCAGAGGTTCTTCATTAAATAAAAATATATTAGTCCAAACTTCAGACATAAATGAGAAAATTGTCCCCCCTTTTTTCTTGAAATTGGAAAAGGGCTTTTTTTTTTTGTATAAACCATAATTCTGTGGTAAAACATAGATTATTAAGAGCAATTTATATATCCCTTAGCTAGATAACTTGCTAAACTGGTTCAAAATTGCATGTTCAGTGAGATTTTAGAATTCTTATATGAGTATATACCATTTGCCTAGACTGTAAAAGGCTACCATAAGAAAAACAATAAAACTTGAAAAATCATAGGATTATTTTGACTAAGAGCTATTTTGTACCATATACAAGTCATAAAATACATGTTTTATTGATTTCAATCACAAAAAATGCAAAAATAAGAACTTGGAGTCAAGTCGTAACTGCATGCATGTTATATGACCATTAAAGGCGAAAATACTTGAGGATGCCAATTTAAGAGCTTAAATTTCCCATAATCAGGATGGTTCACCAAAAAAAGATGATTAAACATGATTACTAACATCAAATTTGACTTATTTTCATTGCAATAGGTACAACTTCTAAAAATTGGATTTCTGATGATTCTCTGTAATATAACAGAACCAAACTTGCTATATTGACTTGAGCTTTACTTCATTTCATTCTATGATCTATTTCAAGCAAAAAAAAACATACAAAGCTTTATTCCAAATACTATTTTACTAATTTTTAGCTCAAATTGGACTGGTAGTAACATATGGGTTATTCAAAGAAAACTGCATATGGATATTACCAATGGCTAATTTACTTTTTTTGTTCTCAATATCATTGTTTCATTTATTAATTTCTATTAGGAAAGCTATGTGCTTACCAATAGTCATATTTTCATCAGAGGTTCTTCATTAAATAAAAATATATTAGTCCAAACTTCAGACATAAATGAGAAAATTGTCCCCCCTTTTTTCTTGAAATTGGAAAAGGGCTTTTTTTTTGTATAAACCATAATTATATGGTAAAACATAGATTATTAAGAGCAATTTATATATCCCTTAGCTAGGTAACTTGCTAAACTGGTTCAAAATTGCATGTACAGTGAGATTTTAGAATTCTTATATGAGTATATACCATTTGCCTAGACTGTAAAAGGCTACCATAAGAAAAACAATAAAACTTGAAAAATCATAGGATTATTTTGACTAAGAGCTATTTTGTACCATATACAAGTCATAAAATACATGTTTTATTGATTTCAATCACAAAAAATGCAAAAATAAGAACTTGGAGTCAAGTCTTAACTGCATGCATGTTGTATGACCATAAAAGGCGAAAATACTTGAGGATGCCAATTTAAGAGCTTAAATTTCCCATAATCAGGATGGTTCACCAAAAAAAGATGATTAAACATGATTACTAACATCAAATTTGACTTATTTTCATTGCAATAGGTATAACTTCTAAAAATTGGATTTCTGATAATTCTCTGTAATACAGAACCAAACTTGCTATATTGACTTGAGCTTTACTTTATTTCATTCTATGATCTATTTCAAGCAATAAAAAATATACAAAGCTTTATTCAAAATACTATTTTACTCATTTTTAGCTCAAATTGGACTGGTAGTAGCATGTGGGTTATTCAAAGAAAACTGCATATGGATATTACCAATGGCCAATTTACTTTTTTGTTCTCAATATCATTGTTTCATTTATTAATTTCTATAAGAAAAGCTATGTGCTTACCAATAGTCATATTTTCATCAGAGGTTCTTCATTAAATAAAAATATATTAGTCCAAACTTCAGACATAAATGAGAAAATTGTCCCCCCCTTTTTTTTCTTGAAATTGGAAAAGGGTTTTTTTTTTTTTTGTATAAACCATAATTCTGTGGTAAAACATAGATTATTAAGAGCAATTTATATATCCCTTAGCTAGATAACTTGCTAAACTGGTTCAAAATTGCATGTACAGTGAGATTTTAGAATTCTTATATGAGTATATACCATTTGCCTAGACTGTAAAAGGCTACCATAAGAAAAACAATAAAACTTGAAAAATCATAGGATTATTTTGACTAAGAGCTATTTTGTACCATATACAAGACATAAAATACATGTTTTATTGATTTCAATCACAAAAAATGCAAAAATAAGAACTTGGAGTCAAGTCTTAACTGCATGCATGTTGTATGACCATAAAAGTCGAAAATACTTGAGGATGCCAATTTAAGAGCTTATATTTCCCATAATCAGGATAGTTCACCAAAAAAAGATGATTAAACATGATTACTAACATCAAATTTGACTTATTTTCATTGCAATAGGTACAACTTCTAAAAATTGGATTTCTGATGATTCTCTGTAATAGGAAGTACACCACTAATTCATGGTCCCATTGCTTTCTATGTTAAATTCCTCCGTTTCAATTAGGCACACCTCTTTTGTTTTAAGTTTAAAGTGGCAATTATTGCATTTCAAAGCAACACTTTATGGTGTCTTGTACTGAAAAACTCAACATACCTTTAATGGCATATAAGAAAGAACTGGTTCCCAGAACTTAAGATGTACCAAAACAGGTACTTCAGATCTGACAAACAGACAAAATGTACCCTCTTTTTAAAATTTGGTGCAGTTTTTTTAATATTCAAAATTAAAAGTCCGAAAGTGTTCTACAATGATCATCAGTCCTTCAGCTTTCATTTGATACCAAAAAATACCTAAATATTCTACATATTTTGAAAGTTACACTCATGCGTAGGAACTATTTTGTGTTAAATATGTACAACTTTCTGGTATGTGCTTTCTGGCCGGGCCTGAATTAGTGGTGTTACACCTAATGCCCACAATAAAGTGTAGACGAAATGCAGACACTGAAAAAACCATCATAATGTTGGTAAAAAAAACAAAATATCAACGTAGATACTATGGAGTGTAGTTTCTCTCCAAAGTTTGTGGATTGTGATGAACTCATTTAATAACCTCTTGCCAAACACTGAACAGTGAAACACACGCAGTACATTCCAAATATTTGCTATTTTGTCTGAGAATGGTCTAAAACCACCAGTAGCTCTAGATCTTCACATCAATATTGCATTTTTACCAGCCGCTTCAATTAAATGAATGAAAAAAAAACTATTCAAAATGTGCACGTCGCATGTTATGCAAAATTCCGCGTTTGCTAAGTTTTCATCCAGATATTGACCATATCAAGGATTCTGGACTCAAGTCGTTACCTTACATAACTAGCCCTAAACAAGCAAGTAATGGACCAACGGAAAAGCATTTTATTCATCTTATTAACTAGACAGAATGTGAGTATTTGAAAAAAATAACTGCCCCCTTTTATAGTTTTGATAAGTTTATGTAATTTTTAAATTTTCATTATTATCATTCATCATTGATTATTTGTTAAACATTCTCAATTACTAAGACAATGCAAACATGTCTTTTAATGAAACAAAGGGGCACTTTCTATGTATCAAATAAAGGCCACAGTAGTATACCGCTGTTCAAACTCATAAATCCATGGACAAAAAACAAAATCGGAGTAACAAACTAAAACTGAGGGAAACGCACCAAACATAAGAGGAGAACAACGACACAACACTACAATGTAACACACACAGAAACGGACCAAGCATCAGACAAAATCCCACGAGTTAGTTTCCAAATAGATATTTATTCACCTTCTTTCAAGAGTGTAATAGTTTGGGTCCTCTAATTTTTATGTATTATTTACTTTTTACACATTTTCTATATTTTTAAAACAAATACTTATTCTGTACAATTCTAAGGAAAATGATTTTATAATTAGCATTTAGATTTCTGTAATAATTTGATTTCTTTTTAATGTTTGTTCTTCATTCAGTGATTAATAATCTATATTGTATTACCTTATTATTTTGTTTTCCACAGTTATTCTTCTTACTTTTGCATCCCATTATTCTCTATTTCAATTGTGTGTGCTTATTCATCTCCAATCATAATGTTCATAATTATATTTTAAATCAATAATTTGGCATTATATTAATTATTCTTTGTTTGGTAAACCCTATTAAGCCCCTATATTTTATGTCACCTGTGAAACAATCATTGATACTATTTTTAAAATTGACTATTTTCATTCCCCACTCAGGAGCCTGATTTTAGGAATGAGTGCATGGTTTAATCTATTATTTTTACAATTTATGAATTATTTCATATTTATTTCAAAACAAATACTTACAAAACTTATTTGCTGTTTATACTGCGGATTCTTATTTTTATTTTCTATCTAAATTTTAAAGCTGAATCAATTTAAGTGTTATTATTTTCTTACATAATCAGAAATATAAATTTACTTCCACTATAGAAAATACCTTGTTAAACTGCCAGTGACTTATATATTTAGTAAGATACAGTGATTGAATATGAAGGGAATTAATTGCTGTTTAAATTTATATTTTGCTATTTAATTTTTTTTACAAGCAAATATGTCAGCTTATTATACATGCTGTTAGTATTTAGATCCTGTTAGTATTAATTAAAATTGATTTTAAAGGTTAAATCAAGAAGAAGAAAAGGGAATCTACCAACATATTCAGAAAAGATGGAAACAACAGAAGATGTATGTTATGAGACCACATCAACCCACTTTAGTAATGTTTTTATTCTTCCAAAATTTTTTGTCAAATAATTTTTCCAAAACAATCCATTTCAGAAAATTCTATTTATACTAGCTATGAACTATAATTAACTTTGTATTTTATGCAATTGCTGAGCAATGCTATCTAACATCAAGACAGATTCAGATTCAATATTTTATTATAGTCTCACTACTTGCAATACATAAATATACAGTACATGTACATACAGAGTATATACACAATACAAGACAGACAATATGCAAATATGAAATACAATTACCAAAACATCTAACATAAGGGATATTTTCCAATCAACAAAGTTCCATAACTCATCAGTTCAAAGGTAAAATATGTCACAATCAGAAGTGCTGACATCCATTATTCCTAAGGTTGTGTAATCATTGTAATAAATCTTCCACTCTCAATTTTATTCATTTAAAAAAAATGTATCAATGCAAACTGTTAATGAAAAGGTGTACAGAAAGCAAATGTTATATCATAAAGTGATTGCATAGAATTGAACCCCTAGAAACTATTACTTGCAAAAATAAAATATTGTTTTGCTGTATAATTGCCAATGAAAAATATTTCTACTAGAGATCAAAGAACATAGAAGTAACAGTATAGGTCAGCCATGATCACTCAGAGTCAATATTTTATGTGCCCATAACTGAGTTTTATTGTAGTTACAAATGTTCCTCTGCTTTTTAATTAAACTTTTCAAAACCAGATTTATTTGACATATTCCTCAGAAATAAACAGGGGAAATGGCAATTTAACATGAAGTCATCAGGAACCTTTTATTTTTCAGAGTGATGTAACACAGGCAATAATTTAAGTGAATCAAACAGCATCACTTCTAAAAGTAGCATGAAATTTTTATCACAGGTATTATTTAGACAGACAGATTGACAAGTGTTTTGCCTTGTAAATCAACAACAACAGTTTCTCAATCAATATTCTAAAATTGTGTTTAAACGTTTTACTCAACCCCCACAAACTAGCTATATATAGGATCGCCCTTTTTTTGGCAAAGAAGGGGGGGTATTTATCTAATAAACAATCTTGTGTCCAGTTCCAGTCAAAATCATTTGGGAATCTATACTTAATACCAATTTTATTGGTTACAAGTGATTATAACATCAATCGGCAATTTTTTTTCTTTTAATCAGAAATATCTAAGCAATAGGGAGAAACATGACTCAGACACAATACTTAATTCTATTACTTTGTATAAATTGCTTATTTCTTGACCCATTTCAATGTGGTTTTATTTTTGATTTTGGGGCTTCTTTAATGTGCTGAATCTAACCATGTTTTAAAAGTTTTTTTGGATTTTGGGTCCCATTTTTAAATTGGTCTATTGAGGGTCCAAAATTAAACTTTGTTTGGTTTTATCAAAAATTGAATTATTGGGGTTCATTGATATGTCAAATCTAACTGTCTATTTAGATAATTGATTATGGGTCCCGTTTTCAAATTGATCTACATTAATAAGGTCCCAAGGGTCCAAAATTAAACTTAGTTTGATTTTATCAAAAATTTAATTCTTGAGGTTCATTGATAAGCCCAATTTAACTGTGTATTTCGTTTTTTAATTTTGGGTCCCGTTTTCAAATAGGTCTACATTAAGGTTCAAAGGGTCCAAAATTAAACTTAGTTTGATTCTTACAAAGAAATAATTTAAGGGGTTCTTTTACATGGTTGAATCTTACCATGTATTGCGATTTTTGGGCCCTGTTATCAAATTTGTCAACATGTGTTAAGATTTTTGATAAAATATGCTTAGATTTTTGATTATAGGCCCAGTTTTCAAGTTGGTCCACATCACGTTCCAAAATTTAACTTTGTTTGATTTCAACAAAATTGAAATCTTGGGGTTCTTTGACATGCTGAATCTATTTAGAGTTTGGATATTGAACTATGATAGCTAAATTGTCAAATGTTTAATCACAAAGCAAATTCAGAGCTGAATCAAGCTTGGTTCGATCTATGCAAATTGGTTAAAGCATTTGTATATGCCCGTCAAAATTTTGACGGGACGTATTATGGTATACAAATGTCCTCCGTCTGTCCGTCCGTCTGTCCGGCGTAAACATGTCGCACCGTTACTTGAGAAGGCTTATCCAAATTTCATGAAACATAATATAGTTGTTTCTTATAATGGTCAAATGATCTGTATCCTTTTGGTGAAAATTAGATTAAAAATTTTTGAGTTACGGGACTTTGTAACTAAAACAGGGGTGTTGCGCCATATCTCAAAAATGATTTATGATAATTGCTTAAAACTTTACACACTTCTTAGTTATATTAATCTAAAGATCTTTTTACTTTTTGGTGATGATTCCAAATGTTTATATTTTAGAGTTATTGAGTTTTTTGGTATAAAAGTTTTTTTTTCACATGTCGCGCTGTATCTCAGAAAATATTGATGATTATTGCATAACACTTACACACAAGACGAAGGGCGTATCATGTGCTAATGGCGCAGCAGTTTATAGAGTTCATGTCAGACATGTTGATGACCGATCGACAAACGGACAACGGTATGCCATAATAGTCCTGTAAATGATGTATAAAAAGTGCATAAATAACGCACTCAAAAGTTAACCATGAGAGAAAACAAAACTATCTTTTAATTTTTTTTGTAAGCATCAGTCATTATGAAAAAAATTATTTAAACTAGTAAAAATTGCTTATACCTCATATTTAATTAAGTTGTAGAATAAGATACTTTCTTTTTTAGAAATAATCCAGCAGTTTCCAGATTATGAATGAATTTCACCATGTTAATGAATTTTTACAAGCAGTTATGATGAGGTGTTTTTCAGAAGAAGAAAGGAGTTCCTAAAATATGTATTCTTAAAAGTTCCAAATCTGTTTATTGCAATAGATTACTTGAGATAATGAAGAAAATTATTACAACTGTTTTTCGGCAAAATATAGAAGATGTCCTTCATTCACTGACAATGTAATTGAGTTCTAATAACCAGAAACAGAAACCTCAAGTATTACCAAAAGGTTCATTTTGTTCTTTAGGTGATTCATTGGAAAAGTCTCAATCTTAGCGCCACAACAAAAACAAATCTTTCATTCTAGACACAGACCGTGTTGTATAATCAAGTTTCTCAGATGCTTCCATACTTAACTGAGAATAAATATTATATGACATCTAGCTGCAAAATAAAACTGATTTCAATTTTCCTGTTAATCTCTTTTGTTAATGTCAATTCTTTTGTCATAGTCACGTCTCAAGTAGCATGTTTTACCTGTAACCTTTAGAAATGTATCCAACTGTCATACAAGTGAGTGGTTTAGCTAGCTATAAAACCAGGTTTAATCCAACATTTTCTACATAAAAAAATGTCTGTACCAACTCAGGAATATGACAGTTGTTATGCATTCTTTTGACGTGTTTTTGCTTTTGATTTTGCCATTTGATAAGGGATTTTCTATTATGAATTTTACCTTACTTTGATTTTGACCAAATCACTACTTTCACTTTAAACAATATTTTTTTTCACATGTTTTACTTATTTCAATATATATAAGCAACTAATAGGACCACTTAAATAGTAAACATTTCTAAGAAAACAGTAGCCAGAAAACTTAGGAAGAAATACCCCATATAATTGGGAACTATATTCAAAGACCATGGATAAAGGGAATTAATTGTGGTCTGAAGCCAACTGCAATGTTCTTTGTAATGTGTTTACATAGCAACTGTTATTGATATTTATTTTGAATAATATTAGTTGTGTATCAAAACAATTCCTAATCCGTTGGTTTTACAAAGTTAAATAAGAAAAACTTTGAAATTGACGAATATAACCACTTACTTTCTTTAAATCTGCACAATGCAATTTCAAGTTTTGCCAAATTTCATAAAAAATTTTAACAATTTTTTTTTTAACAAAAAAAAAACAACACACACCCAATTATTTTCTTGGTAAAAGAGTGATATATGAAGATCATTTTGGAGGCATAACAATAAAATGTGACGTTTGGAAAAAAAATTAAATCATTTTGAAATTTGCTAAAAAAAATGCCTTTTTCAGCAATTTGAAAAAATGCAAAATCGGCACTTTTCAGATACAAGTTTTAATGTTTCGAATGGATTCAATGTCAATGTCTGTTTACTTTATTGTGTTATTCAAGACCTTTATTTGTTCAGTATACCTATGATTTAGGCTAAAAATGTATATTTGTTAAAAATAATGAAAGTTGAAAAATGATGCATTTTGAGATTTTGCTACTCTGATACTGGGCTTATATATATGGGACCTGTAACCATGGGAACAGAAACCCCCAAAAGTTTAAGTTCTCAAAAACTATAAAAAAATAATTAAAATTTTATAAGACTTTTACAAATGGCTTATCATGATACATGTGAAAGATTTACAAAAAAAAAATGGGGGTTACCAGGCAAATTTTTTCAAGGCATTCAAATGGATAAAACCAGAGGATTCCGAAAATCTGACAAAAAGTCCAAAACATGACAAGCCAGCTTCCTTAGGAATTCTTTGGTTTTATTTTATAAATTGTGTGCTTTTGGTTGTACTTCTGATTATATTGACATTTTTTTTACTTTTCTATGCAGAACGCTATACTTCCAAAAAGCATATCAACTAAAAATTGCGTGGTCGTTTGGTTAATCTGTATGCAAATATATTTGCTGCAACTCAAGTAAAGCCTTCTCTCTAACGAGAAAGGTAGATATGCTAGATATTCTTACTGGAGGTGTGATGAGATGATTTATTCTTGATGTTTCTACTTGATGATATTTATGTACGCTTTGGCAATACTGTTGATCGACAGGTTGTGTGTATTTAAAAGAGCAATAAGTATGTCCCGTTAATGGCAGATTTGTGTTTGTACTGTTATGAATATTAGTTTATAACCATACTCAGTATAGTGTTACTCGTATTAGTACAAACCCAATAGCAAGTATAATTGGGTAGTTGACATTTGGAAAATATGGGCCTAAATTACAGATTACAATCTGGCAACATATCGGATATATTTTGTGATAATGATATTACATAACGCGTGATAGCGTCGGGGTAATTTATAACTAGATAATTTTATGTTCAACATGTAGAACTGTTTGTTTATTTTCTTCATGTTGAGCAGCAATATATACGCCGCATGCAAGCACTGCTTGAATGTAATAACAAAAAAATGGAAAGTTCATTACTTGGAAAATTAAATCCAGGTGAAATTAAATCTTTTGTTGTAACGCTTGATTTTCAACTGACACTTGTCAAATTTTTTATGTAAATCAATTTATTAGTCTGACTTTAATGTATCTGTTGTTTAACTTTCTTCCTATGTGAAGTATAAATCTGCTGACGTCAGACATGCGAAGCAATGAATGTGTTTTTTTTTATTTCATAGATGCTTTTGTGTTCTGTTGAATTGTTTCTTTTAAACTTGGAACACGTCTGCTGTATCCATATTTTGACTATTTCATTTATTATATCTGTTTAGTTAACGCATCGTTGAAAATATAATGGAATTGATGAGATTGTCATACAAAGTGAGGAGTTTTGCGATATAAAACCAGGTTTAATCCACCATTTTCTACATTTGAAAATGCACGTACCAAGTCAGGAATATGAAAGTTGTTGTCCATTCGTTTTTTATTTGTTTTGTCACTTGATTTTTTCATATGATTAGGGACTTTCCGATTGGATTTTCCGCTGAGTTTAGTATTTTAGTATTTTACTTTGTATTATTTTTTACATCGCCACTGCATTTTGAATTATTTAATGGTAGTAAAGTTAAGTAAAGTTTAATAATACTAGTAGTTACTTTTGATCCTTCTTAGAAAGTCAGCAAAATATACTGACATGATTATATTCACTGTTTATTTACAGCTCAGACAACTCCACATTGGTCTTGAAAACAGCATCAGGTAAACTTGTCAGATTGTTGTTCTCTAAATTCCTATATGAAGTAAAAGAACCTATTATTTTCGATCTTTTGTCATAGATTTTAAAAAAAACTTACGTAAAAAAGAAGTACTTGCACATGTTGTATGAGTGTTATTTGTATATCAAGCACTGGTAACTTCGATTTAAAAAGGTTTTTGCATTAAGAAAGACAACTGAACGTTTAAGTAAGACTTACAAAAATACTGTGGACTCATTTATTGTCATGGGTATCAATTCTAATGGATTTCTGAAAACTTACATTTTTCGGTGATATATGATTTTGTGGTTTTGCCTATCTCTGTACATACAGTTTTTTTTAAGATATGATAATCGTTCGATATTTATATTCGTGGTTTACTTTTACCCAAGAAAGCCACGAAAATTGGTATAATAGGTATGGTCTATTAGGTGGGGGGGGGGGGGCAAATCTCCATCCAGGTCACAATGTTTAAAACGTAAACAAGTAAAGGTTGTAGTACAACCATTGAAAAGTTACCTTTGAAGAGGTCCAAGAAATGTCTGGCGTAAAGCAATGTAACAGGAAACATTTTTTTAAAGGGAAACCGAGAAACAGTTATGAGCCACCTTAACACTAAACAACGAATAGACCACAGGCTACTGAAAGGTGTACCATCGTGAATTAACCGTTTCGACAGGTTTAATCTTACTTACATAAATATCGTTATGTGTTACTTACAAACTTTTCAATGCTGTATTGTTCCTGAAAACAGCTACAGGTAGGCTTGTAAGAAAGTTGTTTGATAAATCCCTACATTAAAATAAGCATAAGTTATAAAATATAGAAAAATAAATTTTTGTAAACATTCTATAGGACCATTTCTTAGTTAAAAATCGTCGATTTGCATATCAACAAAGACAATAAACATGTATTAATAATTGATACTTCAATATTGAATTTCAGGGTGCAATATATGTGCAATTAAACGAATAGGAACTAATCACAGTTGATTGGAACTGAAATACACAGAGCTAATATGTCGGCATTTGACATCATATCCAAAGACAAGAAAAGTCTGTTATTCGTTATCTCATTTAAGCCAATAGCTATTGCAGTATCTTAGCCGCACTTAAACCAACCAATCAGAATCTTTATGTGAAAAGATATATTTCAAGATGGCATGTATGTCGACTGAAACTAATAGCTCTGCACCTTGATTCGAAGCAAATATAGACAGTATGCTGAAGTAATCTGATAAAACAGTACAAAATGTCTTCTTGAGACATTTCTGTACCGTCGGTCAAGACTTCTCAGGCTCAATAAATGGAATTTGAAGTAATCTGTGTATATTATATAACATTCTTCAACAGCTTCCAAACTGAGAAAAAAATGCAAATACCATGTATATTAGTTTATTTGAATTTATTTGTTGTTTTTGTGAACTTTTATGTCAGTGGAGTATAACTGTTTTGTATGTATTCACGGTTTTGGCTGCTGGATTTGAAATAATTGTCACATTATATAAAATTGAGAAAGGAATTGGGGAATGTGTCTAAGCGACAACAACCCGACCATTGAGTAGACAACAGCTGAAGGCCACAAATGGGTCTTCAATCTAGCGAGAAACTCCCACATCCGGAGGCGTCCGTTGGCTGGCCCCTTAAAAATATGTATACTAGTTCAGTGATAATGAACGTCATACTAAACTCAAAATGATACACAAGAAACTAAAATTAAAAATCATTCAAGACTAATAAAGGCCAAAGGCTCCTGACTTGGGACAGGCACAAAATTGCGGCGGGGTTAAACATGTTTATGAGATCTTAACCCTCTCCCTATACCACTAGCCAATGTAGAAAAGTAAACGCATAATAATACGCACAAACAAATTCAGTTCAAGAGAAGTCCGAGTCCGAATATATTGTGGTCAGTCCGTCAATTAGATAGGAAGCAAGCATATTCGAGATAGTTCAATCAGTAAGATTGTATATTGAATATGTTTGATATTACTTTTTTTTTTTTTTTGATTTTGGAAGAAATATTGGTACATATGTCTGTTTAAGTCGCTTTTTGTATGGCATTGTCACGAAACAATCAGCATATATATACAATTGAGATGTTAAGCTAGCAAGATAACCAGCTTCAATTCCCCAACATCTTTAAAGAGCGTATTTTGCAAGTCAGAAAATGACAAATGTTTTTACTAGTTCCATTGGTTAATAGCATTTCATTTTTTTTTTTCAGTTATAAAAGACCTTCCCCTTTGTCAAATTTCCCTGGATTTCATTTTTTTTTTTGTTGAATATTTTTTTCAGTTATTTACTCTGCGTTAAACAATAGCTGTAACTTATATATTTCGATATATTATTATTCCATGTTTTTAACGTACCTAAAAATAAAAACAATACAGATTTTACTCAAAACAACACATCAGAAGATGCAAAACAAATGATGATCTTATACACTTAATCTTTTACTTATCATTGACTTGTAAAAATATGTACTGTAAGCGACTAGAGTATATTGTAGTCAGTCAGTCAATTAGACAGGAAGCAAGCATACACGAGATTGTTCAATCAGTAAGATTATATATTGAATATGTTTGATATTGCTTTTTTTGTTTTTAATTTGGAAGAAATATTGCTACATATATGAAAATTAATAAAAAGGGGAAAATGATCAAAACATTCTTAAATATCTAAACTCGGATGTGCCTCTGTGGACTAGTAGTCTAAATAGTCGAAACAACTGTATGTCAAGCAAGTCCACACTAACGTTGTGATTTATATGGTTTTAACTGTTGATATTTATTGTGATAATCTACCATTTGCATGAATGTTCTTATTTTACTTCGTGCTCTTTCAAGCATACAAAGAGAATAAGTGGTATACGTGCCAAAGTGTCCATCCAAGTCATAATTGGTAAAGGCATATATTTTGAATGAGGATAACATGAAACTATGATTAACACACATTTGGTGTATCTATATTGTCTTGATAGACTTTTATGTTTGGAATAAACAAACATCAGCTGCCAGGGTAAATGCTTGCTTGCAATGCCAAATTTAAATTGAACGATAACTACTGTTTTTATTCGGTCAGTTCTATTATGTCAGCAAACATACACACAAAATTACAATTGTATCTCACTTACAATAAACGCATTGCCGTATTGTTCCTGAAAACACCTTCAGATATGCTTTTTAGAGTGGTGTTCGATAAAAATCTACAATGAATAAAATAAATCAGTACTTTTTATTTAATTTAATTACTTATTTTCGAAAAATTACAGTAAAGAGAAAGAAGAACTAAGAGGAAAGTAATTTTGAATTAATTTTTCAAGTATATATAACGTTCGATAGTCAGAAAGAACTGTTTAAACTAACAAACACAATTAGGTAATATAAAATGCTAACAGAAATTTACTACAAGATCTTTATTCTAATACCCCTTTAATTGAAACAATGTGTATAGCAATTGTAAATTGATTTGAATAAACCAATTAAAATTTTATAGTCTACCTTGTTATCTCTTAGGTGTCCTTTAACATATTTATTTTGGTTGTCTTATGTGCACTTTTAATGTACCTGTTATTTGACAACTTGGTACCAGTTTCAGGCATATGTCCTTTTTATTTCACTTTCATTTATTTATAACTTTTTTAAAAATTGTTTGATCTTTTTTAGACTTTTCGTTTTCTTTTACGTTCATGACGTTCCGATATTCATTGGGTATTGGGGTTTTGCTAAATCGCGTATGCCTTATTCTTTATAAATCGTAGTTATAACGGACTTGCTATGTTCATTTGCTACTTTAAGATGCTAAATCTAACTTTATAAAAGTAAATAGTATTGTACAACACCGCATTTGATTGTTAATGCTGCGGTGCAAATGGGGGATGGGTAATAGGTATCCTGATCTTCATGTTTGCCAGACCCCCCCACTATAATTAAATTATCGTCCCATTAGAAGAAAATTTACGGCTTCGACAGAAAAAAGATTAAGCTTTCAAAATTGGTTTTAAGCTTTGGGTTTGTCCATTGATACTATGTTCCAATGAAATATGCTCTCAGGCATATAATAATGACCCGTGTGAGGTCATTATTTTCCTAGATGAAAATGCAAACTATAATCTAATTAAAATTTATATGCATCTGATATTTTTTTTGTTGCCGGTTTGTGAATTTTTATTTTAAAGTTCAGTCTTTGATAGGTGATAAAAAGAATCATCATTGTCGGCATTTTAATTTTAGAAACAACTAATGTGAAGTTTTGTTAATTTGTCACTTCAATACGGAGACATTATCATACATGTGAGATGGATTTTTCATTTAAACTTTAAACACTTAAAAAAAACCCAGATTTATCATATGCGTGTGTTAGTTTATGAAAATCTTTTTGAGTCACACAGAGACGTATATGAATATTCGTTGTCTTGTTACATGTACAGTTATCAGAATTTCGTGCTCCCTTCGTGTCAGTTCTTCACATTTTTACATTTATGTATACCTTTTATTTTCCAAATGACCGTTTAAAGAAATAGTCTTATATGGTATTGAATAAGATCCACGGACACCTCAATGGGGTCGGGTGGGTGGTGATAAAAGGGGACAAAATAACATTCCATAAACCACTCCCCCTTTGCGTACTTTCATATGATAAATAAAGCTGGTACAATAAATTACTTACAAAGTGTCTTTAATTTTTCATACACCATTATCGGATGGTAACCATTCATATGTGTCCTACTTCATGTAGTAACAGTAATATTCTTTTTGTGTATGGATAATAATTCATAAAGTTTATATCAAGAAAATGAGTAAGTTTTATTTAACTTTCTAAATGAGCCGTAGAGCGTTTTATGGTCGGTAAAATAGGACGCTTACTAGTGCAAATCTTTATAAAGATATTGTTTTACGGTAAATTAGTTAGATAATGCATATTGTAACATAAGCAACACGATTGATGCCACATTTGGAGCAGGATCTGATTACCCTTCCGGAGCACCTGAGATCACCCCTAGTTTTTTGGTGGGGTTTGTGTTGTTTATTCTTTAGTTTTCTATGTTGTGTCATGTGTGCTGTTGTTTGTTTGTCTTTTTCATTTTTAGCCATGGCGTTGTCAGTTTGTTTTAGATTTATGAGTTTGACTGTCCCTTTGGTATCTTTCGTCCCTATTTTGTAAGGTTTTAATAGTCGTAGAAGACACCTCGGTGTATCAGAATAGCACAAAGAAAGACATAACTACGGCCGGTCATTCATTTGATCAATCCTGAAACCATCGGTGTGTTCTACGACAAGTGAGCCCTTAAAATATGCATCACCTATAGCTTAATACTTACATCAAAGTTATATTTAAGTAAGCAGCAAAAATATCACTGTTTAAAGTTGTAATGGCGTTGTGAGACAAATCTCTAAAATAAGATGAAATAAATAGTTGTACTTTACAACTTCAATCTCTTATTTAAAAAATATTGATACATTTAGAATTAATAAGCTAAGACAAAATGATCTACCTGTGCTCTAATTTAGCTGGCGTTAATTATAAGTGACACTCAGAATGAGTTTAATAAACAGGTTAATTAAGGAAACATTCGCATATTGTACATGTTGTATGAACTGATGAACTATCTTGAGAGCCGTGGTGAAGTGGTTAGTGCATCGGACTACTAACACCACGGATCCTGGTTAGATCCCCGCTTCGGGGAGAAAATTTCAGGGACTAAATTCTCGGCTCTCCCTTGACACCAATTGCGAGTATGGTTTGCGGAAAGTCCGTCGGAAGGGGCACGAAATGTTTGAAAAAGATAGATGTTAGTTGTAATAACTTGTTTTCAAATCCACTATAAATAAATAAGTCTGAGCTATAAACTATCCAGAAAAGCATAATAAGAATTGATTGACTGTTACTAGCTGATTTTTAGAAAGCATTTGATTCTATGAAGCGGGATTTTCTAGTAAAAGTTCTTAAAAGCTTAAATGTAGAACAACCTATATGCAAATGGTTTGAGACTCTCTATTCAGAGGCTAATTGGTACCAGGATTATATAAAACCAGCGTAATAAATACATGAAATAATGGAATCATAATTTTTTTTCAAATCTTGAGAGAGATTCCATATTTATTCATTATAGTTGATGAATTAATATCCCTATAAGACATCTGACATCCACGTATTCTTATTCACAATTGAACAATTAGTGTTGAGCCAGTATGCTGATTACATATTTCTTGCTATGGATGGAAATAAAAAATCTTTAAAAAATATTTTATGATGTTTTGATTTTTATACAAAGGGTCTCTGTACTAAATATTAAAGCTTCTCAGTTCGAGAACAAAATATTTTGACCCTATGCTTTGCCCTAGCAATAATCTTCAATGGGCAATTTCAAATTTCAAACTGTTATGAATAGATCTTTTATAAAAGATAAAAGTTTACAAAGAAACTCTAGGAAATTTTATAACCACTTCAGGTTTGGGAACATAGGAAACTTTCATTACTCGGTATTAAGGCATAACCAAAGTTCTTCGTTTTCTCAAGGCTTTACAAAATTGATCCCAGATTCAAAGTAAAGAGTATAATATACATCTGGCGCAAATATTAAATTTCAGTCCTGGTTTCTACATTAGTTTAGTTATAGTTAAATACGCCAGACTCGTGTTTCAATAAAGGCTACTGCACCAAATAATTCTTACGAACTCTTTTTTGTATAAAATAAAGAAGAAGGATCAAAGTTCGTGTACTTTTTAAAAATTTAGACGACGAAACTATTGTACAGTTGTTCTATGGTTGTCAAATTATGTTTAAATTTTGTCATCATTATTCCAGCAAATAAGATTGTTTCTACATTAGAAAATGCCTGTACCAAGTCAGGAATATGACAGTTGTTATCCATTCGTTTGATGTGTTTGGACTTTTGATTTTGCCTTTTGATTTTTGATTTTCCTTTTTGAATTTTCCTCGGAGTTCAGTATTTTTGTGTTTTTACTTTTTTTTTAACAGAGATTTTGTCATCAGTAAAGAGCAGATATTCTTTTATTTCTATTCATATAGCCTATTCGTAAATCTTTTTTTTATAGTAGCACGAACTATATACTAGTATACAAATTTATATGTAAGAAACTTACTCCTAATATTGTTGGTTGTACATAAAGAATAAACAATATTAGTAATGTGAATACACTTTTGCTCGGGAAAATAATAATGTTGATGTACATGAAAAAATTTTGACGCTCGTTTTACATAAATAATTCAGTAGTATTTGTTTATATGTTGATAGGTACTCTGATAACAATAACTATGTACACTAGTAAGTTATATAGTTAGCATTGTATGCGTGTATGTGTAATCTGATGTACAATAGTTGTCGTTTGTTTATGTAATTTATACATGTTTCTCGTTTCTCTTTTTTTCACATAGATAAGACCGATTAGTCCTTAAAGATCTATGTTTTGTGTACTATTGTTTGTCTTTTGTGTTTTTATTTTCTTTTGTAGCCATGGCGTTGTCAGTTTATTTCCGCCATACGCGTTTGGGAGTCCTTCTTTCATTTTTTCCCCATGTTTCAGAAATGTCTGTCTTAATTCAATAACAATCATGTTGGGCTGTGGTCTGAAAATTCATTATTAAAAACGATTTACATTTTATTTATTAAAAAAATGTTGCACGTACATTTTAAAAAGAAAATCACTGGATGAAAGTAAAAACTGGAATGAAAAACTTCTCATCAGTGATATATGTTAAGAAAATTTCATGATTTTTTTTTATCAAATTCATATCAAATAAATTGAATTTTGTATGATTATCCTCTTTGGACCACTTTGTATAAATTTTGAAAATCAGTTAAATTCTTCAGTGTAGTATTAAAGGATCATTTTTGTCAAATTTCTTTTTACTGCTATCCAAAAATATATTAATACAGTTCTTCATAAATCGAATTCAAATAAACAATTGGATAATGACAAACAATCTTAAAACAAATTAGTAGGTATGTTAATATTTAATGGAAACATTAAGGTTTGTTTTACATCATGCACATCATCTGTGTTTTTTATTTAATTATCTTTTATTGCAAACAATGATTTTTTTCCTATAATTTGCTTAATTGAATGGTCATGCCATTTTCAGTAACCAAGAATTATCTGTGATAAATTTTATTCTTAAATGACGATTTATCAACGATTTGAGTACACATCCGTGGTAAAAACTGAATAGATTGAAAATGCATGTACCAAGTCAGAAATATGACAGTTGTTGTCCTTTCGTTTTTGTTTTTTTTTTTTTTTGTCTTTTGGCATTTGGTTTTACCATGTGATTAGTGACTTTCCGATTTAATTTTCCTCTGAGTTCAGTATTTTTGTGATTTTACTTTTTGCATGGACTGTTCATATCAAACTCCCACGCCCTTAGCTTCAATCCAAATGAATTGCCGAATTTGAACTATACAAATAAAATAATTGACGAGAGTTTTAATTTATACTCGTTATCGTTCGTGGTAAAATATTAAGCATAAAGAGCCGACCATTAGTAACATCATTATAACGTTAAGCCCCGACCAATAATTTTTTACTTATATCTTATCATTCGATAATAAAAGTTTAGCAAGAGAGAAACATATTGTATTGTTATAAAAACAAAATCAATTCAATGATTTAGAGATCACCCCTAGTTTTTTGGTGGGGTTCGTGTTGTTAATTCTTTAGTTTTCTATGTTGTGTTGTGTGTGCTGTTGTTTGTTTGTCCTTTTCATTTTTAGCCATGGCGTTGTCAGTTTGTTTTAGATTTATTAGTTTGACTGTCCCTTTGGTATCTTTTGTCCCTCTTTTGCAAAAATAGAGATTACATTTTAACAGGACGCGACAATTTTTTCGACTTGCATGTTTTCTTATTTAATTGTGGCATGCAGGTCTTCCTGTTTGGGAGTGTCGTCATTAGTCTCAACAATTCATCATGCATGTTTAGTATTGCAGTTAATTGATGACATTATACATGTTATAATATGACAAATTGTATAAAATGTGTAAGAAATTAGGATGTATAACAGTCTCATTTAAACGATAGCTACATACATTTCTTCCGTTGATTCAGGAAAACTTGGTACTTCTATTAATCCTCTTCTGTTGCAACGGTACGAAGGTCCTATGATATAACAATCCATTTCACAGTTTGGTATTGTCTTACAATCTTCGTTGGCATTGCAACTTACTTCAACTAATAATACAAATGTTATTATCTTGCACCACAGAAATACGGACATTACAGTTCTTGTTTTCTCCTGCAAACGGTTATCATATACTTTTTTGCGTTCAATATACTTCTACACATCTAATTTTGCAATATATTTTCATCCGTTTTATATAAAACATTCAGCTATGATTCCATATTTGCAAAATAAAGTATCACTGTTTAAACGTGGTTGTTTGATAATCGTGTACTTTTCCAATTATTTCTAATCTTTCCTCCACAGTTACTGTCTCTGAAAGAAAAATCAATATCTTGCATAACAATTCAGAGACGTGTAACCTTCTTGAACATGAAGGCGATACATATTGATCGATTGCAGTTGGTTTGAAAATAATATTTTCTTATTAAACCGGTTCGTCCTGGCACATTATAATTCAAAAAACGCTATTAGATTGTACGTTTGAGAGAGGTTGGATTGGAGAATTCGATACTGTATTTTTTATCAAGGTAGTGTTCACATAGAGAGACATTCATTTGTAGTAAGTAAAATATTCATTAAGACTTAATTCTTATACATATCCATCAATCAATGATTATCGGTAGTTTTAAACCGGTCACAACAAGACACGTAGGCTTGGTGATGGTTAAGTGTTTATAAAAAAAAATGTGAACATTGTAAGAATCTACGTAGTTTGAATATAATGAACATAATATAAACTAACGTTCGTTTTAATTAAAACCATGATCCGTCATTGATAAGAGAAGGTCCGATAAGGGGTTATTTCGGCCTAAAATTTGCAGTACATCTGATAATGGAGTTTTCACATTTTTAAACACTTGGGTGGTTTTTTCATTCGATTTAATTGGATATTAGTACATGTTTGGACTGTCTTGGTCATTACAGAACGCTCACGTTTTACCTAAATATTAAACATCTATCAAAGATGCCATTTGACATCACTTTTCAGATAGATTTTTGTCTAACATTTTACAAATAATGATAAATATCAGAGTTAAGCGACTAACATTGTGTTTGTATTGTTTAAATATGCCAATATGTCTTACTTTTTATAACAACAAAAATAATTCAATGTCATTTGCAAAATGTTTAATTGTCTTCTGGTGTTTGTACCTTTTGAACATCAGGCTGGATTGATCTACTTAAACTGTGTTGAATTTTATGTAAAAGATACTTAAATTTGTTTACATTGCCTCTCTTCTTTTTAATCAGAAAAACGTCAAAATATGGTCTTCGGCACGGAGCTTAGGTTCACATCAAACGGCAAGCTATAAGATATAATAAAATGATGTTTGCGTTGTTTAAAATTGTTTTTTTGTTTTTTTTATTAAATTTCTAAACGATGCAATGTTCTTTGAAAGAGTTGTTTTAGCAAAGTTGTGATAATATAAGTTATGAAATACTTTACTTTTAGTTCGTGAGTATGAATAAAATTTCAACGAAACCTTACATGTTGCATTTGCTGTCTTACTGCTGTACAATTTTTGAGTCTTTCTTGCCTGACTACTAAATTGTAAATTACTTTTACTGTATACTTCTAGAACTATTGTCTAGTAAAGTTTACATTCAAAACCCAATGTCTGAAAGTTTGAATATTATACGATTCCAATTTGGTTGACACATTTTGCTCAGTGCGACATCTAACGACGACATTAAACTATACATGTAAGTTAAACATTAAATTCAGGATTAAAACAACATTCGTACAGTGGTGGAGATGTATCAAAAGTAAATAATTTGAAATCGATTATAAATTGAAGGATAAAAATAATATTTGTACATAGTAGGACAGAATAGTTAAAGACATGTGTGTTATTATAATACTGAATTGCAAGATAACAATAATATCCACAATGTGTAGCAAATTATATGGAACAGGGGAAATACTTAACAAAGTCTGTACAATTTTTTTTTTATGGGTAAGAAAATTTTGAAAATTAAATAGGAAGTGTATTGCCATATTTATAACTGGTAGGTAAATTGGTTGTTCAATCATAGTGATGATTATAGCATACTTTTAATATGTAATTACAAGAATATGGCGGATTAGAATTCACGAAACCTTATCACTTTTCAACAATAACTATTTTTTCACAATTATTCATGATGCGTTACAATAAGTTCTGTCTCAGATTCGACTTCTATTCAAAATCAATAATATGATCAGCATGATTTTATTTCAAAGGCGTCATTGTGTGATCTACAGTTTATATAATTCTTGTGCAAATCCTCTGGTTTTTAAATTTTTAGCATATTCTGTTCTCTTGAAGTGAAGTGTTGATAGCCAAATAGTAAACTTTAAATGTTGTAGTATAACATTTGTAATTTCCATATACCACGTGGACAAAACTTTCAACTTGAAAGATTGAATATACATCTTCAAGCACCAAAGAAATTGCATAATAAAACATGGAGAATTTGAACACCAATGAGAGGCGAAGTGTTTTGTAATAAACCAAAATGTCTATCAACAGTCCATTTCTTAACATGTATACACTTGTTTAAAATGTTCCGAAGCTGAAGAGAGATTCGCAATATTTCTACATGATTCTTTAGAATAGTTGTCAAAAGTACCAGGATTATAATTTAGTACGTCAGACGCGCGTTTCGTCTACATAAAACTCATTAGTGACGCTTAAATCAAAACATTTATAATGCCAAACAAGTACATAGTTGAAGAGCATTGAGGATCCGAAATTCCAAAAAGTTGTGCCAAATACGGCTAAGGTAATCTTTGGCTGGAATAAGAAAATCCTTAGTTTTTCGAAAAATTCAAATTTTTGTTAACAGGAAATTTATAAAAATGACCACATGATTGATATTCATGATCATGTCAACACCGAAATGTTGACTACTGGGCTGGTGATACCCTTGGGGACGAAACGTCCACCACCAGTGGCATAGACCTAGTGGATTAAGAAGTACCAGGATTATAATTTAGTACTGCAGACGCGCGTTTCGTCTACATAAGACTCATCAGTGACGCTCAAGTCGAAATATTTATAAAGCCAAACAAGTACATAGTTGAAGAGCATTGAGGATGAGGTCTCAATTTTCACACAACCACAACCAAAAAGACCATCTTTTTAAAGAGGCATATTGTGGGATAGCAGCAGATCACCTTTTTCATATTTCGGTTATACGTTATATTTTAAGATTAAAATATCGCAGTGCAATCACTACAAAAGTCTAAAAGTCTGAAAAGACCAGTTTTTGTCTTAATTTGCATGAACTTTTACTCGACATTCTCCAAAAGTATGACTTGTGTCTTAATTTTTCTTGACAAATTCTCATTTATATTAAATTTGTATTAAATTTACTCGACATATTCTCGACATTCTGAATATTGTCTTAAAATTTCTTGACAAATTCTAGATATTTGAATACTGTCTTGAAATTTCTCGACATATTCTTGACATTCTTATTTTTTATAAGTATGGCTGGACATATTCTGAACATTTTAAATTGTGTCTAAAATTTACTTGACAGTTCTGAGTCTTACAAATCATGACCATTATACATGATATACTTACTTTATCTTTATTTCTCTTTATATGATATATTGTTGTTTCAAGTTACACTTTTTACAACAAAAATAAAAGTTGGTAAAATAATTGAAAATTTGGATATACAAATATTTTTACAAATGCAAATATGGCTATGAAATCTAAAGTATGAAATAATTTAAATGTGGGTTTTTAAATAATTACAAATTTTGATTCCTAAATTTTTTTAATCAAATGATTAAAACCAATCATACTGTAGACATATTTCATTAAACATTCATAATTCTCAATGTTTATATGGTAAATAATTATTGTACCAAAATGTGGTTTATATAAATAGCAAATCATGATGATATACAAATCATTCATTTAATAAAAGAACAATTTGTGTAATGTCACCGGTTGGAATACACATGGAAAGGATGTTCCCCATAAAATTAAGGTATTCCACACCCCAGAGTACATGCAACTATCAAATAGAAATTACTGATTTACCTGTAATCAGCCATACAACTTATCATTTGACTGACCATGCCAGTACAATTTAAAAAGTTTGTTGATAGATGAAAATGAAAATCATCATTTTGATGATGAAAAATTGAATTAAAATGAATTTTCTTCATCAAAATTATGAAGTTAATTATTTTAACATAAAAACAAATTGAATAATTTCCAAAGATTAAAAATAAATTATTATTAACTCCAGGAATAATAAGTCTGTTCACATTTCAGGCGAAATTTATACTGTTGAGATAGTGTCAAGACATATTTAAGACTGTCAAGAATGTGTCGAGACATATTCAGACATTATTTAGAATGTCACGAATATGTCAAGACATATTCAGACATTATTAAGAATGTCAAGAATATGTTAAGACATATCGAGACAAATTTAAGACAGTCAAGAATTGGTCGAGACTAATCCAGACTCTTATCAGATGATACAGGAAGTGTCGAGAAATTTTTAGACAATGTTCATACTGTCAAAACACTTGTCAAGAAAAATCAAGAACCTTATCAGACAAATCCATACTATGTCAAGAATTTTTAAAAATTATTCAGGCAAATTAAGAATGTCGAGTAAAAATTCATGCTAATTCAGACAAAAACTGGTCTTTTCAGACTTTTAGACTTTTGTTGTGAATGTATGTGTAAAAAGTATAATTACTTGTTCATGTCTAGTATATGATTTAATGCATAACATTTGCATTATAAAATTTGTATGTTCTTAAAACGATAAATGTATCGATATGATGTAACGTTATTCATACGTTCGTTGAAAATTCTGTTATATATACTGATTTTGTTTTAATTAAACTTTTTTATATATTTACATATGTTATTACTTTCGTTATTAGGAGAATTTGCAGTTAATGGACACTTTTCGTTTGTTTCTTTTATTACCGTTTACACTATAACAGAATCGGAATGATTTTTATAGAAAGCGGTAAAACATTCTTTACCTTGCCAATGAGTGGCATAATATATAATATGTTTAACTTACGCTGTTCAAAACTAAATATGTATCCGATGTATTTGAAGTTAACACTCTTCGTTATTATTTCATCATTTTGGCAACACATTTTTTTTTATCCTTTTTACTAACATTTTTTATTGGGCTGCGTCGGGAAGTAATTGACTGTAAGACATTGATTTATTTCAAACATTCGATTAAAAAATGAATTTAAGTCTGTTCCATATGTTCTTCTAATGAGTAACTTGTCAAACGAACCCAACACTTCAGACAGTTCTCAATCCGAAACAGATTACCAGCGGTGAAATATTCATTGATGAATTTTGGTCCTCAATGTTCTTAACTTCGTACTTTATCCGGCCTTTTTAACTTTTTTGGATTCGAGCGTCACTGATGAGTCTTTTGTAGACGTAACGCGCGTCTGGTTTATCTAAAAAAAGAAGTTAGTCCTGGAATCTATGATGTCCCTTAAATACAATTGTTTCGTTTCGTATTTTGTGCTAAAGGGGTCTTCATACATACTGATCTACATCCTGTTCGACCGGTCAAAATCACTACTATACTTTAAAGTTTATGACCTGTTTTTGTTAGTGTAATTTCACCCCTCCCCCATACTTTCTATATGAGTCATCAAACATGCAAAAAAATGCAAAAGGTATAGCAAAAATTACAAGTGTTACGTTGTCTACAGTAGGGTCTACATTTGCAGACAGAGAAAATCAAAGGACGAAGATATGTTGCTGGAATATATATATATGTAAGTGTGTTCGATTATTAATTTGTGTTTCTTTGCATGAATTTCCTAATTGTTGTGTCTTCATACATCTGTTTAAATTCAAGGTTTAACAAGTTGTTATTATAATGTTACACTTCATGTATCTACAGCACATTAGACGAAAAGGAGGGGTAGCTACCGTATGTCGAATCAT